>NC_136062.1:404616928-405289095 GCF_964261635.1 Lissotriton helveticus
TTCACTGCTATGCCTATGAAGCGTCCTCCTTCTACCGATAGAGCTTGAATTGGCGACGAGGATGGGATCCGAACCCACCCGTGCAAGCACAAAGTAGTTATTGTCTAAATACATAGATAATACATGTAATAAAATTACCTACGTATATAATGATTATCATGAAAAATAACACAACATGATTCTTGGTGAAAACTGACTAACTGTAATTTCCCTTCTAGCTGTAAGACAATTGACTACCCTCTGCAGTCTCGGTAGAGAGGCCAAGAATTGAATGTGTCTGAAGAGTGAGTCCTGTTTTGATCCACTTGGGCAGACACATATTGATGGGTAATGACCTGGAGTGGGAGGCCAGCTTTGCTGCTGAGAGCCTCACGCTATTGGCTCTGGTGTGAGTTTAGTGCAGCCAGTGGGCCAAGATGAGCTCGCCTAGTGGACGTATTCAATCATAAATTGTGCGGCAGGAGAGAGTTGGCTAAATTATGTCAAGAGAGTCCGATTATGCAGCACATTCTGTGCAGTATTTAATCCTAATTTGCCATTTTAATGCTTGTTGCTGTAAAAGGGATCCCGACACCGTTCAAACTACAAAGTTATGTTGAGTAGGGAAAGTATATACATTCAGCGGAGCCCGTGGTAAACAAGTTTCCCGGTAAATAGGGATTTTGCGTTGAAAGAAAGAGAAATGTACAGTGTGCAGGCAGCAGAAAACAGCTCAACATGTGGATGTCATGCAATAAAAGGTGTGCCTCTTTCATTCTTTGTGCCACAGTTAGGTATTAGTACTACTTTTCACTCAGTATCTATGCTTTGTGCTACTTTCTTTACTGAAAGTGCCCTCTTACATATCTGTGATGTCACAGGAATTTTTGCTCAAGCGGTGACCGGGACCTATGAAAGGAAATGCTAATTAGCATATGTACCCCCAGAATCCTTTGCGCACAATACATCGTGTTTATAAGGCTGACAGGTAATAGAGTATAGTTCAGAGTATTGCTCCTGGTGAGTTGTTGTTACATGTGTCTGAGTGATGTGTGAGGCCGATTTTTCCACACTCTAAGTGTACTAAGTTTCTTTTCCGGTGCGTACCCCGAGTGATTTACCTCTCTTTAGCTTTGCGCAGTGGCAGTATCGTAGCCAATGAGGTCGAACTGAGGCGCGATTATTGCTTATTGAAAACTTTACCCAATACCCCGCTGTGGCGACTTGAAATATAGTCGACATTGCAATTTTTGACAGTCTCTAAGGAGGCTGATTTTACTGTCAAAGAAAGAGAACTGACCGACTGAATAAGAGGGACAACCTCCACTGGATCTGAATTTGGTGATTTAACCACATTATGTTGTTATGGCTTCAATATGGTAATAGTATTCATGAGGGGTGCCTAAAACTCATTAATTTGTGAAATAACCGAAAGTTATGTGTTTTTGTCTGCATGTGGATTCAAAAATCCCACATACAATCCGACACACTTATTGCCAAACCTGAACTAAATCACCTGTACCCAACTAATTACTACAGTAGACATTTATTGGGGTTTGGGGTGTTGTAAGAACCCAAACAGCCCCCTGAAGCTACGCCCCTGTCTAAACGTGCCACTGGTAGCAGTGTGAGCACATTAGAGTGAGAACCCCTTAAACATACCAGTGCCCTCTGTGCACATAAGAGATTAATAGGTTTGTTGGCTGTGTTGTGAGGGCACAGAGGTATTCTTTGGGCGGAGACAACAATAATCCAGCAGGTGCAGTGTCACCGGGGCTCTTTGCAGCGTATTTAGGCTGTGTTTATCTACCCACCCAGAGGACGGGGACCTTAGCGGAAAAATAGGTTCTAATTGTTTGTTGGTTTATGTTTTTATCATTATTTTGTATGTAGGTCTTTTTCTGATATGTATTATCCATGTGTTTAGGCAGTGACTTCTGTGTTTGGTTAGTTCCAGGATTGATGCTGTGTGATGTCATGGTGGTTGGAATGTTTAGCATGAGAGTGCCTCGGGCATTCCAGGCTGGACCGGTTCCTGTTCATTCTCTGGTGTGTCCCCTAAGGGACCCGAGTGCTGACTTTATTATCTCGAGGAATAAACCCTTCTACTGTTCACTGCTTTGCCTATGAAGCGTCCTCCTTCTACCGATAGAGCTTGAATTGGCGACGAGGATGGGATCCGAACCCACCCGTGCAAGCACAAAGTAGTTATTGTCTAAATACATAGATAATACATGTAATAAAATGACCTACGTATATAATGATTATCATGAAAATATAACACAACATGATTCTTGGTGAAAACTGACTGTAATTTCCCTTCTAGCTGTAAGACAATTGACAACCCTCTGCAGTCTCGGTAGAGAGGCCAAGAATTGAATGTGTCTGAAGAGTGAGTCCTGTTTTGATCCACTGGGGCAGACACATATTGATGGGTAATGACCTGGAGTGGGAGGCCAGCTTTGCTGCTGAGAGCCTCACGCTAGTGGCTCTGATGTGAGTTTAGTGCAGCCAGTGGGCCAAGATGAGCTCGCCTAGTGGACGTATTCAATCATAAATTGTTCGGCAGGAGAGAGTTGGCTAAATTATGTCAAGAGAGTCAGATTATGCAGCACATTCTGTGCAGTATTTAATCCTAATTTGCCATTTTAATGCTTGTTGCTGTAAAAGGGATCCCGACACCGTTCAAACTACAAAGTTATGTTGAGTAGGGAGAGTATATACATTCAGCGGAGCCCGTGGTAAACAAGTTTCCCGGTAAATAGGGATTTTGCGTTGAAAGAAAGAGAAATGTACAGTGTGCAGGCAGCAGAAAACAGCTCAACATGTGGATGTCATGCAATAAAAGGTGTGCCTCTTTCATTCTTTGTGCCACAGTTAGGTATTAGTTCTACTTTTCACTCAGTATCTATGCTTTGTGCTACTTTCTTTACTCAAAGTGCCCTCTTACATATCTGTGATGTCACAGGAATTTTTGCTCAAGCGGTGACCGGGACCTTTGAAAGGAAATGCTAATTAGCATATGTACCCCCAGAATCCTTTGCGCACAATACATCGTGTTTATAAGGCTGACGGGTAATAGAGTATAGTTCAGAGTATTGCTCCTGGTGAGTTGTTGTTACATGTGTCTGAGTGATGTGTGAGGCCGATTTTTCCACACTCTAAGTGTACTAAGTTTCTTTTCCGGTGCGTACCTCGAGTGATTTACCTCTCTTTAGCTTTGCGCAGTGGCAGTATCGTAGCCAATGAGGTCGAACCGAGGCGCGATTATTGCTTATTGAAAACTTTACCCAATACCCCGCTGTGGCGACTTGAAATATAGTCGACATTGCAATTTTTGACAGTCTCTCAGGAGGCTGATTTTACTGTCAAAGAAAGAGAACTGACCAACTGAATAAGAGGGACAACCTCCACTGAATCTGAATTTGGTGATTTAACCACATTATGTTGTTATGGCTTCAATATGGTAATAGTATTCATGAGGGGTGCCTAAAACTCATTAATTTGTGAAATAACCGAAAGTTATGTGTTTTTGTCTGCATGTGGATTCAAAAATCCCACATACAATCCGACACACTTATTGCCAAACCTGAACTAAATCACCTGTACCCAACTAATTACTACAGTAGACATTTATTGGGGTTTGGGGTGTTGTAAGAACCCAAACAGCCCCCTGAAGCTACGCCCCTGTCTAAACGTGCCACTGGTAGCAGTGTGAGCACATTAGAGTGAGAACCCCTTAAACATACCAGTGCCCTCTGTGCACATAAGAGATTAATAGGTTTGTTGGCTGTGTTGTGAGGGCACAGAGGTATTCTTTGGGCGGAGACAACAATAATCCAGCAGGTGCAGTGTCACCGGGGCCCTTTGCAGCGTATTTACGGCTGTGTTTATCTACCCACCCAGAGGACGGGGACCTTAGCGGAAAAATAGGTTCTAATTGTTTGTTGGTTTATGTTTTTATCATTATTTTGTATGTAGGTCTTTTTCTGATATGTATTATCCATGTGTTTAGGCAGTGACTTCTGTGTTTGGTTAGTTCCAGGATTGATGCTGTGTGATGTCATGGTGGTTGGAATGTTTAGCATGAGAGTGCCTCGGGCATTCCAGGCTGGACAGGTTTCTCTGTTCATTCTCTAAGGGACCCGAGTGCTGACTTTATTATCTCGAGGAATAAACCTTCTACTGCTCACTGCTATGCCTATGAAGCGTCCTCCTTCTACCGATAGAGCTTGAATTGGCGACGAGGATGGGATCCGAACCCACCCGTGCAAGCACAAAGTAGTTATTGTCTAAATACATAGATAATACATGTAATAAAATGACCTACGTATATAATGATTATCATGAAAAATAACACAACATGATTCTTGGTGAAAACTGACTAACTGTAATTTCCCTTCTAGCTGTAAGACAATTGACTACCCTCTGCAGTCTCGGTAGAGAGGCCAAGAATTGAATGTGTCTGAAGAGTGAGTCCTGTTTTGATCCACTTGGGCAGACACATATTGATGGGTAATGACCTGGAGTGGGAGGCCAGCTTTGCTGCTGAGAGCCTCACGCTATTGGCTCTGATGTGAGTTTAGTGCAGCCAGTGGGCCAAGATGAGCTCGCCTAGTGGACGTATTCAATCATAAATTGTGCGGCAGGAGAGAGTTGGCTAAATTATGTCAAGAGAGTCCGATTATGCAGCACATTCTGTGCAGTATTTAATCCTAATTTGCCATTTTAATGCTTGTTGCTGTAAAAGGGATCCCGACACCGTTCAAACTACAAAGTTATGTTGAGTAGGGAAAGTATATACATTCAGCGGAGCCCGTGGTAAACAAGTTTCCCGGTAAATAGGGATTTTGCGTTGAAAGAAAGAGAAATGTACAGTGTGCAGGCAGCAGAAAACAGCTCAACATGTGGATGTCATGCAATAAAAGGTGTGCCTCTTTCATTCTTTGTGCCACAGTTAGGTATTAGTACTACTTTTCACTCAGTATCTATGCTTTGTGCTACTTTCTTTACTGAAAGTGCCCTCTTACATATCTGTGATGTCACAGGAATTTTTGCTCAAGCGGTGACCGGGACCTATGAAAGGAAATGCTAATTAGCATATGTACCCCCAGAATCCTTTGCGCACAATACATCGTGTTTATAAGGCTGACAGGTAATAGAGTATAGTTCAGAGTATTGCTCCTGGTGAGTTGTTGTTACATGTGTCTGAGTGATGTGTGAGGCCGATTTTTCCACACTCTAAGTGTACTAAGTTTCTTTTCCGGTGCGTACCCCGAGTGATTTACCTCTCTTTAGCTTTGCGCAGTGGCAGTATCGTAGCCAATGAGGTCGAACTGAGGCGCGATTATTGCTTATTGAAAACTTTACCCAATACCCCGCTGTGGCGACTTGAAATATAGTCGACATTGCAATTTTTGACAGTCTCTAAGGAGGCTGATTTTACTGTCAAAGAAAGAGAACTGACCGACTGAATAAGAGGGACAACCTCCACTGGATCTGAATTTGGTGATTTAACCACATTATGTTGTTATGGCTTCAATATGGTAATAGTATTCATGAGGGGTGCCTAAAACTCATTAATTTGTGAAATAACCGAAAGTTATGTGTTTTTGTCTGCATGTGGATTCAAAAATCCCACATACAATCCGACACACTTATTGCCAAACCTGAACTAAATCACCTGTACCCAACTAATTACTACAGTAGACATTTATTGGGGTTTGGGGTGTTGTAAGAACCCAAACAGCCCCCTGAAGCTACGCCCCTGTCTAAACGTGCCACTGGTAGCAGTGTGAGCACATTAGAGTGAGAACCCCTTAAACATACCAGTGCCCTCTGTGCACATAAGAGATTAATAGGTTTGTTGGCTGTGTTGTGAGGGCACAGAGGTATTCTTTGGGCGGAGACAACAATAATCCAGCAGGTGCAGTGTCACCGGGGCTCTTTGCAGCGTATTTAGGCTGTGTTTATCTACCCACCCAGAGGACGGGGACCTTAGCGGAAAAATAGGTTCTAATTGTTTGTTGGTTTATGTTTTTATCATTATTTTGTATGTAGGTCTTTTTCTGATATGTATTATCCATGTGTTTAGGCAGTGACTTCTGTGTTTGGTTAGTTCCAGGATTGATGCTGTGTGATGTCATGGTGGTTGGAATGTTTAGCATGAGAGTGCCTCGGGCATTCCAGGCTGGACCGGTTCCTGTTCATTCTCTGGTGTGTCCCCTAAGGGACCCGAGTGCTGACTTTATTATCTCGAGGAATAAACCCTTCTACTGTTCACTGCTTTGCCTATGAAGCGTCCTCCTTCTACCGATAGAGCTTGAATTGGCGACGAGGATGGGATCCGAACCCACCCGTGCAAGCACAAAGTAGTTATTGTCTAAATACATAGATAATACATGTAATAAAATGACCTACGTATATAATGATTATCATGAAAATATAACACAACATGATTCTTGGTGAAAACTGACTGTAATTTCCCTTCTAGCTGTAAGACAATTGACAACCCTCTGCAGTCTCGGTAGAGAGGCCAAGAATTGAATGTGTCTGAAGAGTGAGTCCTGTTTTGATCCACTGGGGCAGACACATATTGATGGGTAATGACCTGGAGTGGGAGGCCAGCTTTGCTGCTGAGAGCCTCACGCTAGTGGCTCTGATGTGAGTTTAGTGCAGCCAGTGGGCCAAGATGAGCTCGCCTAGTGGACGTATTCAATCATAAATTGTTCGGCAGGAGAGAGTTGGCTAAATTATGTCAAGAGAGTCAGATTATGCAGCACATTCTGTGCAGTATTTAATCCTAATTTGCCATTTTAATGCTTGTTGCTGTAAAAGGGATCCCGACACCGTTCAAACTACAAAGTTATGTTGAGTAGGGAGAGTATATACATTCAGCGGAGCCCGTGGTAAACAAGTTTCCCGGTAAATAGGGATTTTGCGTTGAAAGAAAGAGAAATGTACAGTGTGCAGGCAGCAGAAAACAGCTCAACATGTGGATGTCATGCAATAAAAGGTGTGCCTCTTTCATTCTTTGTGCCACAGTTAGGTATTAGTTCTACTTTTCACTCAGTATCTATGCTTTGTGCTACTTTCTTTACTCAAAGTGCCCTCTTACATATCTGTGATGTCACAGGAATTTTTGCTCAAGCGGTGACCGGGACCTTTGAAAGGAAATGCTAATTAGCATATGTACCCCCAGAATCCTTTGCGCACAATACATCGTGTTTATAAGGCTGACGGGTAATAGAGTATAGTTCAGAGTATTGCTCCTGGTGAGTTGTTGTTACATGTGTCTGAGTGATGTGTGAGGCCGATTTTTCCACACTCTAAGTGTACTAAGTTTCTTTTCCGGTGCGTACCTCGAGTGATTTACCTCTCTTTAGCTTTGCGCAGTGGCAGTATCGTAGCCAATGAGGTCGAACCGAGGCGCGATTATTGCTTATTGAAAACTTTACCCAATACCCCGCTGTGGCGACTTGAAATATAGTCGACATTGCAATTTTTGACAGTCTCTCAGGAGGCTGATTTTACTGTCAAAGAAAGAGAACTGACCAACTGAATAAGAGGGACAACCTCCACTGAATCTGAATTTGGTGATTTAACCACATTATGTTGTTATGGCTTCAATATGGTAATAGTATTCATGAGGGGTGCCTAAAACTCATTAATTTGTGAAATAACCGAAAGTTATGTGTTTTTGTCTGCATGTGGATTCAAAAATCCCACATACAATCCGACACACTTATTGCCAAACCTGAACTAAATCACCTGTACCCAACTAATTACTACAGTAGACATTTATTGGGGTTTGGGGTGTTGTAAGAACCCAAACAGCCCCCTGAAGCTACGCCCCTGTCTAAACGTGCCACTGGTAGCAGTGTGAGCACATTAGAGTGAGAACCCCTTAAACATACCAGTGCCCTCTGTGCACATAAGAGATTAATAGGTTTGTTGGCTGTGTTGTGAGGGCACAGAGGTATTCTTTGGGCGGAGACAACAATAATCCAGCAGGTGCAGTGTCACCGGGGCCCTTTGCAGCGTATTTACGGCTGTGTTTATCTACCCACCCAGAGGACGGGGACCTTAGCGGAAAAATAGGTTCTAATTGTTTGTTGGTTTATGTTTTTATCATTATTTTGTATGTAGGTCTTTTTCTGATATGTATTATCCATGTGTTTAGGCAGTGACTTCTGTGTTTGGTTAGTTCCAGGATTGATGCTGTGTGATGTCATGGTGGTTGGAATGTTTAGCATGAGAGTGCCTCGGGCATTCCAGGCTGGACAGGTTTCTCTGTTCATTCTCTAAGGGACCCGAGTGCTGACTTTATTATCTCGAGGAATAAACCTTCTACTGCTCACTGCTATGCCTATGAAGCGTCCTCCTTCTACCGATAGAGCTTGAATTGGCGACGAGGATGGGATCCGAACCCACCCGTGCAAGCACAAAGTAGTTATTGTCTAAATACATAGATAATACATGTAATAAAATGACCTACGTATATAATGATTATCATGAAAAATAACACAACATGATTCTTGGTGAAAACTGACTAACTGTAATTTCCCTTCTAGCTGTAAGACAATTGACTACCCTCTGCAGTCTCGGTAGAGAGGCCAAGAATTGAATGTGTCTGAAGAGTGAGTCCTGTTTTGATCCACTTGGGCAGACACATATTGATGGGTAATGACCTGGAGTGGGAGGCCAGCTTTGCTGCTGAGAGCCTCACGCTATTGGCTCTGATGTGAGTTTAGTGCAGCCAGTGGGCCAAGATGAGCTCGCCTAGTGGACGTATTCAATCATAAATTGTGCGGCAGGAGAGAGTTGGCTAAATTATGTCAAGAGAGTCCGATTATGCAGCACATTCTGTGCAGTATTTAATCCTAATTTGCCATTTTAATGCTTGTTGCTGTAAAAGGGATCCCGACACCGTTCAAACTACAAAGTTATGTTGAGTAGGGAAAGTATATACATTCAGCGGAGCCCGTGGTAAACAAGTTTCCCGGTAAATAGGGATTTTGCGTTGAAAGAAAGAGAAATGTACAGTGTGCAGGCAGCAGAAAACAGCTCAACATGTGGATGTCATGCAATAAAAGGTGTGCCTCTTTCATTCTTTGTGCCACAGTTAGGTATTAGTACTACTTTTCACTCAGTATCTATGCTTTGTGCTACTTTCTTTACTGAAAGTGCCCTCTTACATATCTGTGATGTCACAGGAATTTTTGCTCAAGCGGTGACCGGGACCTATGAAAGGAAATGCTAATTAGCATATGTACCCCCAGAATCCTTTGCGCACAATACATCGTGTTTATAAGGCTGACAGGTAATAGAGTATAGTTCAGAGTATTGCTCCTGGTGAGTTGTTGTTACATGTGTCTGAGTGATGTGTGAGGCCGATTTTTCCACACTCTACGTGTACTAAGTTTCTTTTCCGGTGCGTACCCCGAGTGATTTACCTCTCTTTAGCTTTGCGCAGTGGCAGTATCGTAGCCAATGAGGTCGAACCGAGGCGCGATTATTGCTTATTGAAAACTTTACCCAATACCCCGCTGTGGCGACTTGAAATATAGTCGACATTGCAATTTTTGACAGTCTCTAAGGAGGCTGATTTTACTGTCAAAGAAAGAGAACTGACCGACTGAATAAGAGGGACAACCTCCACTGGATCTGAATTTGGTGATTTAACCACATTATGTTGTTATGGCTTCAATATGGTAATAGTATTCATGAGGGGTGCCTAAAACTCATTAATTTGTGAAATAACCGAAAGTTATGTGTTTTTGTCTGCATGTGGATTCAAAAATCCCACATACAATCCGACACACTTATTGCCAAACCTGAACTAAATCACCTGTACCCAACTAATTACTACAGTAGACATTTATTGGGGTTTGGGGTGTTGTAAGAACCCAAACAGCCCCCTGAAGCTACGCACCTGTCTAAACGTGCCACTGGTAGCAGTGTGAGCACATTAGAGTGAGAACCCCTTAAACATACCAGTGCCCTCTGTGCACATAAGAGATTAATAGGTTTGTTGGCTGTGTTGTGAGGGCACACAGGTATTCTTTGGGCGGAGACAACAATAATCCAGCAGGTGCAGTGTCACCGGGGCCCTTTGCAGCGTATTTAGGCTCTGTTTATCTACCCACCCAGAGGACGGGGACCTTAGCGGAAAAATAGGTTCTAATTGTTTGTTGGTTTATGTTTTTATCATTATTTTGTATGTAGGTCTTTTTCTGATATGTATTATCCATGTGTTTAGGCAGTGACTTCTGTGTTTGGTTAGTTCCAGGATTGATGCTGTGTGAAGTCATGGTGGTTGGAATGTTTAGCATGAGAGTGCCTCGGGCATTCCAGGCTGGACCGGTTCCTGTTCATTCTCTGGTGTGTCCCCTAAGGGACCCGAGTGCTGACTTTATTATCTCGAGGAATAAACCCTTCTACTGTTCACTGCTTTGCCTATGAAGCGTCCTCCTTCTACCGATAGAGCTTGAATTGGCGACGAGGATGGGATCCGAACCCACCCGTGCAAGCACAAAGTAGTTATTGTCTAAATACATAGATAATACATGTAATAAAATGACCTACGTATATAATGATTATCATGAAAATATAACACAACATGATTCTTGGTGAAAACTGACTGTAATTTCCCTTCTAGCTGTAAGACAATTGACAACCCTCTGCAGTCTCGGTAGAGAGGCCAAGAATTGAATGTGTCTGAAGAGTGAGTCCTGTTTTGATCCACTGGGGCAGACACATATTGATGGGTAATGACCTGCAGTGGGAGGCCAGCTTTGCTGCTGAGAGCCTCACGCTATTGGCTCTGGTGTGAGTTTAGTGCAGCCAGTGGGCCAAGATGAGCTCGCCTAGTGGACGTATTCAATCATAAATTGTGCGGCAGGAGAGAGTTGGCTAAATTATGTCAAGAGAGTCCGATTATGCAGCACATTCTGTGCAGTATTTAATCCTAATTTGCCATTTTAATGCTTGTTGCTGTAAAAGGGATCCCGACACCGTTCAAACTACAAAGTTATGTTGAGTAGGGAAAGTATATACATTCAGCGGAGCCCGTGGTAAACAAGTTTCCCGGTAAATAGGGATTTTGCGTTGAAAGAAAGAGAAATGTACAGTGTGCAGGCAGCAGAAAACAGCTCAACATGTGGATGTCATGCAATAAAAGGTGTGCCTCTGTCATTCTTTGTGCCACAGTTAGGTATTAGTACTACTTTTCACTCAGTATCTATGCTTTGTGCTACTTTCTTTACTGAAAGTGCCCTCTTACATATCTGTGATGTCACAGGAATTTTTGCTCAAGCGGTGACCGGGACCTATGAAAGGAAATGCTAATTAGCATATGTACCCCCAGAATCCTTTGCGCACAATACATCGTGTTTATAAGGCTGACAGGTAATAGAGTATAGTTCAGAGTATTGCTCCTGGTGAGTTGTTGTTACATGTGTCTGAGTGATGTGTGAGGCCGATTTTTCCACACTCTAAGTGTACTAAGTTTCTTTTCCGGTGCGTACCCCGAGTGATTTACCTCTCTTTAGCTTTGCGCAGTGGCAGTATCGTAGCCAATGAGGTCGAACCGAGGCGCGATTATTGCTTATTGAAAACTTTACCCAATACCCCGCTGTGGCGACTTGAAATATAGTCGACATTGCAATTTTTGACAGTCTCTAAGGAGGCTGATTTTACTGTCAAAGAAAGAGAACTGACCAACTGAATAAGAGGGACAACCTCCACTGGATCTGAATTTGGTGATTTAACCACATTATGTTGTTATGGCTTCAATATGGTAATAGTATTCATGAGGGGTGCCTAAAACTCATTAATTTGTGAAATAACCGAAAGTTATGTGTTTTTGTCTGCATGTGGATTCAAAAATCCCACATGAAATCCGACACACTTATTGCCAAACCTGAACTAAATCACCTGTACCCAACTAATTACTACAGTAGACATTTATTGGGGTTTGGGGTGTTGTAAGAACCCAAACAGCCCCCTGAAGCTCCGCCCCTGTCTAAACGTGCCACTGGTAGCAGTGTGAGCACATTAGAGTGAGAACCCCTTAAACATACCGGTGCCCTCTGTGCACATAAGAGATTAATAGGTTTGTTGGCTGTGTTGTTAGGGCACAGAGGTATTCTTTGGGCGGAGACAACAATAATCCAGCAGGTGCAGTGTCACCGGGGCCCTTTGCAGCGTATTTACAGCTGTGTTTATCTACCCACCCAGAGGACGGGGACCTTAGCGGAAAAATAGGTTCTAATTGTTTGTTGGTTTATGTTTTTATCATTATTTTGTATGTAGGTCTTTTTCTGATATGTATTATCCATGTGTTTAGGCAGTGACTTCTGTGTTTGGTTAGTTCCAGGATTAATGCTGTGTGATGTCATGGTGGTTGGAATGTTTAGCATGAGAGTGCCTCGGGCATTCCAGGCTGGACCGGTTCCTCTGTTCATTCTCTGGTGTGTCCCCTAAGGGACCCGAGTGCTGACTTTATTATCTCGAGGAATAAACCCTTCTACTGTTCACTGCTATGCCTATGAAGCGTCCTCCTTCTACCGATAGAGCTTGAATTGGCGACGAGGATGGGATCCGAACCCACCCGTGCAAGCACAAAGTAGTTATTGTCTAAATACATAGATAATACATGTAATAAAATTACCTACGTATATAATGATTATCATGAAAAATAACACAACATGATTCTTGGTGAAAACTGACTAACTGTAATTTCCCTTCTAGCTGTAAGACAATTGACTACCCTCTGCAGTCTCGGTAGAGAGGCCAAGAATTGAATGTGTCTGAAGAGTGAGTCCTGTTTTGATCCACTTGGGCAGACACATATTGATGGGTAATGACCTGGAGTGGGAGGCCAGCTTTGCTGCTGAGAGCCTCACGCTATTGGCTCTGGTGTGAGTTTAGTGCAGCCAGTGGGCCAAGATGAGCTCGCCTAGTGGACGTATTCAATCATAAATTGTGCGGCAGGAGAGAGTTGGCTAAATTATGTCAAGAGAGTCCGATTATGCAGCACATTCTGTGCAGTATTTAATCCTAATTTGCCATTTTAATGCTTGTTGCTGTAAAAGGGATCCCGACACCGTTCAAACTACAAAGTTATGTTGAGTAGGGAAAGTATATACATTCAGCGGAGCCCGTGGTAAACAAGTTTCCCGGTAAATAGGGATTTTGCGTTGAAAGAAAGAGAAATGTACAGTGTGCAGGCAGCAGAAAACAGCTCAACATGTGGATGTCATGCAATAAAAGGTGTGCCTCTTTCATTCTTTGTGCCACAGTTAGGTATTAGTACTACTTTTCACTCAGTATCTATGCTTTGTGCTACTTTCTTTACTGAAAGTGCCCTCTTACATATCTGTGATGTCACAGGAATTTTTGCTCAAGCGGTGACCGGGACCTATGAAAGGAAATGCTAATTAGCATATGTACCCCCAGAATCCTTTGCGCACAATACATCGTGTTTATAAGGCTGACAGGTAATAGAGTATAGTTCAGAGTATTGCTCCTGGTGAGTTGTTGTTACATGTGTCTGAGTGATGTGTGAGGCCGATTTTTCCACACTCTAAGTGTACTAAGTTTCTTTTCCGGTGCGTACCCCGAGTGATTTACCTCTCTTTAGCTTTGCGCAGTGGCAGTATCGTAGCCAATGAGGTCGAACTGAGGCGCGATTATTGCTTATTGAAAACTTTACCCAATACCCCGCAGTGGCGACTTGAAATATAGTCGACATTGCAATTTTTGACAGTCTCTAAGGAGGCTGATTTTACTGTCAAAGAAAGAGAACTGACCGACTGAATAAGAGGGACAACCTCCACTGGATCTGAATTTGGTGATTTAACCACATTATGTTGTTATGGCTTCAATATGGTAATAGTATTCATGAGGGGTGCCTAAAACTCATTAATTTGTGAAATAACCGAAAGTTATGTGTTTTTGTCTGCATGTGGATTCAAAAATCCCACATACAATCCGACACACTTATTGCCAAACCTGAACTAAATCACCTGTACCCAACTAATTACTACAGTAGACATTTATTGGGGTTTGGGGTGTTGTAAGAACCCAAACAGCCCCCTGAAGCTACGCCCCTGTCTAAACGTGCCACTGGTAGCAGTGTGAGCACATTAGAGTGAGAACCCCTTAAACATACCAGTGCCCTCTGTGCACATAAGAGATTAATAGGTTTGTTGGCTGTGTTGTGAGGGCACAGAGGTATTCTTTGGGCGGAGACAACAATAATCCAGCAGGTGCAGTGTCACCGGGGCTCTTTGCAGCGTATTTAGGCTGTGTTTATCTACCCACCCAGAGGACGGGGACCTTAGCGGAAAAATAGGTTCTAATTGTTTGTTGGTTTATGTTTTTATCATTATTTTGTATGTAGGTCTTTTTCTGATATGTATTATCCATGTGTTTAGGCAGTGACTTCTGTGTTTGGTTAGTTCCAGGATTGATGCTGTGTGATGTCATGGTGGTTGGAATGTTTAGCATGAGAGTGCCTCGGGCATTCCAGGCTGGACCGGTTCCTGTTCATTCTCTGGTGTGTCCCCTAAGGGACCCGAGTGCTGACTTTATTATCTCGAGGAATAAACCCTTCTACTGTTCACTGCTTTGCCTATGAAGCGTCCTCCTTCTACCGATAGAGCTTGAATTGGCGACGAGGATGGGATCCGAACCCACCCGTGCAAGCACAAAGTAGTTATTGTCTAAATACATAGATAATACATGTAATAAAATGACCTACGTATATAATGATTATCATGAAAATATAACACAACATGATTCTTGGTGAAAACTGACTGTAATTTCCCTTCTAGCTGTAAGACAATTGACAACCCTCTGCAGTCTCGGTAGAGAGGCCAAGAATTGAATGTGTCTGAAGAGTGAGTCCTGTTTTGATCCACTGGGGCAGACACATATTGATGGGTAATGACCTGGAGTGGGAGGCCAGCTTTGCTGCTGAGAGCCTCACGCTAGTGGCTCTGATGTGAGTTTAGTGCAGCCAGTGGGCCAAGATGAGCTCGCCTAGTGGACGTATTCAATCATAAATTGTGCGGCAGGAGAGAGTTGGCTAAATTATGTCAAGAGAGTCAGATTATGCAGCACATTCTGTGCAGTATTTAATCCTAATTTGCCATTTTAATGCTTGTTGCTGTAAAAGGGATCCCGACACCGTTCAAACTACAAAGTTATGTTGAGTAGGGAGAGTATATACATTCAGCGGAGCCCGTGGTAAACAAGTTTCCCGGTAAATAGGGATTTTGCGTTGAAAGAAAGAGAAATGTACAGTGTGCAGGCAGCAGAAAACAGCTCAACATGTGGATGTCATGCAATAAAAGGTGTGCCTCTTTCATTCTTTGTGCCACAGTTAGGTATTAGTTCTACTTTTCACTCAGTATCTATGCTTTGTGCTACTTTCTTTACTAAAAGTGCCCTCTTACATATCTGTGATGTCACAGGAATTTTTGCTCAAGCCATTGACCGGGACCTTTGAAAGGAAATGCTAATTAGCATATGTACCCCCAGAATCCTTTGCGCACAATACATCGTGTTTATAAGGCTGACAGGTAATAGAGTATAGTTCAGAGTATTGCTCCTGGTGAGTTGTTGTTACATGTGTCTGAGTGATGTGTGAGGCCGATTTTTCCACACTCTAAGTGTACAAAGTTTCTTTTCCGGTGCGTACCTCGAGTGATTTACCTCTCTTTAGCTTTGCGCAGTGGCAGTATCGTAGCCAATGAGGTCGAACCGAGGCGCGATTATTGCTTATTGAAAACTTTACCCAATACCCCGCTGTGGCGACTTGAAATATAGTCGACATTGCAATTTTTGACAGTCTCTAAGGAGGCTGATTTTACTGTCAAAGAAAGAGAACTGACCGACTGACTAAGAGGGACAACCTCCACTGGATCTGAATTTGGTGATTTAACCACATTATGTTGTTATGGCTTCAATATGGTAATAGTATTCATGAGGGGTGCCTAAAACTCATTAATTTGTGAAATAACCGAAAGTTATGTGTTTTTGTCTGCATGTGGATTCAAAAATCCCACATACAATCCGACACACTTATTGCCAAACCTGAACTAAATCACCTGTACCCAACTAATTACTACAGTAGACATTTATTGGGGTTTGGGGTGTTGTAAGAACCCTAAACAGCCACCTGAAGCTACGCCCCTGTCTAAACGTGCCACTGGTAGCAGTGTGAGCACATTAGAGTGAGAACCCCTTAAACATACCAGTGCCCTCTGTGCACATAAGAGATTAATAGGTTTGTTGGCTGTGTTGTGAGGGCACAGAGGTATTCTTTGGGCGGAGACAACAATAATCCAGCAGGTGCAGTGTCACCGGGGCCCTTTGCAGCGTATTTACGGCTGTGTTTATCTACCCACCCAGAGGACGGGGACCTTAGCGGAAAAATAGGTTCTAATTGTTTGTTGGTTTATGTTTTTATCATTATTTTGTATGTAGGTCTTTTTCTGATATGTATTATCCATGTGTTTAGGCAGTGACTTCTGTGTTTGGTTAGTTCCAGGATTGATGCTGTGTGATGTCATGGTGGTTGGAATGTTTAGCATGAGAGTGCCTCGGGCATTCCAGGCTGGACAGGTTCTTCTGTTCATTCTCTGGTGTGTCCCCTAAGGGACCCGAGTGCTGACTTTATTATCTCGAGGAATAAACCCTTCTACTGTTCACTGCTTTGCCTATGAAGCGTCCTCCTTCTACCGATAGAGCTTGAATTGGCGACGAGGATGGGATCCGAACCCACCCGTGCAAGCACAAAGTAGTTACTGTCTAAATACATAGATAATACATGTAATAAAATGACCTACGTATATAATGATTATCATGAAAATATAACACAACATGATTCTTGGTGAAAACTGACTAACTGTAATTTCCCTTCTAGCTGTAAGACAATTGACAACCCTCTGCAGTCTCGGTAAAGAGGCCAAGAATTGAATGTGTCTGAAGAGTGAGTCCTGTATTGATCCACTGGGGCAGACACATATTGATGGGTAATGACCTGGAGTGAGGAGGCCAGCTTTGCTGCTGAGAGCCTCACGCTAGTGGCTCTGATTTGAGTTTAGTGCAGCCAGTGGGCCAAGATGAGCTCGCCTAGTGGACGTATTCAATCATAAATTGTGCGGCAGGAGAGAGCTGGCTAAATTATGTCAAGAGAGTCAGATTATGCAGCACATTCTGTGCAGTATTTAATCCTAATTTGCCATTTTAATGCTTGTTGCTGTAAAAGGGATCCCGACACCGTTCAAACTACAAAGTTATGTTGAGTAGGGAAAGTATATACATTCAGCGGAGCCCGTGGTAAAAAAGTTTCCCGGTAAATAGGGATTTTGCGTTGAAAGAAAGAGAAGTGTGCAGGCAGCAGAAAACAGCTCAACATGTGGATGTCATGCAATAAAAGGTGTGCCTCTTTCATTCTTTGTGCCACAGTTAGGTATTAGTACTACTTTTCACTCAGTATCTATGCTTTGTGCTACTTTCTTTACTGAAAGTGCCCTCTTACATATCTGTGATGTCACAGGAATTTTTGCTCAAGCGGTGACCGGGACCTATGAAAGGAAATGCTAATTAGCATATGTACCCCCAGAATCCTTTGCGCACAATACATCGTGTTTATAAGGCTGACAGGTAATAGAGTATAGTTCAGAGTATTGCTCCTGGTGAGTTGTTGTTACATGTGTCTGAGTGATGTGTGAGGCCGATTTTTCCACACTCTAAGTGTACTAAGTTTCTTTTCCGGTGCGTACCCCGAGTGATTTACCTCTCTTTAGCTTTGCGCAGTGGCAGTATCGTAGCCAATGAGGTCGAACCGAGGCGCGATTATTGCTTATTGAAAACTTTACCCAATACCCCGCTGTGGCGACTTGAAATATAGTCGACATTGCAATTTTTGACAGTCTCTAAGGAGGCTGATTTTACTGTCAAAGAAAGAGAACTGACCGACTGAATAAGAGGGACAACCTCCACTGGATCTGAATTTGGTGATTTAACCACATTATGTTGTTATGGCTTCAATATGGTAATAGTATTCATGAGGGGTGCCTAAAACTCATTAATTTGTGAAATAACCGAAAGTTATGTGTTTTTGTCTGCATGTGGATTCAAAAATCCCACATACAATCCGACACACTTATTGCCAAACCTGAACTAAATCACCTGTACCCAACTAATTACTACAGTAGACATTTATTGGGGTTTGGGGTGTTGTAAGAACCCAAACAGCCCCCTGAAGCTACGCCCCTGTCTAAACGTGCCACTGGTAGCAGTGTGAGCACATTAGAGTGAGAACCCCTTAAACATACCAGTGCCCTCTGTGCACATAAGAGATTAATAGGTTTGTTGGCTGTGTTGTGAGGGCACAGAGGTATTCTTTGGGCGGAGACAACAATAATCCAGCAGGTGCAGTGTCACCGGGGCCCTTTGCAGCGTATTTACGGCTGTGTTTATCTACCCACCCAGAGGACGGGGACCTTAGCGGAAAAATAGGTTCTAATTGTTTGTTGGTTTATGTTTTTATCATTATTTTGTATGTAGGTCTTTTTCTGATATGTATTATCCATGTGTTTAGGCAGTGACTTCTGTGTTTGGTTAGTTCCAGGATTGATGCTGTGTGATGTCATGGTGGTTGGAATGTTTAGCATGAGAGTGCCTCGGGCATTCCAGGCTGGACAGGTTCTTCTGTTCATTCTCTGGTGTGTCCCCTAAGGGACCCCAGTGCTGACTTTATTATCTCGAGGAATAAACCCTTCTACTGTTCACTGCTATGCCTATGAAGCGTCCTCCTTCTACCGATAGAGCTTGAATTGGCGACGAGGATGGGATCCGAACCCACCCGTGCAAGCACAAAGTAGTTACTGTCTAAATACATAGATAATACATGTAATAAAATGACCTACGTATATAATGATTATCATGAAAATATAACACAACATGATTCTTGGTGAAAACTGACTAACTGTAATTTCCCTTCTAGCTGTAAGACAATTGACAACCCTCTGCAGTCTCGGTAAAGAGGCCAAGAATTGAATGTGTCTGAAGAGTGAGTCCTGTATTGATCCACTGGGGCAGACACATATTGATGGGTAATGACCTGGAGTGAGGAGGCCAGCTTTGCTGCTGAGAGCCTCACGCTAGTGGCTCTGATGTGAGTTTAGTGCAGCCAGTGGGCCAAGATGAGCTCGCCTAGTGGACGTATTCAATCATAAATTGTGCGGCAGGAGAGAGTTGGCTAAATTATGTCAAGAGAGTCAGATTATGCAGCACATTCTGTGCAGTATTTAATCCTAATTTGCCATTTTAATGCTTGTTGCTGTAAAAGGGATCCCGACACCGTTCAAACTACAAAGTTATGTTGAGTAGGGAAAGTATATACATTCAGCGGAGCCCGTGGTAAAAAAGTTTCCCGGTAAATAGGGATTTTGCGTTGAAAGAAAGAGAAGTGTGCAGGCAGAAGAAAACAGCTCAACATGTGGATGTCATGCAATAAAAGGTGTGCCTCTTTCATTCTTTGTGCCACAGTTAGGTATTAGTACTACTTTTCACTCAGTATCTATGCTTTGTGCTACTTTCTTTACTGAAAGTGCCCTCTTACATATCTGTGATGTCACAGGAATTTTTGCTCAAGCGGTGACCGGGACCTATGAAAGGAAATGCTAATTAGCATATGTACCCCCAGAATCCTTTGCGCACAATACATCGTGTTTATAAGGCTGACAGGTAATAGAGTATAGTTCAGAGTATTGCTCCTGGTGAGTTGTTGTTACATGTGTCTGAGTGATGTGTGAGGCCGATTTTTCCACACTCTAAGTGTACTAAGTTTCTTTTCCGGTGCGTACCCCGAGTGATTTACCTCTCTTTAGCTTTGCGCAGTGGCAGTATCGTAGCCAATGAGGTCGAACTGAGGCGCGATTATTGCTTATTGAAAACTTTACCCAATACCCCGCTGTGGCGACTTGAAATATAGTCGACATTGCAATTTTTGACAGTCTCTAAGGAGGCTGATTTTACTGTCAAAGAAAGAGAACTGACCGACTGAATAAGAGGGACAACCTCCACTGGATCTGAATTTGGTGATTTAACCACATTATGTTGTTATGGCTTCAATATGGTAATAGTATTCATGAGGGGTGCCTAAAACTCATTAATTTGTGAAATAACCGAAAGTTATGTGTTTTTGTCTGCATGTGGATTCAAAAATCCCACATACAATCCGACACACTTATTGCCAAACCTGAACTAAATCACCTGTACCCAACTAATTACTACAGTAGACATTTATTGGGGTTTGGGGTGTTGTAAGAACCCAAACAGCCCCCTGAAGCTACGCACCTGTCTAAACGTGCCACTGGTAGCAGTGTGAGCACATTAGAGTGAGAACCCCTTAAACATACCAGTGCCCTCTGTGCACATAAGAGATTAATAGGTTTGTTGGCTGTGTTGTGAGGGCACACAGGTATTCTTTGGGCGGAGACAACAATAATCCAGCAGGTGCAGTGTCACCGGGGCCCTTTGCAGCGTATTTAGGCTCTGTTTATCTACCCACCCAGAGGACGGGGACCTTAGCGGAAAAATAGGTTCTAATTGTTTGTTGGTTTATGTTTTTATCATTATTTTGTATGTAGGTCTTTTTCTGATATGTATTATCCATGTGTTTAGGCAGTGACTTCTGTGTTTGGTTAGTTCCAGGATTGATGCTGTGTGAAGTCATGGTGGTTGGAATGTTTAGCATGAGAGTGCCTCGGGCATTCCAGGCTGGACCGGTTCCTGTTCATTCTCTGGTGTGTCCCCTAAGGGACCCGAGTGCTGACTTTATTATCTCGAGGAATAAACCCTTCTACTGTTCACTGCTTTGCCTATGAAGCGTCCTCCTTCTACCGATAGAGCTTGAATTGGCGACGAGGATGGGATCCGAACCCACCCGTGCAAGCACAAAGTAGTTATTGTCTAAATACATAGATAATACATGTAATAAAATGACCTACGTATATAATGATTATCATGAAAATATAACACAACATGATTCTTGGTGAAAACTGACTGTAATTTCCCTTCTAGCTGTAAGACAATTGACAACCCTCTGCAGTCTCGGTAGAGAGGCCAAGAATTGAATGTGTCTGAAGAGTGAGTCCTGTTTTGATCCACTGGGGCAGACACATATTGATGGGTAATGACCTGCAGTGGGAGGCCAGCTTTGCTGCTGAGAGCCTCACGCTATTGGCTCTGGTGTGAGTTTAGTGCAGCCAGTGGGCCAAGATGAGCTCGCCTAGTGGACGTATTCAATCATAAATTGTGCGGCAGGAGAGAGTTGGCTAAATTATGTCAAGAGAGTCCGATTATGCAGCACATTCTGTGCAGTATTTAATCCTAATTTGCCATTTTAATGCTTGTTGCTGTAAAAGGGATCCCGACACCGTTCAAACTACAAAGTTATGTTGAGTAGGGAAAGTATATACATTCAGCGGAGCCCGTGGTAAACAAGTTTCCCGGTAAATAGGGATTTTGCGTTGAAAGAAAGAGAAATGTACAGTGTGCAGGCAGCAGAAAACAGCTCAACATGTGGATGTCATGCAATAAAAGGTGTGCCTCTGTCATTCTTTGTGCCACAGTTAGGTATTAGTACTACTTTTCACTCAGTATCTATGCTTTGTGCTACTTTCTTTACTGAAAGTGCCCTCTTACATATCTGTGATGTCACAGGAATTTTTGCTCAAGCGGTGACCGGGACCTATGAAAGGAAATGCTAATTAGCATATGTACCCCCAGAATCCTTTGCGCACAATACATCGTGTTTATAAGGCTGACAGGTAATAGAGTATAGTTCAGAGTATTGCTCCTGGTGAGTTGTTGTTACATGTGTCTGAGTGATGTGTGAGGCCGATTTTTCCACACTCTAAGTGTACTAAGTTTCTTTTCCGGTGCGTACCCCGAGTGATTTACCTCTCTTTAGCTTTGCGCAGTGGCAGTATCGTAGCCAATGAGGTCGAACCGAGGCGCGATTATTGCTTATTGAAAACTTTACCCAATACCCCGCTGTGGCGACTTGAAATATAGTCGACATTGCAATTTTTGACAGTCTCTAAGGAGGCTGATTTTACTGTCAAAGAAAGAGAACTGACCAACTGAATAAGAGGGACAACCTCCACTGGATCTGAATTTGGTGATTTAACCACATTATGTTGTTATGGCTTCAATATGGTAATAGTATTCATGAGGGGTGCCTAAAACTCATTAATTTGTGAAATAACCGAAAGTTATGTGTTTTTGTCTGCATGTGGATTCAAAAATCCCACATGAAATCCGACACACTTATTGCCAAACCTGAACTAAATCACCTGTACCCAACTAATTACTACAGTAGACATTTATTGGGGTTTGGGGTGTTGTAAGAACCCAAACAGCCCCCTGAAGCTCCGCCCCTGTCTAAACGTGCCACTGGTAGCAGTGTGAGCACATTAGAGTGAGAACCCCTTAAACATACCGGTGCCCTCTGTGCACATAAGAGATTAATAGGTTTGTTGGCTGTGTTGTTAGGGCACAGAGGTATTCTTTGGGCGGAGACAACAATAATCCAGCAGGTGCAGTGTCACCGGGGCCCTTTGCAGCGTATTTACAGCTGTGTTTATCTACCCACCCAGAGGACGGGGACCTTAGCGGAAAAATAGGTTCTAATTGTTTGTTGGTTTATGTTTTTATCATTATTTTGTATGTAGGTCTTTTTCTGATATGTATTATCCATGTGTTTAGGCAGTGACTTCTGTGTTTGGTTAGTTCCAGGATTAATGCTGTGTGATGTCATGGTGGTTGGAATGTTTAGCATGAGAGTGCCTCGGGCATTCCAGGCTGGACCGGTTCCTCTGTTCATTCTCTGGTGTGTCCCCTAAGGGACCCGAGTGCTGACTTTATTATCTCGAGGAATAAACCCTTCTACTGTTCACTGCTATGCCTATGAAGCGTCCTCCTTCTACCGATAGAGCTTGAATTGGCGACGAGGATGGGATCCGAACCCACCCGTGCAAGCACAAAGTAGTTATTGTCTAAATACATAGATAATACATGTAATAAAATTACCTACGTATATAATGATTATCATGAAAAATAACACAACATGATTCTTGGTGAAAACTGACTAACTGTAATTTCCCTTCTAGCTGTAAGACAATTGACTACCCTCTGCAGTCTCGGTAGAGAGGCCAAGAATTGAATGTGTCTGAAGAGTGAGTCCTGTTTTGATCCACTTGGGCAGACACATATTGATGGGTAATGACCTGGAGTGGGAGGCCAGCTTTGCTGCTGAGAGCCTCACGCTATTGGCTCTGGTGTGAGTTTAGTGCAGCCAGTGGGCCAAGATGAGCTCGCCTAGTGGACGTATTCAATCATAAATTGTGCGGCAGGAGAGAGTTGGCTAAATTATGTCAAGAGAGTCCGATTATGCAGCACATTCTGTGCAGTATTTAATCCTAATTTGCCATTTTAATGCTTGTTGCTGTAAAAGGGATCCCGACACCGTTCAAACTACAAAGTTATGTTGAGTAGGGAAAGTATATACATTCAGCGGAGCCCGTGGTAAACAAGTTTCCCGGTAAATAGGGATTTTGCGTTGAAAGAAAGAGAAATGTACAGTGTGCAGGCAGCAGAAAACAGCTCAACATGTGGATGTCATGCAATAAAAGGTGTGCCTCTTTCATTCTTTGTGCCACAGTTAGGTATTAGTACTACTTTTCACTCAGTATCTATGCTTTGTGCTACTTTCTTTACTGAAAGTGCCCTCTTACATATCTGTGATGTCACAGGAATTTTTGCTCAAGCGGTGACCGGGACCTATGAAAGGAAATGCTAATTAGCATATGTACCCCCAGAATCCTTTGCGCACAATACATCGTGTTTATAAGGCTGACAGGTAATAGAGTATAGTTCAGAGTATTGCTCCTGGTGAGTTGTTGTTACATGTGTCTGAGTGATGTGTGAGGCCGATTTTTCCACACTCTAAGTGTACTAAGTTTCTTTTCCGGTGCGTACCCCGAGTGATTTACCTCTCTTTAGCTTTGCGCAGTGGCAGTATCGTAGCCAATGAGGTCGAACTGAGGCGCGATTATTGCTTATTGAAAACTTTACCCAATACCCCGCAGTGGCGACTTGAAATATAGTCGACATTGCAATTTTTGACAGTCTCTAAGGAGGCTGATTTTACTGTCAAAGAAAGAGAACTGACCGACTGAATAAGAGGGACAACCTCCACTGGATCTGAATTTGGTGATTTAACCACATTATGTTGTTATGGCTTCAATATGGTAATAGTATTCATGAGGGGTGCCTAAAACTCATTAATTTGTGAAATAACCGAAAGTTATGTGTTTTTGTCTGCATGTGGATTCAAAAATCCCACATACAATCCGACACACTTATTGCCAAACCTGAACTAAATCACCTGTACCCAACTAATTACTACAGTAGACATTTATTGGGGTTTGGGGTGTTGTAAGAACCCAAACAGCCCCCTGAAGCTACGCCCCTGTCTAAACGTGCCACTGGTAGCAGTGTGAGCACATTAGAGTGAGAACCCCTTAAACATACCAGTGCCCTCTGTGCACATAAGAGATTAATAGGTTTGTTGGCTGTGTTGTGAGGGCACAGAGGTATTCTTTGGGCGGAGACAACAATAATCCAGCAGGTGCAGTGTCACCGGGGCTCTTTGCAGCGTATTTAGGCTGTGTTTATCTACCCACCCAGAGGACGGGGACCTTAGCGGAAAAATAGGTTCTAATTGTTTGTTGGTTTATGTTTTTATCATTATTTTGTATGTAGGTCTTTTTCTGATATGTATTATCCATGTGTTTAGGCAGTGACTTCTGTGTTTGGTTAGTTCCAGGATTGATGCTGTGTGATGTCATGGTGGTTGGAATGTTTAGCATGAGAGTGCCTCGGGCATTCCAGGCTGGACCGGTTCCTGTTCATTCTCTGGTGTGTCCCCTAAGGGACCCGAGTGCTGACTTTATTATCTCGAGGAATAAACCCTTCTACTGTTCACTGCTTTGCCTATGAAGCGTCCTCCTTCTACCGATAGAGCTTGAATTGGCGACGAGGATGGGATCCGAACCCACCCGTGCAAGCACAAAGTAGTTATTGTCTAAATACATAGATAATACATGTAATAAAATGACCTACGTATATAATGATTATCATGAAAATATAACACAACATGATTCTTGGTGAAAACTGACTGTAATTTCCCTTCTAGCTGTAAGACAATTGACAACCCTCTGCAGTCTCGGTAGAGAGGCCAAGAATTGAATGTGTCTGAAGAGTGAGTCCTGTTTTGATCCACTGGGGCAGACACATATTGATGGGTAATGACCTGGAGTGGGAGGCCAGCTTTGCTGCTGAGAGCCTCACGCTAGTGGCTCTGATGTGAGTTTAGTGCAGCCAGTGGGCCAAGATGAGCTCGCCTAGTGGACGTATTCAATCATAAATTGTGCGGCAGGAGAGAGTTGGCTAAATTATGTCAAGAGAGTCAGATTATGCAGCACATTCTGTGCAGTATTTAATCCTAATTTGCCATTTTAATGCTTGTTGCTGTAAAAGGGATCCCGACACCGTTCAAACTACAAAGTTATGTTGAGTAGGGAGAGTATATACATTCAGCGGAGCCCGTGGTAAACAAGTTTCCCGGTAAATAGGGATTTTGCGTTGAAAGAAAGAGAAATGTACAGTGTGCAGGCAGCAGAAAACAGCTCAACATGTGGATGTCATGCAATAAAAGGTGTGCCTCTTTCATTCTTTGTGCCACAGTTAGGTATTAGTTCTACTTTTCACTCAGTATCTATGCTTTGTGCTACTTTCTTTACTAAAAGTGCCCTCTTACATATCTGTGATGTCACAGGAATTTTTGCTCAAGCCATTGACCGGGACCTTTGAAAGGAAATGCTAATTAGCATATGTACCCCCAGAATCCTTTGCGCACAATACATCGTGTTTATAAGGCTGACAGGTAATAGAGTATAGTTCAGAGTATTGCTCCTGGTGAGTTGTTGTTACATGTGTCTGAGTGATGTGTGAGGCCGATTTTTCCACACTCTAAGTGTACAAAGTTTCTTTTCCGGTGCGTACCTCGAGTGATTTACCTCTCTTTAGCTTTGCGCAGTGGCAGTATCGTAGCCAATGAGGTCGAACCGAGGCGCGATTATTGCTTATTGAAAACTTTACCCAATACCCCGCTGTGGCGACTTGAAATATAGTCGACATTGCAATTTTTGACAGTCTCTAAGGAGGCTGATTTTACTGTCAAAGAAAGAGAACTGACCGACTGACTAAGAGGGACAACCTCCACTGGATCTGAATTTGGTGATTTAACCACATTATGTTGTTATGGCTTCAATATGGTAATAGTATTCATGAGGGGTGCCTAAAACTCATTAATTTGTGAAATAACCGAAAGTTATGTGTTTTTGTCTGCATGTGGATTCAAAAATCCCACATACAATCCGACACACTTATTGCCAAACCTGAACTAAATCACCTGTACCCAACTAATTACTACAGTAGACATTTATTGGGGTTTGGGGTGTTGTAAGAACCCTAAACAGCCACCTGAAGCTACGCCCCTGTCTAAACGTGCCACTGGTAGCAGTGTGAGCACATTAGAGTGAGAACCCCTTAAACATACCAGTGCCCTCTGTGCACATAAGAGATTAATAGGTTTGTTGGCTGTGTTGTGAGGGCACAGAGGTATTCTTTGGGCGGAGACAACAATAATCCAGCAGGTGCAGTGTCACCGGGGCCCTTTGCAGCGTATTTACGGCTGTGTTTATCTACCCACCCAGAGGACGGGGACCTTAGCGGAAAAATAGGTTCTAATTGTTTGTTGGTTTATGTTTTTATCATTATTTTGTATGTAGGTCTTTTTCTGATATGTATTATCCATGTGTTTAGGCAGTGACTTCTGTGTTTGGTTAGTTCCAGGATTGATGCTGTGTGATGTCATGGTGGTTGGAATGTTTAGCATGAGAGTGCCTCGGGCATTCCAGGCTGGACAGGTTCTTCTGTTCATTCTCTGGTGTGTCCCCTAAGGGACCCGAGTGCTGACTTTATTATCTCGAGGAATAAACCCTTCTACTGTTCACTGCTTTGCCTATGAAGCGTCCTCCTTCTACCGATAGAGCTTGAATTGGCGACGAGGATGGGATCCGAACCCACCCGTGCAAGCACAAAGTAGTTACTGTCTAAATACATAGATAATACATGTAATAAAATGACCTACGTATATAATGATTATCATGAAAATATAACACAACATGATTCTTGGTGAAAACTGACTAACTGTAATTTCCCTTCTAGCTGTAAGACAATTGACAACCCTCTGCAGTCTCGGTAAAGAGGCCAAGAATTGAATGTGTCTGAAGAGTGAGTCCTGTATTGATCCACTGGGGCAGACACATATTGATGGGTAATGACCTGGAGTGAGGAGGCCAGCTTTGCTGCTGAGAGCCTCACGCTAGTGGCTCTGATTTGAGTTTAGTGCAGCCAGTGGGCCAAGATGAGCTCGCCTAGTGGACGTATTCAATCATAAATTGTGCGGCAGGAGAGAGCTGGCTAAATTATGTCAAGAGAGTCAGATTATGCAGCACATTCTGTGCAGTATTTAATCCTAATTTGCCATTTTAATGCTTGTTGCTGTAAAAGGGATCCCGACACCGTTCAAACTACAAAGTTATGTTGAGTAGGGAAAGTATATACATTCAGCGGAGCCCGTGGTAAAAAAGTTTCCCGGTAAATAGGGATTTTGCGTTGAAAGAAAGAGAAGTGTGCAGGCAGCAGAAAACAGCTCAACATGTGGATGTCATGCAATAAAAGGTGTGCCTCTTTCATTCTTTGTGCCACAGTTAGGTATTAGTACTACTTTTCACTCAGTATCTATGCTTTGTGCTACTTTCTTTACTGAAAGTGCCCTCTTACATATCTGTGATGTCACAGGAATTTTTGCTCAAGCGGTGACCGGGACCTATGAAAGGAAATGCTAATTAGCATATGTACCCCCAGAATCCTTTGCGCACAATACATCGTGTTTATAAGGCTGACAGGTAATAGAGTATAGTTCAGAGTATTGCTCCTGGTGAGTTGTTGTTACATGTGTCTGAGTGATGTGTGAGGCCGATTTTTCCACACTCTAAGTGTACTAAGTTTCTTTTCCGGTGCGTACCCCGAGTGATTTACCTCTCTTTAGCTTTGCGCAGTGGCAGTATCGTAGCCAATGAGGTCGAACCGAGGCGCGATTATTGCTTATTGAAAACTTTACCCAATACCCCGCTGTGGCGACTTGAAATATAGTCGACATTGCAATTTTTGACAGTCTCTAAGGAGGCTGATTTTACTGTCAAAGAAAGAGAACTGACCGACTGAATAAGAGGGACAACCTCCACTGGATCTGAATTTGGTGATTTAACCACATTATGTTGTTATGGCTTCAATATGGTAATAGTATTCATGAGGGGTGCCTAAAACTCATTAATTTGTGAAATAACCGAAAGTTATGTGTTTTTGTCTGCATGTGGATTCAAAAATCCCACATACAATCCGACACACTTATTGCCAAACCTGAACTAAATCACCTGTACCCAACTAATTACTACAGTAGACATTTATTGGGGTTTGGGGTGTTGTAAGAACCCAAACAGCCCCCTGAAGCTACGCCCCTGTCTAAACGTGCCACTGGTAGCAGTGTGAGCACATTAGAGTGAGAACCCCTTAAACATACCAGTGCCCTCTGTGCACATAAGAGATTAATAGGTTTGTTGGCTGTGTTGTGAGGGCACAGAGGTATTCTTTGGGCGGAGACAACAATAATCCAGCAGGTGCAGTGTCACCGGGGCCCTTTGCAGCGTATTTACGGCTGTGTTTATCTACCCACCCAGAGGACGGGGACCTTAGCGGAAAAATAGGTTCTAATTGTTTGTTGGTTTATGTTTTTATCATTATTTTGTATGTAGGTCTTTTTCTGATATGTATTATCCATGTGTTTAGGCAGTGACTTCTGTGTTTGGTTAGTTCCAGGATTGATGCTGTGTGATGTCATGGTGGTTGGAATGTTTAGCATGAGAGTGCCTCGGGCATTCCAGGCTGGACAGGTTCTTCTGTTCATTCTCTGGTGTGTCCCCTAAGGGACCCCAGTGCTGACTTTATTATCTCGAGGAATAAACCCTTCTACTGTTCACTGCTATGCCTATGAAGCGTCCTCCTTCTACCGATAGAGCTTGAATTGGCGACGAGGATGGGATCCGAACCCACCCGTGCAAGCACAAAGTAGTTACTGTCTAAATACATAGATAATACATGTAATAAAATGACCTACGTATATAATGATTATCATGAAAATATAACACAACATGATTCTTGGTGAAAACTGACTAACTGTAATTTCCCTTCTAGCTGTAAGACAATTGACAACCCTCTGCAGTCTCGGTAAAGAGGCCAAGAATTGAATGTGTCTGAAGAGTGAGTCCTGTATTGATCCACTGGGGCAGACACATATTGATGGGTAATGACCTGGAGTGAGGAGGCCAGCTTTGCTGCTGAGAGCCTCACGCTAGTGGCTCTGATGTGAGTTTAGTGCAGCCAGTGGGCCAAGATGAGCTCGCCTAGTGGACGTATTCAATCATAAATTGTGCGGCAGGAGAGAGTTGGCTAAATTATGTCAAGAGAGTCAGATTATGCAGCACATTCTGTGCAGTATTTAATCCTAATTTGCCATTTTAATGCTTGTTGCTGTAAAAGGGATCCCGACACCGTTCAAACTACAAAGTTATGTTGAGTAGGGAAAGTATATACATTCAGCGGAGCCCGTGGTAAAAAAGTTTCCCGGTAAATAGGGATTTTGCGTTGAAAGAAAGAGAAGTGTGCAGGCAGAAGAAAACAGCTCAACATGTGGATGTCATGCAATAAAAGGTGTGCCTCTTTCATTCTTTGTGCCACAGTTAGGTATTAGTACTACTTTTCACTCAGTATCTATGCTTTGTGCTACTTTCTTTACTGAAAGTGCCCTCTTACATATCTGTGATGTCACAGGAATTTTTGCTCAAGCGGTGACCGGGACCTATGAAAGGAAATGCTAATTAGCATATGTACCCCCAGAATCCTTTGCGCACAATACATCGTGTTTATAAGGCTGACAGGTAATAGAGTATAGTTCAGAGTATTGCTCCTGGTGAGTTGTTGTTACATGTGTCTGAGTGATGTGTGAGGCCGATTTTTCCACACTCTAAGTGTACTAAGTTTCTTTTCCGGTGCGTACCCCGAGTGATTTACCTCTCTTTAGCTTTGCGCAGTGGCAGTATCGTAGCCAATGAGGTCGAACTGAGGCGCGATTATTGCTTATTGAAAACTTTACCCAATACCCCGCTGTGGCGACTTGAAATATAGTCGACATTGCAATTTTTGACAGTCTCTAAGGAGGCTGATTTTACTGTCAAAGAAAGAGAACTGACCGACTGAATAAGAGGGACAACCTCCACTGGATGTGAATTTGGTGATTTAACCACATTATGTTGTTATGGCTTCAATATGGTAATAGTATTCATGAGGGGTGCCTAAAACTCATTAATTTGTGAAATAACCGAAAGTTATGTGTTTTTGTCTGCATGTGGATTCAAAAATCCCACATACAATCCGACACACTTATTGCCAAACCTGAACTAAATCACCTGTACCCAACTAATTACTACAGTAGACATTTATTGGGGTTTGGGGTGTTGTAAGAACCCTAAACAGCCACCTGAAGCTACGCCCCTGTCTAAACGTGCCACTGGTAGCAGTGTGAGCACATTAGAGTGAGAACCCCTTAAACATACCAGTGCCCTCTGTGCACATAAGAGATTAATAGGTTTGTTGGCTGTGTTGTGAGGGCACAGAGGTATTCTTTGGGCGGAGACAACAATAATCCAGCAGGTGCAGTGTCACCGGGGCCCTTTGCAGCGTATTTACGGCTGTGTTTATCTACCCACCCAGAGGACGGGGACCTTAGCGGAAAAATAGGTTCTAATTGTTTGTTGGTTTATGTTTTTATCATTATTTTGTATGTAGGTCTTTTTCTGATATGTATTATCCATGTGTTTAGGCAGTGACTTCTGTGTTTGGTTAGTTCCAGGATTGATGCTGTGTGATGTCATGGTGGTTGGAATGTTTAGCATGAGAGTGCCTCGGGCATTCCAGGCTGGACAGGTTATTCTGTTCATTCTCTGGTGTGTCCCCTAAGGGACCCGAGTGCTGACTTTATTATCTCGAGGAATAAACCCTTCTACTGTTCACTGCTATGCCTATGAAGCGTCCTCCTTCTACCGATAGAGCTTGAATTGGCGACGAGGATGGGATCCGAACCCACCCGTGCAAGCACAAAGTAGTTACTGTCTAAATACATAGATAATACATGTAATAAAATGACCTACGTATATAATGATTATCATGAAAATATAACACAACATGATTCTTGGTGAAAACTGACTAACTGTAATTTCCCTTCTAGCTGTAAGACAATTGACAACCCTCTGCAGTCTCGGTAGAGAGGCCAAGAATTGAATGTGTCTGAAGAGTGAGTCCTGTTTTGATCCACTGGGGCAGACACATATTGATGGGTAATGACCTGGAGTGAGGAGGCCAGCTTTGCTGCTGAGAGCCTCACGCTAGTGGCTCTGATGTGAGTTTAGTGCAGCCAGTGGGCCAAGATGAGCTCGCCTAGTGGACGTATTCAATCATAAATTGTGCGGCAGGAGAGAGTTGGCTAAATTATGTCAAGAGAGTCAGATTATGCAGCACATTCTGTGCAGTATTTAATCCTAATTTGCCATTTTAATGCTTGTTGCTGTAAAAGGGATCCCGACACCGTTCAAACTACAAAGTTATGTTGAGTAGGGAAAGTAAATACATTCAGCGGAGCCCGTGGAAAACAAGTTTCCCGGTAAATAGGGATTTTGCGTTGAAAGAAAGAGAAATGTACAGTGTGCAGGCAGCAGAAAACAGCTCAACATGTGGATGTCATGCAATAAAAGGTGTGCCTCTTTCATTCTTTGTGCCACAGTTAGGTATTAGTACTACTTTTCACTCAGTATCTATGCTTTGTGCTACTTTCTTTACTCAAAGTGCCCTCTTACATATCTGTGATGTCACAGGAATTTTTGCTCAAGCGGTGACCGGGACCTTTGAAAGGAAATGCTAATTAGCATATGTACCCCCAGAATCCTTTGCGCACAATACATCGTGTTTATAAGGCTGACAGGTAATAGAGTATAGTTCAGAGTATTGCTCCTGGTGAGTTGTTGTTACATGTGTCTGAGTGATGTGTGAGGCCGATTTTTCCACACTCTAAGTGTACTAAGTTTCTTTTCCGGTGCGTACCCCGAATGATTTACCTCTCTTTAGCTTTGCGCAGTGGCAGTATCGTAGCCAATGAAGTCGAACCGAGGCGCGATTATTGCTTATTGAAAACTTTACCCAATACCCCGCTGTGGCGACTTGAAATATAATCGACATTGCAATTTTTGACAGTCTCTAAGGAGGCTGATTTTACTGTCAAAGAAAGAGAACTGACCGACTGACTAAGAGGGACAACCTCCACTGGATCTGAATTTGGTGATTTAACCACATTATGTTGTTATGGCTTCAATATGGTAATAGTATTCATGAGGGGTGCCTAAAACTCATTAATTTGTGAAATAACCGAAAGTTATGTGTTTTTGTCTGCATGTGGATTCAAAAATCCCACATACAATCCGACACACTTATTGCCAAACCTGAACTAAATCACCTGTACCCAACTAATTACTACAGTAGACATTTATTGGGGTTTGGGGTGTTGTAAGAACCCAAACAGCCCCCTGAAGCTACGCCCCTGTCTAAACGTGCCACTGGTAGCAGTGTGAGCACATTAGAGTGAGAACCCCTTAAACATACCAGTGCCCTCTGTGCACATAAGAGATTAATAGGTTTGTTGGCTGTGTTGTGAGGGCACAGAGGTATTCTTTGGGCGGAGACAACAATAATCCAGCAGGTGCAGTGTCACCGGGGCCCTTTGCAGCGTATTTACAGCTGTGTTTATCTACCCACCCAGAGGACGGGGACCTTAGCGGAAAAATAGGTTCTAATTATTTGTTGGTTTATGTTTTTATCATTATTTTGTATGTAGGTCTTTTTCTGATATGTATTATCCATGTGTTTAGGCAGTGACTTCTGTGTTTGGTTAGTTCCGGGATTAATGCTGTGTGATGTCATGGTGGTTGGAATGTTTAGCATGAGAGTGCCTCGGGCATTCCAGGCTGGACAGGTTCCTCTGTTCATTCTCTGCTGTGTCCCCTAAGTGACCCGAGTGCTGACTTTATTATCTCGAGGAATAAACCCTTCTACTGTTCACTGCTATGCCTATGAAGCGTCCTCCTTCTACCGATAGAGCTTGAATTGGCGACGAGGATGGGATCCGAACCCACCCGTGCAAGCACAAAGTAGTTATTGTCTAAATACATAGATAATACATGTAATAAAATTACCTACGTATATAATGATTATCATGAAAAATAACACAACATGATTCTTGGTGAAAACTGACTAACTGTAATTTCCCTTCTAGCTGTAAGACAATTGACTACCCTCTGCAGTCTCGGTAGAGAGGCCAAGAATTGAATGTGTCTGAAGAGTGAGTCCTGTTTTGATCCACTTGGGCAGACACATATTGATGGGTAATGACCTGGAGTGGGAGGCCAGCTTTGCTGCTGAGAGCCTCACGCTATTGGCTCTGGTGTGAGTTTAGTGCAGCCAGTGGGCCAAGATGAGCTCGCCTAGTGGACGTATTCAATCATAAATTGTGCGGCAGGAGAGAGTTGGCTAAATTATGTCAAGAGAGTCCGATTATGCAGCACATTCTGTGCAGTATTTAATCCTAATTTGCCATTTTAATGCTTGTTGCTGTAAAAGGGATCCCGACACCGTTCAAACTACAAAGTTATGTTGAGTAGGGAAAGTATATACATTCAGCGGAGCCCGTGGTAAACAAGTTTCCCGGTAAATAGGGATTTTGCGTTGAAAGAAAGAGAAATGTACAGTGTGCAGGCAGCAGAAAACAGCTCAACATGTGGATGTCATGCAATAAAAGGTGTGCCTCTTTCATTCTTTGTGCCACAGTTAGGTATTAGTACTACTTTTCACTCAGTATCTATGCTTTGTGCTACTTTCTTTACTGAAAGTGCCCTCTTACATATCTGTGATGTCACAGGAATTTTTGCTCAAGCGGTGACCGGGACCTATGAAAGGAAATGCTAATTAGCATATGTACCCCCAGAATCCTTTGCGCACAATACATCGTGTTTATAAGGCTGACAGGTAATAGAGTATAGTTCAGAGTATTGCTCCTGGTGAGTTGTTGTTACATGTGTCTGAGTGATGTGTGAGGCCGATTTTTCCACACTCTAAGTGTACTAAGTTTCTTTTCCGGTGCGTACCCCGAGTGATTTACCTCTCTTTAGCTTTGCGCAGTGGCAGTATCGTAGCCAATGAGGTCGAACTGAGGCGCGATTATTGCTTATTGAAAACTTTACCCAATACCCCGCTGTGGCGACTTGAAATATAGTCGACATTGCAATTTTTGACAGTCTCTAAGGAGGCTGATTTTACTGTCAAAGAAAGAGAACTGACCGACTGAATAAGAGGGACAACCTCCACTGGATGTGAATTTGGTGATTTAACCACATTATGTTGTTATGGCTTCAATATGGTAATAGTATTCATGAGGGGTGCCTAAAACTCATTAATTTGTGAAATAACCGAAAGTTATGTGTTTTTGTCTGCATGTGGATTCAAAAATCCCACATACAATCCGACACACTTATTGCCAAACCTGAACTAAATCACCTGTACCCAACTAATTACTACAGTAGACATTTATTGGGGTTTGGGGTGTTGTAAGAACCCTAAACAGCCACCTGAAGCTACGCCCCTGTCTAAACGTGCCACTGGTAGCAGTGTGAGCACATTAGAGTGAGAACCCCTTAAACATACCAGTGCCCTCTGTGCACATAAGAGATTAATAGGTTTGTTGGCTGTGTTGTGAGGGCACAGAGGTATTCTTTGGGCGGAGACAACAATAATCCAGCAGGTGCAGTGTCACCGGGGCCCTTTGCAGCGTATTTACGGCTGTGTTTATCTACCCACCCAGAGGACGGGGACCTTAGCGGAAAAATAGGTTCTAATTGTTTGTTGGTTTATGTTTTTATCATTATTTTGTATGTAGGTCTTTTTCTGATATGTATTATCCATGTGTTTAGGCAGTGACTTCTGTGTTTGGTTAGTTCCAGGATTGATGCTGTGTGATGTCATGGTGGTTGGAATGTTTAGCATGAGAGTGCCTCGGGCATTCCAGGCTGGACAGGTTATTCTGTTCATTCTCTGGTGTGTCCCCTAAGGGACCCGAGTGCTGACTTTATTATCTCGAGGAATAAACCCTTCTACTGTTCACTGCTATGCCTATGAAGCGTCCTCCTTCTACCGATAGAGCTTGAATTGGCGACGAGGATGGGATCCGAACCCACCCGTGCAAGCACAAAGTAGTTACTGTCTAAATACATAGATAATACATGTAATAAAATGACCTACGTATATAATGATTATCATGAAAATATAACACAACATGATTCTTGGTGAAAACTGACTAACTGTAATTTCCCTTCTAGCTGTAAGACAATTGACAACCCTCTGCAGTCTCGGTAGAGAGGCCAAGAATTGAATGTGTCTGAAGAGTGAGTCCTGTTTTGATCCACTGGGGCAGACACATATTGATGGGTAATGACCTGGAGTGAGGAGGCCAGCTTTGCTGCTGAGAGCCTCACGCTAGTGGCTCTGATGTGAGTTTAGTGCAGCCAGTGGGCCAAGATGAGCTCGCCTAGTGGACGTATTCAATCATAAATTGTGCGGCAGGAGAGAGTTGGCTAAATTATGTCAAGAGAGTCAGATTATGCAGCACATTCTGTGCAGTATTTAATCCTAATTTGCCATTTTAATGCTTGTTGCTGTAAAAGGGATCCCGACACCGTTCAAACTACAAAGTTATGTTGAGTAGGGAAAGTAAATACATTCAGCGGAGCCCGTGGAAAACAAGTTTCCCGGTAAATAGGGATTTTGCGTTGAAAGAAAGAGAAATGTACAGTGTGCAGGCAGCAGAAAACAGCTCAACATGTGGATGTCATGCAATAAAAGGTGTGCCTCTTTCATTCTTTGTGCCACAGTTAGGTATTAGTACTACTTTTCACTCAGTATCTATGCTTTGTGCTACTTTCTTTACTCAAAGTGCCCTCTTACATATCTGTGATGTCACAGGAATTTTTGCTCAAGCGGTGACCGGGACCTTTGAAAGGAAATGCTAATTAGCATATGTATCCCCAGAATCCTTTGCGCACAATACATCGTGTTTATAAGGCTGACAGGTAATAGAGTATAGTTCAGAGTATTGCTCCTGGTGAGTTGTTGTTACATGTGTCTGAGTGATGTGTGAGGCCGATTTTTCCACACTCTAAGTGTACTAAGTTTCTTTTCCGGTGCGTACCCCGAGTGATTTACCTCTCTTTAGCTTTGCGCAGTGGCAGTATCGTAGCCAATGAGGTCGAACCGAGGCGCGATTATTGCTTATTGAAAACTTTACCCAATACCCCGCTGTGGCGACTTGAAATATAGTCGACATTGCAATTTTTGACAGTCTCTAAGGAGGCTGATTTTACTGTCAAAGAAAGAGAACTGACCGACTGAATAAGAGGGACAACCTCCACTGGATCTGAATTTGGTGATTTAACCACATTATGTTGTTATGGCTTCAATATGGTAATAGTATTCATGAGGGGTGCCTAAAACTCATTAATTTGTGAAATAACCGAAAGTTATGTGTTTTTGTCTGCATGTGGATTCAAAAATCCCACATACAATCCGACACACTTATTGCCAAACCTGAACTAAATCACCTGTACCCAACTAATTACTACAGTAGACATTTATTGGGGTTTGGGGTGTTGTAAGAACCCAAACAGCCCCCTGAAGCTACGCCCCTGTCTAAACGTGCCACTGGTAGCAGTGTGAGCACATTAGAGTGCGAACCCCTTAAACATACCAGTGCCCTCTGTGCACATAAGAGATTAATAGGTTTGTTGGCTGTGTTGTGAGGGCACAGAGGTATTCTTTGGGCGGAGACAACAATAATCCAGCAGGTGCAGTGTCACCGGGGCCCTTTGCAGCGTATTTACGGCTGTGTTTATCTACCCACCCAGAGGACGGGGACCTTAGCGGAAAAATAGGTTCTAATTGTTTGTTGGTTTATGTTTTTATCATTATTTTGTATGTAGGTCTTTTTCTGATATGTATTATCCATGTGTTTAGGCAGTGACTTCTGTGTTTGGTTAGTTCCAGGATTGATGCTGTGTGATGTCATGGTGGTTGGAATGTTTAGCATGAGAGTGCCTCGGGCATTCCAGGCTGGACAGGTTATTCTGTTCATTCTCTGGTGTGTCCCCTAAGGGACCCGAGTGCTGACTTTATTATCTCGAGGAATAAACCCTTCTACTGTTCACTGCTATGCCTATGAAGCGTCCTCCTTCTACCGATAGAGCTTGAATTGGCGACGAGGATGGGATCCGAACCCACCCGTGCAAGCACAAAGTAGTTACTGTCTAAATACATAGATAATACATGTAATAAAATGACCTACGTATATAATGATTATCATGAAAATATAACACAACATGATTCTTGGTGAAAACTGACTAACTGTAATTTCCCTTCTAGCTGTAAGACAATTGACAACCCTCTGCAGTCTCGGTAGAGAGGCCAAGAATTGAATGTGTCTGAAGAGTGAGTCCTGTTTTGATCCACTGGGGCAGACACATATTGATGGGTAATGACCTGGAGTGAGGAGGCCAGCTTTGCTGCTGAGAGCCTCACGCTAGTGGCTCTGATGTGAGTTTAGTGCAGCCAGTGGGCCAAGATGAGCTCGCCTAGTGGACGTATTCAATCATAAATTGTGCGGCAGGAGAGAGTTGGCTAAATTATGTCAAGAGAGTCAGATTATGCAGCACATTCTGTGCAGTATTTAATCCTAATTTGCCATTTTAATGCTTGTTGCTGTAAAAGGGATCCCGACACCGTTCAAACTACAAAGTTATGTTGAGTAGGGAAAGTAAATACATTCAGCGGAGCCCGTGGAAAACAAGTTTCCCGGTAAATAGGGATTTTGCGTTGAAAGAAAGAGAAATGTACAGTGTGCAGGCAGCAGAAAACAGCTCAACATGTGGATGTCATGCAATAAAAGGTGTGCCTCTTTCATTCTTTGTGCCACAGTTAGGTATTAGTACTACTTTTCACTCAGTATCTATGCTTTGTGCTACTTTCTTTACTCAAAGTGCCCTCTTACATATCTGTGATGTCACAGGAATTTTTGCTCAAGCGGTGACCGGGACCTTTGAAAGGAAATGCTAATTAGCATATGTACCCCCAGAATCCTTTGCGCACAATACATCGTGTTTATAAGGCTGACAGGTAATAGAGTATAGTTCAGAGTATTGCTCCTGGTGAGTTGTTGTTACATGTGTCTGAGTGATGTGTGAGGCCGATTTTTCCACACTCTAAGTGTACTAAGTTTCTTTTCCGGTGCGTACCCCGAATGATTTACCTCTCTTTAGCTTTGCGCAGTGGCAGTATCGTAGCCAATGAGGTCGAACCGAGGCGCGATTATTGCTTATTGAAAACTTTACCCAATACCCCGCTGTGGCGACTTGAAATATAATCGACATTGCAATTTTTGACAGTCTCTAAGGAGGCTGATTTTACTGTCAAAGAAAGAGAACTGACCGACTGACTAAGAGGGACAACCTCCACTGGATCTGAATTTGGTGATTTAACCACATTATGTTGTTATGGCTTCAATATGGTAATAGTATTCATGAGGGGTGCCTAAAACTCATTAATTTGTGAAATAACCGAAAGTTATGTGTTTTTGTCTGCATGTGGATTCAAAAATCCCACATACAATCCGACACACTTATTGCCAAACCTGAACTAAATCACCTGTACCCAACTAATTACTACAGTAGACATTTATTGGGGTTTGGGGTGTTGTAAGAACCCAAACAGCCCCCTGAAGCTACGCCCCTGTCTAAACGTGCCACTGGTAGCAGTGTGAGCACATTAGAGTGAGAACCCCTTAAACATACCAGTGCCCTCTGTGCACATAAGAGATTAATAGGTTTGTTGGCTGTGTTGTGAGGGCACAGAGGTATTCTTTGGGCGGAGACAACAATAATCCAGCAGGTGCAGTGTCACCGGGGCCCTTTGCAGCGTATTTACGGCTGTGTTTATCTACCCACCCAGAGGACGGGGACCTTAGCGGAAAAATAGGTTCTAATTGTTTGTTGGTTTATGTTTTTATCATTATTTTGTATGTAGGTCTTTTTCTGATATGTATTATCCATGTGTTTAGGCAGTGACTTCTGTGTTTGGTTAGTTCCAGGATTGATGCTGTGTGATGTCATGGTGGTTGGAATGTTTAGCATGAGAGTGCCTCGGGCATTCCAGGCTGGACAGGTTCCTCTGTTCATTCTCTGCTGTGTCCCCTAAGTGACCCGAGTGCTGACTTTATTATCTCGAGGAATAAACCCTTCTACTGTTCACTGCTATGCCTATGAAGCGTCCTCCTTCTACCGATAGAGCTTGAATTGGCGACGAGGATGGGATCCGAACCCACCCGTGCAAGCACAAAGTAGTTATTGTCTAAATACATAGATAATACATGTAATAAAATTACCTACGTATATAATGATTATCATGAAAAATAACACAACATGATTCTTGGTGAAAACTGACTAACTGTAATTTCCCTTCTAGCTGTAAGACAATTGACTACCCTCTGCAGTCTCGGTAGAGAGGCCAAGAATTGAATGTGTCTGAAGAGTGAGTCCTGTTTTGATCCACTTGGGCAGACACATATTGATGGGTAATGACCTGGAGTGGGAGGCCAGCTTTGCTGCTGAGAGCCTCACGCTATTGGCTCTGGTGTGAGTTTAGTGCAGCCAGTGGGCCAAGATGAGCTCGCCTAGTGGACGTATTCAATCATAAATTGTGCGGCAGGAGAGAGTTGGCTAAATTATGTCAAGAGAGTCCGATTATGCAGCACATTCTGTGCAGTATTCAATCCTAATTTGCCATTTTAATGCTTGTTGCTGTAAAAGGGATCCTGACACCGTTCAAACTACAAAGTTATGTTGAGTAGGGAAAGTATATACATTCAGCGGAGCCCGTGGTAAACAAGTTTCCCGGTAAATAGGGATTTTGCGTTGAAAGAAAGAGAAATGTACAGTGTGCAGGCAGCAGAAAACAGCTCAACATGTGGATGTCATGCAATAAAAGGTGTGCCTCTTTCATTCTTTGTGCCACAGTTGGGTATTAGTACTACTTTTCACTCAGTATCTATGCTTTGTGCTACTTTCTTTACTGAAAGTGCCCTCTTACATATCTGTGATGTCACAGGAATTTTTGCTCAAGCGGTGACCGGGACCTATGAAAGGAAATGCTAATTAGCATATGTACCCCCAGAATCCTTTGCGCACAATACATCGTGTTTATAAGGCTGACAGGTAATAGAGTATAGTTCAGAGTATTGCTCCTGGTGAGTTGTTGTTACATGTGTCTGAGTGATGTGTGAGGCCGATTTTTCCACACTCTAAGTGTACTAAGTTTCTTTTCCGGTGCGTACCCCGAGTGATTTACCTCTCTTTAGCTTTGCGCAGTGGCAGTATCGTAGCCAATGAGGTCGAACCGAGGCGCGATTATTGCTTATTGAAAACTTTACCCAATACCCCGCTGTGGCGACTTGAAATATAGTCGACATTGCAATTTTTGACAGTCTCTAAGGAGGCTGATTTTACTGTCAAAGAAAGAGAACTGACCGACTGAATAAGAGGGACAACCTCCACTGGATCTGAATTTGGTGATTTAACCACATTATGTTGTTATGGCTTCAATATGGTAATAGTATTCATGAGGGGTGCCTAAAACTCATTAATTTGTGAAATAACCGAAAGTTATGTGTTTTTGTCTGCATGTGGATTCAAAAATCCCACATACAATCCGACACACTTATTACCAAACCTGAACTAAATCACCTGTACCCAACTAATTACTACAGTAGACATTTATTGGGGTTTGGGGTGTTGTAAGAACCCAAACAGCCCCCTGAAGCTACGCCCCTGTCTAAACGTGCCACTGGTAGCAGTGTGAGCACATTAGAGTGAGAACCCCTTAAACATACCAGTGCCCTCTGTGCACATAAGAGATTAATAGGTTTGTTGGCTGTGTTGTGAGGGCACAGAGGTATTCTTTGGGCGGAGACAACAATAATCCAGCAGGTGCAGTGTCACCGGGGCCCTTTGCAGCGTATTTACGGCTGTGTTTATCTACCCACCCAGAGGACGGGGACCTTAGCGGAAAAATAGGTTCTAATTGTTTGTTGGTTTATGTTTTTATCATTATTTTGTATGTAGGTCTTTTTCTGATATGTATTATCCATGTGTTTAGGCAGTGACTTCTGTGTTTGGTTAGTTCCAGGATTGATGCTGTGTGATGTCATGGTGGTTGGAATGTTTAGCATGAGAGTGCCTCGGGCATTCCAGGCTGGACAGGTTCCTCTGTTCATTCTCTGCTGTGTCCCCTAAGTGACCCGAGTGCTGACTTTATTATCTCGAGGAATAAACCCTTCTACTGTTCACTGCTATGCCTATGAAGCGTCCTCCTTCTACCGATAGAGCTTGAATTGGCGACGAGGATGGGATCCGAACCCACCCGTGCAAGCACAAAGTAGTTATTGTCTAAATACATAGATAATACATGTAATAAAATTACCTACGTATATAATGATTATCATGAAAAATAACACAACATGATTCTTGGTGAAAACTGACTAACTGTAATTTCCCTTCTAGCTGTAAGACAATTGACTACCCTCTGCAGTCTCGGTAGAGAGGCCAAGAATTGAATGTGTCTGAAGAGTGAGTCCTGTTTTGATCCACTTGGGCAGACACATATTGATGGGTAATGACCTGGAGTGGGAGGCCAGCTTTGCTGCTGAGAGCCTCACGCTATTGGCTCTGGTGTGAGTTTAGTGCAGCCAGTGGGCCAAGATGAGCTCGCCTAGTGGACGTATTCAATCATAAATTGTGCGGCAGGAGAGAGTTGGCTAAATTATGTCAAGAGAGTCCGATTATGCAGCACATTCTGTGCAGTATTCAATCCTAATTTGCCATTTTAATGCTTGTTGCTGTAAAAGGGATCCTGACACCGTTCAAACTACAAAGTTATGTTGAGTAGGGAAAGTAAATACATTCAGCGGAGCCCGTGGAAAACAAGTTTCCCGGTAAATAGGGATTTTGCGTTGAAAGAAAGAGAAATGTACAGTGTGCAGGCAGCAGAAAACAGCTCAACATGTGGATGTCATGCAATAAAAGGTGTGCCTCTTTCATTCTTTGTGCCACAGTTAGGTATTAGTACTACTTTTCACTCAGTATCTATGCTTTGTGCTACTTTCTTTACTCAAAGTGCCCTCTTACATATCTGTGATGTCACAGGAATTTTTGCTCAAGCGGTGACCGGGACCTTTGAAAGGAAATGCTAATTAGCATATGTACCCCCAGAATCCTTTGCGCACAATACATCGTGTTTATAAGGCTGACAGGTAATAGAGTATAGTTCAGAGTATTGCTCCTGGTGAGTTGTTGTTACATGTGTCTGAGTGATGTGTGAGGCCGATTTTTCCACACTCTAAGTGTACTAAGTTTCTTTTCCGGTGCGTACCCCGAATGATTTACCTCTCTTTAGCTTTGCGCAGTGGCAGTATCGTAGCCAATGAGGTCGAACCGAGGCGCGATTATTGCTTATTGAAAACTTTACCCAATACCCCGCTGTGGCGACTTGAAATATAATCGACATTGCAATTTTTGACAGTCTCTAAGGAGGCTGATTTTAGTGTCAAAGAAAGAGAACTGACCGACTGACTAAGAGGGACAACCTCCACTGGATCTGAATTTGGTGATTTAACCACATTATGTTGTTATGGCTTCAATATGGTAATAGTATTCATGAGGGGTGCCTAAAACTCATTAATTTGTGAAATAACCGAAAGTTATGTGTTTTTGTCTGCATGTGGATTCAAAAATCCCACATACAATCCGACACACTTATTGCCAAACCTGAACTAAATCACCTGTACCCAACTAATTACTACAGTAGACATTTATTGGGGTTTGGGGTGTTGTAAGAACCCAAACAGCCCCCTGAAGCTACGCCCCTGTCTAAACGTGCCACTGGTAGCAGTGTGAGCACATTAGAGTGAGAACCCCTTAAACATACCAGTGCCCTCTGTGCACATAAGAGATTAATAGGTTTGTTGGCTGTGTTGTGAGGGCACAGAGGTATTCTTTGGGCGGAGACAACAATAATCCAGCAGGTGCAGTGTCACCGGGGCCCTTTGCAGCGTATTTACGGCTGTGTTTATCTACCCACCCAGAGGACGGGGACCTTAGCGGAAAAATAGGTTCTAATTGTTTGTTGGTTTATGTTTTTATCATTATTTTGTATGTAGGTCTTTTTCTGATATGTATTATCCATGTGTTTAGGCAGTGACTTCTGTGTTTGGTTAGTTCCAGGATTGATGCTGTGTGATGTCATGGTGGTTGGAATGTTTAGCATGAGAGTGCCTCGGGCATTCCAGGCTGGACAGGTTCCTCTGTTCATTCTCTGCTGTGTCCCCTAAGTGACCCGAGTGCTGACTTTATTATCTCGAGGAATAAACCCTTCTACTGTTCACTGCTATGCCTATGAAGCGTCCTCCTTCTACCGATAGAGCTTGAATTGGCGACGAGGATGGGATCCGAACCCACCCGTGCAAGCACAAAGTAGTTATTGTCTAAATACATAGATAATACATGTAATAAAATTACCTACGTATATAATGATTATCATGAAAAATAACACAACATGATTCTTGGTGAAAACTGACTAACTGTAATTTCCCTTCTAGCTGTAAGACAATTGACTACCCTCTGCAGTCTCGGTAGAGAGGCCAAGAATTGAATGTGTCTGAAGAGTGAGTCCTGTTTTGATCCACTTGGGCAGACACATATTGATGGGTAATGACCTGGAGTGGGAGGCCAGCTTTGCTGCTGAGAGCCTCACGCTATTGGCTCTGGTGTGAGTTTAGTGCAGCCAGTGGGCCAAGATGAGCTCGCCTAGTGGACGTATTCAATCATAAATTGTGCGGCAGGAGAGAGTTGGCTAAATTATGTCAAGAGAGTCCGATTATGCAGCACATTCTGTGCAGTATTCAATCCTAATTTGCCATTTTAATGCTTGTTGCTGTAAAAGGGATCCCGACACCGTTCAAACTACAAAGTTATGTTGAGTAGGGAAAGTATATACATTCAGCGGAGCCCGTGGTAAACAAGTTTCCCGGTAAATAGGGATTTTGCGTTGAAAGAAAGAGAAATGTACAGTGTGCAGGCAGCAGAAAACAGCTCAACATGTGGATGTCATGCAATAAAAGGTGTGCCTCTTTCATTCTTTGTGCCACAGTTAGGTATTAGTACTACTTTTCACTCAGTATCTATGCTTTGTGCTACTTTCTTTACTGAAAGTGCCCTCTTACATATCTGTGATGTCACAGGAATTTTTGCTCAAGCGGTGACCGGGACCTATGAAAGGAAATGCTAATTAGCATATGTACCCCCAGAATCCTTTGCGCACAATACATCGTGTTTATAAGGCTGACAGGTAATAGAGTATAGTTCAGAGTATTGCTCCTGGTGAGTTGTTGTTACATGTGTCTGAGTGATGTGTGAGGCCGATTTTTCCACACTCTAAGTGTACTAAGTTTCTTTTCCGGTGCGTACCCCGAGTGATTTACCTCTCTTTAGCTTTGCGCAGTGGCAGTATCGTAGCCAATGAGGTCGAACCGAGGCGCGATTATTGCTTATTGAAAACTTTACCCAATACCCCGCTGTGGCGACTTGAAATATAGTCGACATTGCAATTTTTGACAGTCTCTAAGGAGGCTGATTTTACTGTCAAAGAAAGAGAACTGACCGACTGAATAAGAGGGACAACCTCCACTGGATCTGAATTTGGTGATTTAACCACATTATGTTGTTATGGCTTCAATATGGTAATAGTATTCATGAGGGGTGCCTAAAACTCATTAATTTGTGAAATAACCGAAAGTTATGTGTTTTTGTCTGCATGTGGATTCAAAAATCCCACATACAATCCGACACACTTATTGCCAAACCTGAACTAAATCACCTGTACCCAACTAATTACTACAGTAGACATTTATTGGGGTTTGGGGTGTTGTAAGAACCCAAACAGCCCCCTGAAGCTACGCCCCTGTCTAAACGTGCCACTGGTAGCAGTGTGAGCACATTAGAGTGAGAACCCCTTAAACATACCAGTGCCCTCTGTGCACATAAGAGATTAATAGGTTTGTTGGCTGTGTTGTGAGGGCACAGAGGTATTCTTTGGGCGGAGACAACAATAATCCAGCAGGTGCAGTGTCACCGGGGCCCTTTGCAGCGTATTTACGGCTGTGTTTATCTACCCACCCAGAGGACGGGGACCTTAGCGGAAAAAAAGGTTCTAATTGTTTGTTGGTTTATGTTTTTATCATTATTTTGTATGTAGGTCTTTTTCTGATATGTATTATCCATGTGTTTAGGCAGTGACTTCTGTGTTTGGTTAGTTCCAGGATTGATGCTGTGTGATGTCATGGTGGTTGGAATGTTTAGCATGAGAGTGCCTCGGGCATTCCAGGCTGGACAGGTTATTCTGTTCATTCTCTGGTGTGTCCCCTAAGGGACCCGAGTGCTGACTTTATTATCTCGAGGAATAAACCCTTCTACTGTTCACTGCTATGCCTATGAAGCGTCCTCCTTCTACCGATAGAGCTTGAATTGGCGACGAGGATGGGATCCGAACCCACCCGTGCAAGCACAAAGTAGTTACTGTCTAAATACATAGATAATACATGTAATAAAATGACCTACGTATATAATGATTATCATGAAAATATAACACAACATGATTCTTGGTGAAAACTGACTAACTGTAATTTCCCTTCTAGCTGTAAGACAATTGACAACCCTCTGCAGTCTCGGTAGAGAGGCCAAGAATTGAATGTGTCTGAAGAGTGAGTCCTGTTTTGATCCACTGGGGCAGACACATATTGATGGGTAATGACCTGGAGTGAGGAGGCCAGCTTTGCTGCTGAGAGCCTCACGCTAGTGGCTCTGATGTGAGTTTAGTGCAGCCAGTGGGCCAAGATGAGCTCGCCTAGTGGACGTATTCAATCATAAATTGTGCGGCAGGAGAGAGTTGGCTAAATTATGTCAAGAGAGTCAGATTATGCAGCACATTCTGTGCAGTATTTAATCCTAATTTGCCATTTTAATGCTTGTTGCTGTAAAAGGGATCCCGACACCGTTCAAACTACAAAGTTATGTTGAGTAGGGAAAGTAAATACATTCAGCGGAGCCCGTGGAAAACAAGTTTCCCGGTAAATAGGGATTTTGCGTTGAAAGAAAGAGAAATGTACAGTGTGCAGGCAGCAGAAAACAGCTCAACATGTGGATGTCATGCAATAAAAGGTGTGCCTCTTTCATTCTTTGTGCCACAGTTAGGTATTAGTACTACTTTTCACTCAGTATCTATGCTTTGTGCTACTTTCTTTACTCAAAGTGCCCTCTTACATATCTGTGATGTCACAGGAATTTTTGCTCAAGCGGTGACCGGGACCTTTGAAAGGAAATGCTAATTAGCATATGTACCCCCAGAATCCTTTGCGCACAATACATCGTGTTTATAAGGCTGACAGGTAATAGAGTATAGTTCAGAGTATTGCTCCTGGTGAGTTGTTGTTACATGTGTCTGAGTGATGTGTGAGGCCGATTTTTCCACACTCTAAGTGTACTAAGTTTCTTTTCCGGTGCGTACCCCGAGTGATTTACCTCTCTTTAGCTTTGCGCAGTGGCAGTATCGTAGCCAATGAGGTCGAACCGAGGCGCGATTATTGCTTATTGAAAACTTTACCCAATACCCCGCTGTGGCGACTTGAAATATAGTCGACATTGCAATTTTTGACAGTCTCTAAGGAGGCTGATTTTACTGTCAAAGAAAGAGAACTGACCGACTGAATAAGAGGGACAACCTCCACTGGATCTGAATTTGGTGATTTAACCACATTATGTTGTTATGGCTTCAATATGGTAATAGTATTCATGAGGGGTGCCTAAAACTCATTAATTTGTGAAATAACCGAAAGTTATGTGTTTTTGTCTGCATGTGGATTCAAAAATCCCACATACAATCCGACACACTTATTGCCAAACCTGAACTAAATCACCTGTACCCAACTAATTACTACAGTAGACATTTATTGGGGTTTGGGGTGTTGTAAGAACCCAAACAGCCCCCTGAAGCTACGCCCCTGTCTAAACGTGCCACTGGTAGCAGTGTGAGCACATTAGAGTGAGAACCCCTTAAACATACCAGTGCCCTCTGTGCACATAAGAGATTAATAGGTTTGTTGGCTGTGTTGTGAGGGCACAGAGGTATTCTTTGGGCGGAGACAACAATAATCCAGCAGGTGCAGTGTCACCGGGGCCCTTTGCAGCGTATTTACGGCTGTGTTTATCTACCCACCCAGAGGACGGGGACCTTAGCGGAAAAATAGGTTCTAATTGTTTGTTGGTTTATGTTTTTATCATTATTTTGTATGTAGGTCTTTTTCTGATATGTATTATCCATGTGTTTAGGCAGTGACTTCTGTGTTTGGTTAGTTCCAGGATTGATGCTGTGTGATGTCATGGTGGTTGGAATGTTTAGCATGAGAGTGCCTCGGGCATTCCAGGCTGGACAGGTTCCTCTGTTCATTCTCTGCTGTGTCCCCTAAGTGACCCGAGTGCTGACTTTATTATCTCGAGGAATAAACCCTTCTACTGTTCACTGCTATGCCTATGAAGCGTCCTCCTTCTACCGATAGAGCTTGAATTGGCGACGAGGATGGGATCCGAACCCACCCGTGCAAGCACAAAGTAGTTACTGTCTAAATACATAGATAATACATGTAATAAAATGACCTACGTATATAATGATTATCATGAAAATATAACACAACATGATTCTTGGTGAAAACTGACTAACTGTAATTTCCCTTCTAGCTGTAAGACAATTGACAACCCTCTGCAGTCTCGGTAGAGAGGCCAAGAATTGAATGTGTCTGAAGAGTGAGTCCTGTTTTGATCCACTGGGGCAGACACATATTGATGGGTAATGACCTGGAGTGAGGAGGCCAGCTTTGCTGCTGAGAGCCTCACGCTAGTGGCTCTGATGTGAGTTTAGTGCAGCCAGTGGGCCAAGATGAGCTCGCCTAGTGGACGTATTCAATCATAAATTGTGCGGCAGGAGAGAGTTGGCTAAATTATGTCAAGAGAGTCAGATTATGCAGCACATTCTGTGCAGTATTTAATCCTAATTTGCCATTTTAGGGATTTTGCGTTGAAAGAAAGAGAAATGTACAGTGTGCAGGCAGAAGAAAACAGCTCAACATGTGGATGTCATGCAATAAAAGGTGTGCCTCTTTCATTCTTTGTGCCACAGTTAGGTATTAGTACTACTTTTCACTCAGTATCTATGCTTTGTGCTACTTTCTTTACTCAAAGTGCCCTCTTACATATCTGTGATGTCACAGGAATTTTTGCTCAAGCGGTGACCGGGACCTATGAAAGGAAATGCTAATTAGCATATGTACCCCCAGAATCCTTTGCGCACAATACATCGTGTTTATAAGGCTGACAGGTAATAGAGTATAGTTCAGAGTATTGCTCCTGGTGAGTTGTTGTTACATGTGTCTGAGTGATGTGTGAGGCCGATTTTTCCACACTCTACGTGTACTAAGTTTCTTTTCCGGTGCGTACCTCGAGTGACTCACCTCTCTTTAGCTTTGCGCAGTGGCAGTATCGTAGCCAATGAGGTCGAACCGAGGCGCGATTATTGCTTATTGAAAACTTTACCCAATACCCCGCTGTGGCGACTTGAAATATAGTCGACATTGCAATTTTTGACAGTCTCTAAGGAGGCTGATTTTACTGTCAAAGAAAGAGAACTGACCGACTGAATAAGAGGGACAACCTCCACTGGATCTGAATTTGGTGATTTAACCACATTATGTTGTTATGGCTTCAATATGGTAATAGTATTCATGAGGGGTGCCTAAAACTCATTAATTTGTGAAATAACCGAAAGTTATGTGTTTTTGTCTGCATGTGGATTCAAAAATCCCACATACAATCCGACACACTTATTGCCAAACCTGAACTAAATCACCTGTACCCAACTAATTACTACAGTAGACATTTATTGGGGTTTGGGGTGTTGTAAGAACCCAAACAGCCCCCTGAAGCTACGCCCCTGTCTAAACGTGCCACTGGTAGCAGTGTGAGCACATTAGAGTGAGAACCCCTTAAACATACCAGTGCCCTCTGAGCACATAAGAGATTAATAGGTTTGTTGGCTGTGTTGTGAGGGCACAGAGGTATTCTTTGGGCGGAGACAACAATAATCCAGCAGGTGCAGTGTCACCGGGGCCCTTTGCAGCGTATTTACAGCTGTGTTTATCTACCCACCCAGAGGACGGGGACCTTAGCGGAAAAATAGGTTCTAATTATTTGTTGGTTTATGTTTTTATCATTATTTTGTATGTAGGTCTTTTTCTGATATGTATTATCCATGTGTTTAGGCAGTGACTTCTGTGTTTGGTTAGTTCCGGGATTAATGCTGTGTGATGTCATGGTGGTTGGAATGTTTAGCATGAGAGTGCCTCGGGCATTCCAGGCTGGACAGGTTCCTCTGTTCATTCTCTGCTGTGTCCCCTAAGTGACCCGAGTGCTGACTTTATTATCTCGAGGAATAAACCCTTCTACTGTTCACTGCTATGCCTATGAAGCGTCCTCCTTCTACCGATAGAGCTTGAATTGGCGACGAGGATGGGATCCGAACCCACCCGTGCAAGCACAAAGTAGTTATTGTCTAAATACATAGATAATACATGTAATAAAATTACCTACGTATATAATGATTATCATGAAAAATAACACAACATGATTCTTGGTGAAAACTGACTAACTGTAATTTCCCTTCTAGCTGTAAGACAATTGACTACCCTCTGCAGTCTCGGTAGAGAGGCCAAGAATTGAATGTGTCTGAAGAGTGAGTCCTGTTTTGATCCACTTGGGCAGACACATATTGATGGGTAATGACCTGGAGTGGGAGGCCAGCTTTGCTGCTGAGAGCCTCACGCTATTGGCTCTGGTGTGAGTTTAGTGCAGCCAGTGGGCCAAGATGAGCTCGCCTAGTGGACGTATTCAATCATAAATTGTGCGGCAGGAGAGAGTTGGCTAAATTATGTCAAGAGAGTCCGATTATGCAGCACATTCTGTGCAGTATTCAATCCTAATTTGCCATTTTAATGCTTGTTGCTGTAAAAGGGATCCTGACACCGTTCAAACTACAAAGTTATGTTGAGTAGGGAAAGTATATACATTCAGCGGAGCCCGTGGTAAACAAGTTTCCCGGTAAATAGGGATTTTGCGTTGAAAGAAAGAGAAATGTACAGTGTGCAGGCAGCAGAAAACAGCTCAACATGTGGATGTCATGCAATAAAAGGTGTGCCTCTTTCATTCTTTGTGCCACAGTTAGGTATTAGTACTACTTTTCACTCAGTATCTATGCTTTGTGCTACTTTCTTTACTGAAAGTGCCCTCTTACATATCTGTGATGTCACAGGAATTTTTGCTCAAGCGGTGACCGGGACCTATGAAAGGAAATGCTAATTAGCATATGTACCCCCAGAATCCTTTGCGCACAATACATCGTGTTTATAAGGCTGACAGGTAATAGAGTATAGTTCAGAGTATTGCTCCTGGTGAGTTGTTGTTACATGTGTCTGAGTGATGTGTGAGGCCGATTTTTCCACACTCTAAGTGTACTTAGTTTCTTTTCCGGTGCGTACCTCGAGTGACTCACCTCTCTTTAGCTTTGCGCAGTGGCAGTATCGTAGCCAATGAGGTCGAACCGAGGCGCGATTATTGCTTATTGAAAACTTTACCCAATACCCCGCTGTGGCGACTTGAAATATAGTCGACATTGCAATTTTTGACAGTCTCTAAGGAGGCTGATTTTACTGTCAAAGAAAGAGAACTGACCGACTGAATAAGAGGGACAACCTCCACTGGATCTGAATTTGGTGATTTAACCACATTATGTTGTTATGGCTTCAATATGGTAATAGTATTCATGAGGGGTGCCTAAAACTCATTAATTTGTGAAATAACCGAAAGTTATGTGTTTTTGTCTGCATGTGGATTCAAAAATCCCACATACAATCCGACACACTTATTGCCAAACCTGAACTAAATCACCTGTACCCAACTAATTACTACAGTAGACATTTATTGGGGTTTGGGGTGTTGTAAGAACCCAAACAGCCCCCTGAAGCTACGCCCCTGTCTAAACGTGCCACTGGTAGCAGTGTGAGCACATTAGAGTGAGAACCCCTTAAACATACCAGTGCCCTCTGTGCACATAAGAGATTAATAGGTTTGTTGGCTGTGTTGTGAGGGCACAGAGGTATTCTTTGGGCGGAGACAACAATAATCCAGCAGGTGCAGTGTCACCGGGGCCCTTTGCAGCGTATTTACGGCTGTGTTTATCTACCCACCCAGAGGACGGGGACCTTAGCGGAAAAATAGGTTCTAATTGTTTGTTGGTTTATGTTTTTATCATTATTTTGTATGTAGGTCTTTTTCTGATATGTATTATCCATGTGTTTAGGCAGTGACTTCTGTGTTTGGTTAGTTCCAGGATTGATGCTGTGTGATGTCATGGTGGTTGGAATGTTTAGCATGAGAGTGCCTCGGGCATTCCAGGCTGGACAGGTTCCTCTGTTCATTCTCTGCTGTGTCCCCTAAGTGACCCGAGTGCTGACTTTATTATCTCGAGGAATAAACCCTTCTACTGTTCACTGCTATGCCTATGAAGCGTCCTCCTTCTACCGATAGAGCTTGAATTGGCGACGAGGATGGGATCCGAACCCACCCGTGCAAGCACAAAGTAGTTACTGTCTAAATACATAGATAATACATGTAATAAAATGACCTACGTATATAATGATTATCATGAAAATATAACACAACATGATTCTTGGTGAAAACTGACTAACTGTAATTTCCCTTCTAGCTGTAAGACAATTGACAACCCTCTGCAGTCTCGGTAGAGAGGCCAAGAATTGAATGTGTCTGAAGAGTGAGTCCTGTTTTGATCCACTGGGGCAGACACATATTGATGGGTAATGACCTGGAGTGAGGAGGCCAGCTTTGCTGCTGAGAGCCTCACGCTAGTGGCTCTGATGTGAGTTTAGTGCAGCCAGTGGGCCAAGATGAGCTCGCCTAGTGGACGTATTCAATCATAAATTGTGCGGCAGGAGAGAGTTGGCTAAATTATGTCAAGAGAGTCAGATTATGCAGCACATTCTGTGCAGTATTTAATCCTAATTTGCCATTTTAGGGATTTTGCGTTGAAAGAAAGAGAAATGTACAGTGTGCAGGCAGAAGAAAACAGCTCAACATGTGGATGTCATGCAATAAAAGGTGTGCCTCTTTCATTCTTTGTGCCACAGTTAGGTATTAGTACTACTTTTCACTCAGTATCTATGCTTTGTGCTACTTTCTTTACTCAAAGTGCCCTCTTACATATCTGTGATGTCACAGGAATTTTTGCTCAAGCGGTGACCGGGACCTATGAAAGGAAATGCTAATTAGCATATGTACCCCCAGAATCCTTTGCGCACAATACATCGTGTTTATAAGGCTGACAGGTAATAGAGTATAGTTCAGAGTATTGCTCCTGGTGAGTTGTTGTTACATGTGTCTGAGTGATGTGTGAGGCCGATTTTTCCACACTCTAAGTGTACTTAGTTTCTTTTCCGGTGCGTACCTCGAGTGACTCACCTCTCTTTAGCTTTGCGCAGTGGCAGTATCGTAGCCAATGAGGTCGAACCGAGGCGCGATTATTGCTTATTGAAAACTTTACCCAATACCCCGCTGTGGCGACTTGAAATATAGTCGACATTGCAATTTTTGACAGTCTCTAAGGAGGCTGATTTTACTGTCAAAGAAAGAGAACTGACCGACTGAATAAGAGGGACAACCTCCACTGGATCTGAATTTGGTGATTTAACCACATTATGTTGTTATGGCTTCAATATGGTAATAGTATTCATGAGGGGTGCCTAAAACTCATTAATTTGTGAAATAACCGAAAGTTATGTGTTTTTGTCTGCATGTGGATTCAAAAATCCCACATACAATCCGACACACTTATTGCCAAACCTGAACTAAATCACCTGTACCCAACTAATTACTACAGTAGACATTTATTGGGGTTTGGGGTGTTGTAAGAACCCAAACAGCCCCCTGAAGCTACGCCCCTGTCTAAACGTGCCACTGGTAGCAGTGTGAGCACATTAGAGTGAGAACCCCTTAAACATACCAGTGCCCTCTGAGCACATAAGAGATTAATAGGTTTGTTGGCTGTGTTGTGAGGGCACAGAGGTATTCTTTGGGCGGAGACAACAATAATCCAGCAGGTGCAGTGTCACCGGGGCCCTTTGCAGCGTATTTACAGCTGTGTTTATCTACCCACCCAGAGGACGGGGACCTTAGCGGAAAAATAGGTTCTAATTATTTGTTGGTTTATGTTTTTATCAATATTTTGTATGTAGGTCTTTTTCTGATATGTATTATCCATGTGTTTAGGCAGTGACTTCTGTGTTTGGTTAGTTCCGGGATTAATGCTGTGTGATGTCATGGTGGTTGGAATGTTTAGCATGAGAGTGCCTCGGGCATTCCAGGCTGGACAGGTTCCTCTGTTCATTCTCTGCTGTGTCCCCTAAGTGACCCGAGTGCTGACTTTATTATCTCGAGGAATAAACCCTTCTACTGTTCACTGCTATGCCTATGAAGCGTCCTCCTTCTACCGATAGAGCTTGAATTGGCGACGAGGATGGGATCCGAACCCACCCGTGCAAGCACAAAGTAGTTATTGTCTAAATACATAGATAATACATGTAATAAAATTACCTACGTATATAATGATTATCATGAAAAATAACACAACATGATTCTTGGTGAAAACTGACTAACTGTAATTTCCCTTCTAGCTGTAAGACAATTGACTACCCTCTGCAGTCTCGGTAGAGAGGCCAAGAATTGAATGTGTCTGAAGAGTGAGTCCTGTTTTGATCCACTTGGGCAGACACATATTGATGGGTAATGACCTGGAGTGGGAGGCCAGCTTTGCTGCTGAGAGCCTCACGCTATTGGCTCTGGTGTGAGTTTAGTGCAGCCAGTGGGCCAAGATGAGCTCGCCTAGTGGACGTATTCAATCATAAATTGTGCGGCAGGAGAGAGTTGGCTAAATTATGTCAAGAGAGTCCGATTATGCAGCACATTCTGTGCAGTATTCAATCCTAATTTGCCATTTTAATGCTTGTTGCTGTAAAAGGGATCCTGACACCGTTCAAACTACAAAGTTATGTTGAGTAGGGAAAGTATATACATTCAGCGGAGCCCGTGGTAAACAAGTTTCCCGGTAAATAGGGATTTTGCGTTGAAAGAAAGAGAAATGTACAGTGTGCAGGCAGCAGAAAACAGCTCAACATGTGGATGTCATGCAATAAAAGGTGTGCCTCTTTCATTCTTTGTGCCACAGTTAGGTATTAGTACTACTTTTCACTCAGTATCTATGCTTTGTGCTACTTTCTTTACTGAAAGTGCCCTCTTACATATCTGTGATGTCACAGGAATTTTTGCTCAAGCGGTGACCGGGACCTATGAAAGGAAATGCTAATTAGCATATGTACCCCCAGAATCCTTTGCGCACAATACATCGTGTTTATAAGGCTGACAGGTAATAGAGTATAGTTCAGAGTATTGCTCCTGGTGAGTTGTTGTTACATGTGTCTGAGTGATGTGTGAGGCCGATTTTTCCACACTCTAAGTGTACTAAGTTTCTTTTCCGGTGCGTACCCCGAGTGATTTACCTCTCTTTAGCTTTGCGCAGTGGCAGTATCGTAGCCAATGAGGTCGAACCGAGGCGCGATTATTGCTTATTGAAAACTTTACCCAATACCCCGCTGTGGCGACTTGAAATATAGTCGACATTGCAATTTTTGACAGTCTCTAAGGAGGCTGATTTTACTGTCAAAGAAAGAGAACTGACCGACTGAATAAGAGGGACAACCTCCACTGGATCTGAATTTGGTGATTTAACCACATTATGTTGTTATGGCTTCAATATGGTAATAGTATTCATGAGGGGTGCCTAAAACTCATTAATTTGTGAAATAACCGAAAGTTATGTGTTTTTGTCTGCATGTGGATTCAAAAATCCCACATACAATCCGACACACTTATTGCCAAACCTGAACTAAATCACCTGTACCCAACTAATTACTACAGTAGACATTTATTGGGGTTTGGGGTGTTGTAAGAACCCAAACAGCCCCCTGAAGCTACGCCCCTGTCTAAACGTGCCACTGGTAGCAGTGTGAGCACATTAGAGTGAGAACCCCTTAAACATACCAGTGCCCTCTGTGCACATAAGAGATTAATAGGTTTGTTGGCTGTGTTGTGAGGGCACAGAGGTATTCTTTGGGCGGAGACAACAATAATCCAGCAGGTGCAGTGTCACCGGGGCCCTTTGCAGCGTATTTACGGCTGTGTTTATCTACCCACCCAGAGGACGGGGACCTTAGCGGAAAAATAGGTTCTAATTGTTTGTTGGTTTATGTTTTTATCATTATTTTGTATGTAGGTCTTTTTCTGATATGTATTATCCATGTGTTTAGGCAGTGACTTCTGTGTTTGGTTAGTTCCAGGATTGATGCTGTGTGATGTCATGGTGGTTGGAATGTTTAGCATGAGAGTGCCTCGGGCATTCCAGGCTGGACAGGTTATTCTGTTCATTCTCTGGTGTGTCCCCTAAGGGACCCGAGTGCTGACTTTATTATCTCGAGGAATAAACCCTTCTACTGTTCACTGCTATGCCTATGAAGCGTCCTCCTTCTACCGATAGAGCTTGAATTGGCGACGAGGATGGGATCCGAACCCACCCGTGCAAGCACAAAGTAGTTACTGTCTAAATACATAGATAATACATGTAATAAAATGACCTACGTATATAATGATTATCATGAAAATATAACACAACATGATTCTTGGTGAAAACTGACTAACTGTAATTTCCCTTCTAGCTGTAAGACAATTGACAACCCTCTGCAGTCTCGGTAAAGAGGCCAAGAATTGAATGTGTCTGAAGAGTGAGTCCTGTATTGATCCACTGGGGCAGACACATATTGATGGGTAATGACCTGGAGTGAGGAGGCCAGCTTTGCTGCTGAGAGCCTCACGCTAGTGGCTCTGATGTGAGTTTAGTGCAGCCAGTGGGCCAAGATGAGCTCGCCTAGTGGACGTATTCAATCATAAATTGTGCGGCAGGAGAGAGTTGGCTAAATTATGTCAAGAGAGTCAGATTATGCAGCACATTCTGTGCAGTATTTAATCCTAATTTGCCATTTTAATGCTTGTTGCTGTAAAAGGGATCCCGACACCGTTCAAACTACAAAGTTATGTTGAGTAGGGAAAGTAAATACATTCAGCGGAGCCCGTGGAAAACAAGTTTCCCGGTAAATAGGGATTTTGCGTTGAAAGAAAGAGAAATGTACAGTGTGCAGGCAGCAGAAAACAGCTCAACATGTGGATGTCATGCAATAAAAGGTGTGCCTCTTTCATTCTTTGTGCCACAGTTAGGTATTAGTACTACTTTTCACTCAGTATCTATGCTTTGTGCTACTTTCTTTACTCAAAGTGCCCTCTTACATATCTGTGATGTCACAGGAATTTTTGCTCAAGCGGTGACCGGGACCTTTGAAAGGAAATGCTAATTAGCATATGTACCCCCAGAATCCTTTGCGCACAATACATCGTGTTTATAAGGCTGACCGGTAATATAGTATAGTTCAGAGTATTGCTCCTGGTGAGTTGTTGTTACATGTGTCTGAGTGATGTGTGAGGCCGATTTTTCCACACTCTAAGTGTACTAAGTTTCTTTTCCGGTGCGTACCCCGAGTGACTTACCTCTCTTTAGCTTTGCGCAGTGGCAGTATCGTAGCCAATGAGGTCGAACCGAGGCGCGATTATTGCTTATTGAAAACTTTACCCAATACCCCGCTGTGGCGACTTGAAATATAGTCGACATTGCAATTTTTGACAGTCTCTAAGGAGGCTGATTTTACTGTCAATGAAAGAGAACTGACCAACTGAATAAGAGGGACAACCCCCACTGGATCTGAATTTGGTGATTTAACCACATTATGTTGTTATGGCTTCAATATGTTAATAGTATTCATGAGGGGTGCCTAAAACTCATTAATTTGTGAAATAACCGAAAGTTATGTGTTTTTGTCTGCATGTGGATTCAAAAATCCCACATACAATCCGACACACTTATTGCCAAACCTGAACTAAATCACCTGTACCCAACTAATTACTACAGTAGACATTTATTGGGGTTTGGGGTGTTGTAAGAACCCAAACAGCCCCCTGAAGCTACGCCCTTGTCTAAACGTGCCACTGGTAGCAGTGTGAGCACATTAGAGTGAGAACCCCTTAAACATACCAGTGCCCTCTGTGCACATAAGAGATTAATAGGTTTGTTGGCTGTGTTGTGAGGGCACAGAGGTATTCTTTGGGCGGAGACAACAATAATCCAGCAGGTGCAGTGTCACCGGGGCCCTTTGCAGCGTATTTACGGCTGTGTTTATCTACCCACCCAGAGGACGGGGACCTTAGCGGAAAAATAGGTTCTAATTGTTTGTTGGTTTATGTTTTTATCATTATTTTGTATGTAGGTCTTTTTCTGATATGTATTATCCATGTGTTTAGGCAGTGACTTCTGTGTTTGGTTACTTCCAGGATTGATGCTGTGTGATGTCATGGTGCTTGGAATGTTTAGCATGAGAGTGCCTCGGGCATTCCAGGCTGGACCGGTTCCTCTGTTCATTCTCTGGTGTGTCCCCTAAGGGACCCGAGTGCTGACTTTATTATCTCGAGGAATAAACCCTTCTACTGTTCACTGCTATGCCTATGAAGCGTCCTCCTTCTACCGATAGAGCTTGAATTGGCGACGAGGATGGGATCCGAACCCACCCGTGCAAGCACAAAGTAGTTACTGTCTAAATACATAGATAATACATGTAATAAAATGACCTACGTATATAATGATTATCATGAACATATAACACAACATGATTCTTGGCGAATACTCACTAACTGTAATTTCCCTTCTAGCTGTAAGACAATTGGCAACCCTCTGCAGTCTCGGTAGAGAGGCCAAAAATTGAATGTGTCTGAAGAGTGAGTCCTGTTTTGATCCACTGGGGCAGACACATATTGATGGGTAATGACCTGGAGTGAGGAGGCCAGCTTTGCTGCTGAGAGCCACACGCTATTGGCTCTGATGTGAGTTTAGTGCAGCCAGTGGGCCAAGATGAGCTCGCCTAGTGGACGTATTCAATCATAAATTGTGCGGCAGGAGAGAGTTGGCTAAATTATGTCAAGAGAGTCAGATTATGCAGCACATTCTGTGCAGTATTTAATCCTAATTTGCCATTTTAATGCTTGTTGCTGTAAAAGGGATCCCGACACCGTTCAAACTACAAAGTTATGTTGAGTAGGGAAAGCATATACATTCAGCGGAGCCCGTGGTAAACAAGTTTCACTGTAAATAGGTATTTTGCGTTGAAAGAAAGTAAAATGTACAGTGTGCACGCAGCAGAAAACAGCTCAACATGTGGATGTCATGCAATAAAAGGTGTGCCTCTTTCATTCTTTGTGCCACAGTTAGGTATTAGTACTACTTTTCACTCAGTATCTATGCTTTGTGCTACTTTCTTTACTCAAAGTGCCCTCTTACATATCTGTGGTGTCACAGGAATTTTTGGTCAAGCGGTGATCGGGACCCTTGAAAGGAAATGCTAATTAGCATATGTACCCCCAGAATCCTTTGCGCACAATACATCGTGTTTATAAGGCTGACACATAATAGAGTATAGTTCAGAGTATTGCTCCTGGTGAGTAGTTGTTACATGTGTCTGAGTGATGTGTGAGGGTGACTTTTCCACACTGTAAGTGTACTAAGTTTCATTTCCGGTGCGTACCTCGAGTGACTTACCTCTCTTTAGCTTTGCGCAGTGGCAGTATCGTAGCCAATGAGGTCGAACCGAGGCGCGATTATTGAGGCGCGATTATTGCTTATTGAAAACTTTACCCAATACCCCGCTGTGGCGACTTGAAATATAGTCGACATTGCAATTTTTGACAGTCTCTAAGGAGGCTGATTTTACTGTCAATGAAAGAGAACTGACCAACTGAATAAGAGGGACAACCCCCACTGGATCTGAATTTGGTGATTTAACCACATTATGTTGTTATGGCTTCACTTCAATATGTTAATAGTATTCATGAGGGGTGCCTAAAACTCATTAATTTGTGAAATAACCGAAAGTTATGTGTTTTTGTCTGCACGTCGATTTTAAAAAACCACATAAAATCCGACACACTTATTGCCAAACCTGAACTAAATCACCTGTACCCAACTAATTACTACAGTAGACATTTATTGGGGTTTGGGGTGTTGTAAGAACCCAAACAGCCCCCTGAAGCTACGCCCCTGTCTAAACGTGCCACTGGTAGCAGTGTGAGCACATTAGAGAGAGAACCCCTTAAACATACCAGTGCCCTCTGTGCACATAAGAGATTAATAGGTTTGTTGGCTGTGTTGTGAGGGCACAGAGGTATTCTTTGGGCGGAGACAACAATAATCCAGCAGGTGCAGTGTCACCTGGGCCCTTTGCAGCGTATTTACGGCTGTGTTTATCTACCCACCCATAGGACGGGGACCTTTAGCGGAAAAATAGGTTCTAATTGTTTGTTGGTTTATGTTTTTATCATTATTTTGTATGTAGGTCATTTTCTGATCTGTATTATCCATGTATTTAGGCATTGACTTCTTTGTTTGGTTAGTTCCAGGATTGATGCTGTGTGATGTCATGGTGGTTGGAATGTTTAGCATGAGAGTGCCTCGGGGCTCGGCCATTCCAGGCTGGACAGGTTCCTCTGTTCATTCTCTGGTGGGTCCCCTAAGGGACCCGAGTGCTGACTTTATTATCTCGAGGAATAAACCCTTCTACTGTTCACTGCTTGGCCTATGAAGATTCCTCCTTCTACCGATAGAGCTTGAATTGGCGACGTGGATGGGATCCGAACCCACCCGTGCAAGCACAAAGTAGTTACTGTCTAAATACATAGATAATACATGTAATAAAATGACCTACGTATATAATGATTAACATGAAAATATAACACAACATGATTCTTGGTGAAAACTCACTAACTGTAATTTCCCTTCTAGCTGTAAGACAATTGGCAACCCTCTGCAGTCTCGGTAGAGAGGCCAAGAATTGAATGTGGCTGAAGAGTGAGTCCTGTTTTGATCCACTTGGGCAGACACATATTGATGGGTAATGACCTGGAGTGAGGAGGCCAGCTTTGCTGCTGAGAGCCTGACGCTATTGGGTCTGGTGTGAGTTTAGTGCAGCCAGTGGGACAAGATGAGCTCGCCTAGTGGACGTATTCAATCATAAATTTTGCGGCAGGAGAGAGTTGGCTAAATTATGTCAAGAGAGTCAGATTATGCAGCACATTCTGTGCAGTATATAATCCTAATTTGCCATTTTAATGCTTGTTGCTGTAAAAGGGATCCCGACACCGTTCAAACTACAAAGTTATGTTGAGTAGGGAAAGTATATACATTCAGCGGAGCCCGTGGTAAACACGTTTCACTGTAAATAGGGATTTTGCATTGAAAGAAAGTAAAATGTACAGTGTGCACGCAGCAGAAAACAGCTCAACATGTGGATGTCATGCAATAAAAGGTGTGCCTCTTTCATTGTTTGTGCCACAGTTAGGTATTAGTACTACTTTTCACTCAGTATCTATGCTTTGTGCTACTTTCTTTACTCAAAGTGCCCTCTTACATATCTGTGGTGTCACAGGAATTTTTGCTCAAGCGGTGACAGGGACCTATGAAAGGAAATGCTAATTAGCATATGTACCCCCAGAATCCTTTGTGCACAATACATCGTGTTTATAAGGCTGACAGGTAATAGAGTATAGGTTCGAGGCATGTGGGCTGCTGAATTCATATCTATAGCATAGATCGCCTCCTAGTGTTGGGTCCGGATGATTGCACATTGTTGTCCTGGAAGAGTCTTCGAAGTATCACGAGATAGGTTGCTCCTCCCCTGGACTACAGTGCGCATGGGCATCGACTCCATCCTCAGATTGTTTTTTTCCGCCATTGGGTTCGGATGTAATTTCGTTATCTTCAGTTCGGAATAAACTTAAACTTTTTCGAGGCCAGAAGGCCTTTTTCGAACCGTCGGTATTGTTTGCGTTCGGTCCCCGGTACAGTTCCAACTCTATTCGAGTCGGATATCCAGGGAGTCATGTGACCCTTCGGTGATCGAGGCCCAGTCGACGCAGCAAGACTTTCGACGGCATGGAACGGAGTCCGTTCAAGAAGTGTCCCGTGTGCGGATCGAAGTATCCCCACATTGACGTCCATCCAGTGTGCAATAAGTGCCTGTCGCCGGACCACGACGAAGCCAGCTGTATGGCCTGTTCCAGGTTTCGTTCGAAGAAAACGATTCGGCTTCGGCGCGTGGCGCGCCTCGAGTCCCGGCGCTCGGCCCCGGCACCGGTGGACATCTTCGAGGACGATGAAGCAGACGGACAACAGGTTCAGATGCAGATTTCACCTCCAACGGTGGACATCGACTACGACTACGAAGCGGATGTCGAAGGCCTAGACGTAGAAGTCGACGAGGTAGGAGACGACGATGAGGCCTATGGGGCCATGGAAGATAGCTCAGAGGCCCCGTTCGAACAATTACAAAGGCTCAGGTCGAGGGATCGCCACATGGCCTTACCCAAGACCTTATACCAGAATCCACGGCCCCGCCTTCCGGCCCGGCCACGGACAATTCGGCGGAGCCGCCATTGTCGAAAACGAAACCGAAACTGAAACCATCGGTGTCGACAAAAACAAAAATGGTCGAGGCGCCATCGAAACCGAAGACGTCTGCTCCCCCATCGTCTTCCGAGGTGTCGGGGCAATCGAAGCCGAAGAAAGCTGATGACCCGGTCAAGGTGCCGAAAGTGGTCAAGGTCGTCGAGCCGAAAACAAAAAAGGCCGTCGACTCGGAGTCCAGCAAGGCCGTCGAGCCGAAGTCCAAAAAGGCCGTCGAGCCGAAGTCAGGCAAAGGCGTCGAGCCGAAGACCGGAACCCCGACGCCAGTAGTTAAGGCCGCCGATCCGAGACCGCCGGCGTCAACGTCTTCGGCCAAGGACAGAGATCGTAGCGCCCCTAAAGAGGATGCTCCTACGCCTCGATCGGAGAAGCCAAAGTCATCGACGCTCGGGTCTTCCTCTGGGGGTGTACCGAGGTCAACTGTCGGGTCGACGAAGCCGTCCGCTTCCTTTACGAAGCAGGTCTCGGACTCCCTCAAGCCAATTAGGGACAAGGCTTCAGCGTCGGAACCTAAGACACCTTCCACCCCGAAGCAAGCTGTCCCGACGCCAAAGGCTTCGACGCCGATCCTCTTCACGTTGCCGCCGAAGGTGGCGCCGAAGGCCTTCGCACCGCGCTCGGTGCCCAAGGACTCTGTGGTGTCGAAGCCAACTCACCCGGCTGGGAGTTTGATGCATCGGCCACCCTTACTAGAAGAGCAGTCAGAGCATTTCATCGATGCCGACACCGGGAAGCTTACGCTTTATAAAAGGAAAATCACGGCATCTCAGCCTTTGGAGTCATACACAATTCCTCTAATGCGCAAAAGGCCTGCTCCAGAATCACCGGTCTTGGTCGAACCGATAGTTCCTCAGACTCCAAGAATTGCAACACCCTCACCCACTTACTCTGATGGAGAGGATGCAGGGGAACAGGACGAGGAATACAATTTTCCTGCCAACACAGAGCCTGATGAACAACAGGACTCATGGGGTGGGGCAGGTGACCAAGGGGATCAGCACACCGTCCAGGACCCTCAGGTGTACAACGTCAAGACCTCTCCCACTGAGGATTCTGCGGTCTTTAATGCCTTAATTGAGAGGGCAGCTAAAAACCACGATGTGGAAATGCATGCTGACCCTGTGGAGGTGGACTTCCTCTTTGACACTTTCTCAACTGCTGAAAAAACTGTAAAGACTCTTCCAATGCTGAAGGGGGTCCTTAAGCATGCTGCGGACATTTTTAAGGAACCCACACGGTCAAGGGTAGTCAACCCTAGAATTGAGAAAAAATACAGACCGGCACCTGGCGATCCTACCTACATCAAGGGCTAGTTGCCATTGGACTCTTTGGTAGTTTCTAATGCCCGCAAGAGGGCGAATTCGCAGACCACCGGTGAAGCTCCTCCCCCAGACAAAGAGTCTAAAGTGCTGGAGGCATCGGGAAAGAGAGTAGCGGCTCAGGCGGCCAATATCTGGCGTATCTCTAACACGCAGGCACTCTTGGCTAGATACGACAGGGCACACTACGACACTCTAGAGACCCTGTTGCAGCATCTACCAGATCAATATAAAGAGGCAGGGGAGATGCTTATCCAAGAAGGGAAGCTCATCTCGAACGCTTCCATCAAATGTGCACTGGATGTTGCGGACACTGCTGCCAGGGCGATTAACACCAGTGTAATGCTAAGACGTCAAGCATGGCTTAGGATCTCCGGGTTTAAGCCGGAAATACAAACTACCATCCTTAACCAGCCGGTAAACCCTGACAGATTATTTGGTCCTGAGGTGGATACCACCCTGGAAAAAATAAAGAAAGATACCGAAACTGCCAAGTCCATGGGGGCACTCCAGTCCCAGCAGTTTTGGGGGAGCACTTTTCGTCGCTCAGGCAATAGAGGTGTTTCCAGGGGCCAAATGTCACAGCACACACAATTCAACAAGGGTGGTGCGCAATCCTCTTACACCAAGCAGAGTAGGGGAGGATACCGCGGCAACAGCGCCAAGGGCAGAGGCAGGGGCAACAACAACTCCCGTTCCTCCGCCCCCAGCAAACAGTGACTCCCTGTCACTGCCCCCCGACCAGCCAACACCTGTCGGGGGGGGAGACTCAAGCAGTTCCTGCCAGTCTGGAAATCCATCACCACAGACAGGTGGGTCAGGAAACTTATCCAGTTCGGCTATTGTTTGGAGCTAACATCCACTCCACCCAACATACCACCAAGACACCGTCCTATGTCCACAAGCATTTGCACTTATTGCAGCAGGAGGTTCTTGTAATGCTGCAAAAAGGCGCGATAGAGCTCGTGCCAGTGGAGGAAGAAGGCACAGGGGTGTATTCCCTGTACTTCTTAATCCCAAAGAAGGACGGGTCCCTCAGACCTATTCTGGACCTAAGGCCCCTGAACCGGTACATTCTCTCAGAACACTTCCACATGCTAACACTGCAGCAGGTTCTTCCATTGCTCAATCAGGGAGACTTCCTCGCAACCTTGGATCTCAAGGATGCTTACTTTCACATCCCACTCCATCCATCACACAGGAAATACCTCAGGTTCACCATTCAGAATTGGCATTACCAATTCAAGGTCTTTCCTTTCAGGGTGACCACAGCCCCCAGAGTGTTCACAAAATGTCTGGCGACAGTGGCGGCGCACCTCAGGAGACAAAACGTGCATGTCTATCCTTATCTGGACGACTGGCTGGTTCAGGCAAGGTCAGCCCAGCAGTGCGCCGCCGATATGTCCCACACCATTCACCTTCTTCACGGTCTGGGCTTCTCACTAAACTATCCGAAGTCGCACCTTCAGCCAGCCCATGTGTGGCAGTATCTGGGCGCGACGATAGATACTCTGGCAGCCACGGCTCAGCCGAATTCAGTGAGGATCGACAACATCCAGTCGCTAATCCAAAAGTTCAGACCGCAACACTCACTTCCAGCAAGAGTGTTCATGCAGTTGATAGGCATGATAGCCTCCTGCATCTTCATAGTCCCGCACGCACGGTAGCATATGCGTCCGCTCAAAGAATGCTTGGCACATCAGTGGACTCAGGCTCAAGGACAGTTGAACGACCTAGTGTTGGTGACCGGTCGGGCATACAAGTCTCTGCATTGGTGGACTCCACACAACCTTTGCAAGGGCCGACCGTTCCAAGAGCCTGTGCCACAGATTATCCTGACGACGGACGCATCTCTCCAGGGATGGGGAGCTCATGTGCTCCATTACACGGTGCAGGGACTATGGACGACGCAGCAAAGGAAGATGCACATCAACTACCTAGAACTGTTGGCAATCTTCATGGCACTCAAGTCCTTCAAAGTACATCTGTGCAACAAAATTGTGTTGATCCGGACAGACAACATGACGGCCATGTACTACATCCAAAAGCAGGGAGCTACACACTCTCCACAGTTGTCTCATCTGGCCCAGAGCATGTGGAAGTGGGCCATTTAGAGGGACATCTTCCTCATGGCGGAACACCTCCCGGGCAAGGACAATCAGATGGCGGATCTGCTCAGCAAATACAGCCACCAGATGCACGAGTGGGAGATACATTCATCAGTACTCTGCCCGTACTTCCAGCAGTGGGGTCATCCAGAAATAGACCTGTTTGCCACAAGGGAAAACGCAAAATGCCAAAGCTTTGCCGCCAGGTTCCCTCACCCACAGTCGCAGGGCAATGCAATATGGATGAACTGGTCAGGCAGATTTGCGTACGCTTTTCCCCCAGCACCTCTCATAACGCACGAAAGCTAAAGCAGCACTCGATAACACTCATCCTGGTTGCTCCAACGTGGGCATGCCAACCATGGTACACCACGTTTCTAGAACTCTCCGTGGTACCGCATCCAAGGCTGCACCTCACACCCAGGCTCTTGACGCAGAACCATGGCGACATTCAGCACCCAGATCCGCAACAGCTCAATCTGGCGATCTGGCTCCTGAGGTCTTAGAATTTGGCTACCTTGATTTGCCTCCTGAATGCATGGACATCATCCGGGAGGCAAGAAAGCCCACTACCAGAGCTTGCTATGCAGCTAAATGGAAGCGGTTTGTCATTTACTGTACTGAACACAACATCAACCCGCTAGATGCATCCATTCCTAATATCATCTGCTATTTGTTACATCTTTACAAATGCAATCTGGATATGCTTCCATTCGGATACACTTATCCGCTATAGCGGCTTATCTCCAAAACAGGCAGCATCTCTCTGTTTTCAGGGTGCCTGCCATTAAAGCCTTCCTAGAAGGGCTGAAGCGGGTCATCCCTCCCAGGACCCCGCCAGCTCCTGTGTGGAACCTCAACGTGGTCCTCACCAGGTTGATGGGCCCACCTTTTGAGCTTCTCCATTCCTATGAGATTCAGTTCTTAACATGGAAAGTGGCTTTTCTCATTGCCATTACATCTCTACGCCGTGTTAGTGAGCTACAGGCGCTCACTGTACAAGAACCATTTATTCAAATTCATTCCAACAGGGTGGTGCTGCGCACTAACCCTAAATTCCTTCCTAAAGTGGTTTTGCAGTTTCATGTCAATCAAACCATCGTACTGCCCGCACTCTTTCAGAACCCTGAGACAGTAGCAGAAAGAATGCTCCACACTCTTGATGTCAAAAGAGCGTTGATGTACTACATTGATAGGACCAAGGACTTTAGAAAGACACAGCAGCTCTTTGTTGCCTTCTCAGCCCAGCACAAAGGCCAACCCACTCCAAAGCAGGGATCGCCAGGTGGATCGTTAAGTGTATTCAGATTTGCTATCACAAGGCTAAGCGCACTTTAACGGTCCCCCCCAGAGCCCACTCCACCCGCAAGTTGGGGGCCTCCATGGCGTTCCTGGGTAATATTCCTTTGGAAGATATTTGTAGAGCAGCCACATGGTCTACACCACATACATTTACTAAACATTACTGTGTAGATGTGCACTCCAAACAGCAGGCAGCTGTAGGACAGGTTGTTCTTAAAACACTTTTTCAGACTTCTGCAGCTGGCACAGGCGGCCGCCGTTGATGGAGGGACTGCTATGTATTCTATGCTATAGATATGAATTCAGCAGCCCACATGCCTCGAACTGAATATGCTACTTACCAGTATGCATCTGTTCTTGGCATGTGGGGCTGCTGACATTCATATCGCCCGCCCTCCTCCCCGGCGCCTGTAGCGGCTGCAGACTTTCTTGCATTTACTCTTAAGCATGGCCATCGCTTACGCTATTACACTCCATCTTTGCCGCAATGGCTAAAAACAATCTGAGGATGGTGTCGATACCCATGCGCACTGTAGTCCAGGGGAGGAGCCACCTATCTCGTGATACTTCGAAGACTCTTCCAGGACAACAATGTGCAATCATCCGGACCCAACACTTGGCGGCGATCTATGCTATAGATATGAATGTCAGCAGCCCTACATGCCAAGAACAGATGCATACTGGTAAGTAGCATATTCATTCAGAGTATTGCTCCTGGTGAGTTGTTGTTACATGTGTCTGAGTGATGTGTGAGGGTGACTTTTCCACACTGTAAGTGTACTAAGTTTCATTTCCGGTGCGTACCTCGAGTGACTTACCTCTCTTTAGCTTTGTGCAGTGGCAGTATCGTGGCCAATGAGGTCGAACCGAGGCGTGATTATTGCTTATTGAAAACTTTACCCAATACCCCGCTGTGGCGACTTGAAATATAGTCGACATTGCAATTTTTGACAGTCTCTAAGGAGGCTGATTTTACTGTCAAAGAAAGAGAACTGACCAACTGAATAAGAGGGACAACCTCCACTGGATCTGAATTTGGTGATTTAACCACATTATGTTGTTATGGCTTCAATATGTTAATAGTATTCATGAGGGGTGCCTAAAACTCATTAATTTGTGAAATAACCGAAAGTTATGTGTTTTTGTCTGCATGTGGATTTACAAACCCCAAATAAAATCAGACACACTGCTTGCCATACCTGACTTAAAACACCTGCACCCAACTATTTACTACAGAGGACACTTATGGGGGGGCGGCATGTTACACCCCAAACAGCCCCCTGAAGCTACGCCCCTGGCTAAACGTGCCAATGGAAGCAGTGTGAGCACATTAGACTGAGCCCCCCTGAAACAACAGAGCCCTCTGTGCAGAGGTGATAAGACATTGATAGGTTTGTTGGCTGTGTTGTGAGGACACAGAGGTATTCTTTGGGCGGAGACAACAATAATCCAGCAGGTGCAGTGTCACCGGGGCCCTTTGCAGCGTATTAACGGCTGTGTTTCTCTACCCACCCAGAGGATGGCGACCCATTTTTATGGTTATATTTAGAAACCTTTGTTATCAGTAAATGACACCCACCGATCAAATCTAATGTAGTAAATACAAATATTGGTATTGATAAAGTCAACTTTTTTGTATTATAGTTCGATTTTATTCAAAACTAGAGAATTACATCTAAATAATAATGGACTCAAATCTAACAACATAAAGGTAATTTAAATACACCACCACTATAACTTATGAAACGGCATAGTTTAAAGCATCCCTCTCCCTCTCCCTCCCCCTCTCTCCCCCCCCCCCCCCCCCATAGGGATTTTTGCTCCTACAGTGACCTGGTCCTTTGAAAGGCAATGCTAATTAGCATATGTACCCCCAGAATCCTTTGCGCACGATATATCGTGTATATGAGGCTGACAGGTAATAGAGTACAGTTCAGAGTATTGCTGCTGGTGAGTTATTGTTATCTGCGTCTCTGAGTGATGTGTTAAGGTGACTTTTGCTCGCTGTAGGTGACTTAAGTTTAATCTCCGGTGCGTACCTCAAGTGACTTACCTCTATTAAGCTTTGCGCAGTGGCAGTATCGTAGCCAATGAGGTCGAACCGAGGCGCGATTATTGCTTATTGAAAACTTTACCCAATACCCCGCTGTGGCGACGTGAAATATAGTCGACATTGCAAATTTTGACAGTCTCTAAGGAGGCTGATTTTACTGTCAAAGAAAGAGAACTGACCAACTGAATAAGAGGGACAACCCCCACTGTATCTGAATTTGGTGTTTTAACCGCATTAGGTTATGATGGCTTCAATGTGTTATTATTATCCTTGTTTGCTTGTTTATCTAGCTTCGTTCTATTCATTGTTTCTTCATAGTAAGATATCTTGGCTTGGAACCGATGCAACCGTCCACCGCAGGGCATTGGAGCAGTTAACAATGTGGTACCGCGCAGTTTTACATTAAGAACCTCCGTGCATAGGAACAGTAAATTGATACTTGTATAGCGCACTACTCACCCGCAAGGGTCTCAAGGCGCTTGTACGAATACCGCTGTGGAACCCATCCTGGCTTTCCCTGTGAGGCGTCCACTCCTGGGCACCCCCAAGGTGGAGGCCTGGCATCCTTAGCGTTGTGGGGGCCGTTGTGGAGATTAAGCAAGCTATTGCCCAGAGTTGCAGAGTGGGACTCCATGATTGGAATAGGCACCGAAGCGAGAATTATCAGGCCCATGGAATTTTTGAGCCCAAGACCCACCGAAGCGGGGAATTGAACCCTGGTCCCGGGCTAGACCTCTGCATCAGGGTCTGCCGCTCTAACCATTGAGCCACACTTCTCCAGGGGGAACATTTAACACAGAATAGCGATCATCGAAACAAAAGCACGATGTATAACTTGATTTACAGTTGCACGCCCTTCGGTATATATCGGGCCTTCTTATATTCATGGAGGTTACCTGTGCAAAGTGCTGCTTCATGGCGCTTCCAAAGGGTCTAACTGTTAAAGTGTATTTAATAGTTTATAATTTCATGGGTTTTTCAGGTGGTTTTGTAAGTAATGCGGCAAAGGTGGAACGTACAAGCTACCATGAACTACATACCCCTGCTCAGCCTGCATACATGAATGGGCGGGCCCAGCTGGAGAAACTTCCGCCCTGTTCTTGATAGGGGGTAATAGAGGCTCAACTGCCTCCAAAAAGGCCCTCAAGGCCTCACTGGGCCCTGGCGGCATCTGAACACACCAGACACAGCCCAAATCGGCCACCACTGTGTGCCAAAATGTGGCCCATAGCGGCTACTCAGACACCGGCCCATTGTCCTCATTATCAATCCGACCCTGCCCTCGGCTTTAATAAGCAGTTTTAGAACATAAGCATGCTTGCAAAACGGTCTAGGTCAAAATGTGTTTAAAAAAAAAAAAAACTAGTCGGCTCACAGCCATAAGACAGACTTTACCGAGGTGGACTGATAAAATGCGACCGGTTTGGCAGGCTGCTAGCTAACTACAAAGGGTTCCTATTATGGCTGGGCCACCTGGTACGTGCTAACCTGATTTTCCGTGAGCCTCTGTATCGCTGTGTTTTAAGATCATAGGGGCATATTATCAAGGACAGGTGATAAAATTATCGCCGTTTTATCGGCAGGAAACTGCCGATAAAACGGCGATAATGGGCTTGATAATACACCTTTGTTAATTCCCATAGCAGCCCATGTTTTAACACAAGAACCTGGGCTTCTATGGGAATTAACAAGGGTGTATTATCAAGCCCATTATCGCCGATTTATCGCCAGTTTCCTGCCGATAAAACGGCGATAATTTTAACACCGGTCCTTGATAATATGCCCCCTTATATTTATCAGCCCCTAGTATTTACGGAGCTGGTAGCTTAGGTTTCCTCAGTTGGTGGCAGTGTTTTAAGGCCACGGTTCTTACATGTCTTTGTGGGTTCCGATATTCCTATCATGTTATTTACGGTCCTTGTTTTTCTTGTGCTCATGGCATATTTAGACCCGCCTTGGCGATTTGTAAAGTTTTTTTTAAGACCTCCTGCTCTCTTAGGGGGCAGTTTGGGCATGAGACACCCTGTATGTTCCAAGAGAGGATGTGCAATTGCGTGTGACAGTGGCTGGCTCCGAGGGGTACTCCCGCCCACATTAGTTAAAATTTTTATATGAGCAATACTTGAAAGTCAGAGTCTATTAAATGCAACTTTAATCAACATATACTACCTTCCATATACATATATACCTTCCATGTACTTCCAGGCAGTAAGTGCTATATAAATGCAAAGTCTTCCCTCTACCATCCGTCCACTACCCTTTTCAATCCAAATAACAGACTGACATGTCCAGTGCTCAAATGAATTTCATGTTTCCCTAGATTAATTCACCACTAATTCCTTTTTGGTTGGAGAGTGATGTGCTACTCACCAAAAAAGTGCTTCAACTCCGCATCAGAAGTACCAAAAGCTATATAAATGCAAACCTTTCCCTCTTCTATACCTCCACTAGCCTTCTCAATCCGAATAACTGATTAACATATCCAAAGTTCACATTAATTTCAGATTTTACTATACTAATTCACCACTAATCCTTTTGGGTCCAGAGTAGCGTGCTAGGAGTCGGACACGAAGTCGCATGCATTCAAAGATGGGAGCACACTCCTAACCTCTCCGCCGGATCGCCCCTTTGCATCCTGGTACATGCAGTTCATATGACTTGAAGAGTTAGGAAACAGTTTGTAAGTGTTTCACCAAGATTGGTGCAAGTAAGTACTTGGTATTTCCAGTATCTCTAGACACGGCTCGTGTTTCGGGATAATATCCCTCATCAGTAGAGATCAGTTCTGGGGTGGCTGAGAAGGCTGCCAAACAGTCACAGGCTTCGTTGCCTCTCGGGCGCGAAGGTGCATCTCCAATAGCTCGTCAGCTAGGGGGGCTCACGGGAGCCCTTAAAAGTATTCAAAGATGGGAGCACACTCCTAACCTCTCCGCCGGATCGCCCCTTTGCAACCTGGTACATGCAGTACGTATGACTTGAAGAGTTAGGAAAAAGTTTGTAAGTGTTTCACCAAGGTTGGTGCAAGTAAGTACTTGGTATTTCCAGTATCTCATCAGTAGAGATCAGTTTTGGGGTGGCTGAGAAGGCTGCCAAACAACAGTCACAGGCTTCGTTGCCTCTCGGGCGCAAAGGTGCATCTCCAATAGCTCGTCAGCCCCAGTTGTTGGCAGTGTTTTAAGGCCACGGTTCTAACATGTTTTTGTGCGTTCTGATATTTATATCATGTTATTTCCGGTCCTTGCTTTTCTTGTGCTCATGGCATATTTAGACCCGCCTTGGAGATATGCAAAGGGTCTTTTTAAGATCTCTTGCTCTCTTAGGGGCAAGTCTGGGCATGAGAGGACATGCAGTTGCGTGTAGCAGTGGCTGGCTCTGAGGGGCAGTCTCGCCCACATTAGTTAACATTTTTATTTAAGCAACACTTGAAAGTCAGAGTCAAATAAATGCAACTTTAATCTACATATTACCTTTCTTATACATATATACCTTCCACGTACTTCCAGGCAGTAAGTGCTATATAAATGCAAAGCTTTCCCTCTACCATCCATCCACTACCCTTTTCAATCCAAATAACAGACTGACATGTCCACTGCTCAAATGAATTTCATGTTTCCCTAGATTAATTCACCACTAATTCCTTTTGAGTGGTGTGCTACTCACCAAAAAAGTGTTTCAACTCCGCATCAGAAGTACCAAAAGCTATATAAATGCAAACCTTTCCCTCTTCTATACCTTCACTAGCCTTCTCAATCCGAATAACTGATTAACATATCCACAGTTGGTTTTCTGCAACTGGTGGTCGGCCCTACTCACCAAGCGGGGCACACACTGGATGGGGTCTTCTCTAATGATCCCGGACTAACTACGGGCCCCCCCATTCCGCCGGTGTGGTCAGATCACCTGGCTGTCCCCCTGGAATTAAAATCTTCCTCCCCTTGCATGGGGCCACGTCTCCCTAGGAGAAGGGAACCCAAGCGGAACTATAGAAACATTTCTAATGATACTTTGGCCCCCCTTATGGCCAACAGCAGGACGACCCCCCTAATGGAGGTCCATGTTGCGGCTTTAGATCTTTCCAATGCCATCGCTAGAGCGGTGGATCTACTAGCCCCCGCCTCCTATGGCTACTCTGCCAGAAAGCGACCCTCGGCCCTGTGGTTCTCAGAGACTCTTAGGCTTCTCAGACAGGACTGTAGGTAGCAAGAGAGGCTCTGGCGAACTGGTTGGTATTCCAGAGAAAGGGAAAAGCACAAAATCTTGTTGAGAGTACAAGAAAAAGATAATTGAGGAAAAGCAGGCCTACTTCTCCAACATAACGGCCTCCCTCACTTCCTCAAGGGAATTGTTTAAGATCGTGGAATCCCTGTGTACCCTACAAACTCCAGACCCGGTGATTGGGTCTCAAGAATTGTGCGATAAGATCTTGCTGTTCTTTCATACAAAAATAGCGGCTATTTACACCTCTCTGGAAACTCAAAGGGACCTACTGGATCCCCTTCCTGTCTCGATTCCATCTCCCTACGGTCTGTTGGCCAAAGGCTCCTCGAGTAGTCTGTCTAATTTCCCTCTTCTTACTCCCCAGCAGTTTGACTTGCTCCTGAACAGAATTAAATCTGGCTCCCCTCTGGATCCCTGCCCCCTTAGGATCCTGAAGGATTGTAGGGAAGTTCTACTTCCCCTCCATCTGGAAGTGATGAACCTTGCTATAAGGGAGGGCATTTTTCCAGTGGCCTGGAAAAAGGCAGTGGTCAAGCCTTTGCTGAAAAAGCCGTCATTAGACCCAGAGATATTAAAGAACTACCGTCCAATATCACTGTTGCCGGCTTCAGCAAAAATGTTGGAAACTCATCTAAACCTTCATCTAACTGCCTTTCTTGATTCTTCTGGCCTTCTGGACTCATCGCAGCATGGTTTCAGGAAGTACCATAGCACCGAGTCAGCCCTCACGGTGGTCGTTAACAATATCCGTACAAGGGTTGATCAAGGGCAGACTACTTTACTGGTCCTGTTAGACCTGACAGCAGCTTTTGATACCCTATCTCCCTGCATTTTAACATCTCACCTTAGGGAGATAGGGGTAGAGGGCTCTGCACTAAGTCTGCTGTCCTCCTTCCTTAGTCAGAGAGAGCAGAGGGTCAAGTTGGGAGAGTTTGTGTCCCCCTCTAAACCTGTGTGCTGTGGGGTACCACAGGGGTCGGCTTTAAGCCCCCCTCCTTTCAACATATATGTGGCCCCACTCGCCAGGTTGGTAAGATCTTTTGGGATGGAGGTGGTGTCATACGCCGATGACACCCAAATCCTGGTCTCGCTTTCCCACTCGGCGAGTACCTCCGTTCTTAGCTTCAGGAACTGCATGGAGGCAGTTTCACGGTGGATGATTTGCAACTCACTGTAGCTGAACGGAGAGAAAACCGAGGTTTTGATCTTTGAGAGAGACCAGGATGCCTGGTCAACTGACTGGTGGCCCCCTTCCCTGGGAGAGTGTCCACGGCCCACTAAATCCACCCGGAATTTGGGCGTGATGATGGATACCTCTCTTGCTATGGACCAGCAGGTAAACAGGACGGTCTCCACCTGCTGGGGCGTCAACAGGACCTTGAGGAAAATTACTCATTATCTCTCCCTGAAAGCCCGTAAACAGACTGTAGTGGCCTTAGTCACCTCCCGGCTAGATTATTGTAACGCACTCTACTCGGGCATTAATTCAGGCCTGATACAACGGCTGCAGACTGTACAAAACGCGGCAGCAAGGTTCATTCTTGATGTACCCAGCCGCTCATCTGCTACTCTTGCCAGGAAGAGTTTGCATTGGCTCCCGATTCAGGGCAGGATCTCTTTTAAGATCCTCTGCCTTGTCTACGGGGCACTATTTGGAGAAGGCTCTGAAGATATTCGATCTCTTCTAGTCTCTTACACGCCCTGTAGAAACCTGCGCTCCTCCAGTAAGAACCTCCTGACTGTTCCTTGGGTTAGGAGAGTTAGGTGGGGTGGTAGGGCCTTTTCTGTTCTAGCCCCTAGGTTGTGGAACACCCTTCCCCCGGAATTAAAGACACAACCTGCCATCGGCCCTTTTAGGAAGGCATTAAAAACATGGCTATTTTCAGAGGCATACTCGTAAGCTAGCTACGGTTCACACATCTTGGATTTATTCTTGTTAGGCGCCTTGATGACCATGGGCTAAGTTTGCGCAATATAAGACATTCATTCAGTTCACATTAATTTCAGATTTTACTATACTAATTCACCACTAATCCTTTTGGGTTCCAGAGTAGCGTGCTAGGAGTCGGACATGAAGTCGCATGCATTCAAAGATGGGAGCAGATTCCTAACCTCTCCGCCGGATCGCCCCTTTGCAACCTGGTACATGCAGTTCGTATGACTTGAAGAGTTAGGAAAAAGTTTGTGTTTCAGCAAGGTTGGTGCAAGTAAGTACTTGGTATTTCCAGTATCTCTAGACACGGCTCGTGTTTCGGGATAATATCCCTCATCAGTAGAGATCAGTTCTGGGGTGGCTGAGAAGGCTGCCAAACAACAGTCACAGGCTTCGTTGCCTCTCGGGCGCAAAGGTGCATCTCCAATAGCTCGTCAGCTACGGGGGCTCACAGGAGCCCTTAAAAGTATTCAAAGATGGGAGCACACTCCTAACCTCTCCGCCGGATCGCCCCTTTGCATCCTGGTACATGCAGTTCGTATGACTTGAAGAGTTAGGAAAAAGTTCGTAAGTGTTTCACCAAGGTTGGTGCAAGTAAGTACTTGGTATTTCCAGTATCTCTAGACATGGCTCGTGTTTCGGGATAATATCCCTCATCAGTAGAGATCAGTTCTGGGGTGGCTGAGAAGGATGCCAAACAACAGTCACAGGCTTCGTTGCCTCTCGGGCGCGAAGGTGCATCTGCAATAGCTCGTCAGCCCCAGTTGTTGGCAGTGTTTTAAGGCCACGGTTCTTACATGTCTTTGTGGGTTCTGATATTTATATCATGTTATTTCCGGTCCTTGCTTTTCTTGTGCTCATGGCATATTTAGAGCGCCTTGGTGATATGCAAAGGGTCTTTTTAAGATCTCCTGCTCTCTTAGGGGCAAGTCTGGGCATGAGAGGACGTGCAGTTGCGTGTAGCAGTGGCTGGCTCTGAGGGGCAGTCTCGCCCACATTAGTTAACATTTTTATTTAAGACACACTTGAAAGTCAGAGTCTAATAAATTCAACTTTAATCTACATATTACCTTTCTTATACATATGTACCTTCCATGTACTTCCAGGCAGTAAGTGCTATATAAATGCAAAGCTTTCCCTCTACCATTGGATCAGTACCCTTTTCAATCCAAATAACAGACTGACATGTCCACTGCTCAAATGAATTTCATATTTCCCTAGATTAATTCACCACGAATTCCTTTTTGGTTGGAGAGTGGTGTGCTACTCACCAAAAAAGTGCTTCAACTCCGCATCAGAAGTACCAAAAGCTATATAAATGCAAACCTTTCCCTCTTCTATACCTCCACTAGCCTTCTAAATCCGAATAACAGATTAACATGTCCACAGTTCACATTAATTTCAGATTTTACTATACTAATTCACCACTAATCCTTTTGGGTTCCAGAGTAGCGTGCTAGGAGTCGGGCACGAAGTCGCATGCCCTTTGGGGTGGTGGGGCCGGGGCAGAGACAGTCACTCAGCCCAGCCCTTCGGACACATGCCAGGCATTAGTGTGTCTTCGCCACAGCAGACTGCCCTAAGCCGTGCGTGCGTGTCTTTAATGCCGACGGGGCAGGTTTATTTGTTCTTTCCTTTGAATCGGGGTGGTCTTCCGCCCCCTCAAGTTTCGGATTACATATTTGAAGATCAAGACCGTCGCCTGCCTTTGAAGTACAGCTTGAGTGGGACGTGAGGCGGCGACGGGGCCATGTGGCCCTGGGTGGGAGCCCAGCTCTTCGCGGCGGTGCTTGCAGAGGACATGTGGCCTCGGTTCAGAATCAGCTGTGTGTTGTGCCAGGGTGGCCTGACCGGTCGTGTGAAAGGCAGTGCTGTGCAAGTTCATCACTTCACGGCACCGAGGTCCATGCCCACGATCACACGGTGTGTGGTGAGGTGAGCAGGAGTATTTGGGGATGAGTAAGTGTGAGAAAGTGCCATCTTTCTTGCCTTGGTATGCCCCCACTTTTTTCTGCACTGCTGATGTGCTCTGACTGAGTGTGCCCTCGGTCCCTGCCAATCAGGTACCCAGGGCCTGTGTTCCTTCTCTAAAACTGTACAGAAACGAAATACCCAATTGGCATCTCTGGCCACCTGTCAGCCCCTAGTAAATGGTACCCTAGGTACCCAGGGCATGGTGACCAGAGAATACCCCTGAGGACTGCAGCACTGATTGTGCCATCCTCAGGGGTACTGTACCCTGGCACCCACACACTGCCTTGGCAGGATGAGTGTCTAAGTACAGAACCAAAACCAGAGTCGACAGGGCACACATCCCTGTGTGCCCTGCCCACAGAACCAACTGCCCTGGCATACCTCAATCACCCCTCGAGCTGGATGCCCTATGCCAGAGGTGAGGGCACGGGTGCATGAGCCCTGTGCCCCTACAGTACCCAGGGACATTCCTGGGCACTGTAAGTGCAGTGATGCCATTAAGAGTATATGGTGCTGGTAGGTTGTCATTACAAACCCCACAGCACCATAATGGCTAAACTGGAGACTGACAAGTTTGGTATCAAACTTCTCAGCACATTAAACCAGCACTGATGCCAGTGTGGGATTTAATGTAACATGCACAAGAGGGCATCTTAAAGGCGCCCTCCAAAATCCGAACCTACAATCCACGTCTGGGCTGAGTGGCTGCAGAGGCTGCCACACAGCAGACATGTTCCTGGACCCTTGGGTGGAGAGCCCCCGCTCTCCTGGGTCTGCAGCAAAGCACATCCTGGGCGAGGTGCTATGTCTCCTCCCCCAGGATGGACAGGAGGAAGCGACAAAGGCATACCAACTCTGAGAGCTTCTCCAGACCATTTGCTGTACCCAGCAACCAGCCCCCCACCAGTCCTACCCCCCACTTTGGCGGGAAGACTGGCGGGAAAAACCACGTCAGGAAGGGGGGTGGTGCCAACCTGTGCCAACTCCATCCCGGATGGGGAGACCTACCCAATCCCAGTTAGGCTCCTGCCCCCCTCCCACAGGAGAGGAGCAGGTTAGGGGGTTACTCACCCCAGGACAGGGACCCATTGGTCCCTCCCCTTGCCCCCAGCTGTAACGCCTCTAAATTCAGCATTTAGGAGCTCCCTGAACCTTCCTTCCTCAGATCCCGATAGAAAAAAGAAGCAAGAAGAGAAGAAGACCCTCCGCACAGCTGCTAACAACAGGACAACATCAACTGACTTGGCCCAAGCCCTACCGCCTGTTGATCCTGGAACCTGAACCTGGCGACCTCGACGGACAGTGACCTTAGGACACCCAGAGGACCTGCCTACCGTGACCCTCTCGACGATAGGGACTCCCTCCAGCAGAGGCTCTGCTGCAACAACCCACCTGGTGCCAGCCAGGAAGCTCCGGACCAGCCCACTCTGCATCAGCCGAGCCCGGGCCGGGCAACCCCGAACCAAGACCACGAGGACGTCCCCCCGGCAACTGGGACCCGAAGTCCAGTGCCCAAATACCCTCCACGACGAACCAGCCGACGCCTGCAGACTCAGAACCAGGGGCCACCCCAACCGCGACCAGCCGAGGGTAAGCTTTTCCGACACCCAAAGACAACCCTGCACCCGGCGCCCTCCAGCCCCCTGTGCCTACCTTTGGGGTACCTACCTGTGGTCCGAGATCCCAACTTATCCCTCGAAGCGCTGGTCGCCCCTGGAGAGTCTCCGTCCCCGAGCCTGCAGCCTTTTTCCCTTTTGCAAGATCCTCATTGGATAACATTGAGCGCCCGACGGCTCGAAATCACCCTGTACCCAGCCGCCCGAGAGCCGCTGGCTGCGACCTCTTTGTCCTAACTTACTTACCCCCTTGCCCTGACCAAGTGACCAGAAGCACAGCTCCCACTACCGCGTGGCCTGTGAGGCAGCAGCCACCAACCGAAGGCCCTCTTTCCCTCATTGGATATCATTGGGCCTACCTACCTCTGCACCCGGCCGCCCCTGTGCCGCTGAGGGTGAACTAACTGTACCTACCTGACCCTGGGGTACCCCTGAGTCAATGCCCAGTACATTGACTTCATCAACCAAGTACTCAGCTGGAAACCGATAATTCACTTACCTGCCATTGGATAACATTGACCCATCTTTACTCGAAAATTTTGTAAGTGTGAAGTTTTTTGAAAACTGAAAATATTCCTATAAAATCAGCCAAAGTCCGAATCCGAAAGTACTCACCTGTGATCAGGGGAGAAGCCAGTACTGTACCTGTCAGCCCAGTACTGAACCGCAAAAGTAATCAGTAGCGGGTTTACTAATAACCTGTATTTTCTCCATAGGAACCCATTGCCTGCTTTTCTATGAAATTTCTTCTAAGTGCCTACTTTTGAAAACTGCAAATATTCTTTAAAAATCGTATGACATGCTGATACGCAATTACCTACCTGTTTTGAGTTAAGCCCCCAGTGCTGGCCCAAGGAGACTCGTGCTGGGTTACAAAAGTAACGCAATCGTACTTTACCTGTAACCTGAATTTCCTCCCATTGAATAACATTGTGAGAATCACCTGGAAAAGTTTATAAGTGTGTACTTTTAAAACAGCTTTATATTCAGGAAAAATCATCACTATAACTAAAACGTTTCTGCTAATCTGGTTTCAGCTTAGACCCCAGGACTGAATCCAAGATCTAGTCCTGGAACTACCAAAGTAATCCATAAAGTAATCAACTGTATTTTCCTATGAAAACCATTAAGCTCAATGCCAGAGTGTGTTGCAGAACTGTATTGCTTTTAGCTAACCTGTGATTATTGTGTGCATAATCTTATTGCTCCTCTGCAAAGTATTTACCTGAGAGTACTCATATCTCGAAAAGTATATTTTTACAACTGTTGGTTCTAAAAATAAAACAACTATATCTAAGGATATAATAACAATTGGCCTGGAGTTCAGTTCTTGAGTGTGTGAAACCTTTTGCTGACTGAGTGTGTATAACAAATGCTTTACACTGTCCTCTGGTACTGCCTTACTGCTCGGCTAAGCTACCACGTTGGAGAGTAAGGTCAGTTCTGGCTTTAACCTCTGTCATACCTTTGGGGTTGGTGGACTCTATACACACTGTACTGCCTTATTGTCCGGTATATATAGAGCCACCTTCTCACAGTGCTCCAGTGAGGGTGGGCAGCCTGTGATGGGCCTTGTTAGGTAGGGTCAGGTGTAGGTGCCAATAGGTGTGTCTTCACGTGGCTCTGTATCTGGACGTTTGTAGTTGTGTAGGTGAGTGTGAGCTGCCTCAGCTCTTGGAATTAGAGAAAAAAGGGTATTTTGCATTTTACCATGAAGTTTATGTGCATATTTCAAGGTTTTATACTGCAATGCATACCCCAGTGGTCACATCGGAGCACCAGATAACCACATAGCACAGGTAAATCCTTTACAACTCAGCTGTATACCCTGGGCCCCGGTGCCACTGAACCTGCTGCCCTATTGAAATCTATGACCCTTAATGGCCCTTATGGTGATCAGATTAGGTGAGTTCATGGGGTTTGCTAGTTCCTGTAAGGTGGATATGGGCTCGTGGGTAGAGTGGTGGGGGCAAGCAGAATGACAGGGCAGGCTGCCCACCTCAGACTGTCTCTAGGGTCAGGCGGCTGTATGGCGGCCACCCGGCTTGGGGGCAAATTCAGGGCAGGACTGTAAAAAAATCAGGACAAAGGGTCAAAAATGAGGATAGAGTATCAATTGTAAGGGCACAACCAAGGAGAGGCCGTACCTCACTACTTTAGGAACACAATTATTTATTTATTTTTTCTAGTACACTATTTATTCAGTGTGCTTTGCATGTGATTGCCTATAAGTATGTAACATTCAGGCTCGTTATGTTCTAAGTAAAGTAAATTCATGCATTTGAGCTCCAAATCTTTGAGAGACAGCTTAGGCAACATTTTGTTTATATTTCTTAACATTTTAGAAACCATGGCTAAGAGTTGGGGAAACATTAAGGCACATGACTGTTTCACCGTCTGCTAATTAAAGCAAGTTGAACAAAAACATCTGGCTCACCTCACACTCCACTGGATGTCAAACCTAGAGTGATTAATGAGGCAAAAGTGATGTGGGTCGGCAGTCTCATACCCGATATCAGGATCTAAGGTACCTACAACTAGTCTGTGTTCTCACAGCACCCCCTGACATTAGAGTGTGCGTCATGGACTCTACATTTGTCTCAGAACTAGGAGCCCGTGACACCAGATAGACAGAATTAAAAAGCGGGATAAGGTTGGGATCAGCTTAGAAATCCGCAGCAACTGAATCAGAGGGTCCACAGTAAGAACCGGACAAATAAGCAGGGCCGGACTGGTAACCAAAACCGGCCCTGGCAAAGTGCTCGGCGCGGGGGGGGGGGGGGGGGGGGGGGGGGGTTGGAGGTCCCGCCGAGCGCTTTGCTACGGCTGGTTTTCGGCCGATTTTGTTGCAGGGCCGATTTCGGCCCTGTAACAAAATCGGCCCCCAGGGGCCAAAAACCGGCCCCCACCCTTGCGGCGCACCGGGGGATTGCCCAGTGCCCGCTATGGCCAGTCCTGGCCTGCAAATAAGAAAGAGAAGAGAACACGGCGGAACAATCCCTAAAATCAGAAAAGATGGGCCCACCATGAGCTTTGAATGCATTACATACTTGGAGAGGAGTCTCAGCAGAGAGGCCAGAAACAGGAGGGGTACTGTAAAGTGGTTGAACTGTAGCACTCTGCTGGTAAATGGTCCGTTGGACATGTTCGTGGAAGGTGAGGAGGGGCCGCGGCCCTTGAAAGGCTGGGCCCTGGTCCATTAAGAACTCTGTCCATTCATTCAAGTGGCTTGGTAGGGGAAATATCCTTTACAACGCAACCGTTATAACGCGGTACCGTTACAACGCAGGATTTACAACGAAAGTCGTTACAACGACTTTCGCTGGAGGGCGCTCTAGGATAGGGGATAGTTTAATTTACTATCCAACACCTTCCCTACTATCCACTGGGACTGGAGTTGGAATAGTAAATTAAACTATTCACTATCCAGCGCCCCCCAACGCAAGTCGTTGTAATGACTTGCGTTGCTAAACCTGCGTCGTAAAGGTACGCATTGTAACAGTACGCGTTGTACCGTCATACATCCCTTGGTATTCGAGCCATGGTAGACCCAGTGATCTGGCTCATTCCCAAGTGCTGAGAAGCATGGAGAATCTTCACAATATTTGGGACACAAAATACACAATAAACAAAATATTATAAACATGATAAAGACTTTAAAATGTGGCAAGTATTTTTTTAACACGTTGAAGTGTTTCAATTTAGTACATTATATATCAGCATTTCATAGCCAGTCATTTGTAGTAAAAGTTTCTAATTATGAACTTTAAAACATGTATTTACCCTCCCTCCTACCAACGCCATGAGTAAAAAAAACCAAAGCAATTATCTGGTGTCTCCTGCTTCATGGCCAATATTATTGTTATGGACGGTGGAACATCAGAGGCCAGTAGAGCATTAACAGTGAGGGTTTTGTACTGGACCCATGTTAAACTGAATTACTTAAAAGTGCTGTCAAATGTCACTATCAAGTAAATCAACACATGAAGTAAATTGATTTGACTTAGATCACACAATTTAGTCATGCAGGAAAGCTGGGATTTGGACGCCAGTATCATGGTCACATGTAGTGCATGTAAGATACTGACTACATTGATTTCTTGTTTTAGTCCCCTTTAACACCAGAGCACAGTTTTTTGTATAATTCTGTCAGATATATAGTATACTGTTATATAAATACAGATCACAGTGTAATTTGACATAGTGCAGTGAATACAGCAGCTGGGCACTGCAGGTAAATAAATACAACAGATGTACACTGGAGTGCAGTGAATATTTACAGCTGAGCAGCAGAGTGCAATGATTACAGCATCTGGACACCGGATCGCAGTGAATATAGTAGCTGAGTAGCAGAATACAGTGAATACAGCAGCTGGACACCGGATCACAGTGAATATAGCAGCTGAGTAGCAGAATACAGTGAATACAGCAGCTGGACACCGGATCACAGTGAATATAGCAGCTGGACACTGGAATATAGTGAATATAGCAGCTGAGTAGCAGAATATAGTGAATGCAGCAGCTGTATCCCAGAGTGCAGTGAATACAGCATTTAGACATCCGAGTGCAGTGTATACAGCAGATGTGCCCCAGAGTGCAGCGAACATAGCTGCTGGCCACTGGAGTGCACTGAATATAGCAGCTGAGTAGCAGAATACAGTGAATACAGCAGCTGCACTGTGGAGTGTAGTGAATACAGCAGCTGTACACCAGAGTTCAGTGACTACAGCAGCTGTACTCCAGAGAGCAGTCACTACAGCAGCTGTACCCCAAAGTGCAGTGAAAAAGCAGCTGCAGACTAAAGTGCTCTAAATATAGCTGTAGTACACTGGAGTGCAGTGAATATACAGTTGAGCAGCAGCGTGTAGTGAATACTTCAGTTCAGCTATACTTCAATGTCCAGCGAAAACAACAGCTGGACACCAGAGTGCAGTGAATACAGCAGCTGCACACTACAGTGCACTGAATATAGCAGCTGGACACCAGAGTGCAGTGAATACAGCAGCTGCACACTACAGTGCACTGAATACAGCAGCTGGACACTGGCGTGCAGTGAGTATAAAGCTGAGCAGCAGAGTGCAGTGAATACTGCAGCTGTACTTCAAAGTGCAGCAAATACAGCATCTGGATACTGGAGTGGTGTCTGCCTGACGAGCCCCAGGTGTGTATTAACCTATCTACTCTCTGCGTGTATGAATGAACTCCGGCAGAGTGCTGCATCGTGCAGTGAAAGAAGGACAATCTAGGCGCTCTAGGCCAGTGTGGCCAGCCCCTTGCTTGGCATCACATTTGTATATAGTAGTGCACGGCAGCAGAGATAGCGCAGTGAGTTAGGTGTACGAGTGTGTTATTTGTATGAAGCCTGCAAGTTGGAATTTCAGTAAGTTCGCACTGTAGTTTATCCTTCTGTAGTCGATCTCATCGGGGCTGTTCACGTAATGGTATTCATCAGTCTTTTTTGTACTATATCTATAGCACGGCCAGGCTGCCGGCCTGTGATAGAAGGCGCTGCGGCTGTATACAAATTAAATGACTCTTGTAAACATTACTCAGGGAATGAAGGCTGTTTTCCAGCGCCTGATGAGAATGCCCCTGAGTCCGGGGGAGGGGGGGGGGGGCGGGGGGGGGCACGGCTGCTCCTGCAGGTGGGCCTCAGGCAGTCTGTCGCCCGCAGGCAGAGCCGGCCCTCACAGCCCATAAATCACGGCAGATAGGCTGCCAGCTCCCTGCCTTTAATTGGAAGATGCCGCCGTTATGAGCTGATATTGGAAATCTGATAAAAAAATGTAATTTCCCCTTGAGAGTGAGACTGCGGCTGGAGAGGTGCGGGGTCAGCTGGGGCCAGGGAGGGCTGTGCATTCCCAAACCGACTGCAACTCACTACTGCAGCCTGCTGGCAGGAGCAGTGTGTACCGCGCCATCCGACCCGCTTCTGGGCGCTATTCACAGCAGTACTGGGCTCGGTCGTGATGAAACCATTGTGGCTGCTAATCGGGTTTATACACCCTCAAGCAACAGATTCGAAAGCGACATAGAAGGCCCCGCCTTTCATCCTTCGGCTGTTGATGAAAGACGTGCTCTTGAGTTGTGTCTTAATTAGCATCTGTGTTTGTGATAATTGAATGCCAGGGGATGTATTACCGAAGCACCCCAGGGGCAAGTGGGCACTAAAATATTACAGAAGGGGCCGCAGATACGTTTGCAGTGCCATCTGTGATGCAGATAGCGCTGGTGCATGTGAGGCGCCATGGCTGTCTCGAATATATGATGTTACCACGAATACAAGTTCCACGCATGGCAATACCACGCGAATTTTAGTTCGCAAGTGGCTTTACCACGCTGGAATTTGCAACGAAGGATTATACCACGCATTTTAACCTTCGTTTAAACACAAATAATAAAGAATATTTTCTTACCTGACACCTTCCCGTCTTTCACGAGCAGCCCGTACTTCCATCCACCATCGAAACAAGCGTCAAAACACGTCTGCCAAAATTAAAAAAGGACTACTATTTTGACGTAACGGCACGTCTTTGGGGGAGGCACTTTCCTTTTACCTCGGTGGTACTGAAGTGCGTTTTTTTTAAATTTAATTAACCCGCTCCTTTGTTTATTTTTGGGGGGGAGACCCCCCCAGGCCCCTCCAGCCCCTCCCCCAGCCGACCCCCGCCAACCCCCCAATCCCACGCTGAACGACTGGAAGGAATTCCACGCCTCCCCCTAGCCAGAACGTATATGCGTGGTAAAGACTGTCGTTGAAGGCATACGCGTGGAAAAGACGTTTGCGAGGTAAGTGCCTCGTAGTAAACGTCACGCGTAGAAAAGCCTTCGTTGAAAATGATGTTTCCCGGCTGTCTCAAGAGGGCGTTCACTCATTTGCATGAGCACATTTTTCCAGTTTTTGAAAATGAGGGAATCTCTTTACCTCTGTGTCAGGCCGTGTTATGAACACGGTGCAGAAGTAGAGAAGCTGCCAGGAGGTGCTCTGACAGTGCACCACAAGAAAGGGTCACACTATCAGCGTGCACCCTGATGGCAGCCGTCTGGAGGGGCTCAAGTGGGTGCAATGAACTCCCAGACCACCCCTTGGAGGTGGGTGCAGTCACACACCGCACCCGCCTTCAAGGGAATCTCACTCCCCTCTTTAAAGTGCAGGTGTGTTACTGCCTTCAATGTGGGTTTGAAGCTGCTGCTCTATATTTCACTTGATTGCCCTGTTACATGGCAGCAGAGTTCACGGCTGCCCTGAGGGCAGCACATTCAACATAAAAGGGGGCACTTTTCCTGTCTGGCCCGGCTCATCTGTTTGAAGGTGCTCCTGTGCACAAATAGAAAAAGTACACCCTATATGTAATAAAGCTCTAAGGGTCTGAGTGCTGTATGGTAACACAGTTATTATTTTTAATGTTAAAATAATGCATTTATTTAATTGACTTAAGTAGCATTGAAACCACTGTTAAGTCTCACATAGGTTAATATTCTGTGTCATAGACATTGAAATAAATGTGGAATTTCCAGTGTGAACTGTGTTAGACAGTGTGGAAAAAAGGGAGAGGTCAGTTGGTAGGAAGGTGAGGGTCCCTATGTGGCTTGCTTGTGTGTGTAAAACTCCTTCCACAAAATCATGGTCAGTGCCTTTTTAGGTCTCACCTCACACAGCGCATGCACTGTTACATACAAGACATTTTGCTTGCTTAAAGGGCGCTTAGAACCCACCCATTGCTAAACTTTGGCTTCATCCTCACTCTTGTCTCCTTGTTTCTTCTTAATCACTGCATGCATGATACACTCCCTCTTCATATATTTATCCATTATGTGGAGCATGGACAAAGTACTGCCTCCTTTCAGGAACCAGTGGTGTTCTACCACTAGTGGTGTTCTGTCGGAGGTACTTTTTTAATGTAAGTTTCAGAACTCCACAAGAGTGCCTGTGGTGCAGCCAGTCTCCCCCTCTCATTCACCTAACCCTCTCACACCACTCTGCACTGTTACTTCAACGTGTTGTTCGCTACAATACGTTGTTTTGCTTTTCCTCCACCCTCCCTTCCAGGTGTCCGGTGTTTCCTGCCAACCACCCACCCTTCTGCCAGCAACCATAGATGTCACATACTTAGCCAGAGTTCTAGAGGCTAGGGTTCTCGCTCGCCTACCAGGTGCCACAGGGTTTGAAGCTGCATACTGAACATTTTTATTTAATAGCTGCTTTAGACACTAGTTGTAGTGGTGGTACCCAAGCCAGCTCGAGAGTAGTCCAGTGACAGACAGGCGGCTTCCTCGGACACAAGTGGATAGGGTAGGACGGCACTAGCGCACCGCTTTTTCACATCACACAACTTTACAATGCATGTGTAGCATGTGCCCCTGTTTACATTCATTGAAATATATGCTTGTATGGGTTAGCGTCTAAATTGAGGTACAGAGTGGCAACAACTTTCTTCCGTGTCCATCTAGTGCAGTTCCTTGACCATGCTTTCCCGTTTTAAGCCTTCTCATGATTGGATAGCTAGTTGCATGTTTGTGAATTCAGTGATTCAAAGGATTCAGTGATTCAAAGGCCTGATTGAGGTCCATTCAAACCTTTTAAATGTCATAATCAAAACAGTGGAGTAACGAAACTTGAGCGGGCTCCCATGCAAAGTACACGGATGCCCCCCCCCCCTCTATACTGTGCTGAGTAGGCCCCCTGAAACTCGAGACCCCCCCCCTGTGCTGTGGGGGCCTTTAGATCGCCCCTGAATCCAAATCGGTTAACTCTATTACTCACCATCATTTGTATTTTGTATTTATTTATATTTGTAGAGCGCCTATCACCCACGGTCTCTAAGCGCTAAGATGTTAACACAGTTCAAAATACAAATGCACTACAGTGTCCAACAGACTAGAGGGCTCAAAACCGAAGAGACAAGCAGCAACCTTCGAAATAGCACTGTTTTCAAGCACTTCCTGAACGGTGAAAGCCTGGTTCCTTTACGGAGAGTTTCTGGTAGTTTATTCCAGAGTTTGGGAGCCACTACGGAGAAGGTTCGGCCACCCAGTCTAGCTCCTTTAAACCGTGGGCAGACCAGGAGATTTAAGTCTGATGACCGGAGCAAGCGGCTGGGCGCGTAAACCTTCAAACGGTCCCTAATATATTCGGGGACTATGCCATACTGTGATTTATGCGCGATGCATAAAGCCTTGAATTCAATACGCTGTTTCATTGGGAGCCAATGCAGCTGCTCCAATACTGGGGTTGCGTGGGCGCTTCTGGGTAGCATGTAGATTAACTGAAAGCGCAGAAGCAACCCATCACAAATGTTATTGAGGCATCCGTAGTAATAGGTGAAATATTCCCCACTGGTGCTGGACCATGTTCCAGAGTATGGTGCAGGCCATCGATTCCACTGCACTGAAATTATAGGGTTTGTGACAAAAAACACATTTCCTATTGAAGATAAAGTGTAAGAATTGTGACACACCTATGCAGCATAATAGAGAGGTAGGACGTAAATAGCTATCCAGCAGAGCACAGCTTGATCTCTTTTTTTTACAAATTTATGGATGCAATTATGTGGTAATTACATTTATAGCGAGCAATGGCCGAGCCAATGTGTCTCCCCTACACAAGAGCTATTGGCTTTGTCAGTGGTTTGTTCTGCCAGATAATACAGTAGCACGGCTGCCGTGCATGGCTAAAAGTAAAGTTAAAAAGTGAGATGACTGAGTCATGGAGTTTTTTTTGTTTCTTTCAGTCCTGCTGCACGGCAGCCATGCTTCTGTACAACATGGGTAAAGCACATTTGCAAAGCCAACAGCTCTTGCAAATACTTGTTGAATGTAGCACTTTCATCTATCGATCGAGTTCTAAAGATGTCAGCCGTGAGCCATGATGCATTTTCCTCTCTGCTCCTTTCTCTTCTCGTGGAATGGCAGATCAGACTTGCATTGTTGGACTTGTGGTTGCGACCTGTGTCGCAGTTTAGGGGCAGTTTTTGGAGCAACTCTGGTGCCATTCCCGAGAGGGACTTTGAGATAATATAGAGGACCCTGAATGTAATCCTTTGTTCCATTGGGTTCCAGTCAATTTACTATTAGTGCTAGGGATAAGTCAGCCAACCTTCTAAGATACAGGAGAACCCAGCGCCTGTGTCTCAGTCCTCTGCATTCTTAATGTCCTTTCTTTGGGGCCTCTGATGCAATGAAATACAATGATTAAGTCTGAGAGAGCATCAACTTACAGAGCTTGATTCTGTGCTTGGTTATAGTAAGGCTGGACTCTTCTAAATGTTACAGGTTGGTATTTTTGACCACAGCTTATAGTTAAACTTGACTCCTAGGGTTTTCCCTGTACTTGCAGTTTTCAGGCAGCTCTAGTTACCAAGCAGCCAGAGTCCGATGATTGGCCAGTTATTGTGAATATTAAGGTGGAGGTTGTTCTTTCATGCAAGAGTAGATGTACCTCCAGCAGTTTGATGTCCTGGTACTTTCTCTGAGTGTTGCCTGGTCGGAAATGGATTGGGCATGGTGGGTGACCTCTGGAAATGCAGGAGATGCTGAGTGATATATATTTCTGCCAACTGCTGCAAGTAAATATTCACTCCACCACTAGTTAATTAGTGGAGTTGGTGGGCAGGACAGGGAGAACCCTGAACATTAACGCTCGGCAAATCCATTAAGGTCATCTTCACAATAATGCTTTTCAGTTCCCAATATTTGTAGATTTATTCAACTATCAGTATACTCGTAAAAGTCAATAAAGGGAATTATCATAACCCAAAAATCATAGTCCGGCAATGTGCCTTTTAGAAATGAAGTGTAAAGGCCCCAGATACAGAATGAGAAGAGCACCGCGCCTTCTGTAAGCTGCAACTTCCAGAAAATTCTAACAGAAAAGTCACTAAATCCAGCTCTTCTCACAGGAACGGGCCTCTTTGTTAATGTTCTCCACAGAGAAAGTAAACAATTTTCACAGCTCAGCATTGTGTAAAAGGAGTACTGAATTGTCACCTACACTGCAAACCAATCCGCAAATATTTTTTTTAAAGAGCTCACTCATACTGTACATTCTTTTCATTGACTAACAGTGAACATAATTTGCAGCACAGAAGAAATCATAGCTTTTATTAATGCAAAACATGTGAAAAAAATAATAAATTGCTATCGCCCATAAGTAACATTGGCATGTTAACAGAGGCACAGCTCAGCGGCCTAGCAGGGTTGCAACATCAGAACATCATTTACCAGAGAAGCCAGTGTAATATTATTTAGTTAACTTTTGATGGAGACCATGGTTTACAGCTGAATTTAAAATGATTTTCTGAACGCCAAATAAAACATGAAAATGCACAGCTCGTTCACAGCAAAATAGACATGCACTCTTTTTTCACATGGCCTAGTTTAGCTAACTAAAGCAAACTAAAGTAGGCACTATTATTTTAATGCAGAGTAGTGTCTGACAGACACATTGACCATGCTGAGTCCTGTGGGGTTTCCATTTGATTCGATGGAAGTTAGGGTCGTTGATAGTCCGTACTTGTTGATATTGGTTGGTTAGGAAGGTCCAAATCTATTGGATTTATATATTCAAAATTTATATAAAGCACAAACACGACCCATACGGGTATCAAAGCGCTATACAAAGTGGCGTAAGTATGAGTACAATAACAAAATGGAACAGATGAGATAACTTAACAACCATATGGTCACAGGGGAGAACACACAAGGTCAAAGGGGGGGGCATGGGGAGTCAGCCAATCTAGTGGGACCCATAAGTTTTCAGGAGATCAGAGTAGATCAAAAGGATAAGTGAGAAGAAACATAATACCAATTGAAACAACACGGTAAATAGAGTATCCAGACCGAAGAAAGGAGACTGAGATGGTCGCCTGGTTAATGCTGTTGATGGTCATTCAGGAGTAGCCATTTGACCTGTGTTTTGAAAGAGGCAGTAGCTAGGTTGGATCTGATCTCGGGGGGGGGTTCATATTCTTGGGTGAATACCAGAGAAAGCACAGTTGTTAATTATTTGCTTATAGAATTTGGGAGGTTTCAATAATAGGGTGTTAGAGCTTCTTATGTTCCGGCTCGAGCTAGATACCTCTAGTATTTTTTGCCAGGTAAATGGGGTGTTGTGATAAATAGCTTTGTGCATCAGGCAGGCTTTATTGACCCTGATCCTAGCTTCAATGGTCAGCCACTTTAGTTGAATTAGGTCTGGCGTGATGTGGTCGTGTTTTCTAGAGCCAGTGTTGAGTCTGGCCGAAGCGTTCAGAGTGGCTCTAAGCGGAGCCAAACTAGTTGTCGGTAGCCATCCATATTCAAATCATGAGATAACTAGGCTTTGTACTACTGGCTGGATGTCGTCAGGTGGAAGGAAAAGCCAAAGCTCATGTTTAACCATATCCCGTTATTCCCAACTGTGCACAGCGTATGAGTTACAGGGTATAGGGCTTCACAATTTATTCCTTATATTGGTTTTTCAGGACAACAGTTTGCTGCTACAGGACACACTCTAGAGAAACTAATTGGGGCCTCAGTCCCGTAAAAGTAGAGGTGTTTATGAGGAAGATTGTTAAATACTAACATATGCACTAAAAAACACAAAGTACTTAGGAATGCGTAGCATAGAGCAAGGGTTTAAAGAAGGTATGCAGTTCCTAAGTGGTGGGGAGAGGGGGCGATTAGGGTGAAATAGGGGTGAAGGGGAGAGACAGGTCTTTCTTCGTGATGCCCTCACACACCCCAAGTTGTGTCATGCTTCATCATGGGGCGGTTGCCCCTCGTCAGGCCGGCGCTGCAATGCCTGACGGGCTCCTGAAACCGGGACTATTTGTTGGGGATCTTTTGAAGATAAACCCATTGGATGCGTGCGGGTTTAGCGCCGGGGTAGTGCTCAGTGAGCTAAATTAAAATAGGTATGGAGCAATCCTCTACAATCAAATTTTTATGAGAAGGTAGCTCTAGCCTAGATAAAAACGAAGAATGGGCCCCTATGAGGATGTTAATGTTCCTAAGGGGCAGTCTAAATGTGTACGGTCAACATGTTTCGTGCCTCAACTTGCCCTAACGGATCAATTGGCACTTCTTCAGGACTGTAATGTTATGTTATGTTATGTTATGTTAATAACAATTTCTTGAGCGCACATACACCCTTGGGTTTCTTGGCGCTATAGAATCGAGACAACCAACACCACTCTTAAGCATAAGCCTGTTGGAACAGCCACGTTTTTAGAGATTTTCGAAATGCCAATAGGTCATTGCTCTGTCGAATTGAAAGGGGAAGAGCATTCCAAAAGGAGGCAGCCAGATGGTGAAAACAGCTACCACCCAGGTGTTTTTTCTTGAATGAGGAGACATTTGCAAGAATTAGATGTTTAGAGCGTAGGTTACGCGAAGGTGTGTAGTGGGTAACGGATTGCCTGATGAATCTAGGGCCATTATCATGAAGCGCCCTAAAGGTAATGCACCCTGTTTTAAAGGCAATTCGCTGAGCCACTGGCAACCAGTGGATTTTTTCCAACCCAGCTCTAATTGATTGCCACTTTGGTTGTTTCCAAATCAGTCTTGCCGCCTGGTTTTGGACCATCTGTAGACGTTTTAATAGGCCCATCGGGAGACCCAAGTAAAGGCTATTTGAAAAATCTAACCGGGAAAGAACAAGGGCAATCACCACTTGAATGAGTGCAGAGTGAGTTAGGAGATGGGCAATTTTCCTGATCTTCCTAAGTTGAAAAAAACTAGAGGAAACCACCGTTCCCACCTGTCCTTTGAGGGACAGGTCCTCATTGAGTGTAATCCCCAGGCTTTTAACCGATTGGGTCTTTGAAGGAGGGATTCCCATGTCTGTTGGCCAGCACAGTTTCCCCCAGCTCAGTCCACTTTCCCCAGGCAAGATCAATTCTGTCTTGCCTGGGTTCAGTTTAAGATGGTTTAAAGTCATCCAGTTCTGTATATGCGACATTACGGCTGAGCATTCGGCGGCAGAATTTGGGGAATTTAAAGGAATAATTAGCTGAAGATCATCAGCATAATTATATAGGGTTATTTTGTAATTTTTTAAGGAATAAATCAGTTGCCGAAGGTAAAGGTTAAATAATAAAGGAGAAAGTGACGAACCTTGGGGAACACCACAAGTCGATGACATCATGGGGGCTGTAAAAGATCCCAAGCGCACTGACTGTGTGCGATTTGTAATAAAAGAGGCGATCCAATTCAGAGCAATGCCCCTGAGGCAGGCCTGCTCGACAAAGTTGATCAAGATGTTATAGTCAACCGTGTAGAACGCGGCCGACAAATCAAGGAGTACCAGGGCCTGATGGAAGCCTTTGTCAGCATTAGATCTTAGTGTGTCTTGAACAGCCAGAATGACAGTTTCCGTTGAATGACATGGACGGAATCCCGCTTGATTTGGTTCCAAGTATTCAGAGCTTTCAATAAAGTTAGATAAACATCTGGAGACATGTGCCTCCAGAAGTTTAGAAAAAAAAGGGAGAAGGGAAATAGGTCTGTAATTAACTAAGATTAGGGGATCAGCTCCTGGTTTTTTCAATAGTGGAATCAAGGTAGCATTTTTAAACCAATCAGGGACTTTGCCCTGGTCGAGTGATTCATTCAATAAAGGAAGAATTGCGATGGAATAGCTAGGCACACTTCCTTTAAAATGTGGGGAGGGCAACTGTCAGAAGGCGAGCCCGATTTGACGCGCGAAAGAAGTTCTGACAGGGTCTTCTCATCAATGGGAGGGAGAGTATCTAGCGTGGCTGAGTTAAAGTAAATGTCTTCAATAGGTTCCCCACCCGGGAGACCTTGAATATTCTTTTTAATTGCGGCGATTTTCTCTATGAAGAAATCGTTTAGAGAGTCACAGAGCTCCTGTGAGGTCGACAGAGAAAGCGCGGTTCTCTCGCTGTTACACAGGTCGTTTACAATATTAAAAGTGTCTTTTGTTTTATTTTGGGAGTTTAAAATTTCACCAGAAAAGTAATTAATTTTACTTTGTAAAATAAGCTTCAGGTATTTTCTACGAGCTGTAATATATTCCTCCTTGTCTTGGGGCTTATATTGTGCTCTCCATTTCCTCTCTTTTTGGCGTACCTAGAGTTTTGAATTTTTAAGACCTGAGGTAAACCATTTATGAGCATCTCTAGTGCATGCCCGTGTAAATTTTGTTAAAGGTGCATGAGATTCAGTGGCCTTTGAAAGCCAATATGAGATCTCCTCTTCCATAAAATTTACCGCCCTTCTAGATACTGGTGCCGTAGATGCCAGTGTTTCAATAAAGGCAGGTAAGTTTATGGCTTTCCATTTCCTAGTTTCACCGCCCGCCAAAGGTGGGTTTTTAATATATCCACCAATAGTTAGCGTAAATTCGATAAGAGCGTGGTCAGACCAAATACAAGGCATTATAGATGTTAATATGCAGGAAAGGTTGTGCGACCAAATTTGGTCTAACGTGTGGCCCTTCTCACCCAACAAGTTTATTTTTCCTAAAGAAAACGCCAGTTGAATATGGTAGAACGACGAACAGAAAAAGTGGACATATGACTAAAACATTTATGAATTCCCTGATTAAGACAGATTTTTTCAAGTTTGCATGAGAGATCTAAGTCCAGCTACGAGGAAACCGTGGTTCCACATGGAACGATGTTAGAATAAGGGATTATGGGAGATGTAGGTTTTTCACGAACGCAGGTGGGAGTCCGCTTGAGTAAAACAGGGGCGGGTCTAATGAAAGATGGCGGGAAATTCTATTCAAATGACGGGGAGTAACGTAGAAGGGTTAGCGTTTGATGTTACGAGAGAGGAGGCTGTTAGCAGTCAAAGCAGGTAAACAATGTGGGATAAGTGGAGGGAAAAGAAGGAGGGAGACGAAAAGCTAGAGAATGGTGGGTAGACTACGGGGATGGTATACGCTTAAAAGAAGAAATGTGGGAAAGATGTGCGCTAAAGGTGAATAGAAATGGACCGGGAGAGAGGTTTAATGAGGAGCGTTATAGAGAGAAGGAAGGGGAGAGGTTAAGTTGAAAACGGAATGTGAAAAGATACCCATAAAATATGATCGTTTAGCAGCAGCATTGCGGACATTATGGATGAGTAATGAAAATTGTATTTTAAATATAGGGTTTTAAAGATGGCTGTTAAAATATGTTCTATTGTTGTTTACAGTATTTCCCTGACGAAGGGCCAGTTCGGTCCGAAATGCATTGGATAATGGATAAATAAACATATTGCTTGAGAAGAACCATGCTTTTTGTACGTGATTTTGGCTGAGAGGTTCTGATGGCCCACCAAATCATGAGAAACTTTGAAAATTGGCATTGCCTTGCATAAGAATGTGGTGAAAACGGATGATTTAAAAAGTCAGATCCATTGGAAGAATTTTGATTAACAATTGTAACGAAGAAGTAAGGAAATGAAAATGAGCAAGCAAATGCATTGTTAAATAAGGCTGTCGCCACTGAAATGGAGCTAGAAGAAAGCTGCATTATTTTGGTGTCCTTCTCATGCGTAGCCACATGTATATACTGCGTTAGATTGATGTTGGAGAGTAGTTCTGAAACTTCCAACGCCTGAGGGTCACTGGTGGTGTTATCAAACCAGTAGTTTAAGTCCCCGGCCAAAAGTATATTTGGATATTTTGTCACAAGGTGTGCAATCTGTTCTGCCAGCAACATGGGGAAAGTAGTCATAATTTGAGGGGGTCTGTATAACAGGACGAGTAGCAGCGCCCCACCAGTTGTATCCATTTTCATTACAATATTCTCTGTGTCACTCAGGGCAAGAGAGGGCAGTTGTATAAATTTGTGCTCTCTACGAATGATAGCTGCCACTCCCCCACCCCTTTTACTCACCGGGCGATTCTCAGCTATGATGTAATAATCAGAAGGTAATGCAGCGAGAATGTCCGGTAGTGAGTCCTGAGAAAGCCAGGTCTCTGTGACCAGGAGAATATATGGTTTTTCAGTGGAGAGCAGTAAAAAAATATCTGTTTGGTGCTTGACCATAGATCTGGTGTTAAGATATTTGCACCGTAGCTTTGTTTGGGGGACATTAGCCAATGGAGTAGTGCGGTGTGAGGCAGTCGGAAAGGCTGCCATGTGCTGAGAGATACCATACATGGCCGTGCGTCTCCGAATGTAAGGAGCAATAGGGGGACAGAGGTGGGGTGGAGGTCTAAGGGAAATAAGCTCCTCTGCTGAGTAGATATGTTTTTGGGCATAGTCTCTGGCCCCTGGTCCCATAATGAAGAACAGTGAATGCATGCACTACCGCCTTGTATTCAATTAGTGGATGAGAATTACTAGGATCGGTAGCAGTCCCAGTTGACCTTAACTGGGGAATTATTACACCAGTGTAAATGGAACAAAGATGGGGAAGGGGGGACAAATGGAGTCAGTTACTGTTCAACATAGTAACAGCACAAATGTCAACCCATCTTTAATTGTTGCTGGTAGCCCTGAAAGAAGGAAAAAAACGATAACACCAGTAGTGCGATGTGCGCCAACCAACTGATAGAGCAAGAACATTATAGCATCCAAGTACAGAACAGGTTGAGTGTAGCAGGTACAGTGGTCTTCTGCACAGGCGTGTTCACTTCTGCAATCTGGTGTGTTTGATTTGTCATTCTTTGCCTTAAAGTACAGCCAACACCTGTTACGACTCATTGGGGCCTATAGACAAAGGGCTTTTTCAAGGCAGTTAATGATATGAGAAAGACCAGAAGTCTCTCACGTCCGCGGGTAGGATTGAGGTTTGAGGAATAAGTGATAATATTCAGGGGATCAGGATAGGAGAAGGTGGAGATAAGGCAGGGTGTGTATCACAGATCTGAGGTCCGGAAACCTTATATCCAAGGTTGCCATCTGGACGTTCTTGAGCTGCAGAAGTATCTTGTGGTCTCCTTTGTCATCAGTGGCTGACAGTTCTAAATGGATTGAGGTTGGTCATGGTCCGGCAACAAAATAAAGATCTTCATGATATCGGACTAGCTGGTTTATTTATTTATTTATTTATTTATTTTTTGCATTTCTAAAGCGCTCTGTTACCCGGAGGTGTCCTGGCGCTAAGTGATTCAGACTGGTGGGTGTAGAAGGGTGATTTAATGGGTAAAGAGCCATGTCTTTAGTGTCTTTCTGAAAGATAAAAGATCGGGCAGTTGTCTGATGTGGAGGGGAAGCTTATTCCAGGCTACTGCTGCTCCAAGGGAAAAGCTCCTGCCTCCCCATCTGGCTCTCTTAACTCTGGGGACTGATACCAGTAACTGCTGACTGGTTACTCTGCTCCTCACAGCCTGGAAACCCGATTGGTCCTTCTAACGCATGTTGTGAGTTTCCTTTATCTTAGATATTTGTTGCGTCGTTTCAGCTTCTATAATCTTATTTGGCAATGGAAGGCTAGTGTTAGGTCAATAACTGGCTGGGTTTTGTGGGCATGCTTTTAGCTGTTCACATCTTCCATTAACCATGACCTATTGATTTTATTTAAATTATATATGTAATATACTTATCTATAAGGTCTTTGAGCCAGCCATCTATATCCTCTGACCTGTTGTGTCATTTTCATTTTCCTACCCACATCACACTGCATTGGGCCATGGGTCAAACCCCTTCAGACATTGGTAAATAACTATGAGTGGTGGTGTTCTGCACTTTCACAAGGAGCGCAGCACACACAAAGTAGCTCCCCTCACTGCCAATGACTTCAAACGGCTATGTGTGTGTTTTTAAACTAAAAAAGAATTTACCTATTAGTTTATATATTGGCGAGGGAGTGCCAGCACCACTGACAATAAAGGTTTAGAAACTCCATGACAAGCAAAACAGGTATTGATAATGCCAAAAGACAGCAGACAATGCAACACCTTTTGGCTTTTCCAGTGCTTGTTTGCTGTAAGGTCTTAGGAACTATGGGGCATATTATCAACAACTAGCGATATTTATCGCTAAATGAGCGTTGCGATATTTTTTTTATCGCCGGGCATCGCCGGATCTTATCTCAGAGATAACGTGCTATTAGCAATGTTTATCTCAATTGCGATAAAATATCCGGCAATATCCAGCGATATTCAGGCATTAACGCCAATAGGGTCTTAACCTAAATATCCAACTCCCATTGGATATGCCGGTTAAGAAGTGGTCTAGGCAAACGTTAGTTTTTGGCTATATTCGGGATCAGCGTGAATTTTTTTATCGCTGTGCCTGCCGTGATAATAGGCGATAGCGATGTTAGCGACTGCTTTCAGTCGCTAACAGGATAAATATCGCTGACATGCAAAGCGGGCCCCAAACCGCTAGCTGTGCCGACAAACTGTCGCTGACTGCTGCTAGCGACAGCTTGCTAATAGGGCGATGAAATTATCGCCGCTTTAGCGGGGAAAAAGTCCCGCTAAAGGCCCTTGATAATATCCCCATATGGGTCATATTATCAAGAACGCGTGATACATTCTGCCGCTTTTATCGGCAGGAAACTGCTGCTAAAGCGGCGATAATGGGCTTGATAATATGCCCTTGTGAATCCCCTTAGTAGCTCAGGGTCTGGTGTGTACATGGGCTTCTATAGGAATTCATAAGGGCATATTATCAAGCCCAGTTTCCTGCCGATAAAAGTGCGATAAATGTATCGCCCTTTCTTGATAATATGGCCCTATGTCTTGTCTGTTTGAAGCCTTCGGTAACTGATGTCCAGGGCACTCATTCACTCGTTAGTTTACATTGTATGGCAGGAGATGGCTAACTAGTTGGTAAAATTGATTATTTTGGTTGCCCATAAGATTTGTTGCTTGCTTAATAAAGAGACCGAGCACAAGAAAGTGTATGTGCTTGTAGAGGGGAATGGTGAACTTGGCTTGTTTGTCCGGAAAGTTAGACAGGTTTAGTTTGTCTAGGCCAATAAAATTGATTGTTGGTGTATTAACCGTGGTGGAATCCTCACTACTTTCAATAAGATGTTACTTTATAAATCGAGGTGAGGTCACATGTAGTGTAAATAAAAGACAAGTTGGAGTCTAGTGGTATTTGAAGCCGTGTGTGATCTTGCGCAAATCGTGCGGTAACATAACACGCCTCAATAATATGTTCTGGCTGCTTCTAATTTGGTGATTTGAGATATGTACTCGCTCTTGTGAGAATGTTTTGCCCGTGTGAGGGGTGGGAGGCTGCAGGGGGAGGTAAGTGGCGCTACCTCAGAGAGTTGAGGGGGGTGACCCACTGCTGAGCCAGCGCCTAGGTTGCCGGGCATTCACAAGGGACACGTCACTTGTTTCTCTCCTCAGATCACACCTTGTGCGCGCTGCTGAGCTGTGATTCATATTTCGGACACCAGGGGCATGTCACACACGGCTCTCACGCCTCAAATCACACCTTGCGCAGGCCGCGGAGCTGCGATTCGTCCTTGAGGGAATGACCGTGGTTTCTCACCTCTTGTCGCAGCTTGTGTGTTACTACAGAGCTGTGACTCACCCTTACGCTTACCTCCTCTACGCATTGATGCAAAACTGATAAGAGCAGCTTTTTCTTAAACCAGTTTGTGCATTTTTATCATCATGATTTCGCGCTCGCTGGTAGTAGCAGATGCGTAAAAACCCTAGCGCTATTCACACTCTGCATAATAGTCGCTATTAAAAAACCGTCCAAAAAAGTAAACAGGGTATTTGATGTTCACATCTTATGACGTGATAAAGTGATTATAAACTTGATTTAAAAAGAAGAGGGTCTGTAGTTAAGCATCTCCGGTTGCACTTCTAGACAGCATGCTACAATAAAACAACAGACCAGGCAGGCCGACATGTTCCAAACCGAAAACATACAGACATCTGACATCTCAGACGGCAGAAAACGATTAGTATTAAAAAGATTCATATTTTCACACTGTTTTATGCACAGGTAATAATGTAATATATTCAGATGGCCAATGTGTCCCAGTTCTACTATCCAGAATATGCTCATATTTAGAAAGAAAGGCACGACCTCATATCCAGTCCTGTAAGGCTAGAAAGAATTGTGACTAACAAACACTAGGGGGCAGATTTACAAGCCACTTGCGCCACTTTTGCGTCACTTTTTACATGGGGAAAAGTGGCGCAAAAGTGGCGCAAGAGGCTTGTAAATCTACCCCTAGGAGTTAGTTTTTTTGGTGCAATTAAATACCTCGACATTACCAGAGTATCGCGTGCTTAGAACTACAGTGAGGTGATTATTCCTTTGTGTTGTATTTTGTTGAGTTGTACTATTGTATTTTATCACACTTGGGGTTTTGTTTCATAGAATGAGCACCTGGTCGTTGTTTAGGTGCTTGCATTCGCATCCTGTTATATCAACTAGACCTGCTTGTGTGATCCTGGACAAATTATATGATCTGTGTTTTAGTGCTTTTATAAGCAAGACAGTACATTTGCTGCCCATAGATAATGCAACATTGAGCCATATATGTTCTCATGAAGCCCTGTTTGACCTGTATAATTCCTCTGGGTTGATAGAAAATCTGTTTTATTCAAAATTAGCCTGTTGTGTTACCTATGAGTCTTTTGTGTTCTTATTGTTTCTATTGTATGTTCATTGAGTGTAGTGTGGTGTTAGGGAGCCCAGTGGTGTTAATAAGTCTGCTGTGTGTTTTGTGTGCCTGCTCTATTCTCACTTTGTTGTGTTCTTGGGAGATCTCTCATGGTCATGGAGGAGTCAGTTGTGCTTTCATTTTATGCATCCAAGAGTCTGCTGTAGTATTGTGGAGTTTGTTGTACTACTGGGAAGTCTGCTGCACTCTCCTGAAGTTGGTTGTGTTCCCAAGGAATCAGGTATGTGCTCAGAACATGGATTGGTCTCCTAGGAAGGTAGTTGCAGTCTCAGGGAGCCTGTTGCCTTCTCAGGAGGCGTGTTGTCTTCTCAGGGTGTGTGTTCGGGTATTATTGAGTCTGGTGTGTTTTTCATGCAGTCTGTGAGTGATACTTTTATGCTCTCAGTAGTGACTTTACTGTTTTGCAGCCATCCTCTGCAGCACTTAGGGAAACTGATGCCACCACATTGCATCAGTCTAGCACTCAGTGAGTCTGCTGTGGGTTCAGTTATATGGTCAGAGAGTCCTGTGTTGTTAAAGAGCCTACTGTGTGCTCACCATGTCTTTAGTGTCCTTCTGAGCTGGATGCACATCAGTGATTTTGTTGGGCTCTGAGTGAGTCTGCTGTGCTGTAAGCATGCCTGCTCTGCTCTCATTTATCCTGTTGGGCTGTCAGGGACTCTGCTGGTACCCCTGTCGGTGTGCTGGCTCGCCATATAGTTTGGGTTCTAGGGCGCTTAACCGAATGTTTGTGGCTCGCTCTATCAGGTTCTCAGTGAGTCTTTTGGTTCTCACTGAGGCTGTTGGATTGGCAGTGATTCCGTGAGGATCGTAAGGGACCTGGAAGATTCTTGTACCTTCTCTGGGTCTGTTGTGTGCTGAGCAAACATTGTGTTTTTCCTCTGTCTGTTGTGTGTTCTCAGTTACTTTGTTGAACTCGTAGTGGGGCTGTTGTGTTTCCAGGGAGTTTGTTATCTTCCCGTCAAGTATGGTTCTCGGGATGTTGGGTTCTCAGTTTAGTTTGCTATATTCCTAGTTGATGTGTGTGTTGTCTTTCTGTTTGGTTCTTGGTGTGCTGGGTTCACGGTAAGCTTGATGAGTTCCCTGTTAGTGTTGGTATGGCTTCTGTCAGTCTGTTGGGCATGGTTCTTCATTAGTTTCCCTGTTCATTTTGTGCTTCCTTGTAAAGTGTTTTAGATTATATACGAGTCTGTCTGGTTCTCTTTATATCTTGTTGGTTTACTGGTGATTCTTTTGAGTTCCCTGTGGCTCTTGGATTTCTTGCAAGTCTCTTAGGTTCTCTGAGTCCGTTGGGTTTGCAGTGAGTCGTTTGTAGTGAGTCATTTGTGTGAGTAGTGAGCTTGAGTTCTCTATGGAGCTTGTTGTATGGTTGTGGGTCAGTTTTTTTCTCCTCACTCATGTTGTATATTGTTCTTGAAACTTAAACTTAGTGCCCTTTCTTCTTCTTTCAGTCCTCGCCAGAGAGACCACTCTCCACCCAGATCTCCTCCTCGTGGCGGGGGGCGCCGCGGCAATATCAGGCGCTGTGATCACCCACCACCGGCAAACGGACCATGGTGAAGAAAGACCAACCAGAGCAGCACTTTCTTCTTTGGTGAGACTGGTACAAAGCTTACTATGAAAAGAGAACAAAGAATGATGGCCTAGCACATCTGGGCTACCTAGCTTCTTTGGTTTTTCTTTCTACCTAGCTTCTGCCCAATATTTCACACATGCATTCTACGTGGTTGCCGAGTCCGTGCTGTCCCCCTTCTGTGTCTATCCTGACTTTTGTGTAATTGATTTTGTTTGTTTGTTCTCAGCACCACTTCTGTTGAGGCGCAGTCCTGTGCACTCACTTCCTTTCCCATAAAACAAATTCTGATGTAACTCCTGAGACCAGTTGCGATCAGTCAATCTCATGTTGGACCAGAGGCATAGGCTGTGTATCTGCTGCTGACTTCTTGTATTTTGGAATGTTGCCATCTTTATCTTAGTCCTCGGTTGCTCCTGTGTTTTTCCTGTCAGAACTCTCTATGAGAATATCTGGGAAAAAAGATTTTATTTACCAGAATCCTCTTTTCCTCCGAGATAATTTAGTTTCATAAATACCTCACATCTCTGTGCGCCAAAGGACCCTGCGACTCTTTCCTAATATTTAGTTCAAACTGTGTTACAGACTGTGATGACTAAATAAACCTGTGGTTCTAATTTGGTTCTATATTGGGTGGGTGGGTGTTTGCTTAAGAATAAGCAAACAGTGGTTTCAATGCTACTTTAGGAAATTAGATATATTATTTCAATATTAACCCGTTTGTTCCTACAAACGTTCAGCGCCAGTGCTGAACGTTCGAAGAAACGGGTGCGGCCGCGTCGGCTGTTGGACGTGCGTAGCACCAGGGAGGTAGCTTGCGCGACGTCCTACGGCCGACGGCAGCAGCGAAGGGGTTAAAAATAATTTCTGTGTTTCCATACATCACTCACACCCCTAAAGCTTTATTATGTATACGGTGAACTCTCTCTATTTTCCCAGTGGCGCACATTCATACAGATGAGCCGGGTCAAACAGGGTAAGTGCACCCTATTAGGTTGAATGCGCTATCTAAAAGGGGTAGATCATCACGAAGCACAGAAGAGAGTGAACAACACAGAAGGAGAAAGCTGAAAAGGCATGCACTCTCTCAGAGTGCTTGACGAAAAGAAAAAGTAGTACCCTAAAAAGGGAGCAGCGAAAGGACACAAGACAGCTAATGACAAGAATTGTACAGAGGCAGTGCTCCAGAGTAGTGACTAACACAAGAAGAGGAAGAAAAGCCACTGAATAAGTAGCAGGCAGATGATTGACAATAAAGACAGCCAATGCCAACGTAGAGTAGATGTTGTTGCATATTTTCTGAGATAAAACTCCAGAGAGCAGATGCTTGTGGTATGCCACAAGTAATGTTGGGAGCCTGGAGAGAGAGAGGGCCAGTTTGGTGTGGTGGGTTACCTGTAGTAATAAGGATTCACATGTGGAATGTGTCCAGCTTGCTGTGGCATCGCAGTGCAGAACCAGACTGGTCCCTAGTTTGGCTAGTTTTAGCATTAGCAAGTGATTTCTTCAGGATTACAGAGACAGTTGCATGTTTTAGAATGTTAGAGTGCCCCTATGCTGTGACTGAATTAGTTTTCTCTTCAAAGAACCAAGTGAGAGCATGATCTGGCTTGGAGACAGGTTGTTAGTCGTTCATTTGGAGTTCCTGACGCAGGTGGAGGAGGAGGTCAGGGCTTTGCCTGTCCAGTGAGTATTTTCCCTATCCACTGGGTTGAAACCTATATTGTCCAAATCATCCGTGATCATTAACGTACTATACTGTACTCTGCACTACTCTACACCACTCTCCATCTAGGTGTCAGATCACCAGAGTTGAGAGCTTGCTTCGAGTACTCCTTTGGGTAGCTCCCTCTGGCATTGCTAGGATGTGCTGGTTGAGATCAAATAGGACTGTCCCATTTCACCACGCAGCCTTCAAAGTTTTTTTATAGCACACGACAACATTTAAAAGAACTGTGCAACTATTTCAGAATATATCAGAATTCGAAAAAAGCACAAATGAAGCACATTTATTGTAGATTCTGTTGCAAACAAATATAAATATAATCAAAACAAATGAATACACTAGGTGATGCTATTTCCCCAAATTATCGTATGTGTGCAGTATACTATTTTTTATTTTATTTCATTACAAATGTAAGGGTCATTTCAATTGAAAATGTGTTGTTTATGAATGCAGTACGCTATCACCATGCATATAACACTCTAATAAGCACATCTTAAGGTAACTGCCTTCTACTATGCACCACTCCATGCCGCTTCACTCTATGCCTTTCTGCTCTACTCTGCACCACTCTACTCTATATCAGTGCAGGCTATGCCACTCTTTTCAACACCACTACACTCTGCACCACTCCATTCTAGCCACTCCACTCTAATCCACTCTACTCTGTACAACTCAATGCAATGCCAATCTACTCTACGCCACTTCGCAACACTACACCACTGCTTTCTATGCCAGTATCCTCTAATCTGTACAACTGAACTTTAAACCAATCCACTGCACACCACTCTAATCTACTCTGTGCTACTGCTCTCTACACCACTCTACTTTACACTATTACACTCTATGCCAGTTCTCTCTACTCTGAAACAATCTACTTAATGCCACTCCAGTCTAGACCACTCTACTAGACCACGCTACTCAAATCCACTCTACGCCACTCCACGCCTATGCACTCTACCATGTACCACTCCACTCTACTCTAAACTGATTCACTCTACAACAATCTACTCGAAACCACCACTCAACGTCACTCCACTCTGTCACTCTACGCTACCCTACTCTACACCACTGCACTATATGCCACTCTACACCACTGAACTCTACGACACTCTACTCTGTATTGCAGCACTCTACACAACTGAAATCTATACCACTCTACTCAGCACTACTTAATTATATGCCAATGCACTCTACACTACTGTACGCTGCATCACTCAATGCTGCTGCACTGTGTAGTACTCCACTCTATGCCACTACACTCTGCCATTGCACTCTACGGCACTATACTCTACTCTGCACCACTCTACACCACTGTACTCTACGCCACTTTACTCTGCACCACTGTAGTCTGTACCACTGCACTCTACGTCACTGCACTCTACTCTGCAACACTCTAATCTATGTCACTGCATTCTACAATTCTGTATTGTACGCCGCTAAATTATCTGCCACTGCACTCTACGCCGCAGCATTTTAATCTACTATGCTCTGCAATGCTGTACGCTAATGCACCCTACACCAGTGCACTCTACACCAATCCACTGTACGCGACTCCACTGTTTGCCACTTCAGTACAGGAAACTCAATCGACTCTTTGCCATTCCACTGTAGGACACTCCAGGCCACTCCACCCTACGCCACTAACTTTTAGCCACGCTGAATAGCAGCCGTGCAGGTGTACAACATGGCTATAGCACATTGGCATCCTAATAGCACTTGCATAGGGAGAGACTTATTGGTTTGGCCAATGCTTATTTCTCGCTCACACTTTCACCTCTTATTTTTTTCACCTTTCTCTCTTCTTTCACTTTCTCTCTCATCTTCTCCTTATTTCATCTTGTGCGTCATTTCTCTTCCGTGCCATCTCAGACACACTTGTTTATTTCCACCCTCGTTCTGTCTCCCCCTCCTCTTCTGCCGAGACAGTGATGGTCACTTGGAGGTTCTTTCCACCGCCCCTGACAGGGGCGCGCTGGGTGCAGTCTCTACCGTTCCAGTGAGGTCGCGGGCTCGGTGCTGTGCGTCAGGCCCGTGACTCCTCGTGGGCGAGAGCCCACAAAGGCCGCTTTGTTCCCTGCCACAAAGACACCATTGAAGGGGACAGTGTGCAGTGTGTCTCCTGCCTTCATTCCTCGGAGGCATGTCTGTATCCACGCCTGGAGAGCCCCTTCTTACGCACAGGGGGTGCCCGCGTCACGCCTCGCCGGAGGCGGCGACTTTACAAAAAGGCTGTCTCAGAGATTGAGACATTCACGCATTCTGCGCGTTCCTTCGGGATGATGCTGTGATATGACCGGACTGCTGACCCGGTTTATGCCCCAGTCGTAAGAGTGATGGGCCTTGTTTATTTATTTATTGTTTTATATATTTATTTATGTATTTGTAGTTCTCTTCAGCTAACACCAGGCTTCTGGGGTACGCCTTTGTGAAATGTAAGTTACGCCAGCAGCATTTCACACTGGCAAATTCACCTAATTGTGACCTGCGGCCGGGAGACCAGTTCACACAGAAATATATCGGCCAGCCAGTCCCTTGCAGGTCGTGCTTAATTTGTAAAAGAAGAATTGCGGGGGCCAGGGGCGGCCTTAGGCATGTGCAAGCTGTGCACAGAGCCGCCACGCCAATATATATCCTTGATATAATCATCCTCTGAGGATGGATACATATTTGTGTGGCGGCCCCTGGCAGGGATTTGGCGGCTCTGTTCCACTTTCAAACACCCTGACACACACACCCCCTACACTGGCCTCCCGCTGCGCCCCGCCCGGACCCCCTCTTCCAGGGCCCCCTACCTACACTCCCTGCTCAGGGCCGCCATGAGCCTAGAGCCGCCCCTGCCAGGGCCTAAAGTTTTGCTCAGAGGCAGGCGCCATTGCATGTCGGAGTACCCTTTCCGCTGCACTCTAGATGAGGCCATGTGGTTCTGATGGCAGCTGTGACCCCTAGCTTGCCATTTGCTACCCCAATCACTACCTTTGCGACCCCTTGCCTCAGAGGTTGCAAATTCAGTACGAAACACGGGGCAGCTGGGGGTCCACTCCCTTTATTTTCTGTCAATTTTCATTACACGAATAGTGAATAAATAGGCTGTTGGGTTTTAGGTTTAAACCTATAATAACTGATAAAACACCACTGAAAGAAAAATAGCCCTTACCGGTGAAAACATATAAACACTGAAAAAACACCTGCACAACCACAAACTAAATGCCATTCAAAGAAAGGAAAAAGAAAGTGAAAGAGTAATTTTGTTCTTACTGAAGGGGTCAATAAAATATAACTTTGTTATACAAGCTAGCAGTAAGAAAGACTGGCTAACATTATTCTGCTTGAGTTTTGTTCTTTAGGGATGCCACTAAAATATTGTTTCTTCTTCCTTTTACTTTTTTCAGTTTTATGGCCTTTGGTCTAAAGATGCAGGGTTTAGTTTCACGTTTTAGGTTTAGTTTAATTATTTTATAAACTGTAGAGAATCAGGACATATCAAACTCACATTTGATATTTTGGCTGCATTATATTCTTTCACTGATAGGTAAAATGGCTTGTTTCATAAAAATCTTTCCTAATATGTGTCATCACATTTGCCCACAGAGAATGGGTAAAAACCCTTAAACATCAGACCATAGTTTCTAGTAGGTCAGTATTGATAGTAGGTGAATTGCCAACACCTCAGGCTTTAAACATTAAATTCAAGGCACAGTGACAAGTATATATATCACCAAGCATCTGGGATAGTGATGAAAACGTGACACCAGACTTTTGGAAAACATGGAACGTAGTGTCACTTGTTATGCTCTGCAAAAAAGGTTCTTTCCAAGTTCAACAAAGATTGGAGTGATATTGTTTGTATTTGTAGTGATTCAGCTACGTATATAAAACATTTGTGTGATGACCTGTCAAAATTGATACCCGAGCTGAAGTGATTCCCTGTAGGAGATCCTTGCCACTTGTTAGATAGTATGCTGAAAGCATCTTTACAATCTTCAGAGTTAATGAGGGATGCTATTGACTTTTTAGTAAATTCTGGTGCACTGTTTTCTTATGCCCAGGAACTAAAACGCAAATATTTATCATTTCGTGCTTTATGTGGCATCAAAGAAAGAGTCATCCCAACTGTGCCCCTTAGCTGGCAGTTCTCAGCCCAAGGGGCTATGAATGTTGAGAGGGCCTTTTCACAGAAGTTTACATGGGAAGGAAAGCGCGAGCGCAAATGACCAAAGACTCACTGAAGAAGTATTGTATGGTGTACTACAATAAGATTAACTTGCAAAAATCTCTTTGGACCCCATATACACTATACGTACACTGCCTATATACCATGTTCTTTCAGTGCAAAAAGCAAGCAATGATAAAAGCAAAACGTTCCATAAACACCGGAAAAACACTTTTTCTGTTGTTTTTAGTGGCTTGAAAATGTGTAACCACTGATAACAACTGTTTTTTAAGGTGTTGAAAACACTGAAAAAACCCCACTAGAATTTACCAAAAATAGAAACTGAAAACAGGACAGCCTATGAATAAATAACAAATATTGTACGCTAATAGTGTAATAAAAATGGAGCACAATAAGTTAGAATATGCCCTTCCATGGCAGCTGAGGTAAGTAAAAAATAATTTTAAATGTATGATGTGTGCGTGCTTTTGAGTGATAGTGTGTTTGTCTGTGAGAGTGTATATGTGTGAATATTTGTGTATGTGTTAGCAGGGCTCTATGTGGGCTGAAAGAGCTGGGGGTCTCTAACAGGGGCGTGGCATAAAAGCACATAAGGTAAAAATCTGTGCTAAGCATACTGTGCCGCTGACTTGTATTTTGCTGTTTCTGTCATTGCATCCAGATATATGATACAACAAGAAACATCATACCTACAAAATGTCAGAACTATTGGCTTTATCATTGGTTGTCAGCTGAATAAGATAAATAGGCTTGTGTATAATATTGAAAAAGCTTTCTCTTGAAGCTCTGCTGACACCACGGCGATGTTGCTGCTCCTGAGTTTGAAAAAGAGAAGGAAATCCAGAGAGAAAATGACTCTCTTAAAATGGTTTTCCTTTCCCTACAACGCTCACCTGGCATGACGTCATGCCGTTACTTCTCCACTAGTGAGAAGTGAGCAGTTTGAGCAGTGCACACCAATGTGCCTGCTGTCACTGCAGTCTGGAAAAAAACGACCCGCTTGTGCCTGGGCACAAAGGAGAGCCCGATAGAGACCCGTTTCAAGGCCCCCTTTAAAAAACTGCCGGTGCTCAGCACCGGTGAGACCCGCCCACTTAGAGCCCTGTGGGTATGTGTGTGTGACTGAAAGTGGAGGTCAAAGGGCATGTAATGGAACTTCCGCTATCCCTGGCATTTCATTGAATTGCTGTCCATGTATGGAACTAGATGTCAGCCCGCACTAGAAGAGGGGTATGTATACATAAAATGAAAAGGGGTATGTATGCATAAAATGAAAAGGGGTGTGTATGCATAAAATGAAAAGGGGTGTGTATGCATAAAATGAAAAGGGGTGTGTATGCATAAAATGAAAAGGGGTATGTATACTTAAAATAAAAAGGGGTGTGTATACTTAAAATAAAAAGGGGTGTGTATGCATAAAATGAAAGGAGGTATGTATACTTAAAATAAAAAGGGGTGTGTATGCATAAAATGAAAGGAGGTATGTATACATAAAATGAAAAGGGGTATGTACGCATAAAATGAAAAGGGGTATGTATACTTAAAATAAAAAGGGGTGTGTATACTTAAAATAAAAAGGGGTGTGTATGCATAAAATGAAAGGAGGTATGTATACTTAAAATAAAAAGGGGTGTGTATGCATAAAATGAAAGGAGGTATGTATACATAAAATGAAAAGGGGTATGTATGCATAAAATGAAAAGGGGTATGTATGCATAAAATGAAAAGGGGTATGTACGCATAAAATGAAAAGGGGTATGTATACTTAAAATAAAAAGGGGTGTGTATGCATAAAATGAAAGGAGGTATGTATACTTAAAATAAAAAGGGGTGTGTATGCATAAAATGAAAGGAGGTATGTATACATAAAATGAAAAGGGGTATGTATGCATAAAATGAAAAGGGGTGTGTATGCATAAAATGAAAAGGGGTATGTATGCATAAAATGAAAAGGGGTGTGTATGCGTAAAATGAAAGTGGGTATGTATGCATAAAATGAAAAGGGGTGTGTATGCATAAAATGAAAAGGGGTGTGTATGCATAAAATGAAAAGGGGTGTGTATGCATAAAATGAAAAGGGGTGTGTATGCATAAAATGAAAAGGGGTGTGTATGCATAAAATGAAAAGGGGTGTGTATGCATAAAATGAAAAGGGGTATGTACGCATAAAATGAAAAGGGGTATGTACGCATAAAATGAAAAGGGGTATGTATACTTAAAATAAAAAGGGGTGTGTATACTTAAAATAAAAAGGGGTGTGTATGCATAAAATGAAAGGAGGTATGTATACTTAAAATAAAAAGGGGTGTGTATGCATAAAATGAAAGGAGGTATGTATACATAAAATGAAAAGGGGTATGTATGCATAAAATGAAAAGGGGTATGTATGCATAAAATGAAAAGGGGTATGTACGCATAAAATGAAAAGGGGTATGTATACTTAAAATAAAAAGGGGTGTGTATGCATAAAATGAAAGGAGGTATGTATACTTAAAATAAAAAGGGGTGTGTATGCATAAAATGAAAGGAGGTATGTATACATAAAATGAAAAGGGGTATGTATGCATAAAATGAAAAGGGGTGTGTATGCATAAAATGAAAAGGGGTATGTATGCATAAAATGAAAAGGGGTGTGTATGCGTAAAATGAAAGTGGGTATGTATGCATAAAATGAAAAGGGGTGTGTATGCATAAAATGAAAAGGGGTATGTATGCATAAAATGAAAAGGGGTGTGTATGCATAAAATGAAAGGGGGTATGTATACATAAAATGAAAGGGTATGTATGCATAAAATGAAAGGAGGTATGTATACATAAAATGAAAAGGGGTATGTATGCATAAAATGAAAAGGGGTATGTACGCATAAAATGAAAAGGGGTATTTATACTTAAAATAAAAAGGGGTGTGTATGCATAAAATGAAAGGAGGTATGTATACTTAAAATAAAAAGGGGTGTGTATGCATAAAATGAAAGGAGGTATGTATACATAAAATGAAAAGGGGTATGTATGCATAAAATGAAAAGGGGTGTGTATGCGTAAAATGAAAGTGGGTATGTATGCATAAAATGAAAAGGGGTATGTATGCATAAAATGAAAAGGGGTATGTATGCATAAAATGAAAAGGGGTGTGTATGCATAAAATGAAAAGGGGTATGTATGCATAAAATGAAAAGGGGTGTGTATGCATAAAATGAAAGGGGGTATGTATACATAAAATGAAAGGGTATGTATACATAAAATGAAAGGGGGTATGTATGCATAAAATGAAAGGGGGTATGTACGCATAAATGAATAGGGGCATGCTATAAAACATAACAGATTCCACGACACAGTCTGATCTCATTACACCTTCATGTGCTCTAGAACATAACAGATTCTGCGACAGTCCGATCTCATTTCACCTTCATGCGCCCTAGAACATAACCGAATCCGCGACACAGCATGATTTATTTTCACCTGCATGTGCCCTGGAACATAACAAATTCCATAACACAGTCCGATCTCAATACACCTGCATGCGCTCCAGAACACAATGAATACATCAACACAGTCCTATCTCAGTACACCTGAATGCGCTCTAGAACATAATAGATACCGTGTCACAGTCTGAGCTCATTACACCTGCATGCGCTCAAGAACGTAAAAGACTCTGCGGCACAGTCTGATCTCATTACATCTGCATGTGCTCTAGAACATAACAGATTCTGCGACAGTCTGATCTCATTTCACCTTCATGCGCCCTAGAACATAACAGATTCTGCGACACAGCATGATTTATTTTCACCTGCATGCGCCCTGGAACATAACAAATTCCTTAACACAGTCCGATCTCATTACACCTCCATGCGCTCCAGAACACAACGAATACATCAGCACAGTCCTATCTCAGTACACCTGAATGCGCTCTAGAACATAACAGATACTGTGTCACAGTCTGAGCTCATTACACCTGCATGCACTCAAGAACGTAAAAGACTCTGCGGCACTGTCTGTTCTCATTACATCTGAATGTGCTCTAGAACATAACAGAATCCGTGGCACAGTCTGACCTCATTACACCTGCATGCACTCTAGAAGATAACGCATACCTCAACACAGTCCGTTCTCAGTACACCTGCATGCGCTCTAGAATATAACAGATTCCATGGCACAGTCTGATCTCATCACACCTGCATGCCCTCTAGAACATAACGGATACCTCAACACAGTCCGATCTCAGTACACCTGCATGTGCTCTAGAACATAACAGATTCCACGACACAGTCTGATCTCATTTCACCTACAAGCGCCCTAGAACATAACAGACTCCGTGACACAGCATGATCTCATTACCCCTGCATGCACTCTGGAACATAACGAATACCTCACCATACCTCAACACAGTCCGATCTCATCTCTAGAACATAGCAGATTCCAAGGCACAGTCTGCTCTCATTACAACTACATGGGTTCTAGAACATTACAGATTCAGTGGTACAGTCTGAACTCATTACACCTGCATGCGCTCTAGAACATCACGTATACCTCAACACAGTCCGATCTCAGTACACCTGCATGCGCTCTAGAACATCACAGACTCTGCGACACATTATGATCTTATTACACCTACATGCGCTCTGGAAAATAACAGATTCCGTGGCACAGTTTGATCTCATTACACCTGCATGCGCTCTAGAACATAACGGATACCTCAACACAGTCCGATCTCAGTTCGTCTGTATCTGCTCTAGAACATAACAGATTTCACGACACAGTCTGATCTCATTACACCTATATGCGCTCTACTACATAACCGATTCTGTGGCACAGTCTGATCTCATTACACCTCATGCGCTCTAGAACATAACAGATACCTCAACACAGTCCGATCTCAATACACCTACATGCGCTCTAGAACCTAACAGATTCTGCGGCACAGTCTGATCTCATTACACCTCATGCGCTCTAGAACATAACAGATACCTCAACACAGTCCGATCTCAATACACCTACATGCGCTCTAGAACCTAACAGATTCTGTGGCACAGTCTGTTCTCATTACACCTATGTAAACTCTAGATCATAACAGATTCCACGGCACAGCCCGATCTCATTACACCTTCATGCGCTCTAGACCATAATAGATGCCACATAAGACTGATCTCAGCACCTGAATGCTTTCTGGATCATAACCGGTACCACAACACTGTCCATACACAGTACACCTGGAGAGACTACAGAAAATAGTCCGCAACACAGTCTGATCTCAGTACACGTGCACTCATACATTCTAGTACCTAACAGATATAATGACAGTCTGAACTCACTACCCCTGCATACACTCTAGAACATAGGATTCCATGACATACTATTCAGAAACTAACAGTTTCCGAAACACACTCTGACCGCAGTCCACCTGCATACACTCTTATAACCGAACAGGTTCCGGGATCTACTCTGATCTAAGACCTCCTGTATAGACTCTAGAACATAGTAGATTCCGTGACCTACTCTACTCTTAGCACACCTGCATAGACTCCAGAACATGGGTACTCACAAACATTTTCTCTGGGGCCAAAACATACAGTTTGGTATGTGCCCAAGGGCCACATTAATGAAGTGGCTTGCTCATGGAGACAGAGTAGGGTGGGAGATTATGGGTATGGGGAAAAAAACGTTTCTCAAAGATTTCTAGTAAAGGATTTCTTTCAAATTTTTTTTGTAAAGGTTACGCTCTGTTAGGTTACAAGACCAAAAATAGATCCAGAATATTTTGTTCATTTTAACTGGCTGCCTGATGTCTCCAACCACACTCACTGTTCATGATCACAGTTTCCTTGCCTTTTGTATGCTGCTCCACTGCCCTGTAAACTAAGCCTGGGGAACTGTCTGTTGAAACAAAGCCCACAGCCAGAAAGGCATAAACAGCATGCCTTTGCAACATCATTTTCATAGCGATTGCTATTCTGTTTTTGGTTTCTAGAGTCATTTCAGCGTGTTCTATGTTAGGGCAGCCTTGCTCATAAAACATGGTGAACGAGCTTTAGAAACAAAGCCCAGAATCACAAAATGATGCTGCTTGGCTAGCAGAATTAACCAAAAACTATCCCCGAGCATCTTCCTCTGCTACAACCAGGGTTCCCAGAAGGAGATATGGACCAACAGTAAATGTCTGTCGAGCTGCCAGGCCGTGCTTTGAGTACCACTACTCAAGAACATACCAGAGCCCTACACACAGTCTGATCTAAGTACACGTGCATACACTCTAGAGTAAAGGGGGACAAATACTTACAGTAGACTGTGCTTGCATACAAAGACTTAGATCAGGGAAGGAGGCTCCTAGCTCAGAGGGATGCCAGGCCCACATTTCTGGCTACTTGCTGGTCTATAATAGCGGATATGGAATGCACCCGCTGTGTTTTATTGGTCATTCATATGAGACTCAACGTGGGAAAAATTGGTTGGCGTTCTTGGCAGGTAGTACAGCTGTATTGCAGAATAGATTCCTGAAAAGGCACCCTTCTAGGTCTTAAAAAATAGTTTTATCCATGCCGCATGGCAAGACAAAGCCAATAGGTGTCGTAGGAGAGACCAGTGGCTTTGCCTCTGCTTGTTTCAAATGTGCCCCTTAAGTGTCTTTTGACCGCTGACTTGTGCAATTTCTGTTTTTGGAATCTATTTAATTAAATCTGCCCTGTTATGGAATCTATTTAATTAAATCTGCCCTGTTTTGGAATCTATTTCATTTGATCTGCCCCTTGGCGCACATCTGGTGCTCTCGAGTTTCACAGTAGTGGAAGATGTAACCTGTCCGTGTGTTCTGTTGCAGGGATCCGGGGCTGTCTTTGCCGGGCTTGCACCTGCAGGCACTTTCACCTTTCTACACGGGGTCAGTTGGAGGCTTGGAGGTCCGCAGCCACCTGCAGGCCCCTTCAGTGGTCACTCGTCACCTGCCTCCCGAGACGGCCAGGCCAGTGCTCTGATGAACCGAGCACCGCGCCTGCAGAACTGCACCTTCATCTACGAGTTAAATAAATTCTGACCATCCTGTTCTTTTCCATTTTCTTGTTTGTTAACAATCTTGTTCCGATAACTTGCTAAAGCGAATGATTTATTTTTTAATGTTTTGTTTTTGACTTCTGCTGGTCAGTAACAGGCGCCTTCGATGGTAGCCTTGTATGTTGAAAAATCAATTAGAAATCGAAATATTTTTTTAAATAGCCCCGATTGTGATTCAAGTTTCCTGTAGGGGGGCTAGAATGAAGCTTCTCTTCTGTTTCTTACCTACCACCAGGCACTCTTATATCTTTTTTATTTCTTCTTTCTTGGTTTTCATGCAAACATCACCATACATTATTGAACTACCCAGAATGCACTTGAAGGGATTTAATTGAAAACCAGGAATGGATTCCAAGCTCCGGTGGCTGGTAGGACTAGCTGGTCACAACCTGTTCCCCCTGGTGCTGTTTCAGGGTTCCGTACTGTTGAGATGATAAATTCCACACTGTGTCATTAAAAACACCCGGCCGTGTTACCCATGGAGTTACCCATGACCATTCATTGTCGTATGAAGCAATAAAATGTTTCTTACATTTTGTAGTACTGTCTCATTTGTCTGCTGCTTCACAACCCTGATAAAGTCACAAAACGCTCTGGCTTGCATAGTCCCCATGACGTCATTTCTGAGTGTATGGTTGAAAGAGTGTGGACTGTTGAATGACCTATGTGGGTTGTTGGTTTAAGTTCAAAGACATGCTTCAAACATGTCGCCTCGAGCTTTGCAGGGCTAGGCATGTATTTTTGCATGCTTAGCCCTGATACGCTGGGCCCTTGCCCAGTGTGTCCTAAGGAAAAAAATGTTGTAATGATTGAACCCTTTCCATGCTGATGACGGAACCGCTCCGTCATCAGCTGCGGTTGGGCTGTGCTGATGACGGAGCGTTTCCGTCATGGCCCGGCCGCCGCGCCTGCGCGGCACGTTCTATTGAGCGGGCGGGGCCATGACGGAACCGCTCCGTCATGAGCACAGCCCAACGGAGCGGTTCCGTCATCAGCAAGCGGCCGCAGTGCGGCCGCCCCGCCCCCTTAGCGCTGCGGCGGAATAGCCACCGCAGCGATGCGGTTAAAGCAATTGCATCTCTGTTCTATCTCCATGGTGGCGTCACGTGTGAGACAGTTGTACCAGGAGAGCTGAAGAGACAGCAGCAGTAAACTAACTTTGACTTTGGCCTGCAAATGATCTGTCAGCTACCAATTTTTACTTATTTATGTATTACTACTACTATTCACTTTGAGTCTCACCAATTTGTTTCTTAAACTGTTGTCATCACCACTGCCACTTCAAAGAATCAGCCTACACCCTTTCTCTGTGAGAAAGGTGAACCACCAGTACCATGAAAGAGGTTGAAAATCCTGTTTGACTTCTATTTGGTGGCTATTGGTGGTGAAAATTTTTCTACTAACAGGAGGAAAGCAATTTTGCTCCATAACCTCGGAATAGAGGGACGCAACATTTATGAGAGCATTGACATAATTCCTGTGGGTGTAGATGATGGTGAGCCGTCTGATGTTTTTGAGATGGCCATAAAAATGTCAGAGATGTATTTTGGACCGTTTATTAATGTTGTTTTGGAAAGACACACATTTTTCATCAGAATCCAGGAACCTAAAGAAAAAGTTGGGAACTACATAGCTTCTCTTAGGACACTTGCTCGTACCTGTGAGTTTGGTGACCTCACTGACTCATTGATTCGCAATCAGCTCGTTAGGTGCACCAACAGTTCTAGGGTGCAAGAAAAATTATCCAGAAATCCTTCACTCAAAGAAGCTGTAGCCATTGTTGAAGGGTTGGAAAACCCCTCCGGTTGGGTCAAGGAGATGAAAGCCCACAAACCAACACCTAAAGATGTTCCAACCCCCAGTTGCATTCATGAATAGACACAAAGAGAGATACCTCAAGAATATGTTGACAGTGTCTCCAGAGTTGTGCGTGTAGCCAAACCCAAACGCTTCACAGATGTTTCTAATATAAAGTGTTACAGATGTGGCAGTAATAACCACTCCTCTAACTATCCTCAATGCTATGCGAGGAATGCATTCTGTCACAAGTGTGGCATCAAGGGCCACTAGGCCAGAGTATGCAAGTCTGGTGGCAAAGTACGCACAGTGGAAAATGTGTGCGAGTATGTTGACACTAGTGTCACCTCTAGAACCACCATGCTGAGTGTGAGGAGCGATGGCATGGCAGACCTCATCAGCATGCCGGAATGCGATGTGGTGATCGGAGATAAGTTGTTTGTGGTTCTGGAAGACTACGGGTCTCTGTTTACCATGTTGGGAAATGAACTTTGGGACAAGACTATTCCTGAGGCAAAACTCCTTGCGCCTGACATTAACCCAGTCTGTTATGGTGGCTCACACGTTGATGTAATAGGAATTGCCATCACGAAGATTCACTTCAAGGGAAGGGAGACTATTGGAAAAATGTATGTTGCCAAGCGTGGTGACAACCTCCATGGATGGAGACGTCAGAGAGACTTGGGGATAATCCTCAATCCGAATGCTTGCCACCCCTCAGAGCAGGTCATGTTAGTTGATCACAATGTCATTTCTAACAAGTTTTTTGACGAATTTCCACAGGTTTTCTCTGATAACCTAGGGTTACTCAAAGATTTCTAGCACCGCATTGTACTTAAGCAAGGAGCTGTATCTGTGGTGCACAAAGTTAGAACGGTTCCCAATATGATGCTAGCACCTCTGAGATGTGAACTAAAGAGGCTAGTGACCCTGGGTATAATTGCAGAAAATCGAATCTTCAGAATGGTTGACCCCAGTGTTTTGGCCCCTAAGGATGGAGGGAAGAATATTAGGATGTGTGTTGACTTGACAAGTCTGAACAGATGCATATGGGTGGAACGTCACACACTACCCAATATATCTAAGTCAATCAGCATGCTTGGTGGTGCTAAGGTCCTCAGCGTGTTAGACTTATCTTCCGCCTACCACCAAGTACCTCTCCATCCAGACTGCAAGCACCTTACATCTTTTGTGACACCATTGGGGGGGCTTCCGTTTCATCAGGATGCCTTTTGGATTAGCCTCAGCGGCTGCCTGTTTTCAGCGCATTATTAAGGTTATCCTGGCTGACATTCCTAACATCATGTTCTTCCAGGACGACAGATTGGTTTATGGGAAAGATGACTTGGAGCATGACAATATTTTGAGAATTACTCTGCATAGACTGTCTGACAAGGGTTTAACTGTGAATAGGCCTAAGTGTCGATTAAGTGTATCTTCTGTCACCTATTTAGGACATGTAATATCTGGGGAGGGTATCCTACCAAAGCTGGATCTGGCAAAAAGTATTATAGATACCCCGACGGACAAAGAACCAGTGAGGTTTTTCCTTGGCCTCGCTGAGTTCTATTCCAAATTTATCCAAGGTTTTGCCTCCACTGTTGAGCCCATCAGAGCTCTTCTTAAGAAAGGAATACACTTTGTCTGGTCCCCTGAGTGTGCCACAGCCTTTAATGCTATCACGCATACAATAGGGAACATGCCAACCCTAGGTCACTTTGATTCTATTAAAGAAAACCTTCCTGACCACTGATGCCAGTTTATGTGGCCTTGGAGGTGTACTTTCCCAAATTGATGATGGTGAACAGAAAGTTGTTGCGTACGCATCTAGAGTGCTGAAAAGGCCTGAGTAGCAGTATTCGGGTATTGAAAGAGAAGCTTTAGCCACAGTGTGGGCGGTAAAGTACATCTAGTTTTACTTGTGGGGGATTCCTTTCTTAGTAAGTTCAGACCACTGTCCTTTAGTCCAAGTGTTCTCCTGTGCGGACAGTGAAAGACGTACCCTAAGACTTAAACAATGGAGCAAAGGGTAAGAAGTATTTAATTTTCATGTGCAATACCTCCCTGGTTCTGCTAACAAAGCAGCAGATTGTTTATCGAGATTGCCTATTGAGTGTTGTGGAGATACTTTTGACTCTGATTCTGTTAATGTTTGTTGGGTTGAGGAGTCTGCCATCCAAGAACATCTGCTACTGCCTGTTGTGACACGTTTTGTCATTGAGGGTTGGCCTAATAACAAAAATATTGATTCTGAGCTTTTGCCCATTTGGTCCATCAGGAATTCACTGACCCTTTGTCAAGGCCTACTTATGCGTGGGGAAAGGGTAGTACCTCCTGATGCCATTAAGCCTAAGCACATAAGTCTGGCTCATGAAGGACACCTGGGAAGAAATCTTACTTAGTCACGCCTCCGTGAAAGGTATTGGTGGCAGAAAATGGATGAAACATGTAGGCAAAAGAACATTCAAGCAAACTAACATATATCTACTGCCCTTACTGTTGGTTATCGGTATTCACCACCTTGAAAGCGACATATTTTTAATCACAGTTAATATATGACCATGAATTCAAAATTTTATATAAATTATTTGTATTTGTCATCATTTTTTCTTTTTTTTGTTTTAAATATTTAAGGTCCATTTTCTTTTCATTTTTGTATTTTAAAATTTCATTTGATATAATATTCACAAATTATTTCATATAGAAACATATACAAACATTTTCAAAACAGATGCACAAAAAGCAAGAAAGTGACAGGAAAAATTATATTACGAAATATTCGGTCGATGAATTTATGAGATAGGCAAAAGCGGAAGAATGGAACACACAAGGCAGAAAATGGATGGCCAGGAAGAAAAGGTAGTTAAAGAGTGCTTTGAGTGTGCTTCCAGTGACAAATACCAAGTCACCAATGCTGCTCCACTGTCACCTGTAGCGGTACCGCGAGAACCTTGGGTCAAACCTGGTGTGGACCTCATCGGGCCTTTTGAGCTACTGAATCCTGCTGAGAGATTTGTGATTCTTTTAGTGGATTATTGTTCCAAGTGGGTCTCAACCAAATGCGTTAGCTCTGTTAGTACCAGGGTGGTAATAGATTTTCTTAAGGATGAGTTTGCCAGTGAGGGTATTTCCAGGTTTCTCATTACAGACAATGTGGTGCAGTTTGTCTCTCAGGCGATGCATGGATTTTTGAGAGACTATGGTATTGTGCATCAGAGAACTGCATTCTATGCACACCAAGCCAATGGACTTGCGGAATGCATGAACAGAGTGGTCAATGCATGCGTCCAGAGAGCTGTTGAAATTAGGGTGTCCCTCAAAAGTGTCTCAAGGTACACTTGGTGGGCACTACGTACCGCTGTCAACACCATTTTGCAAAAACCCCCTTTCAAAGTGTTGCTTGGCAGGATCGCATTATCCAAACTCAATCCTGGGTGGTTACCTTTCATTGAAGGTCCTGTTCTGCATGAGGAAGAGGTGAGTGATAAGATCAAATCATATCAGAAAAAGTACAAGGAGAGGTTTGATTTAAAAAAATCAACCAAAGTCACAACATGGAAGTTTGGTGTGGAGGTACTAGTTAAGAGGCCACGGTGGCATAGGAAGGGTGTCACTGGTTTTAAGGGCCACTTTGTTATTACTTCTGTCTACAAGAATGCAGTTACTGTTAGTAATGGTGGTAAGTGGAGCATGTTTCGCCTTGTGAAGTTTCATGGTGACAAGTCTAAATTTCCCACATGCCCAGATGTGTCACTTGGTCCAAGTTTGCCTAAGCCAAGTTCTTTTTCTTTTTCTCCAAGGTCTCGTTGTCTTCCTAAATGTTATGAAGACTATGAAATGTATTGATTTGCTTTAATTGTATTTTCCTCTTTTGTTTTCTCCTTTAGTTTCTTCTTTTCTGTTCTCTTCTTTTTCTTCTGATTCCATGTAAGGGGGATGTGTTGTAATGTTTTAAAGCAATGCTGTTGCTTCTGTGTTCTATATCCATGGTAGCATCTCGTGTGAGACAGTGTACCAGGAGAGCTGACAGGACAGCAGCTGGAGTTGGTGGCTGTTCATTAGAAATAAATAAACTATTTCAACTTACCAGTGTGTCTCTTCTTAACAAATATCTTGGTATTACAGTGGACAATTCTCTCTCCCTGGGTCCCCAGGTTAATAGAACTGTGTCCACATGCTTTGGGATCAACAGGATTCTCAGGAAAATCTCTCAATTTCGTTCTTTTGCTTCTCGAAAGTATTATCTAGACTGGACTATTGTAACGCCCTCTATTTGGGTATTAACAAGGGGCTTGTTCATTGTCTGCAGCTGGTGCAGAATGCCGCAGCCAGGCTGGTGATAGACCTTCCTAAATCCCATTCAGTCTCGCCCTCTGTCAACCAGCTGAACTGGCTCCCTATAAATCAGAAAATTCTGTTTAAGGCCCTTTGTCTTACTCGTAAGGCTTTTTACAGTCTAGGTTCAGAAGGCATATGTCCCTACTAAGCAATTAAAATCCACCAGTAAAAATCTGTTGGTGGTTCCTAGGTCTAAGAGAGTTAGATGGGGGACAGCGCCTTCTCCGTTGCCGCTGCTAGGCTCTGGAATTCCCTCCACTCTTCAATTTCTGGTCAAGTGTCTCATTCTCTCTTCCGTAAGTTTTTGACGACCTGGCTCTTTACCAGTCCTCCAGTATGCACTCTACGTATATGTTAGTCTGATGGTCCATTCTGCAGCGCCTTGACGCCTTCAGCCAAAGTTTGCGCTTTATAAGGCTAATATTCATTCTTTCACTCATTTGCACAGAATGTGAGGATAGAACGCAGTGCATAGCTACTTAATAATCTATATGTATTATCTATTTTGGTAAGTCTGGATACTTTCCTATCCCTATTGTCCGATTCAGCCAAAAGGATCTGCAAATGGTTCCTCGAGTTATGAAGTCTCATCTGGGTGGCCGGGCATTTGTGTATCTCGGTCCTAAGCTTTGGAATGACGCATTTGCTGAGAGCGCAGTTTTTCAGAAGCAGCTTAAAAGTTGGCTATTTCCACCTTTATAATTGTTAACGTAACTGTTCGATTGTCCTTGGTTTGGTGAGGAGGCTAGCACTGGAAAATATTTTCTAGGTAGCCATTCGCTCTACAAGTCACAATATAATTTATAATAATAATAATATGCTTAAACCGTATTTTTGATATTAGAACATTGAAATGTTGGGAGCTCCATTGAAAACAATGGAGTGCTCCGGGCTTATAATGGCTGATATAAGCCTGGAGCTCCAACATTCCAATGCTCTGGCTGTGAACAAAGGTTTCAGGGACCCTCAGGGGATTCCAATCCCTTCACGCTCCCATAAGGTTTTGTTAGAACATTCTGCCCTCTAGAGGCAGAATGTTCTAATAGCCTTATAGCCCTTCGTAGTTGGGCTATACCGGCTATTAAAGTCCCTCTCCCTTGTTAAAAGCCCTCGCCTTTGGCTCGGGGCCTTTAACGCTGGAGAGGGCCTTTAATAGCCAGTATAGCCCTCTACGGCGGGCTAAAAGGCTATATTATAGCGTTGGAATTGCTTTCTGGAATTGTAGATGGTTATCAATTGTCCTTATTCAAACAGTATTGAGTTCCTAAGTTTGGCACACTGGCTCAAGAAGAAGTTTCCACCTGTCCTTGACATTTTTTATTTAACGAAGGCACCGAAAGTAAACGAGTTAGCATTGAGAAAAGAGGCCTCGCTTGACGATGAGTATGGTAGTGAGAGCATGCGTGACATGGACCCTCTTTGGAGGGTTCAGTAGTTGTCGGGTGGCCACACTTTGGATTCTCTGTAGTTTATGAATTATTAGTATGAATGCTCCAAACTAAAGCCCCTTAATGTACTTGAGATGTAGGTGCTAGAGAGGTAGTGTCTTAGAACTTTTGTGGAAACCCAGGTTATAGGGAAATTCAACATGAGTATCACTTTACTACTTGATCAACCAGTGGTGAAAGTGGCAGATAGGAGTAGAAAGGTGGCGCAACAGCCAGAGCTGTTGACTTTGAAACTGGGGATTCAGGTTGGAGTCCCAGTGTGTCTGCTCAACATCCTGTGATTCTGGGCAGATCACATAATTTGCATGTGTCTACAAAAAGAATAAAAAAAAAAAAATCTGACCTTGTACAACATAATCTGGCGCTCATGTAAAGCACTCTATTGTACTTTGGACAAGTATGCGCTATATAAAACTGAAAAAAAAAGTCCAAAAGCACCCATATTGCCCTGACCTAAGGTTAAACTTTAAATTGTTTTCTAACTAAATAATAGATTTTTTTATACTTACCTCCACATCTCTGTACCTTGACAATATCTTTATCTTGAAGCTATACAGATTGGGCATTAGGAATAGTAAACGTATACTTCCCTATATGATATTATCTCCTTGCTATTTTTGTCACTGATATTCTTATAAATTGATATTCAGTACTGCGTATTCTGGACTACACCCCCATCCTGCACAATTGTGGTGGTGGTGGTGGTGGTGGTGAAGGAGGCTCCTATTGATGAAGCATGTCAACTTGAATGGATTGTGGATCCTTTTTTAAAAAAAGAATAAAAAGGTAGGAATCGTTGATAGAACCAAAACATCTAAATAGTTTGGGATTAAAGGAGGATTAGGAATTGGTGCTAATCTTCCCATATTCCTGGAATAAAGCATCCCCAGTCTTGGATTTCTTTGTGCTATGCCATTCAGAGGTTGAAGTGGAGGGTAGGCTCCTCAGATCGTGCTAACAGTCAGTATGCAATCCGCCCGACCGATAACGATGTTCGCGATCGGAAAGTTAACCGCGTGGTCATTCTGAATCTGTACCGACTGGCTCTCAGAGTATCCCTGTCGGTCGGAACCACTTCATGCACCTCTGTGGACAGTGTTTCCCACCGACCAATTACGATGTTAATTTCAAACAACCTTTCCAAGTCGGCCTGTCTGACACTAAAAGGCTATCAGAAAGTGACTATGTGGACCCCTAGCATGGCCCCCTTCATCATGCGGCTTCCGACTGGGGGCCAAGGGGATACCTAAGAGATCCCCCTGTAAAACCGTGCACTGTGTGGCAGGCACAATGGGGTGCCTGCGATAGAGTACAGAATTTTCCACACACAGCCCATTTCCCCATAGGTTGTCGGGTGGAACACAGGCTCCCATAGTAAACAATGGGACTCCGACCAAACAGTATTCTGTTGCATCGTAATCGGTCAGGCGGAACCGCTGAACGCGAGTTTGTCGATTAAAAAACCGAGAAGTTGTCAGGCGGAAAGTTTCCGACCGACAACGTAATGATGCCCTTAATGTTTAGATACATACTATAGTCATAGTCATTCCAGTCTGGATGCTCGCAAGGGTGCACAAATATTAGTTAAATTCCGAGATCTGCTCAAAGGTAGCACATTCTTCATCTCTGGTATGGTGGCGAGTCAACCATCATCCTCCCAGAGGAAGTGAATACTGTCCTTGCACGTATCCAGACGGTTGTGATAGCTGATATTGCCTGTTCGCCGAGGGTATACAGCTATGGGGCAAACTGTACTCGCGCTTTCGTGGATGGGATGCTGCAGAAAAATGCTGCTCAAACAAATGAGGGATGGGATGCTGTGAAAAATGTTGCACAAACAAATGATGGATGAAATGCTGATATGTAAGCAATAAATGTGCGCAGTGATTTTGCTGCACAAATTGTATAATTGTTCTACCAAATGAGCTCCATGAGAGCAATTGTACTTTGAAATATCCTTTCTGCAGTCCAACTGAAGAACCAGTGAGGGGTTCAGAAAATACACGATGGAGCATGCAGCGCCGGCTCATTTTCTGTCCTTGCCACTGCCTTCGTGTCCCTTGAGACCCAAGCTCCAAGACCAATTTGAGGTGGTGTACACAAGAGCAAGCAAGGGACAGTAGCTGCTATTCCAGATTCCCCCAAATGAAGGTCCATATTTTCTTCTGTGTCCCTTTCTTGGTCTGTCCATATAAGAATAATTTTGCCGCTCTGGCAGGTCATGGTTAGTAGTAATAGAGCTGATCGCAAAAATAAGCAAAGGCATCGCTATTATGGCTGATGTGTGTAATAGGGGGTCCCAGATGGACCGGTGATAAAAGGTATTAGTCTGGCGCAATGGTCCCTGGTGGAGAACCAGTAATGAAGTTTGAAACTTTTGCTGTCTTATTTGTATACACGCTGGATAGATTTTTTCCAGCACTGGGGAGCTTTACGAACAGGAAGTCGTCATAGGGACATTCTGTTAAGCTCTAGTTGGCAGCACAGTGATTCTAATAGAGCCAGAGTACCTTTAGTCTCAATTTGTAGTATGCTAGATTCAAGAGAGGAGGAGCTGGCCTAACGGCTAGGGCGCTCAACCTCGGACCTGGGGATTTGGGTTCGAGTCTCGGTAATGACGCCAAAAACCTCCTGTGATTCTGGGCAAATCACTTAATCTCCCCGTGCCTAAAATGAATGCGTGTCCTCATGTAAAGTAACTGGTGCTATGTAAAGCGCTCTGATACCCGATTAAGTTCAGGTCTAGTTCGCGTTATATAAAACTCTAAACAAAAAGCTCTGCCATGCGGGCAAGTGTATCTCAGTCGGCAGGTTTGGGATATGTTTGAGCCATACCCCCGATGGTAGCTTTGATAGCTGCCCACATTGTGCCCACCTTCTGTACCAATACGTCATTTATAGCCAGATATGCTTGGTCTTCTGTGGTTAGATGGTCTGTGAAGTGACTGTCAGTTAGGAAACGGGCGTTAAGGCGCCTGTGGGATACAGGGATCCTAGGTGAAGTAGGTGTGGGGAGTGATCTGAAATCCCCAGTGGAAGGATGCTTGTGTCCGTCATGTGAATCATGAATGTGGCGGGGAGGAGTAAATAGTTAATGTGAGAGAGGGTATATGAAAGATTGTTGGGTCGGGTGCCAAGTCCACCAAGCTGCAGCAGCAAATGATGGACGGAATGCTGAATGAATCAAACATTAGTCCCAGTCAAGCGCTCTGAGTTAAATCCATCATTCTTTTGCTTACCATGCCACCCCAGTTTAGTACCAGCCATATGCAGATAAGTCTTGACCCTCATCCCCATGGGAACAGTCCAGCTTAAACCGCCTAGACAGGTCCTCCCTGGACTGGAAAGGCAGCGCACAACTCTAGAGAGTCCCTCCAAGAGGCGAACACCCTGGATGTGTCACGCCAGTATCAAGTGGGGTTCTCGGACACAACAGGATTTGATCTTGGTTGGTGTTCAAATCACCCCCAAGGATCGTCGTCCATGATAGGAGACTGGCGAGTAATCCCGTGAGCTTGTCAAGGATCTGCTCAGCCGGTTTGGAGGCACACTGGTACTAAACACATTATCAGGCGTCACTACAAGTGTTGCTACTATCTCAATGTAACGGACTTGAAAGTCATGAATAGTCCATACATCTATCAGAGGGAAGTGTTTATGGAGCAATATGGTCACTCCCCTAGACCAACACGGGACCTGTTACTTTCGTTGATACAGTTACCCTTGGTCTGCCCCTCCTATATCTCCATTAGGATAGGGAAATAGCCATCTGTTCAGGCTGGTATTTCTAGACCAGGTTCACCACTTTCAAACTGTTAAAAGAGAGAATGCTGTTCACCCATCTATCTCTACCTATCTCTCCCTCACCTGCCACCCACATCTAGTGAGTAGAGCACAGGAAGGAAGGGGTTGAGACCCGAAAGCACGGTGAGAAAAAAGTGAGGAGAAGAGTGGTGTCGCCTCACGGGAGTAACACCATGGAGGCTCTGCAGGAAGGTACTCGCCTGCCGCCTAGGTTCTCATCATTAGCATACACCACTCGAACAAAAATTGTGAGGTGCTTTCGGGTCTCAACCCCTTCCTTCCTGTGCTCTACTCACTAGATGTGGGTGGCAGGTGAGGGAGAGATAGGTAGAGATAGATGGGTGAACAGCATTCTCTCTTTTAACAGTTTGAAAGTGGTGAACCTGGTCTAGAAATACCAGCCTGAACAGATGGCTATTTCCCTATCCTAATGGAGATATAGGAGGGGCAGACCAAGGGTAACTGTATCAACGAAAGTAACAGGTCCCGTGTTGTTACAAGTATATAGAGAGGGGGACGACCTGTTCCTTCAATCCCCTGAGCTCCTACATGTAAGAGACACTCCCCTAGAGCCCCTGCTGAGTGGAGAGCTCAGTCGTAGCCAAAGCTACGGAGAACGGAGCAGTTAGAACCCAGTAGGTGGGTCTCTTGTAATAAGGCAATGCTCGGGGAGAGCTACGTAAGGAAGTGGAGGACTGCTGTTTCCTGTAAGCGATCTAGGAGTCTCTTGGTTTTACCTTTAAGAATAGGCTTGAAAATACCAGCACTTGGCCAAAGACCCAAGACTGGCTGAAGGTGTCGCATGTGAATCGGGCCCATAATAGTGATGTAGGTTTGCCTTTCTCGCTCTTCTCGAGTTTTATTGTAATGCAGTTTTTGATCCAGTATAGACCTTACTTTAGGGCACATTGATGCCTGGATTACTTACCTCACTTAGCATGTTCCAAAAGCAATATCCATGTGCATGGTGCCTGCACACAAGAGGCTTTCAAAATGGTGTCTGCCCACAAACAGCTTCTTGTGCCTCTGAACAAATCACTTGAACGCATTACAAACAGTGCCTGAAGAAATATTTCATATGTTTTTGTTCCTTCTAATGTGGAAATGACATACAAGTCCCAGAATTAATGTAATAAAAAAATGGCTAGCTGATCGTGCTCAATCTGACATGAGACAACTTGATTCTGGGATTATCCTGTGCCCATCAACTGCACATTGCTGTTTTTCCCACTGGCTCTTATAGTACATCACCCCCACTCCCAGTATATCACCTTGTGCACAGTCCTGATGCTGCTGCATAGTACCAGGTGCCGCCATAGCTGCCCAGTGGCTCTTAACAGCGTATTACTTAGTACTGTCCTGATCGTCAGTAAGTACTGGTCCTGGTGGCACAACATCCAGTACTCACCATTGGAACAGAACTCGTAGCTTCCCTTGGCCACAAAGCGCTCCTGAGAGGCACATCACGGAGTACTCACCATTGGGACAACACTTGTAGCTTTCCGAGGTCACCAAGCTCTCCTCAGAGGCACATTATCCAGTACTCACCACTGGGACATCACTCGTAGCTGTCCGTGGTCACTAAGCGCTGAGTACTCACCACTGGGACATCAATTGTAGCTTTCCATGGTCAAGAGCGCTCCTCAGAGGCACATCACCCAGTACTCACCTTTGGGACATCACTCGTAGCTTCCTTTGGTCACCAAGCGCTACTCAAACGCACATCATCCAGTACTCATCATTGGGACGTCACTCGAAGCTTTCTATGTTTACCAAGCACTCCTCAGAGGTACACCATCCAGTACTCACCATTGGGACATCACTCGTAGCTTCCCTTGGTCACCGAGCGCTCTACAGAGGCACTTCACCCGGTACTCACCATTGGGACATCACTCGTAGTTATCCGTGGTCACCAAGCGCTCCTCAGAGGCACATCACCCAGTACTAACCACTGGGACATCACTCGTAGCTTCCTATGTTCACCAAGCGCTCCGCAGTGGCACATCATCCAGTACTCACCATTGGAAAATTACTTGTGGCTTCCCGTGGTGACCGAGTGCTCCTCAGAGGCACATCATCCAGCACTCACCATTGGGACATCACTCGTAGCTTCCCATGGTCACCGAGTGCTCCGCAGAGGCACATCATCCAGTACTCACCATTGGGACATCACTCGTAGCTTCCCGTGGTCACCGAGTGCTCCGCAGAGGCACACATCCAGTACTCACCATTGGGACATCACTCGTAGCTTCCTATGTTTACCAAGCGCTCCTCAGAGGCACATCACCCAGTACTCACCATTTGAACATCACTCGTAGCGTCCTATGTTCACCAAGCGCTCCGCAGAGGCACATTATCCAGTACTCACCATTGGGACATCACTCGTAGCAACCCTTGGTCACTGAGCACTCCACAAAGGCACACCATCCAGTACTCACCATTGGGACATCACTCGTAGCTTCCTATGTTTACCAAGCGCTCCTCAGAGGCACATCACCCTGTACTCACCATTGGGACATCACTCGTAGCTTCCTATGTTCACCAAGCACTCCGCAGAGGCACATCATCCAGTACTCACCATTGGGACATCACTCGTTGCTACCCTTGGTCACTGAGCACTCCACAGAGGCGCATCAACCAGTACTCACCACTGGGACAACACTCGTAGCTTCCCGTGGTCACAGAGCGCTCCTCAGAGGCACACCATCTAGTACTGACCATTGGGACATCACTCATAGTTTCCCGTGGTCAGTGTGCGCTCCTCAGAGGCACGTTTACCTGTACAGCACATCATTAGTGCTGCACTAGTGGACAGCAACACACGCCCCTGGTGAACATTGGCTTGTGCTCCACTGATGAGCTCCATCCGGTACCTCTTGGTATGTAGAGTGATGTATAACTGCTGGTCATAGTGCATTAACCCCAGTACGACTGTTGGCTGCCTGGACATATGTTGGTGAACGGCCTGGTTTCCTGGTATGCCTTATTACAGGGACCACTAAGCTCTCTGAAAGAAAGAAAGGGTGAGCTACTCCAGCTCTCAGCCCTCACATTAAGTAACAAGTTCACTACTGCTAGTGCGGGGTCACATCAGTATCCTTGACTTTTTGGGTCGATGCGGCGGAGCAGCCAAAGGCATAATTGTAGTGAGGGTGTATGTGGTGTGTCTGATTGCTCACACTTCACCTTTAATGATTCATATATTTTGTCACGTTGCCGCTAGGGACATTGTCGACATCTTTCAGTTCGAATGAGCCCTGAAGCTATGATTCTGCTTTTGCGCATGTGACTAAATGCATTTATTTTTGCAATACTGTGTTTATGCCTTACACATGAGAACTGTCTTCTGTGTTCATTCTCTGCCTGTTCCTGGAGTTTATTTTGGACATTGTGAGCAAGGTCAATAAACAATGCCCAAGGGGCATTGTTTATTGACCTTGCTCACAATGTCCAAAATAAACTATTGACCTTGCTCACAATGTCCAAAATAAACTCCAGGAACAGGCAGAGAATGAACACAGAAGACAGTTCTCATGTGTAAGGCATAAACAGAGCATTGCTCTGGTCAGGCCCTAGCGCCAAGACAAAACATACCAATGCAGCTGTTGCTGATGGGGACTCGTACTTTGATATTATGGAGATGCATGCTTAGGAAACACACACTTGGAGAGAGACCTTTACATGGAGAAGAGCAACACACAACTGTGATGTAGAAATACGATCCATGGGCTACGGTATGGGGTCTGCTGACAACGCTCAGAGATCCTCTTATTACCAAGGGGAGGGAGCATAGGCACTGTAGTCCTTTCTCCATAGTCTCTCTTTATGATATATGGCCATGCTACAATGCTAACGATATTAGTGTTTTGTATTTTTATACTTGTTGTTGCACGTATACTGCATTTTAGTGCACGTTAGTCAAAATAATTATTTAAAACTATCTTCGTGTCTTTGTCAGATCTTATTGTGGACAAGTATAAGAGTGTGAGGGAAAGGTGTGTCTTATTACCACAATTCCTGAGAGTTCCGGGCGTGTTGTGTTCTGGGGTGTCTAATCGTTTGTTACTCCGTTTGTGAGTAGGAAAGCAAGTGAGACACTATGGCTACTTGGTTCAGGGCTTATTGGCACTAAGGTGGTAGGTAGGCATAGCCCCTATACACCGAGGTCCCATAATCCTGCGCATAGTTCTGTGTATGTGCAGAATCCCTCCTATATTTTGAAACTGATTTATTGTATGAACTGATCAGATCAAATAAAAAGTGCACAAAACACATTGCAGCGCAACACTAAACACAATACCCACTGTACAATGATGGTACAATAAGTAAGAGATCTCATTATGATATTAACTTCTGTAGGGACTGAACACGAGCAGTCATAAAAACAAAAACAGTAAAACTTTCTACAAACATAACACTATGAATGAGAAGTTTTAATGTTTGTGACGGTCTAATGGGTGTGACTTTTAGCACATTTGTAGAATAACCTGCAAGATCTGTGAATGGTGGTGTCCAAAAAGACTCATCTTCTCTCCCCTCTGTTTAATATGTATTACTACAGTGGCCAATCGTTTGCACTCGGTTGCTCAATGTTGAATGAATGAAGAAGACACACTGCTGATGTTTTACCTCTCCACGTCTTAAGCCAATTAATTCCAATTCTGAACCTGCTGTAAACTCATTTTTTAACGCTTTAACTATTGAACGTCATTAGTGGCCATCAACTAACCCATGAGGATATGGTCCCCCGCATCTTCTCCCTATGAAGCGGGGCAGAACCTGGGTGATTGTATTGACAGAGATATCTCCTGTGAGTATTTGATATCAAAAGTTGCTAGCAAGTGTTTGTGTCCAATCAAATTATTGATGAAAACCTTGCCATATACTGTAACCCATTTTCATACTCCAGCATTCTTGTCCTTGGTGCAATCTGTGGTCCTTCGAGCCACTCAGTCCTTCAGAAAGGCTCATGAGAAGGATTCCATTAGGGCATCATCCCTGCTACCTGCCACTATTGTCATGTGTCACCCATCTTGGCACAACTCCCCTGGTTGCCCATTCACAAAGACTTCTCTTTCAAGCATGACTGATTGTCCATCATATGAATCACAGCAGGGGTCCCTCTCTTTTGGCTTGTATATCCTGGCTCCAGTCTGTTCATGTACACACCGCTCTACTGGCAGCTTCTGTTGGGCATACCAGAGGGTGGAACCCTCAAATCCTCAATGGTCAATGGTCAATGGTCCTTCTTTGTGTCTGCGGCAAGCGAGTGGAACAAGCTTCCATAAGACCAATGCTCACTCCTTCTTGCTATCCTTATGTAAGTGTCTAGCTAATAAATGCATTCAGATTACAACTAGTAGTATCTTTTGCCATATCCCCTACAGTGCCTAGAATCCCTTATGAACTTGAACACTATACATAAGCAGAAAAGAAAGAGAAAGCCGCAAGGAAGTGTAGAATGGAGAGAGTAGCTGGAGTTCACAAACAATTGCTGTTTATGAAGCCCTATGGAAAAGGTACTAAAAATGGAGATTTGTAAAACTTCGCGCCAAACTGGGATAATCTGTTTTTCTTTAAGGTGCTTAAAAATATTCAGAAAAAAATGAATAAAGAAACAAGCATCAAATACAAGTGCAACAACAGTATCAGAGGTATCTTCAAAGAGTGTCTCAGAGTCTGCTCACTACCTGCGTATTCGAGGCAAGTAGGATCATCTCAGGGAGAACTATTGAGCGGAATACCGGGAGCATGGATGGCTCAGGGAGGGATAACAGAATATTATTAAAAAAGAACCTATACCCAAGGCACTAATTACATTTATAACTTAATGGTGTATCATATGTCGCAATACATTACAACCATCCTCCCCTCTTTCAATTGATGGGGTAGGAGCTACATCCACATTGTGCCATAATTAAAATTTGCCCAGACCCTATTCCTAAAATAACAGCTGTGAGACAACAAACAACACACACCAAGGTGTCACGTTCAGACAAAAGGAAAAAAGTGTGTGTGAGCGAGATGGCACCTCACGGGCGAACCACCAACGGGAACCTGGCAGGTACTCACCAGGATTGCCCTGCTCTCATCATTGGTGCCATCAAGCCAGAGAAAATGTGTCCAAATTAACAAACAAAAATAGTGTTTGTAAATACATGCAGTGTAAACAAACAACAATGACACACATTGAAGTCAAAACAACATAGATACCAGAAGCAACACGGATCTCCAATTTGATTCTTTCTCCTTAGTGTTGGTTGTGGAATATTAAAAAAGTGAGTGTGGTTACTACTTATAAACCATACTCCACTTGCCGACATAGTCCCCCTGTGTCAATGGTTAGACGTATGATGAGCATAGTAGATATGTAGGAAAATCGGTGCATCCGATACCGCCCTCTTTCATCTCTAGGCGAGGGACACATTGAGCGAAGGATCCCTTAGGCTGCAAGTGTTCTAGGGGCTTCGGTACGGCTCCAGAACTGGTCAAGGGCAACAGCAGCAGAGCTTGTATAGGCCCCTTGCTTTGTCCCAGCCACAAGGTAATGGATAACATTCAGGCCCACCCTGTGTATACATTTCCATAACAAGGAATCCCTGTAGATCTAACGCTGTCAGCTTCAGGGTGGCTCCAGGCTTTCTTCATTTAGGTTGGAAGTAGGCCAGTACTCCTTTACTGCCCAGGTCATTCGATTGCTCCGAAGGTGTCACCCAGCCATGTTTGTATCTATTTGCTTTAATCCGAGCAGGGTTTGAGATATCTGGATGCTGTGCCTCCATGCATGGACATGGGGGAACCTTCTAGGGGCTTTTCTTGTAGGAGACTATCTATTTTATCCAGACTAGCTGAAACAAAGGGAGGATCAGGGTGGCACCATTTAGCCAAAGTCACTATCACATTATGGCATGTTTCCAAACGTATGAGGATAATCCTAATGTTGTATTGATTGTAATGTTATCAAAAATAAGCTTTAATGAAACACTTGAGTCTGGAAGGAACGCTATTGTCTTAAAGCTTCTGGACATTTTTTAACTCCTCTGGGTGTGCTTAGGCTTTCGGAAACTGATAGCTTCCATCTTTTAGGGCTTATGCAGAAGGAGCCAATGGGGTCTTGAGAATAAATGTGCTATTAACTATTCCACTGTCAATATTGTGTGTGACAGTGCTCAGAGCTTATACAATATATATATATATATATATATATATATATATATATATATATATAACACCTACTGGCGGTCGCCAGTAGGTAGTTATAGTTAGGATTGGCTACCATAGGAAATCCGCAACATTCTATTGGGAATAACTCTGGCGCCGGTTGAGGAATTTGTGTGTAATTTTCCAAAATTTTGGCCAGCTCCTTCCCTGAAAGTTTCGGGGGGATTTGTGAAGTGGGGGCTGAGAAAAAAGGGGGGTCCCAAAACGTGTTTTCCCCATGCTAATTTCCATAGGACGATCTGACAAGTCTACAGCCCGAACCACTGAACGGAATTACGCCAAACTTGGCAAAATTGTAGGGACTGGTACGTAGATGTGCCTTTGCTATATTAGGTGAAAATCGCTCCAGTGTTTTTTTTTAAAAAACACATATATATCTATAGGCGCGCTTCGAGCGCTCACAGGTGCGCGTACCGGGGAGCTGATTGGCTGTCGGGTGTCTGTCAACATTCTAAACAGTCCGGAGAGTCCGCCATCTTGTGTCTCGGTAGAATCGAGACACAAGAGGTGAAAAAGAAAGGGGGAAATAATTAAAAGGAGGCAGAGTAGACACCCCCTGACCGCCTAGGTTTTCTGAGGGGGGCCTAGAAGGACCCTGAAGGGCAAAAAATTTCGCGGGGTAAGCGCTGGCCGCGCTCACCGGTGCGCTCTCCGGTACGCGCACCCTGAGCGCACCACAAGGAAAAACAGTGTAAAAAAATAGAGTAAAAAAATAAAGTAGAGTGTTTAGAAGAAAGTGATGCATTGCTGGAGTGTGTCACAAAAATGATGCAACTGCAGCAATGCATCCTTTCACATGGGGCCAGTCCTATGTGAAAGGGCCTGCGTCAGTCTTACGGCTGCTGTTAAGCAGGCGCAAGATTTGGACACACCAGCGTCATAAAAGTGACGCAGTGATATCTCTTAGATGTCACTGCGTCACTTCTACGACTCTTCCTTATGTCAATATGTCCCCTTTGCATACATTACATCTGGCGCAGGTATAATGTGGCGCAGGGGTTTACAAAGTGACGCATCTACCTAGATGCGTCACTTTGTAAATATGACTCAACAAGGTGCATTTTTTACACCACTGGTGCGTCACAAAAAGTGACGCATCGGTGGCGTAAAAGTGACGCATGGCCTCATAAATGAGGCCTTCAGTCTTCTACTCATGCGTCATATTTAATGTATGACGCATTATGTCGCAAGTACTTACAGATACGTCAGTATTTCTGACGTATCTGTTAGCGCAAAAGTGATGCATTGCTGGAGTGTGTCACAAAAGTGACACAACTCCAGCAATGCATCCTTTCACATGGGGCCAGGCCCATGCTAAAGGACCTGCGTCAGTGTTACGCCTGCTGTGAGGCAGGTGCAAAAATGAGGCCTTCAGTCTTCTACTGTTATTTTTTCTTTCACTTTCTCTGTTTCTTCACTGCCTTACTTACCTGGTCTCACACTTACTTGTCTTTATCCATTCTGTATCTCCACTCTTTCCAAAACATCACTGCTCTTTTCTTACCCTTCCACACCCCCGTTCCTTTACTACATTTTCTTCGCATATCCACATTCCCCATGTTCACTCTCCTTCTCCTCACTCTCCTTCCCCACACTCACCTTCTTTCAGTCCCCCTACTTCACTTCCCTTCTCCTCTCGTACCTTTTTTTGCTTTCTCACTCATTTTTCTCTCCTCTCTCACTGCACTCCACTTCACTTACTCTTTTTCATTTTTTTAAGAACACAGCTCTTTGATGAGAATTGGAGGTAGTTCCTAAAAGAACTTTTTTTTTCTTCTTTTTTCTTTTTTTAGAACAAAAACAAAAACAGGGAATGGGAAACTGCTCAACAGGAGCAAAAAAACAAAACAAAATTAGGGCTGGGAACGGCAGCGATGGTTCTCCAATGCTCGAGCCATGAGCAGAACACTTGGTTCCCCATAGCAAAGTAGCTGATCGCATTATCTGCATTTATTTTATTTATTTTTTTATTTGATTTATATAGCGCATTATAACCCAGGGGTCTCTTTAATAACGCCTTTATTAAAAGCAGGCTGAATGTTAGGAATCAGCTCTTGTGATTGCTCCCTTCCTGATGCAGTTTGTCCTCCGGTTGAAGTAGAGGCCCCATCACTGGGAGCCTCTCGTGCCAGAGCCCTGACACTCTCCCGGGCATAGTTCTGGGGATGCCTTCTCTGCACGTGGCGAATCATGGTAGAATTACCAAAACTGTACTTCCTTGTGGGGTCTCCTCTGGAAAGTACAGTATGGCAGATCTTACACTCCACCTTTAGAGCATTTACTTTTTTACGTCCCTCAGGTATATCAAAAAATTTCCATATGAAATGTTCTTTGGCCTTCGGCTGAGGAGGCACTTCATTTATGAATCCATCGGAGTCATCACTGCTGCTGGATGCTCTGGCAACCATTGGATCTACAGATTATAAGCAGAGAAAAAAAGAGGTCTTGCTCTCACCAAAATGAAAGAAGAAGTGAAGGAAAAGAGTGGGGTTTTCATTCTTTGGAAAAAAATCAGTTAGCAACTAATGAAAATTGTTATTTTAAGGTCACATGACTTGACACACTTACGCTACGCGCACCGGAGCGCTTCCGGGGGCGCTCACGCGGCGCGAACGTAGGCGCTTCCGGGGGCGCTCACGCGGCGCGAACGTAGGCCCTTCCGGGGGCGCGAGCGTAGGCGCTTCCAGGGGTGCTCACGCGGCGCGAACGTAGGCGCTTCCGGGGGCGCTTACGCTGCGCGCCTGAGTGGCGTTTTGGTAGCTTTACGGAAATCAAAACTCATTTCATTCGGAAAATCAAAAATACTGTTTTATCAGTATGGTTCGGAATGTCTTGCATTATTATTTAGTTTTTATACATATTTTTTTTTACTAACGCAGAAATAGCGCTCTCGCTGCGCTCTCGGGAGAGCTTACCGGTGCGCGCACCCTGAGCGCACCAGGAAAAAATGATTAAAAAATATATATATACATTGAACTAATAATTTTTTTTTTTTAAATATAATTATTATTTGTTAAAAACAGCTAATAAAAAAAAAAGAAACGTAGATTACAAAGTCGATATACAAAGGAATTAGCATTTAAAAAACCTTTGAAATTCACTGAAAAAACCATAGGTTTTACACTCGTTATAGTTAGGAATTAGCATTTAAAAAACCTTTTAAATTCACAGAAAAAATCATAGGTTTCACACTCGTTATAGTTAGGAATTAGCATTTAAAAAACCTTTGAAATTCACTGAAAAAACCATAGGTTTCACACCAGTTATAGTTAGCTGAACATTTTTCTCATACAAAACCATTGAAATTCCCAAGTTATAGTTAGTTGGACTCACTATAACTCGCGCGCCCGCAATCCACTGCTGATGATGTCCCATATTACATCATTCATGACATGGTCAGTGACATCCCTGATGACATCTCAAATGACATCACTGATGACATCTCAAATGACATCACTGATGACATCTTAAATGACATCACTGATGACATCATTCATGTGACAATACGATGCACCTCCTCACACTCTAATCTAACCTTTGATACATCCAGTGTGAAATACAGACTACCATTCCAGAAACCATTGACACACCAATACCAGTTACTACATACGCACTCACTGATTCCTAAGTCTACACACAAATCCACTCATTTACACATACAATCACTCATACATACAGTCAGTCGTCAATACAATACTTATTATATGCACTCATACACCTATACAGACACTCACACACTGCCACTCATTCATAGAGTTACTCACACACCTAGTTAGTCATGGAAAGAATCAATCACACTCCCATTTCCTCATTTATACAGTTATACACACAAAACCTTACTTATTCAAACATAGATTAACACATACTTACTCTCTTTTACAATCACTGATAGAACTACACATTGATCCATACAGTCACTTACGCAATCACAGGCTCTCATGTATAGTCATTTATATATGCCAACTCTCACATGCACTGTGTTTTATATATGTACTTACTCAGACATGTAGCACTGAGATATCCATTCACTCACCAACACACCCATGCACACAGTCAACCGCCCATACAGCTCTTTGCACATGCACTCTTGAACCCATATACCAATTGAATCAACTGCTCACACATCTATGCACAGAGTCACACACCTCCCAGCCACCCACAAACACACTCACCCTCACATACAAATACTTGGGCAACCAATCAATAACCCATATGGACACTCATATTTCTACTGATCAACACATGCAGCAGCTTACACAACAACAGACATACTGATGCACACATTCAAATAGAATAGTCACTAACCAATGCATTCAGTAAGACACATTTAATCACTCACTCATACAGTCAGTCACGCACCTACTAAATCCTTCATCCAGTCACTCATACATACACTCATTCTTCAATATGTAAAACATATTTAAACTTTACAGGAACACAGTCACTGGATGATGTCATCAGTGATGTCATTTGAGATGTCATCAGTGATGTCATCAGTGATGTCACTGACCATGTCATGAATGATGTAATATGTGACATCATCAGCAGTGGATTGCGGGCGCGCGAGTTATAGTGAGTCCAACTAACTATAACGTGGTAATTTCAATGGTTTTGTATGAGTAAAATGTTCAGCTAACTATAACTGGTGTGAAACCTATGGTTTTTTCAGTGAATTTCAAAGGTTTTTTAAATGCTAATTCCTAACTATAATGAGTGTGAAACCTATGGTTTTTTCAGTGAATTTCAAAGGTTTTTTAAATGCTAATTCCTAACTATAACGAGTGTGAAACCTATGGTTTTTTCAGTGAATATATATATATACATATACCCATGACTAAGTTAGACTGAAACTCGTAGGATTTTCTGGTTGCTGTAAAGAGAAAATGAAAGATTATTGTTTTACCTACTCGTGAGTGCGTACCAGCTACTTTGTGAAGTATTGTGGTGGATATATTGATGGGGTGGCTCTGCTACGTTAGGATTCCGCATAGCCGTTCATGATCCAGCGAAAAAGAGGAACTGTTGTTTTATATATATATATATATATATATATATATATATATATATATATATATATTCAAGATTCAAAAGTACTTTATTCGGTTAAAAAGGGAAAATAACCATAAAAGTAGCATGTAAGGTGCAATTTACAAAAGGTAGAGTAAGTATTTTTCCTTTAAAATCACAAAATAAGAAAAACAACAAAATTAAATCCATATCAGCAATATTAAATTCATATACACAATAAAAGAGATCAATCCATTTGCATTGATTTACGACATTTAAAAGCCAATTTTAAAAATTCTGCAATAGAGGCGACCATAAAAACAGTATCCATTTTCTGGCACTCTGTAAACGCTAGGCGGCATCTGTAAACATTTAGATCTTTAAGAATAGGGATGATAAGTTTCTTTCGGGGAAAGGTATAAAATTTACAAAAAAATAAAATATGTATATCCGATTGTTGGGAAACATCATCGCATGGACAGAAACATAAGTCCTTCAGCCAACAATTCATCACGGGGAATGATAGTGTCCTGAAAACTATATTCAATCTAAATCGGGTCAAAAGGTACCGTTCATGATTAGACATATACAGTGAAAGATATGGCTGCAAATTCTCTCCACATATAATATCCTGGTGGGCAGAGACAGTCTTTTTTCTTGCCTCCTTTATATTTCTCTTTTCCTTGAGGTAGGTCATACACAAATATTTCAAATCTCTTCTGGATATACATTCCATTGATTGTGGATCCTCAAAGTATTGGGGGCAACTTATTTTTTCAAGAAAGTCTCTGACATAGCCTATCCATTTGTAGTCCCTGATGTTGTCCAATACCATGATGTCCTTAAAAATGGCCCGATTAACAACACATTCTTCATTTGTCCAGACCCTATGCCAAAGAAGAACTGGCTGAATTCTAATAATGTCAGTGACATAAGATATTCCCAATTCAACATGGCATATCATTGTTGCAGTACTTTGGGGTACAGACAATATGTGACATAAAAACTTATTTTCCAGGATTTGAATTGGGGTGATGTTTGAATAACCCCATAATCCTGCCCCGTAGATGGCTACAGATATACAAGTCGCATTATAAACGGTTAAAATCTCTTTTATGGGTTTTTTACCTAATTTTTTCATAAAACATTTTAGGGCCATAATGGTCTTAGAGAATAACAGAGATCTAGCATGAATTGCTGTGGTCCATGAGCCGCTTTCATGAAACAGTATCCCTAGATAAGGGAAGGTGGGGGTCCTTTCTAAGGGATTGGAGTTTACAAAGATTTGCTTCACATGCTTGTTTGTTCTGGACCCGCAGTACATAGATAAAGTTTTAGAACAATTGATTCTCAAATCTAAGTCCAGCATAAAGGTGTTGAAGGCTGTAACCAAACTTTGTAAAGCCATTGGGGTGCGCGCCATTAGGACAGCATCATCAGCGTACATCAGTGCAGGGACAGGCCTACCTCTCACCATAGGCATGTCCCTGCCCTCCTGCACGAGATGCTCTTCCATTCCATTTATGTACAGCAGAAATAGGAAGGGGGCTAAGACGCACCCTTGGCGCACACCCCGACCGATCCCAAATTGTCTACTGCACTCACCATTTTTCCCAAATCTGACACTGGCAGTGGCCCCAGAATACAGCTCTCTCAGAAAACATATAATGGCATTGTCTACTCCAAAGTCAGCCATAATTGACCATAACTTAATGTGTGACACACAGTCAAAAGCTGATGATAGGTCAACAAATGTGAGGTATAGACGTTGTTTTTTGACCTTTATATACTTCTGCTGCAAGGTGAAGAGATTCAAGCCTTGCTCTATAGTCCCTAGGCCCTTTTGGAACCCAAATTGAAAGTCACTTAACACCCCAGTTTCATTGGCCCAGCTTTGTAGTTTAGCTAAAATCACTCTTCCCAGAATTTTTATAGAAGAGTCCAATAGGGAGATTGGCCTATAGCATGTACAACTTAGCCTGTCCCCTTTCTTAAATATTGGGACTATTGTCGATGTAAACCAGGTGGGTATTGGGCTGTTTGCCAGGACGGCATTAAAGAGCTGAACTAACAGTGGCCCCCATAATTCGATGTTAGCCTTATAGAGGTCAGCTGGTATACCGTCTGGTCCTGCTGCTTTGCCCCCCTTGGTCGCCTTTAAGCTTGCTGTAACTTCAGGAAGGGTTACAGTCAGGGTTCTAGACATGTCTAGATTTAGCAGCCCCATCTCCTGGCCTACTTCCGAGGTTAGTTCCACAGCCATATAAAGGGAGGAAAAATGGGCCACCCACTCATCTTCTGAGATGGCAATTTCCATGCGTGCTTTTTGTTCATATAGGAGGGGGGTGTTAATAGCCCTCCAAAAAGCAGCCGGATCCTTCGATTTTGATGCGTCGCATAGGTTATCCCATGCCTCCCTTTTTATCGAGGTCTTCCTCTCCCTTAATGCTAGGTTATAGTCCTTTCTTGCAATTCTAATTTGGTTTACGTCCTTTGGTCTATTATGAATTGCATATCTAAGCTTTGTTAAGGCTCTAGTGCACTTCCTATCAAACCATTTCCTATTGGACTTTAGGGAATTTTTCCTATTAACCCACAGTGCTTCCTTAATTTTACTAGAAATAATGCTAAAATGGGTTATTATTTCACATTTCTCTGCGTGTTCATCTAGACAGATGGAAAAGCTACTCATGCAGTTAGTCAGTATTTTTTGCAGAAAATCATCTGGGACCAGTCTGCTCCATTTAAGGTTGTAACCATTTTGAGCACCCACCCTTACATCCTGGACCATTTGGTTCTGACATTCTCTAAAGTCAGCTACGGTAAATAAATTTTCCATTTTTAATACCTGTGGCAGATGATCACTCAATGGTAAATCCATGATGTTTGCTCTAATCAATCTGTTTGCAGAGCTAAGTGTGCATAAGCTAAAATCAATAATGGTTGAAGCACCCCGCCCAACAAAAGTTGGGGCAAACATCGTTGTGTGGTGTGCTAATTCATTTACAAAGCCGAGGTTAAAGTTAAAAATCATTTCATTCAGTAAGTCGCCTAGTAGGGTGTGTTCAAAATGCGTCAAATTGACGTCTTGTTCCAGCATTAGACCACAAATACCCTTTTGGCCCTTTTTGCAGAGAGTACAATTAAAATCACCCCCCCATAATAACATAACTTCCGCCCTCTTACTCTTGTCAAATTCATTTTGCATTTCTAGGGCTAGTGTGTCAAGTACATCCTTAATCATGCTATCTGAACAGTTATTATAGAAATTAAAAAGAACCATCTTTGGACCCTTCCTTGTATATATCACAATTTTTTGGTAATAGCTGGATCCAGGGGAAAAAACAATTTTATCATATACTAAGAGATTAGATATGTATACAATCAACCCCCCCTTGGGTCTTCCGTATACTCCGCCCACCGCAGGGGTAAAGTATGTCTTGTAGCCATTAAGGTGTATCGGCGTGGTAGCCCAAGTTTCTTGAAGGGCTAGTATTCCCACGTCGGTAATGGCCTCATCCCAGCTTGGATTTGTAATCTTTTGTTTTAACCCAGCCACGTTCCAAAATAATACCGTACAGGAATCTTTATCCACAGAAGACACATCTACAGTATCCCCTAAACTGTTGGCCTGGCTCTCTTGTATGAGCTCATTCCCCCCCTGTATTTCTGTGGATTCCTCATCCCCCAGACAGCTTGTGGAATCCAAGACTGCGAGATTAATAGGTAACCGATCATCTACCTTAATCTTGGGGAGTCAGTCCACTGCTTCCAAGCAGTCAAACCGATTATAACATGGGAAAAACGGGGGAATTTGGGCATTGCCTATCCATCCTGGATCATAACCCTGTGGGTGAAAATAAGGAGGCCTGCCTTTGTGTTTCACAATGTTCCAGCCATCATCATGCCTCCCATTCCACAGTGTATTGTGGTAGTTGTTATCAGGGAACTGGCCAGTATTACCACCATGGCGTCGATTTTCCCTGGTCCAGCTCCACCTATTATCCGGTTGTTCACCCTCCGGGTAAAAATAGGATAATGGCCTGGCCACAACTGACAAACCGTAATTTCTTGGGGGCCTTGATGTAATAAATTCTGCGGTGCGGGGATTCTCAAAAGTTATTGCCACACAGTCACCTTGTAACCTTTTTTTATTATTATTGTACCCCACCCAGGGAGCCCTTTCAACCATAAGGATATTGCTTTTGAAGGCCGGGGGGAGAGGATAGTTATCATTTAGCCAATGTATTATTTTATTTACTAGTCCCCCATTATTTTCATATGATTTATCAGCAGGTTGGGGTACTCCAGTAAGGACCACAACATATGTTGAGGCTTCTGGTGGTAAATGTATATTTCTACGTGTCTCCCTCTTTTCTTCATTAACTTTATCCTTAGGAGTTTGCGTGGGTGGCGCTGTTTGGTCAATTACGGTGAGATTTTTAGGTATTGGTATAACTTTTGGAGGTGGGTTAGTAGTGGGTTTTGGAGGTGGAATAGAGGTAGTTTTTAAAGATAGATTGGTATTACCATCGCTTTTAGCGGCTGTGGGTGGTCTATTCGTAGTTGATTTCTTTTCAGGAACTTTATTGTTCAAATTAAAGCTAGGGGCACTAATATCTTTATGAATGTTAGACAAAATTCTTTCCAGACAGCGTAGCCTCACCTCGATAGGTTCTAAAAGAGTTTTTAGCATAGCATAGATGTTATTATTATCCATGCTTAGGCTACTACTGTCCTCATCCCCTTCAGCTTGATTATCAACTACCCCGCTTTGTTCCAGGATCTCCTCCAAGCTACTATCCAAGATGGTTTCATCTGGCAGACTTAGGGTTATACCCACACTTACACGTGGCCCACCTACGGTGTCATTAATGATGGGGTGAGCATCTAGATTGGTGCTCACATTCAAAGGAGTTGGAGGCAACTGAATAGGGGCATGAGTTTTGCTAGGCTGGGCTTTTTTCCCATTTCGGGTAGTCATTTTAATGGGCTGTTGTTTAGTAATCTTTTGTTTAGGGATAGCCCCCTCCTTCCTCCCCCTTTCAATTAGGGTACTAACTGTATGTTCATTCTCAATTACGGTCAGCCCGTTTTCCAGCAACAAGGAAAGATTTGGGGTTGCCTCCAAGCCTTCCTGCGATGCTGGTAAGTCACAACCCTGGTCCTTATGTACCATTACAATTGTTTTTGGATCGGATGCGCTGTTAGGTGTGCGAGCATGTGCAATGTGGCCCAGAGAAGAACGCTTTGCCCTGGCTAAATCTTGGGACACCCTTCTGTCCATCAGTACGATCCCTTCATCAATGAGCGCATTTGTGCGTACTATGAAATCGTCCAAGGTACCAGTTAGTTTCTTTGCCCCAGCGGCTGCCATGCTTCTGGTCTCTGGATGGTTCATGACAAGTCCGCTAAATAACCCACTATACAAGAGATAATGCTTACGCCCAATACCCAGTACTAATCGCGGTGCAGGAAGGGACTCAAGGACTCACATGGGTATGCAATAACAAGATTTAGCCAACTTACGCTTTTGCAGTCTCGATGTCCTTTGGCTAATTACAAACGGGCAGGGTATCTGGCCCAGGCCAGGCTCCTCAGGCCTCTGAGGGCCTAAGAGGGCCCGCCCTTTGCCCGGGCTTAGCCCCGGGCGTCCCGCTCGCGTCCCGCGTAGCTGGCTCTGACGCAGTTATGAAGCGCCTCCTGGCGCGACGTCACTGTTGCGCGCCGCCGCGTTGCCTGCCGGGAACTGTAGTCCCGGAGCGGCGGCGCTATTTCCCCAGGAATTGACTCTTGACTCCGGTGGCGGCGTTCTCCCAGCAAGGGAGCAACCAGGTGAGTGACGGCGTTCTCCCAGCAAGGGAGCAACCAGGTGAGTGACTCTTGGCTCGGTGGCGGCGTTCTCCCAGCAAGGGAGCAACCAGGTGAGTGACTCTTGGCTCGGTGGCGGCGTTCTCCCAGCAAGGGAGCAACCAGGTGAGTGACTCTTGGCTCGGTGGCGGCGTTCTCCCAGCAAGGGAGCAACCAGGTGAGTGACTCTTGGCTCGGTGGCGGCGTAATCGATACAGCGTGATGGCTCCTCAGCTCTCCCCCGCTCCGCCGGATATAGATATATAGATAGATATATAGATAGATATACAGATAGATATACACATACATACACCAAGCCGAATTGTATGCCCCATGAAGAGCTAGAGTGTAAGCATGAAGCTAAGAGCCTAGATTACCAATATTCTGAATGGTGATGCTAACTAACAAAGTATGCGAGGTGCAATATCATTTTATCAGCAGGTTAATATAAGTCATGCTCGCAAAAATAAAAGTAACAACAGAGATGAATCTTCTATTTTGCTGTCCAGAGAGCTACGTCTGGTGATTAACACTGCTAGCCCATCTGGCCTCAGATAGAACATGCTTGGCAGGAAGAAGGAAGCAGAACTGGTTGCCATTGCTTGTCTTTGGGAAAAAACTCTGACAGAGGTTGTGCTTCAGAATGAAGATACAAGAAACTTCACTAAAGCTTTCCCTTCCTGCCCATGGAGAAGCACTGGGGAGAAAAGTATAAAGAAACGTGGAGACTGACTGCTGGATGGGGCATTCTGGCATGACGTTATCTAACTGCTTTCTGCAAACCAACTGTATGGCTTGGTGTTAAACAGTTCCAAAGATTATTAATTTTATTCAGTGTTTTGTATAGCGTGTACTAGACTCCGTAGGGTATCAGAGCGCTTCACAGTACATGACATGATAACATTTTCAGTGTAATATTCTGTATAGCAATTGACGTATTAAGTACAATTCAAAACTGTCATATCCGCTTCTCATGCTAAATACTATAACACATTCACAGTAAGTAAGACTATAGGAACCATGTCGTCCGGGGAAACAATATTCTGAATAGCGATTGACATATTACGGTACAATTCAAAGTTGTCACAAACCCTTTTCTTGATAAATATTAATAGCATATTTACAGAGTGTGAGACTAGAGGAACCCTATCATATCATCGGTGGAAACAAGAGCATGTTATGAACAAATTAAATTAGTTCTGCGCAGAAAGTGCTAGAGGCATTAAGATAGCAGATTTGGGTGAGTCTTACGTGGTCATGGTTACGGTAGGTATTTGCTCATTAGAAAGCTCTTGGTTTCTTACTTGAATCTTGCGTGGTTTGGTAACCTTCGGATGTCTGGAGGTAGCAAATACCAAATTCTCGGTGCAGCACCCGAGAACGCTCTGTCATAACTTTTTTTTGTGGAAAATCGGTGGCTTCAGCGCTACGTCTCTGGCGCTCCTGGATTGTCTGCTTCCCCCGAAATCTCCAGTTTCTGAGCTAGATATCTTGGTGACTGGAAGTGTAGGGCTTTGTGTGTTATACGCACCAGTTTGAGCTGAATTCTGGCTTCATAAGGTAGCCAATTTAGTGCTTTCTAGTGAGGAGATATATGGTCGAATTTTTTTGAACCTGTTATGAGCCTTGCTGCTGCGTTGAGGCATGCTTTTAGAGGTGCTGTAGAATTTTGGGGAGCCCAGAAAGTGTTGTGCATCCGTATTCGATCCTCGAGTTTACTAATGCCTGAACTGCCATTTTGAGGTCTGCAGCTTCGATGAACAGTTTCTGAACTTAGACCACAACATTCCATGAAATAATTGTCACTAATCTGTTATACACTTTGGCATAGAAAAACAAATCTTTCTTCACCTAAACCACAACTCCCATCTCCATGACCTATACATTTTTATTTTGCGTGATGACTATGACGGCTTTTGCTATTATGATGCTTATTTCTGCTTCAGTAAGGTGTTTGTTGCCATTTCTCCTTACTTCCTGCCTTAACTATACAATATACCTGAAAAACTGTTTGTGAACCATCTGACAACCCTGGGCTTGGTTGGCATTATCTTATACTCTGGGGGAAAGAGGACGAAAGTAAATAAATAGAGGCACTCGTCCATCGACTTTTCAAATTCACATTTTCAAGCTTAATTGTCAAAGTATTCACCAACAATTTTCAAATGACTTCTCAAACATGTCCCAAGTTCTGTACAGAATATAAATTCCATCCAGATATATCATAAGATACTACTTAAAGATGTCAGAGAAATTACAACCAAAAGAACCCCTGTAAAGAAGCTAGGGTGCAGAGCACCCAGTTGGCATAATCCCATGTTCACAGTAACCAAAGTAAGTTGTAAATTCCAATTTTCCTAATACTTACTAAGTTAAAGGTACAGCATACATACAGTTTAAGGGAACAACAGTGTCAGGTTCAAATATATAGCACAAGGATATTACCAGGAGAGGACACGTGGTGTTGTCTCTGTAACTTTAGTCAACATAATAGTAACACTTTAAAGAACCTTTACAACGGCAAGCCAAAGCTGGGTGATGTCTTTCTTGGTATACAGCCTTTACAACGAAACTTTTACAACAAACTACCATTACAACGCAACTTTTACAACGCAAACTATTACAACGCATAGCGCTGGGGGGCGCTCTAGGATAAGGAATAGGTTTAATGTACTATCCAACACCTTCCCTACTATCCACGGGGACTGGAGTTGGAATAGTAAATTAAACTATTCACTATCCAGCGCCCAAAAGCATTATGCGTTGTAATGGTATGCGTTGTAAAACTTGCGATGTAAAGGTAGGCGTTGTAAAAGTATGCGTTGTAACGTCATACATCCGTCTTCCTTGCCTTTCTTCTAAGATAACAGTGACCGATTCCTTCAGTTAGGCTGGCCTCCTCCTTGGAGACAGGTAGACCAGAGAAATAAGAGAAAACTGAAACCAGTCGGAAAAGAAAGGGTCACTGACAAAAGAGTGTATCAAACCAGAAAATAATCGGACATATCATGGACAGTGTTTAATAATTTCCTCCGCAGACAGGAACATTTCTGAATAGAGGCCAGCAGCAAAAAGGGATGAGGAGACTACAGATGGAATTAGAAGTTGGCAGCAGTAGGCACAGATAGGGGCCTCCAGCTGAAAGGTCAAACTCACAGCTGCAAGCAGAGAAGAGGGTCTTCACCAGAGAAGGACAAGGTGACAGCAGGGGCACTGAGAAGTGACATTTATTGAGATGCTTCAGGCGCGAGATCACAAGTAAATCCAAAACTTAAAAGTGTTGTTTGGATGCGATGAGTATTTCAGGCCCAAATAAGGGTGTATTGAATAAAAAAAAAACGAATTCTATTTGAACTCCATGCCCATTGCTTGACACAGCCAAAGGGATATCATATACACAAATGCCTTGAACCCCCAGTGATATAAAAAAACTTCAATACGTGAACAGATGGCGGAATACCCAATTAGTCTATCCCAGTTCACAAGGGGTCAGCAATAAGGTCTACAGCTACTATGTTCTAGACTTGCATGTCACATAAATAAAATGAAAATAGGATTATTATCTACAGTTCGTCTACGCCTCTTGGTAAATTTTGCCTTTTTTCTAGACATTCACCCCAGACCAAATTTCTCAGGTTTTTGCGGGTGATCTGGCAGAGAAAAGTAGGGGAGAATGGTAATTATCGCACTACTCTTAATTCCAATATCAGTGAAAGCTCCTGTTTACACCGGGATCAGAATTTTCCCCACTACTCAGCACAGGCCATATACCTTTGTCAAACTCTCAATATATGTGGTTTATTTTACAACTTGCATAAGTTCATGCCACTGAAAATTCCACCATAAGCCTTGCTAGCCGCCGTGAGAGTGATCTCTTCGTTTTCTACTTTGTATACCAAAGTCACACACGTTGCTTGAACACTGAGACAAGAGAATGAAAAGGATGTCCTTTGACCACCAAGACTTTGAAAACACGGCCTTAAGTGGGATTTAGGAGGAAAAAAATCATATGAACAGAAACATCCTCCCCTAGTTACCTTGTTGCATGGTATGCATCCATTACAAACAGGTGGAATTTAATGCTGCAATGGCACCTGTTGTACTGAACAGGTGCTGCATAATGGCCCACAATGAAATGTCACACTGCAGCACTAAGAAGCTCATCTCCTGTCGGCTGTAGGTCACTGTGAAAGATCTCACACAAAGCCACAGTGGAGGAGCCATCTTCCACCACCTCTCACCAGGTGTCTTTCACAGTCATAGCACAGCCTATACAATAACTGTGTAGCTGATAGCATATAAATGTCAGTTTTAACAGGTTTTTGTACATCAGGGGTCAATATATTACAGAATTTCACCTGGAGTAGCTTTACATCTGTAGTTCTTTACTTCGCTTTACTTGTAACCAGCGGTGGAACTGTAAAACTTTACCCTGGGAACCCATAAATTGGGGTCAGCGTGTGGCAAAGGGGATGGAGTCACAAGGGGCGGAGCTTTAAAAGCAGAGCCTGACAGTCAAGTATACATTTGTTATAAAAAAAAAATCCTGCTGCGAAGTATTTGACAAGGGAAAATGTGACCGTAAATCTGTGCTAGCTTACTAAATTGACCACAAAGGAGCTACATTTTAAAATATATAACAGGGTTAAGACACTTGCTGCAGAGATCTTTGTGTGCCCAACAAGTATCGGATATTATATAAGTGGTCTCCAGTTCTGGGAGAGTTCTGTGTTCTGTTCAATCATAGTTTTGACTCAAAGTATAATAGAGGGTTAAATTGTCTGCTGCAAAACACAACATGTAGATTGCAGATTTGTATTTTATGTAGATGGACTAGTGGGCTACTGCTTTTGACACTGAGATCATTTTGTTACTTCCAGTTCATAAGATCCAATCCTTCTAATATAGCACTGTGAATTGTTTGCAGGCAACAAGGAGCTGCATACAAACTATAAATCAAAGGTCTAGATCCAGGGCTGGACCGGGAACCCACTGAAGCGCTGGAAATTTTATCAGACCAGCCCCCCCCCCATCACCTCCCAGGGGAGTGGGTTTTGCAGGTGTGAAGCATTGCTGCTTTTGTTACTGGGGGCCGATATTGCAGCGCAGCTGCAAAACCGCCACCACCGCTACAAAACTAGTCCCTCCCGGGGAAACGCCTGATGCCCGCTACGGCCAGTCCGGTCCTGTTTAGATCCTTATGTTTTATCTCAATCTGTTGTTATGCTAAGATTGCAGGCTCTTCTGGGATTTTTTACTGTTTTGTTAGCACAGATAACCCTAATTATTGCATTACATTTTATATCCTGCCTTTGTTTCTCCTGACCGTTCACTCTTAACATATGCCTATAAAAATGGACAATATGTCATTCCAACACCTTAATACCCTCATTGACTAAAGTAACATTAATTATACTGTGATGTACACGTCTAATGTTTTATGTCGCTGTGTGTGATTTGACACGCTCTGATATCAAAAACTAAATAAAATATGAAGTAGTAGTTGCCTTGCAAATCTTTACTGTTATAATTACTCATACACGCAGATAAATCTGGCATTCTTACAGTGCATGCACATTTCTGACTTAGGGGGCGAACGAATTAAAAACACTGCCTCCATATCATATTTTTTCCAACTTACTTGTGAACTGATAAGCTATGTGCCGTTGTATCCTTCCATTGCTTTGGAGGCGTTAGGCTGCAGATGGCTCCCAGAAAGGATGATACTTGAACAAAAGAAAGGCTGAGGGCTCTTTAAATCAGGCCTTTCTTTGTGCCCAGCTGGAAGTGCAGATAAGAAACCCCCTCGCAGCTGGTAGATTGCTGCACCAAACAGAATGTGGACAACACGGGGGCACTGCTGAATTGTGTCCTGTCGGAAAATGACAACAGGACACATTCAGTATATTTCCCTGGGACCAGAAATAACTGCCCGACTGGGATCCTGTGTGATTCCCTATTTTCCAACACCTTGTGTAACCCTTATGATTAATGTATTAAATATTTATTTCAGGGTTTAGACTTTATTTTATCATTTTTATTTGGTAGTACTGTCACTTTTTAGCATAAATGACGTATAAGTAGCAAAGAGTGTACATTGTTCTTAGTATATACTATTTAATACTCTGTGGAGTATATTTAATACTCTGTGGAGTATTTCGCATGAGTGTGTCACTGCGAACAGTGTAATGAGTAGACTCCCTCCATAGAGTAAACACTGTTTACAGTACCTACTTTTCTACTTATATTAGCTTAATTTCTCAGTGTAGGTTTGGTGACTGTAAGGGGTTTGATACCGATAAAATTTATCCATAGTAAGGCATCAATTTTGAAACAGGAGTTGAGTATCTTGAGGAACGTGTCTTTCTCTGAAGTGTGTGATATAGATTGAAACTGTGTGCCTTGAGGGTTCCCATTTATATGCGATTGTTGTAATATTATTTTATTTTTATAACTTCAGGAAAGGGGACTATGAGAAAAATGTTGCTGTCAGCCTATCAGATCGCTCACTCCTGTGGTAGACTGACAGATGCCCAGGTACCAAAAAGCTATCTGGGTCAATCAGAGCTCTGAACCTTTTTCTATTTGGGTTTGAGGGACACTCACGAGAGTCCCTCGAACCCAAACTATCCAGATATACACATATCTTTTTACCTTAGTTTCTCAAAAGCTACTACATTAACACCAAATCACAAAGAGCACAATCTTCAGACCAATAACTTACTACTTGCCAAATTTGGTGTTATTTCGTTCATCAGTTTTTGCTGTCACTCTGCCTAAAGCTGTTTCTGGAAAATGTATGGGGATTTTGTATTTTGGGAACCTTTTTTGAAAAGTTTAATGGAGTTTCATCAAACAGGGCCAAAGTTAATAGCAACACAAACAAAAGTTTTCCTTTGTAACAGTAGACCTAACTATAACCACCCAGTGGCGTCCGCCACCAGGTCATATATGTGAATATTTGTATGTGAATGAATATATATATGCATATCCAAACCTTTTGTTTAAATAAATACATGAATAAACATTCCAGAATTTAAATGTATGTATATATATATATATATATATATATATATATATATATATATATATATATATATATATATATATATATATTTTTTTTTTTTTATGTATGTGTATTTAGACAGCTTCCCAGTCTCTCATTTCTGTCAGGGAATAAGCTGCCCAACAGTCACGGGTAGTTTTATTACTGTATTTTAATTTTTCTACCACCGATAGTGCATCATAAAAGGACGGGCGCCAAGTTTCGACGTTTGCCTTTGACAGGACAAAAGAGTCCAGCTGTCTAGACTGCCCATTTATAGTGCTCATGCCACAATAGTCCATCATTTTTAACAATAAAAGAACAACTAGAACATGCGTGTAACTTTTTTTATGCTGTCAAATGTATCCCCATTCTAAAACTCTCTATTTTCAAATGTTACTGGGTAGTACATCTAGATAGCGTTTTCATTGCAAGAATCCAATTGGCAATAATTCAAAATATGACAGACAATTAAATTTTAAATGTAAAAATGTCATAAACATCATTAATGCCCCATCTGAGCGTGATAATCAATTTCATAAAAATTCAGAATTACAATGTTATATTATATATGTACACATATAAAAGATTCCTCACAAACAGTAATTTAATTATTTAAATTGATTTATTAGATTACATTACTTTTTTTAAAATGTATAGTAAAATCAGTAAGTCAATTTTAACATTTTAAAATATAGAATTTTACTTTTTTAAATCCTAATAGGTATACAAGTTACCTTACTACTTCTATACACTATCCATTCCTGAGTCGAGGAAGGTACTCACTTTCCCCTATACAGTAGACAGACATGAACACAAAAAGTTCCTTACTATGTCTATACACTTCTCCTCCTTGTAGCCTAAAAACTCCTTATTATCCCTATTTCATACCCCTAAATACCGGTCGCTAATGGTGAAATTTACCGAATTTCCCCGTTACCGACCGGTATTGACCTACCTACATATGGCCCATGGTTGCTATATGAGACGCACTTGGCAGACCCGGAAGTGCAAAAGCTTTCTCGGAAGTTGAGGGTTAAGGTCTATGATGCAACATATTCCTCCAATTCGAGAGGGGTCCCCATATGGGTGGCACCGAGGGTCCCATTCCAACATTGTTATTCTCACGCAGATGTGGAGAGACATTATTTACTAGTGCGAGGCACAAAGGACTGTGTGGATGGTAGCCTGATGACTACCTATGCTCCCAACACGGACAATAAGATGTATTTATCCACCATACTGGATGTGCTTACCCCCATTGTGGACATGCCAAAATGTTTTGGGAACGGTGGCTTTCAGTCATGAATATAGATAGTGGCAGGTACCCGATTAGTCACCGGACTAATTCTAATATGGCAGAAATGCTGGAGAGGGTAATGACTGACGTGGTGTCTGGACTTCTGGTGACATAAATCCCAGATGCCCGGTAGTATTCTTATACTTGCCTGTGCATAAAGGGGGCCATAGGCTGGTTATGTTCCACCTTATTTAGAACTTGACCCTCAAGATAGCTGATGCTAAGTACCTCACACGTTTCTTGTCTGAACATTCTCCTCTCTTATAGATTTATGACGTGCCGCCACGCTACTATTCATCAGGTACTACAATTGCCCCCTTTGTACCTTTCCTTGAGGCAGACGGGTGATTGGCTAAAATTACTTTTCTGGCTATTACTTGGCCCAGAGTTTGGGGGCGTTATTGATGTCCTATCCCTAATTGCAGAATCTGCCTGATAAGGGTATTCTGTGGTTGGATCCAGTCTTTGTTCCTAACCTCTCTTCCCTGGTCCATTTGCAGCAGGAGGTTATTCTCCCAATTTTTCCAGCGGGAGGTGACAATCAGGAGACATCCTCTTTGGATGTTTGAAGGTCTCCTCAGATCTATTTGCAACGCACAATGGACTTTCACCATTCTCCTGCTCTGTTTGTCTCCTGTGGTAGTATTAATAAAGGAACAAAGGTTACAACCTCCACACTCAGTAGAAGGGTGCAGCAGGTGGTTTGCCTGTCCTATAAATCCTTGGGTCTGGATTCTCCAGGGCAGGTTCAGAGGCGTTCGACCAGCTCTCTTTCGGCTTCATGGGCTCAGGCTGCAGGGATTTCTGTACAGGAAATCTGTAGGGCAGCCACCTGGCAGTCACATCACACTTTTACTCAACACTATCAACTAGATGTGTTGCATGCTTCAGTGGATAATTTGGCTGTTGTGAAGGCAGCAATGACATAAGCCTGATTTATTAAATAATAGTTTTTTCATGCAGTTTCTGTGCCAAGCAGCATTTTCTAGACTTGTGAAGTCCTCATAATGTAATGACATGTGACGAGGATGTCTTATAAAGTGGTAATGAAGTCCACTGGTAAGTAATGGTTCATCTCTCTATTCCAATGCTCTAGTGTATATCGCTTGTACATGCCAAGTTGTTGTATAATGTTGTTGATCTTTATTTCACCTTTGTTGTCTGCAGTTGTTTTCAGTGCACACAGGAAATCTGACAGATATTTTTAAAAATTCTAGTTTAATCTACATGGTATTTGTTACACTTGAATTCCCACAAATATTTCAAACAAAAACTTACCATCTCTGGGGGCTCAAGACGATCACTTCTCTTACAGAGCATACTGTTTAACATCCCGCGCTCTGCACGCTACTGTTTAAGGCACACGTCTAAGACGGGGACTACTTGCCATTATTATGAGACTGCTGACCTGGTTTAGTGTATTAAAGCACTCCCTGAAAGCAGTAGCGGCTGGCAGGGAATGGGAGTGGAGGGGCAGGTGGGGGTCACGGGGGATTACTAAATAAAGAAAAAAAACACTTGCCTAGGCCATGCCGCGTTTCCTCAATGGTCTGTTCAACGTCGTCCCACATCCTCTCTCAGCCGGAACGAGGACGTACACAGACTCTCTCCTCTACGTCAATTGCAGCGCTGCAATGCAACATTGTGATTGGTCTGGGTGCTGTGGCCCAGTGCTCGGACGGTGAATGGGAGGGGGACGTGTTCCCCACTAAGCTTTGTAATGCAGCCTGATGGAGAACATGAAAAGTGCACAGGACTGTTTGGCCGGCCCAAGTGGGCTAGCCAAGCAGTCCTGCGCACTTTGGAGTGCAGCAGCCACTCCTCGTCACGGCAGTCCCAGCGTGGCCGGGTTTTAAAAAAAATAATAACAGAAATAACTTGTGTTATCATTTTTTTTTACACTACTCTGCGAGCAGTGGGGCGACGCTTATCCGCCTTATATAAGGAGCCGCCACTGCATGGACGCTTCCTTGTGTGAGTAATAGCTAAATACTGGACACGTCTAGTTTGGCACCTTGATTTTGCTACGTTCTCTCTTCATCAACATTGCCCATACAAGTCTCTATAAGAAGAAACTGCCTTTAGAAAGAGGTACCCTTATTCTGTGCATCCCACGTCCTTCTGCTGCCCTTGAAGCAGTGGATGTAATGTACTCTACTCTACGCCATCTGCTTCAGCCGAACTGGGACCGCACGTCCCCTCCATTTGGCGCGAGCCGCCATCTTTAGGCGGGAGCATCTGGAGGCAGCAGGGTCTCTTGGGCCGCGCGCTGCCCGGCCTTGGACCCGCACCAGGCCTGGCACTGGACCAGGGCATGCGTCCTCTGCCGCCTTCCTCGCTCTGCCAGGCAGACAAAGCTGTCAACACCTCCTAATAATGCCAGAAGACAATCCCAAGCCGCCTGGCTGGCAGTGTACCGGCCTCCCAGCAGCCTTTTATCGTCACGTGTGCCCTTGTGTGATCTGCTGAAAAGGGTTAGACGCACATGCCAACAGACCCCATCCAGGAGGGAGACTTCCGTTTCCTGAAGCTAAAAACATCTAGGGCCTCATTTATGAAAAGTGACGCATCACTCTGTCAAAACAGCGATGCGTCACTATTCATTGCGCCCTCCTTGCGACACCAATGATGCGTCATTTTTACAGTATGAAGCATCATTGTGCAAGGAGTTACAGATACATCAGTATTTCTGACGTACCTGCATGGCGCAAAAGTGACGCATTGCTGGAGTGTGTCACAATAGTGATGCAACTCCAGCAATGTGTCCTTTCACATGGGGCAAGTCCCGTGTGAAAGGGCCTGCGTCAGTCTTACGCCTGCTGTGAGGCAGGCGTAAGAAATTTACACATTTGCGTCCTAGAAGTGGCGCAGTGAAATCTTATAGATTTCACTGCGTCACTGCTATGACCTTTTCTTGCGTCAGAACGCCCCCCTGCATACATTTTACCTGGTGCAGGTATAATGTAGCGCAGGGGTTAACAAAGTGACGCAGCTACCTATATGCATCACTTTGTAAATTTGGTGCAAAAAGGCCCTTTTTTTTCGCTGCTGGTGCGTCACAAAAAGTGACGCACCTGCGGCGTAAAAGTGACGCACAGCCTCATGAATGAGGCCCCTGTGTTTTAGCTGTCTAGCGCCTAAAATGTATGGTAATGGGGAAGATACTGTCCCCGATTTTTTAAAAGGCTGGCATGTGGGGGTTAGTTGCAACTTTCAAGTAATAACCTTTAGATCTGCCAGCAGGGTCGACTCAGCATTGCATTGCTGTGATGTTTTTAAAATGAGTTCCGTCGATGACGACGACAGTTTTTTTTCAATGTATTTACATAGGGTACCATCTACAAGGAGACCAGGCCTGGATTATTATTACTAACGCAGGGGGGCTCTGGGAGGAGGCCGTGCGATCCGGTTCACTGCCTCCGACAGGCGCTCTTGTTCTGAAGCGCCTCGGAGATGGACTGTCAGCCGCGGAATTAAACGCACCCCGCTCTGTCGACAAGCTGCGCGCGTGGCGGGCCATTTGTAAGGGCTGCTGCATTATTCACGAGCAGGGGAATTAGGTTTGCGCTCTAGTTATTTATTTATTTGCAATCCCGGCTGCGCGTGCGGGATGCAGCGGAAAGTGGCTCTGCTGGGGGGGGGGAGGGGGTAGTGCTTTCCGAGCAGCGGGCTCATCGCTGCTGGCGTGTCCTGTCCACAGCAGGGGGGAGGGCCGCAGCGCTGGCATCAGAGCCGGCTTTAATAAATAATAAAAGCATGCTCTCTCCCGCGCAGCGTCCTTTTCCACAGCCCTGCAGCAGCGAGAGAGAGATGCCAAAAAGAAAGTAAGAAGTGCACAGACAAGTATCACATACAGAAGATTGGGGCTCCCAGGCCGGTTCTTGGTTTGGAGATCAGCTGGGAACATAAGCCCTGGGGTCACGGAGAATGACTGTGCACATTGGGGTACAGAGGAGTGGCCGTGGCCTTTGCAGCCTGAGGTACAGACGAGTAGCCATGCACTCTGGAGTAGAGAGGAATGGTCTTGCTTCCTGTGAAACTGGGGTGTGGGCATGCACCCAGTGATACAGAGGCGTATCCATTCACATTGGGGAGTACGCATGCTTCCTGGGGTACCCGGAAGTTGCCAGGCACCCGGGGATACAGGGGAGTTTTCATGCACCCAGGGATACAGGGGAGTTTTCATGCACCCGGGGATACAGGGGAGTTTTCATGCACCCAGGGATACAGGGGAGTTTTCACGTACCCAGGGAAACGGGGGAGTTTTCATGCACCCAAGGGTACTTGGAAGTGGCCATGCACCTAGGCATAATCGCGATCCCGGGCATAATGGGGCGTGCCCACACTGCCCATGCACCCTGGGGTATTGAGGAGGACCCATGCTTCCAGGGGTGTTGGGGAGTACCCACAGTGGCGGCTCGCCGAGGGAGAGCTGCGGGTCAATGGGCGGGGAGGGGCAGGGTGGAAGGGTAGTGGACTCCGACCGACGGCGGAACGGAATAAACTAAGTAAATAAATAAAACAATTTACCTTGCGTGTGCTGCATCGCCTACGATGCACCCAAGGAGACTGGGAAGTGGGCATACTTCCTGGGATACTGGGGAGTTGCCATGCACCCATGGACACTGGGGAGTGGCAGCGTGCTCTAGGATACAGGGTAGTAACTATGCACCCAAAGATACTGGGGTGATGCAATCCACCCAGGGACACTGGGGAGTGGTAATGAAGCCATGGATACTGGGAAGTGGCCGTATACTCTAGGAATCTGGGGAGTTCCCATGATTTCTAGGATACTGTGGAGTGACTATGCACCTACGGATACTGGGAAGTGTTCATACTTCCTGGGAAACTGGGGTGTGGCCATGCACCCACGGACACTTGGGAGTGACCGTCTGCTCTGGGATACTGGGGAGTTCCTATGATTTCCAGTTCTTGATCATTACTGTTTTAAAGAAGTGTAAATTATTCTTGTAGTCAGGAGGTCCTCATATTTATGGTCTGTGGGCAGCTGACATGTTTCGTCCCTGTTAGAAGAACTTTCTCAGGATAAATAGTTGTGCCAGTAAGCTGGACTGTAGAATGGATAGTCACATCTTCAATACTTAGTCCTAGTTGTGTAGAGAATAGTAATCTTATATACAAAATGTGGTAAGCTATCAAATAGAAAAAGGATTAAATATGTAATAATGTTTGTAGAGAAATCTATATTAGTAATTATTATCCATTATTTATTATTTATTCATTTTATATAGCACAAACAGGGGAGAGGAGTTGGCCTAACGGCTAGGGTGCTCGACCTCGGACCTGGGGATCTGGTTTCGAGTCTCGGTAACGTAACTGGTGCTATGTAAAGCGCTCTGATACCTGATTCGGTGCGGGTCTAGTTCGCGCTATATGCAAAAAAAAAACTTTACCCGAAGGTGCCAGTACGCTTTACAACCAGTTACGTTACGTTACGTTACATAAGAACTACAGAGTAAATGAATTACATAAAATATACGAAACAGATCAACTCTAAACTCCTATAAGCCAAGGCTTCCCTCAACCCCATAGCTATGAACTGTCCAGTGTGTTAGCTGGTGCTTTATTCTGTCTTATGTCCAGTTCTGGAAAGAAGGGAATCTCGCTGGATCCAAGTTCCCGGAGCAATTTTTTGGCCCGATCTGGAATTTGCCGACCAAGGGAAATATGCTGAATTTGTCTGGTGTCATTTTCCAACACCAGGGCATAATCCAGTAGTGCCCAAACATTGTTCGCAGTCGGACAGAGAAGCAACCTGCATGCAGCTAGGAGGCTTTTTTATTTTCACTTCCAGCTGAGCACAAAACATATGCCTGAATTAAAGGGCCTTAACCTTTTTTTATATAAAGTACCATCTTGGCTGGTGGTTATCTAGAACCTAACACCTAGATGAAAAAGCAATGGAAGGAAACAAATGCGCACAGCTCATCACTACATAAGTACTTTAGAGAAACAGACCTGGAGGTAGGATTTTGCTTTTGTTCAACCACTTATGTAAGAGCTGTGCATTCACTGTAAGTATCCAACATTTATCTGTGTATATTAGTAATTACACAAACGATGATTTAAATGGTACCTACTAAGATAGTTTATATTTAATTTTCTTATAGCGCTACTCATCTCAGTGTAGGGTGTCAGAGCGCTTTACTGCACACACAGAGCCACAATAATTGATATCCGCATTAAAATTAATATACAGTAAATGTTATATAAAACAATGAAGATTGTAAGGGATAGGATTCACAGATGGTACTTATTTGTAGACATTATATGTTAAAAATGATTTGTCAGAAGACACAGAAAGTCAGGATATAAAACATAACACGGTGATTGGGATTGTCTGTACTAACAATACTTTTATTAATTCCCAAAGGAACTTTTCTTTGCAATCTTAGAATAATGACAGTTGAGAAAAAAAACATAATAAGTATCTAAACTCATGACTTACAGTTTGCATGCAGCACATTGATGCTGGTAAATAGATCCCTGTGCTACATTAGAAGAATTCCAACATATGAACATGAAGTAACAAAATCTCAGTGTCAAGACTAGTAGCCCACTTACCTCTCTACATAAAATACAAGTCCGAGATCTGCATGTAACATGATGTGTCTTGAGGCAGGCACATTTACCCCCTATGATGCATTCAGATCCTAAACTGTAAATGGACAAACAACATCTGCCCTACAACTGCATTTACCATTAGAGTTAGCTCATCTCTAATATAATCCCTATAAAATGATTTGTAAGAGGCGAGAACCGGAAACATGTAGTCCTGCCACAGGCACCATATGACATCTCTACCATCATGGCCTCTCGTAGCATAGACGCAGAAGAGTGTGTGCAGTGTAAATACTTTTCAAGTAAGTGATGAAGTTGTGGTGTATGTCACCATATTCATGAGTTCCCAGGGAGAATTACGTGGCCCAGGTGGGATGGGCAGTGGTGTGGCTTCGAGGGAGGGGGTTTTGGGGTGTAAAATCCCCTACAAGCATTATTGGCTTGCCAGTTGGGTCTGGGGAGTCCTGTTTCTGGTTTCCTATGTCAATGTTGTTTTTTCTAAATGTTCTAGTTTCTCTAAGAGCTTTTAACTTATTCATTTTTTTGGAGCTGAAACTTAAGTATATATAGTAACTGGTTTACCCCAAAAAATAGAAAATAATTTATTCCATAGAAGTACTCCTTGAATGGATGCAAATGTACAACTTTTTGTAGTTCTCACACATTGGCAGTAGTGGGCTTGAGCAGCTGCGCCAGTCTCAGGTTTTCAGGCATGTGACTGGCAACCTCACGCTCACAAGTGATAGGACAAATGCTTGTAAATGGTCTGACCACTGGCACTCGCTCACGGTAGCATTCCAAACCCTTGTTTCTCACCCACTGTGCACCTGTAGACAGAGGCCAATCTAATCCAAATCTGCACTGACCCTGCTCCTCATGGGAACAGTTCAGCCCTCCACCCCGCAGGACACTGCTATTTTTAGTTGAGAAATTTGAGATTCACCCCATACAATACTCACTAAGGTATTGTATTGTAATTGTATTGTATTGTATTGTAATTGCATTTATATAGCGCTTACTACCCCTGACGAGACGTCAAAGCGCTCTTTTGGCGAGTAGCGTGCAACTCCAGGACCCATAGAGGATTAGTGTTGCATTAGTATAGTGAAACATGCAAGTACATTTTAAGTGGTGGATAGGTTAGTCAGTTATTTGGGTTTGGAATGATAGCAGAACGATAGAGGAGGAAAAAGGTTTGTATTTATATAGCGCTTATTGACGCACGCTATTCAGGAAACCTATAAAGGATTAGTGGTGAATTAATATGGTGAAATATGAAGTAATTTCAGTGCTGGATATTAGTCAGTTATTTGGAATGAGAAGGATAAAGGGGAAGAAAGATTTGCATTCATATAGCACTTGTTACCCCTGATGGGTGTTCAAGCGCTTTTCTGGCGAGTAGCACGCCACTCTAGAACCCATAAAGGATTAGTGTTGAAAAATAGTATACTTAGTACACTGGTACAGGACTTGCATCGGTGACACGTCACATTATCATTCAGGAGCTATAACTCGATGAAGCAATAAAATGATGCTCTCTGAAATAACACCCCTTTCTGGTCACACAGGTAAAATATTAAATCCAATAGAAATTTTGGGGGCTGTGCTGTGTGATTTCCTGAGTGAACTTTCAACAACTTATAAACAAGTCAGCAACTCTAGAAAGTACGGAGTCAATCACGCGAATATCTCATTACAGAGACGGTAGACAAGCAGCCCCCCCTCCTGCGCACCTTGAATAATTCAACACTCCTTATAAATGACGTGTCATTCTCGTGGCGCGGAGGAGATCAGATTCCACGAATCCGCAGCAGGCTCCGAGCAGATCACTCAATCTGTGTCTGCCGAGACTCGTCTGTGTAAAGAGGGCACCACGGGACGCCGGGCACCCGGCTGTCTGCTGCGTGCACGCGCATCACTTGGTGCGGTTTATTCGCCAACTATGCACTCTACACTGCTACGAAGGAATCGGCCCCTGGTGAAAAATGGATGGTCAAATGGATTGAGATGAAATAAAGGAGCAATAGTAGAGTTTGAAGGAAGAAAAGAAAGAAAAAAATAAAGTCAAACAAAGAAAGGTAACACAATCAAGGAAAAAAGAAGCAAAAAATCCGGAACAAAGAATGTAATAAAGAGCTAGGTGGGATTAGAAAACGGCAGGAAATCAAACAGAGGTGGAAACAAGACTGAATATAGACAAAGAGATAGAAAGTGAGAGGCAAATACAAGTAAAGCAAAATAAAACATAGCACGATGAATGGGTGAGTGGATTTTAAAGAAAAGGCAGAACAAAAGAAGAAGTGGACAAGTACATCCTTCTGATCTGGTTCTGCAGTTGGTTCCGGTGTATCCCAAATTCTCCTGGCTGCCGTCAACCCCACAGCAAGTTGCATCCTTCAAGAAGGGCAATCTACAGCTTTTTCAAACGCATCTGTCTCACTGATGGATCTACATTGGTGCCAGCTGCCACCATGGGCTTTGTGTTCAGGCCCACCACAGGGCCGGTTCATTCTTCCGCTGTGGCCCTTGGGTTCATACCAGACCCTTCCACACCAACACAAATCCAGGAGCTGTTCCCAGCAATGATTTCTGACTGCGAGCCGCAGTACGCTCACTCCAGACTTATGTCGTGCAATGACATCACAAAGGTGCACCCATTTCATTTGCAGCTGGAATCAAATCCGAACTCTGGCTCAATGCTGGTACTGCTAGAAGCGGGAGGCCTTTAATGGAACCAACTGCGCTACGGTTCAGGGTATGCAAAGTGTTTCTTATGACATTGACCATAACAAGGAGGTGGACAACTTGCTTTCCTGACGTTATACTGTTGTCGAGCTTTACAAAATACAAGTGAGGTACGTAGATCCCCGGAGACTAAGCTAGACTCGCCAACTGGGCCACTGATGTCCATCTTTTGTAGTAACAGCGTGAGGGGCAACAGAGGTGCTAGACCTACAGCTGCCTGTTGTTGAAACGGAGACAACCTTGGTTACTGAGGTCCAACAACCAGGTCCAACTTCTTCTGCGCCACCATTGCCCTTCAGTTATGCCCTTAGAGAAGACCAAATGGCCACTTGGCTGATGATGTACTCAGGCACACTGGTCACTCAACATGTTGCTAGGCGACATAAGCCTACTTCCGGTGATTCAGATTCTTTCATAAGGCATCTTTACCTGTAATACTGAATTTGAATTGAATTTAAAAGAATTTGTAAAGCGCACGTATACCACGCGGTTTCTTGGCGCTAGGGGGAAGCTGATAGCTCAGGGAGGGGGGCACAGGATTTAGGATGGGAAGGCTTGATGAAAGAGATGAGTTTTGAGAGCCTTTCGGAACTCAATGTAAGAAGGTGCAGATCTGACAACTATGGGGAGTGCGTTCCAAAAAGTAGGGGCAAGCACAGAAAACTTCAAGCCTCCCGACCTGCTTTTCTTAAAGCGAGGTATAGAAAGGAGGGACTTGGTGGAGGAGCGTAGCACTCTGCCGGGGCGGTAGACAGTGATGGCAGAGGAGATAAACGCGGGGGCGGACCCAGTTAAAGCCTGAAAGGTTGTACAGCCCAGATTAAAAAGGGCCCGTTCTTTAATGGGTAACCAGTGAAGTGATTTGAGTGTGGGGGTGATATGGTGGAATTTGGGTAACCTAAAAATCAGGCGGGCCGCCTGATTTTGCACCAACTGGAGGCGTCGAAGGGCACTGACGGGGACACCGCTATACACAATGTTCCCATAATCCAGTCGCGATAAGACCATCGCCATTAAAATCAGTTTTAGTGCATAGGGAGAAAAAAACGGGAAATTTTGCGGATGGTGCGAAGAGTAAAGAAGCAGGAGGAGACTACAGAGCTCATCTGGGCGTGAAGTGTGAGGTGTTGATCTAGGGTGATCCCGAGTGTTTTGCCAGAAGGTGATGGTGAAGGGGGGGGGACCTAGGGAGGGTGGCCAAAAGATGGGGGACCAGGAACTACGACTGCCCCCGGTAAGGACCAACTCTGTCTTACCCGGGTTTAGTTTTAAGTGATTAGAGTTCATCCAGTCCCTGATGAACAACATTACAGATTGGACATTGTGAACAGTGGTAGGGGAGTGGGAAAGATTGAAGATGAGCTGGAGGTCATCGGCGTAATTGTACACCATGACCTCCATATCTTGAAGTGCAGAAATAAGGGGGAAAATTTACAAATTAAACAATAATGGGGAAAGGGAGGATCCCTGAGGGACACCACACAGAACCTTACGTGGAGAGGCAGTGAGATCAGCCAGACGGACTGCTTGGGTGCTCTCGATCAAGAAGGAGCTGAGCCAGACCAACATCAGGCCCCCTATGCCCGCCACTTTAACACGGGAGAGAAGGATGGAATGTTCAACCGTGTCAAAAGCGGCTGACAGATCTAAAAGAATAAGGGCCTGAGGGGTATTGGAGTCCAGCCCTTCTCTTAGTTTGTCTATAACCGAGACAACAACCTTCTCGGTGGAATGTCGAGGGCGGAAACCTGCCTGACACGGTGCAAGGAAGCCGCTATCTTCCACAAATACTGGTGGAACAGATGCCGATAGGTAAAGTCTCGCCAATGTCTCTTTAGGACATATTGGCATAAAATCCTTGAATAGACTGTGCCTTCTGAGCAAGTCTAAACACATGTTTTATAGAATATGGCCTGAGAAATATTACTGGTTGTCCTGCAAGAATCACAAGGCCTTGCTGGTTCAAACCGCAAATGATGAACAAGTTCCAGCAAAGTATGTCATGCCTTCTGTTTTAAATATTACCAATTGTGTGTGCAGAGCTAATGGCACTATTATAGTGCTTCTAAGGCACATCTGTATGCCGTTGACTGTCAACAATGTCCAGGTATGCCTTAAGGACAGGCCCTATAAAGGCAGTAGAATATATGGGCAGATGACTGATTCAGCACACAAATAATTTCAGGACAGTCAAACTGCACCACAGACCTTGGGACTATTTTCTCCCCCCAAGCAGTTCCATCAATAGTACAGGAAGGTTAGGTATTATTCCAGATGCGAAGTCCCATAGACTCCAACCTTTCCATACGGTGCTGCAGCTGTAGCCCTTTAAGGGCCCAGGTTGTGGTGGTAACTGAGGCAGTTCGTACCATTAGGGCCAGTTCTCTTTTACCACTTCCTCCTGCAGCGACGACAGGCTCAGGGTTTCAGTCAACCAGTCTCAACTACCAATCGATTGAATGTGGTCATATATTTCAACAATTCTTGATGGCCCATGTTAAACTTAACAACTCTAGGCCTAAATCACAAAATGCCCTTTGTAGTATGTTTTGTAGCGCTACAAAATGTACGACCAAGTGTACTTTTTGCCTCTTACACATGCGGAGGTCTGCGCCACGACTGCGGAGTATCTGTAAGTATAGATTTTAGTAGTAAATGTGGGAGGGACAAAGGGGCGTGGGTGGGAAAAGGGGCCAGACTTACTACTAAAGGAGAAAGCATTAGGGAGGAGTAATAGTGGTTTAGGGTCGGACGTCACTCACCCACAAGAGAGTAAGCCAGCTGCATAATTCTGTGGGTGGAGACATGTAACTTACAATTAAATAGCACGTTTACACTTAGATAAGTAGTCAAACTTAAAACGAAGTGTTCACTTACTAAATGGTGTAACTTACCTGTAAGAAGGAGGCCCTTTTTTATCAAAAGAAAGGGTTAGTGGCCATCTTTCAAATACCTTCCACATCCAATAACAAAACAATAAAACATTAAATACAGGAGTATTTCTTTTTACAAAAGGAATACTCCAATTGGTCTCTTTCCCACTTAAATATGAGATGAAAAGACCACTTTAGTTTGACCATCTGGGAAGGTTGCTGGTTTACACAAAAAATGCATCTGACACTGGCTTATAAACAATAGAAATTTGATCCAAGACAACTCCTCTGGAGAAGCTAAAAGTATAATTGAAATTCCCAATGAACAGGAGTGTGCAAAAAACTTAGGAAGTTGGCAATGCCCATGAACCCTAGCCTTTAGCACGTAAAGAGAAAGAGATTTGACTGGTATCTTTTTCTTTGTCTTCAAGAAATTACCTATCTGCTGTTTAAAGGTTGCTGTTTGTAAATGAAGGTGTCTTATTCTCTATTTTGACTAAACTGACTTCATGAGTGCAATTTAGTTATGACTTCCAGGATCTAAGCAGAGTTGTGCCTCAATCTGTCTCTTGGGAAGTGTGATGACATGGGCTAGGCAATGTGTCAGGGTTTGCATTGTGCTTTACAAGATCCAAAGGAAGTGATGCTCTCTTCTGTCTCTCACCGTCCCCTCCAGTGATCAAATTTACTAGAATTTGAGAGCTAATGGTGGAAGTGGGGAAAAGGGAACGCGATAAGAGAGGAAATAGAGACACCAGATGGAATTCTGGCTGTAGCAACATTGCAGCACAATTTACCTAGGAAAGTTGCCTAGTACCATGAGAGAAGTTAAAGGATGCTTTTAATTATTTATGTGCTTTGGAAAATAATGAGATGTGTGTATCTGTCACAGCATTTATTAAAATGGCCTTAGAAAGAAGAAAAAAATTAGTATACCTTATGGCTCTAACATATGAGACCCAAGATTAAACTTATTACCTTCTAGCCTGATTGTATAATATGAATTATATTGATTATAATGAATAAAACTGGATGGGGTTTGAAACCTTACGATTAGTAACAACTCTTGTACAGAAGTATGTGTGCTGCTTAACTGCAGCACACATAGAAGTTTCAAAACATTATTTTTTTCAATGATTGTTTATGTGCACATAAACAATCAATGGCGTTTTGCTGTTTTTGTTTGTGCTGCACAACGCAACACTCATGTAAACTGGAAAAACTAGGAGAAATAAAGCATTTCTACTCATTGTGCCTGTTTAACAACAGGTTTTCCCTGGTCTTAAATTTGGGGCTGCTACCTATTTATGCCACCATTGTAAATAGGGGGCAGTGTAAAAATCAATGGGTGTTGCGGTGGAACGCCCACAGCAACACGCATTGCTCTCCCCTTTCACACAAAGCATAGCGTGAAAGGAGGCCTTATATTCAAGGCAACGTTAAGCAACATTAAGTGGTTTGACGCTGCCTTGTAAATAAGGAAAAGCCCCTTTCACCACCACCAGGTCTGAAAAAGTGACGTTGTGGTGGCGATACATTTTTCCAGATAACCCTGGGCACCATTCTCGGCATTGTGGAAGATATTGCTGAGAAAACTAAGATGGCCTGGTACCAGCTCTCCTTACAGACAGAAGCAAAATCCTTCCTCCCAGAAAATGACTACAGAACTGCCAATAAAGATTTCATACTCTCGAATCTCAATGATGCGTGACAATGCATGGTTCCACAGCTCCCAAACTTAACACTGCCCCCCACCCCTTCACAAGGGCATCCTACAACAACAGCATACCCCATGAAGGGTTTGAAGGCATACACCCAGTTCACTACCATACTGATAGAGTTCCACTGGCTGCATTTGCTTGCCCACTCCATCCTCAAAACAAGCAGCTACATCTACAGTCATCACAATTGGCACCTAAGCCTATCTGGTTGACATGAACTCCATTCCTGGTGGCTCTTGGCACATCCACAGTCAGGACACCATCAGACTGGAGTCAAAGACGTGAAAAGAAGAAAAGGCAACAGGCCTTTACCAACTGTGCACCTGTCAGACAGCTCAGTGCTATGTAGGAAATGAAAGCTGCACTGACTTGTATATGTTGTACCCAGCAGGAGCGGTGTTCTCTAGTGCAGTACCCCAATGCTCAACTGTGCTTACCCTGATGAGGGTAATGGCGCCACACATGGAGAAAGAACATAGAAGAAAGAGGGGAAGAAAACAAGGTAAGTGAGGGAAGAGCAACTTCTTGTGTCCACCCAAGGGTATGCCACTGGCCACCTTCTGGTATGCTGGCTCGTGGAATGCTGGAAGGAGCAATACCCCTGGGACTCTTGTGATCCTGGAAAAAGAGAGAGGTGTAAGTACATGAACAATGCTACCAATGGTGTTCTGCATAATGACCTATATCACATGTACAATCTTTACCTAGAACAGTGTAAATAAAGCAGTGTTCTGGAACTTAATGGAACACGCTGCTTGGTGATATCTTGTCATAGTATTCAATACCAGGCCCAGCATAATCATGGTTATGCAAAGGTAGCTAGGATTTAGGTGGCAGCTGGAAGCTCTTGGAATCAGAGTGTAAAGAAGGGGTCTGGTACTCTTAAAATCAGAGCCCGGGACAAGGTAAGTAGAATTCTGGGTATGCTGGGGAACACTCACTCACTTACTCACACTATAGCATTTCCACACTACTGCATACATATCAAAAGAAATAAAAGAAATGCAAGGCTGTAAGGCATACGAATTAACTGCTCAGTATTGTATGGCTTTAAGGACTCTTGAGGCTTGGTAAACATAAAAATAACATGGCTCATACACAATGCTCTTGATAATAAGGCTCCTTTTATCACACACCCACAACTATGCAGGGAACCAATACCAAATGCGGAGCTGCACAGAATATGTAGGATTTCCTGAGCACTAGCTTTGCAGCAGAAAGTCTGGTGAATGTGCTTGTTGATACATTCTACTTAGCTAGTCCTTCGGTTTGTAGGATAATGCACAGTGTCTCGGAGCGGCCATTGCCATGGCAAGGAGGCCGTTACTGCCATGATACGGACCTTGAAGGAGGCCAGAGAATAAGGAGGTGCTACTGGTTTGGGAGCCGATGCTGGTTGTCGAGTAAGGTGCGGTTTAGTGTGCAGCTTTACGATGGCCGCCAAGACTTCTGCGTCTTGCACAAGGTGGGAACCACCTATCGGGTGGTTCTACCTCGGAGCATGTCAGGGAGCCTTTCAGGCTGTTCTAGTGTGTGTGGGCAATTCCTCCTCTTCATTCCTTATCTTACCATGTTGACATAGTGATAATGATAGGTCCCAGACAAAAACTCTGAGCATATACGTTTGCTAGACTAGGGTCAAATGTTACACCCATTGAAGTTCCACCAACTAGAAGAGAGAACAGGTCTTCACACTTTGTTTCTTGTGATGGCCAGCTAGATGTATGCAGAAACCAAACTGTTGGATTTTCATGTACCTATTCAGTATTCCTGAAGATGTGCTGAACCACTAATATTTCCTGTTGCAGTAGGTTTGTGTAGTATGTCTTCAATTTGGAAGAGATTAAAGGTTGCGTCTGGGATTGTATTTGAAGTCTCTGATATAATTGTATATGTTTACGATAGCTTTCATGTAAATGGGCATACTGAGGAAGGTATTATGTGGAAAAATTGTAAATCTGGGTGCACCGGTTCAAGGACTCTGTCTACACCTGATACATGGAGCCTTACTGGTGGGTGGGGGCCGGTTCTTGTAAATAGCCCTACCCTGTATGTTGTACAAATCTATCCACCCTTTATTAAAAGGAGCTCTAGCAAAATATTTTTTCTTTTCCGAGGCAGAAAGTGAAAGAAGTGCACTGCTGCTTGAACTGAGAAATCATAAATTTGTACCATATGTTCACCCTAATTTGTACAATACCCCAAGACTCGACTGCTTTTGCAACAGCACATTGTGTCTTTCCACGTGTTCTGCCTACTAGAAAAACGTGGAAGGTTTAATATTAGCCTACACCAAAAGCTGCCAAGTTTGATGACTTTACAAAGCTATTTAGACTCATAAGTGTAACGGGGCGGCCCTGCCAAATCGACCCTTTACTGTGGAGGACACTGTACCGAGCACGGGAACCCTAAGTGAACTGTCTGTCACTCCCCCCTCCTCTTGTCTTCCACAGCAGATAGACTCACGCATGGAGAGTGAGTGTGACTGGCCCTTTTACTCGGACCCAGAGTATGAGTGGGCGGGTTCCCGCGACGAGGCGTTCCCGTCAAATACGGAAGTGCCGGAGAACCAGGTGTGCTTGTACACCCGGAGTGGAGAAGACGAGAGAGAGCAGAACACAGAGAGCGATCGAAGGACGGAAGCGAGACGAACAGAGGAGCCGGAGCGAGGAGGAGAGAGCCCGAATACGGAGGAGAAGCCTGGAGGCCAACGTCACCACGAGTCGCCCAGCCACTCACCCGGGGGAGGTGTGTGGCTAGCCCAGGTGCGTAACAAGATCCGAGGCTGGGTAGGACGGAAGGGCGACCCCCTTGTACATTAGCGGGTATCCCTTAGTCCTGGTTCCCCTTTCCCGAGCACACCCCGTCACTGCACTTGTATATATAGATTTGACTCACGGGTGGTTGTCTCTCCTCACTCCCTTTCCCCTCAGCTGTGTGCACATAGAACGCTGTTCTCACGCACTGCTTTCTTTTCGTTTATTTTGGGTCCTGAGTAGAAAAGCAAAGACGGACTCCGAGGACTGCAGACCCCGCCGAAGCCCGGACGGCTATCGTAGGACTGAGCCAGTCAAGCACCGAAGCCGGAAGAGTACTCGGAGCCGTTCCCCAGGGAGACCTGGCCCCAGGCGAAAGACTTGTACTGACTTTCTGTTAGAGTCAATAATACCACCATTGACCAAAACACATCTGTTGCCTCTCCCTCCGCTGCCCCAAGAATCCCCGCCTGCTACAATAAGTTAATAACATCTGTAAAGTGTTCCAATTCAAAGAAGATTTGACCCTTGTTTTGCACCCAATTACAGTCTTGGTGGTAAGTTGCAGGAACTAAAAAGTGAGCAAAGTGTCCACCACACCCACGGGCAAGAGAGAGAGTACCAACTGCAGCAGTGGGTGAGAGACGCACACAAGGGAAACAACTGGAAAACACATACACTCTCATTGGGTACTAGAGCAGAAAAAAAAATTCTCTTGAAAAGTGATCAGCGGAAATTCACAAGTAATGGGTCCATGCTCCAAGGGATGGACAAATGCAAAAGTAGGAAGAAACCCCACATCATCTAGTGAATAAGAACCAAGCAAACAAGAGTGATATTAAAGCCAACCAATGGAAAGCAATAGACGGGTGAAAAGCCCACTGTAAGTTAACTATATGTCTCGCAACAGACAGCACATGATTTATTTAGAAGGTGAGACCTAAAAATAGGTGCAAACACATTTGTGAATCTTTTGCCACTTTCACACGGGTCTGAATGAACCTCTAAATGTGCTAGCTATGTCTTGTGAGGCCAGGTGATGTGTTGTTTTCTTACAAACGCGAAGAGGTGAGCTGTGTGTATTTACACTCAGGAGTCCCCACTCAATGGGTCTCATCGCACAGCTCGAGCTTTCAACAGGAACCCATTGCAGCCGCTGATTTCGTCATTTTGTAGGTAATTAACACATTCCTATACATCGCACTACAGTGGTCTGTAGTTCTTTAGCATCTTGCATCTCATCATCAGTGCTGTGTGGCATGAAGGTGGTTATGTTAGCTGTGTCATAGGTTCATAAAGGGAATGCCTTAATTAGTGAAATCCTTTTTAGAGTGCCAGTTTCACCAGTGGCAAAGGGAAGAGCGATTTATTTTTGTCCTAAAAAGTGAGTATAATTGCATTTATTGAGACTGCATGTGTACATTTTACACTGCTGTGCCTATTGATTTATTGTATCCAAGGATGTGTAAATCTCTCTGTGTGCCTTCCCTGCAATAAACAAAACACGCTTTCATTCAAGCTCTAGCAGTGCGAAGAGAATTTATTAAAAAATGTTCTTGGTAATCTATTCTCAGTCTAATTTTAAAATCAATAATAAAAAATACAAACCTATTGTTTGGGTTGACTCAGAAAATAATAGAATAAGGAACTTGGGCTCAAATGCAATCAAATAGTCGGCCATGTTGGGAATTGCATGACATCTGGACAAAATTAATCTCTACCTGCAGAACATGCAGCCCGGAATGTAGAAATGGAGAGAACCCCTGGTGAGCGGCTCTGTCTCAGAAGAAAACTGTTGTAACCAGGAACAATCTCTATGCAGAGCGCAAACCAATGAGCATCCGGCAGACGAAGGCTTTTGGATTAAAGACCGAGCCTGCCAGGAACAATAACAAGCATTGGCAATGCCAATAGGTCTGGCATTGAAGGAATGCTGAATAGAAATGTGGAAAAAAACAAAGGCAGAGTATGTTTTTCAAATAAATCAGACTAATACAGGTAGGAAGAAAATCCATTAGTTCCTCCAGGTGGGACCCTAGTGCCCAGGCTAATGCTCTAAATAATTCAAACACTCACTGTATCTTCCCCAGTTGTTTCACACAATAGGATTTGATATTTTATTTAACAATACATCACAAACCCAAAACATAAAACATTAAAAACAAGATAACATAATAATCAATAATCGTTCATAATTCCTTCCTACCCACACAATCTATACCCGGTTGCACACAAATACATGTTCAATCCATGGGGAGATAGTCCATTACACACAAATGAGAGATACTTACACCTCCACTGAATCCAAGATGTGTGTATTTGTAAATTTGTACATATAATTTTTGATCCGTTAAACTTCTCCACTTTTTCAAGTTGACGCATTTCGGCCCACTGGCTTGGCCCTCATCAGGGCCGGGGCAAAAAAAGAAAGGAAAACCACCTACAAAACAATTTTCTCAAATCAATATTATTGATTTAATTTAAGGTTTTATATAGCGCTCTAATGCCCAGGGACGTCTTGGCGTTGAAGCAGACAGGGAAGGAGTGAGGCCTGAACGGAATGATTCTTTGTTTTCAGTGTGGGCAACAGCCAGGTTTTGACTAATTTACGAAAAGTCAAGAAGTCAGCGCAGCATCTGATGGCTAAAGGTAGTGAATTCCATAGATTAGTTGCCTTCAGAAGGAAACTCCTGCCCCCACATGCCGTGAGTTTTGATCTAGGGATTGATAGTATCCTTGCTTCTGAGGATCTGAGCTTTCTGCTTGGCACGTACCGGGCTAATTCACTATGAAGGTAGCTGGGTACACAATTATGCAGTGCCTTGAAGTTTATGCATAAAGTTTTAAACTCAAGGCGTTTTGTTATAGGTAGCCAGTGTAGATTGCTCAAGATTTGGGTTGCTGACTTATGTTTAAGAATTCCAGCGATAAGTCTCGCTGCCGCCTTTTGTAGTACTTGTAGTTTTTGTAAGTCGTCTTTGTGAATACCAATAATTAGTAAATTTTCATAATCCAGTGAAGTCAGAACAAGAGAGGTGATGACCAATTTTTAGTGTTTCTTAGGGATGAACGGTCTGACTTTCCTAATCAGTTTTTGCATTTAGAAAACTGAAGAAGATAGGGCTTTAGTTTGGTGATGGAAGAGGAGTTTAACCTCAAAAATGACTCCCAGATTTCTACCCTTTTGAGCTGGAATAGCTAAGGATCCCATATTCTGGGGCCACTAGCTAGGGGACTAGACAGATCTATTGTTACCGAAAACTGACACCTCAGTTTTGCCCGAGTCTAGCTTTAGGCAGTTTGTTTTCATCTAGTGATCAACTTGCGTAATGCATGAGCTGAACCTGAGGCCTGCCTCTGTAGAGTCTTTAGGTATGGACACCATAATTTATGTGTCATCGGCGTAAGACACTACTGAGAACCCCAGGGACGTTATTAGTTTCAGCAGAGGAGCAACACACAAACTAAAAAGGGTGGGGCTCAGTGAGGAGCCCTGCGGAACCCCACATGGTGGACTAAATTGTTCAGAAGTGCAATTGCCCAATGCTACATGGTTTCTTCTGTTTGTTTAGAAATCTTGTAGTAAGGTCAAGCAGCTCCTCTAATCCCATGGTCCTTAGACGGTAGTTCAATATCGTATGGTTGACGGTGTCTAATGCCGCCGATGGATCGAGTAATATCAGGACTGCTTGGTCACCTTTGTCCAATATCCATCTGATCTCTTCAGAGGCAGCAAGCAGAGTCATTTCTGTACTATGCGCCTTTCTGAAACCATACTATGAGGAATCCGGGAGATTATTATTATCAATACAGGTAGTTAATTCTGCATTTAGTGCTTTTTCAAGTATTTTGGCAGGAAATGAAAGCCTAGAGATGAGTCTGTAGCTACTAGCTTCCAGGGAATCCAAGTTTCTTTTTTTCAATATGGGGAAGATAGAAACCATCTACCAAACAGTGGGAATGTGTCCTGCGTTAAGCACTTTATGTAAAATTAGTGTGAGTTGTTCCTCGAACACCTTGGGGGCTAGATAAATAATTTTAGGGGGACAGGGATCTAATGAGGACCCTGATTTGCAAGCCCTGATGAATTTCATAACTTGCTCTCTGTCAAGGGGGGAAAACCTATCCAGGATTGTGGGAGAGTTGTTCATTGCGATGGTGGATACTTCCTTATGGTTTTGAATGAACGATTCAAAAACCTCTGTGACTTTATCTTCGAAAAAATTAGCGAGGGTGTCGCAGAGAGTTAGATTCGACGCGCTGACTTCCCTAGTTACCATTTTAGATAATGTGGTTAATGTTTTAAACAGTTCCTTAGCCGAATTTTCGGCCAGCATGATCTGTTCAGTAAAGTATTTAGTTTTCTCCCTGTGTATCAGTTTTTTTTTTATTCCAGAATGGCTCTATTCTAGGTCTCTTTGTCACTCGGGTTATAATGAATTCTCCACTTACACTCCTCCACTTACACTCTAGTCTGCTACAGGTTTGTTTCTGAGAACTTACTGTTTTTGAGAGCCAAGGTTCAGCCAGGGTATTACGCCAACTTTTTTGCTTTTTCTCAGAGGCTAGGAGGCCCATGGCCATCCTTATCCAGATATTATATTTATGAGCAGCAATGTCATAATCGTTATCCCCAGTATTTGTTAAAGGACGTGTGTCTACCAGAATAGTATATCAATTCTGTGAATTTATCTTAGCCCAAGCTCTGGAATTAAGGATCTTTGTTGGTGACATTCTGGCCACATTATGTGACTGGGGTGGGCTAATAGAAAAAGATATAGTTTTGTGATCTGACCAAGTTAGGGGTGGAATATCGGTGATAACTAGGAAGGGAATGTTCTAGAAAATTCCATCCAATGTGTGGCCCGCTGAATGAGTAGGTGATTTGATTTTTTGATCAAGGCCTAATGGTCTTCCAAACTTCTACTCGTGGACCTTATCCTGGTCATTATCGTTCTCTAGTATGAAGTTAAAATCCCCTAAAACTAAGAATCTGATCTTGTGACCGAGTGACCGATTAAGCCGTTCAGATTAGTGAGAAAAAATTCTCTCCTTCTACATCCCCAACCGCCAGCTACGCTCCGCCGACCTCTCACTCGCCACCATCCCGCGCATCTGAAGAACAACCACCAGTGGGAGATTCTTCTCCCACCTCGCCGCCAAGACATGCAACACCCTCCCACTGAGCCTACGACAGACCTAAGACCTGCTGACCTTCAGGAGGATACTGAAGACCTGGCTGTTCGATCAGTAGCGCCCCCCCCGCCAGCGCCTTGAGACCCTCGCGGGTATGTAGTGCGCTTTACAATGGATTGATTGATTGATTGATTGATTGAATTCTCTATACCCGGGAGGACGGTACAACAGCATCCAATTGAGTGAATCATTTTTTATCAGCTCTAATTGAAAAAGGATGTTTTCACAACTAGTCGTTTTCATTCCTGCCGTAAACATTATATTAATCCTTTCTTTGGAGATAATAGCTAGACCACATCCTCTCTTTGATTTCCTATCCTCATGCATCATTTTGTATCCGGGGGGTATCGCTTCCAGCAGGTCTGGGCTGGAGGCTTCATATGCCCATCTTTCGGTAATAAAAAAAATATCAATATTGTATGTCTCAATATAAAGTGCCATTTCCTACCTATTTTTAACCATTGATGTAGCGTTGATTAAATAACACTAAAAAGATTTAGTTTCGTGTGAGTGAATTCCACTCCCATCTTTCTTGGCCTTGTAGTACCTAATGGGGATATTAGTAAGGGTTAAATTGCATCCAGGACAAGTTGAAAAGTTCAGGCCATTATCCGGTTCTAAAAGGGAACAGCTATGGAGTTTAGCTATGAAGTACACTACAGGGGTATTGCCCCTGGATAAAAATGAGCAGGGGTTCCGGCCCTCGGCGCGATCTGGACGCAGACAGGCTTGCTTTTGGGGCGCCCGCAGCGTGCACCCGCTGCGCGTGCGACTTTGCATTGAATTTAGTAGCCAGCCTCCGGAAGTGAAAGCGCGGTCCCCGGAAGCGAGGCTGAGACACCTATGAGTATGCTCTTAAGAGAAACACCCACAAGTAAGTTACTCTGGAAGACCAGGCACACAGTTAAAATACAATTATAGTGGTTAAAAGAGTAAAAACAGCGGGACATATTACCAAGGAATAGCAATATTTATCGCAAAATGCACTTAGCACATTTTTTCTTATTGCTGGATATGTTAGCGGAGAAAACATGCTATTTGCAACGTTTTTCTCCATCACCACCCCCTTTTGTACCGCTAAGAACTGGTCTGGGCAGTTGTTAGTATTTGGAGATATTCACGCTTAGCATGCATATTTCCATCGCTACGCCTGCCTTGCTAATAGGCGATAGCGCCGTTAGCGACTGCTTTTAGTTGCTAACTTGTTGGGTACGCCCACTTTGCATGTCATTAGCGATAAACATCGGTGACATGCAAAGCGGGCCCCAAACCGCTCACTATCGCCGAAAAGCTGTCGCTAACTCCAGTTAGCGACAGCTTGCTAATAGGGCGATAGAATTATTGCCGCTTAGCGGCTGAAAACGGCTGCTAAATCGGCGATAATTGCCTATCGCCCCCCTTGGTAATATGCCCCAGCCTTTTTAAGTGTCAGTTAAAAGGCAGAGTGATCGGAAAATTAAGAACAAAGCAGACCAGCACCTCCTTCGTGCGCCTATCTCCATGCAATGCAATATCATAAATGCTCTTCATTGCTTATAGGAGATGCCAAAACTCCAATGCATGTGATTGTACTAAATAAATGATAAATACACATGAGAATGAGAACCAAATACAACCATAAAACTAACGGAACAGAACCTCACATAGATAACATCGCCTCGGTGGTCTGCATGAAGCAGTAGAAAAACAAAAATCAAGCTACAAACAAAACTGCCACCTGTGCACACTAAATATCACCTTGGCAACTAGACCTTACAGCCCCTACCACTGAGTTAGTGCAAAAACTACCTAAACACACATGACAGTGTATATCCAAAAACCGTGACCTTAAGATTCGACCTCAGTCAGAGCATAAATACCCATGATGATTTCAAAGAAACCTAAACGGGCAAAGCTTGTGCAGATGCTCCGCCTGGTATGTCTCCAAGCAATGCCTGGAAGAATGCACAAGACACCTAGGCCCAGATGTAGGTAAATCTGATTTACCGACTCTAGAATACCGAATTTTACCGATTCGGTATTCTAGATTCGGTAATCAGATGTAGGTAAACATTCGGTAATTTTTACCGAATCTGTATGATTCGGTAATTACCGAATCGGTATTTACCGATTCGGTAATTGCCATTGATTCCAATGGGCCTACAGGCCCATAAGAATCAATGTCAATTACAGATTCGGTAAATACCGATTCGGTAAAATTACCGATTTTGCAAGGGGAACAGGGTGTCACTTTGACACCCTGTTGCACCCCTGATTTTGGCTTGTGTGCCATGTGACACACATACATGCCCTTAGGGCATGTATGTGTGCCACATGGCACAGGTGTACATGCACAGATGTGCATGTACACAGGAATTCGTTATTTTCCATGCAATTGTATTACATGGTAAATAACGAATCGGTAATGGCCTGTGGCACTGTTCGAAGTGCCACCTACATCTGGATTTACCGATTTGGTAACTTTACCGAATCGGTATTTTACAGAATCGGTAAATTTACCGAATCGGTAAATATACCGATTCTGTAAATATAAGGCCCCCTACATGTCAAACACCAAATACCGGTCGGTAACGGCCGAAATCGGCTGTTACCGACCGGTATTTGGTGTCCTAACACCAAATACCGGTCGGTAACGGCCGAAATCGGCTGTTACCAACCGGTATTTGGTGTCCTACATCTGGCCCCTAATCAGTAAACTGTGCCGTGCCCCCATAAGATGGAAAAGCTACGAAGCATAGACTTCACCAATTACATTAGAAAGGTGCCAAACTCTCCTGTACGAGTGCACGAAGATGGAACTGCTCTACCACCTTAGCCAAACTCCCCTTTGCCGCACTGCTAAAGGACTCGATACACGGAACTACCAGTGAGCGTGGAGGCGAACCGTCTGAATCCCAGTATTGAGCGGCATCAGCTCATTTTTACCGAACCTGCAACAGAAACATTGGGAAGCCTAGGCCTTGGTGCCCTGCCTGTCCTGAAAGAAAGAGAATCCCAGGAACGTGTTGTGGAGAAACTATCCCTAATTAACCCGGAGGGGAGTGAATATATTACATCTTGTGAGACGCCTTTTTCCAGTGCCTTGTTTGTTGCACCAACCTGTGGAGTTGTACGCTATTTTCATGCCCTGGGTGTCCTGTCCCACCCCTTATTGTTCACTTTCGCCCTGATGAAGGTGTAGTCTGGCTGGGGCAACACACCGAAACGCGCGTTGGCGTTGTTCGTGCGGGGGCAGCTGGATTGCAGCCACCCCTACCCCCACCATCAAGATGACTTGTTCCATACTGTCACCTGACCATCTTGTGGCGTTTTTGTACAGTTTTTATCATTGAATGTGTTATGAATTGTGTGATTGAGGGATGAGTCCGTTTGGTGAATTGTGGGAGTATTTGAAGGAATGAATGTGTTGTATGGTTTAGAAGTGTGGGACGTGATGCATTGGAGCTGTGTGTTATTGAGTTTTGATATTCCACTAATATAATTATGAGTATTTAATCATTTTTTATATGTTTGTCAAAATATCAATACAATTGTTATTTATTTTGTAATCCTTGATGTGAGTGACTTTTCTTGTACTTGATCTGCTCCGGCGTTTGGGGACTAATCTGAAGATCTGGGGCAGGTAACCTTTTTGCGTTTGGTGTAACCTGTGCCATGACCCTCATAAAATGGAAAAGCGACGGAGCATAGACCCCCACCAATTACATTAGAAAGCTGCCAAACTCTCCTGTACGAGTGCACAAAGATGGAACTGCTTCACCACCTTAGCCAAACTCCCCTTTGCCGCACTGCTAAAGGTTTCAGGCTGATAGCCTCACTTCCTATTCCTTCATCACTGTAAAAAAGGGGCAATCTATTTAAAAAAAGCCTACATCAAACTCTGGCAGTGGCATCCAAAGAACGTCTATCTCGAAATACAAACGAGGGCATCCCCGACCATAACTACTGTATGTGTAGCATTGCAAGCAAATGGGAAGAGTTATGTATTGGTGTGGATAAGTACTGATGCAGGTTAAAAGGTTAGGTTGCACAGCCAAGCCAGAACTTAAAAGCCATAAAGGTTAATGACTACCCTCCTCCTATCTGTGTTGCTGCAAGAGAAAAACATCATAAATGACCTTGGGGTATATTATCAAGGGGTTTTATGTCCGCTTTTTTGGCTTTAAAAGCCAAGAAAGCGGAGATAAAATTATCTCCCTATTACCAAGCTGTCGCTAACACCAGTTAGCGACAGCTAATAGGAGATAGCGACCATCATGGGCCCCACTTTGCATGTCAGTGATATTTATCACTAATGATATGCAAAGTGGGCGTGCCAAGATGTTAGCGACTGGAAACAGTCGCTAACATCGCTATCTCCTATTACCAACTTTTGGAGATATTTGCGCTAAGGGCGAATATCTCCAAAAGCTAACACCTGCCCTGAGCAGTTCTTAGCCATGTTATCCAATGGGAGGTGGATAACATGGCTAAGAGCATTTGCTCGATAATGCATGAATATCGCGGACTTTTAAGCGATATTCATGCATTGCGGGCGTTTTTTATCGCATTTGCGATAAACCTTGCTAATAGCAAGGTTTATCTGCGATAAAAATCGCCGATGTGCGGCGATAATTTTTGTCTCTAAACAAGTTAGAGACAAAAATTATCGCTAGTTGTTGATAATATACCCCCTAGTTTTCCTGAGACATTTTAATAGCATTACAATGTCATGATTGCATGCCCCTGAAAGTTCAAGCTTTGGCAGCTGGATAAATAAACAATACGGCCTCAGTTGTCTGGAGGGCAAGCACTTTTGTTTTTGGAAACACACACCTTCTGCCCATTGAAAACATGTATTCCTAGCTCCCTACATGGGGGAAGAGCCACTCTAGTGATGCTCGGATGTATGACGTTACAACGCATACTTTTACAACGCCTACCTTTACAACGCGGTTTTTACCATGCATACCATTACAACGCATAGCGCTTAGGGGTGCTGGATAGTGAATCGTTTAATTTACTATTCCAACTCCAGTCCCCGTGGATAGTAGGGAAGGTTATTGGATAGTAAATTAACCTATTCCCTATCCTAGAGCGCCCCCCAGAGCAATGCGTTGTAATAGTTTGCGTTGTAAAAGTTGCGTTGTAATGGTAGGTCGTTTTAAAAGTTTCGTTGTAAAGGTTGTATACCGTGATGCTCACATAATTGTCTGGCGAAAGCTGCATTGTCAAGACAGACCACAAAAATTGTATTACAACTTAATGTCATAGGAGAATACCTAATGTATAATCTAAGCTTGTATTAAATAATCATCTATGTGCTCTGCTGATTGGTATACTACCTAAATGTCCTTTGGCTTTGTTGTGTAACATGAATTTCTCAAAGGCATTAGAGGAGCAAATTGTTTATGTTTATATATTTGAGATGTAGTGAACAAGGCGGACTTGTCCGCCGAAACGCGTCTGATCGTTTATATTGGTGAATAAAAGCCTTTGAAAAAAACCATAGGTTTCACACCAGTTATAGTTAGGTGGAAATTTTACTCGCATAAAACTATTGAAATTCCCACGTTATAGTTAGTTGGACTCACTATAACTTGCGCATGCAATGCACTGCTGATGACGTCACATATTACATCACTCATGACATGGTCAGTGACATCACTCATGACATCACTGATGACATCTCAAATGACATCACTGATGACAACATCCTTGTGACAAAGTAGCAGACCTCCTATCAGCATAAAATAACCTCTGACACACATTCAAAAATAGAAACTAACATTTTCTTAATAAAGGAGAAACCAATACCAATTACAACAACTTATTAGGTAATTCCAACATCTACATACACATCCTCTCATTCACCAACAGTTCTATATAGTCACTCATGCATGTACTTACTCATCATATGTGCTCATACACCTATACATCCTGTTACACACTAATACTCATCCATATAGTTACTCACACACAAATTAACATGCAGATAAACTATCAAAAAACCATTTACTTGATTATACTGCTATATACACACCACTACACATACTTCTACAGAAACGGAAACATATTTACTCTCTTAAACAATCAATTATAAAAACACATACTCACTAACCCACCCATACACACAATCATCCACCCATACAGTCTTGCACACATGCTGTCTTCAAAATACATACAAATAGTGAGTCACTCATTCATGCATCTGTGCTCTAAGTAATATCCCCCACCGAACCATACAGACACTGATACTGATACTCAAAAAAACAACTAATAACCCATATACACACTCATGTAGCTACTCACCAACCCATGCAGCCACTTATACACAAAGTGAGACACAGATACAGATATTTAAATATTTAATTATTACTCGCTAATATATGTATTCACTAAGATACATTTAATAAGTCAGTTAACCAATCAATTTTACACAAAAAAACATCCATTTAGACATTTATTTACCCATTTATTATTCCATCAACCTTTAGATATACATATATAAAAAATATTTATTTTTCAGAAAGATACACATTCACTGGATGATGTCATCAGTGATGTCATTTGAGATGTCATCAGTGATGTCATGAGTGATGTCACTGACCATGTCATGAGTGATGTAATATGTGACGTCATCAGCAGTGCATTGCACGCGCAAGTTATAGTGAGTCCAACTAACTATAACGTGGGAATTTCAATGGTTTTATGCAAGTAAAATTTCCACCTAACTATAACTGGTGTGAAACCTATGGTTTTTTCAGTGAATTTAATAGGTTTTTTAAATGCTAATTCCTAACTATAACTGGTGTGAAACCTATGGTTTTTTTCAGTGAATATATATATATATATATATATATATATATATATATATATATATATATATATATTCACTGAAAAAACCATAGGTTATAGACCATATATAGTTAGGAATTAGCATTTAAAAAACCTTATTTTACTCACACAAAACCATTGAAATTCCATATATAGTTAGTTGCACTAACTATATATCGCGCACCCGCAATCCACTGCTGATGATGTCACATATTACATCATTCATGACATGGTCAGTGACATCACTGATGACATCACTGATGACATCTCAAATGACATCACTGATGACATCACTGATGACATCTCAAATGACATCACTGATGACAACATCCAGTGATTATGTGTTTCTGTAAAGTTTAAATATGTTTTACATATTGAAGAATGAGTGGATGTATAAGTGTCTGAATGAAGGTTTTAGTAGGTGCGTGATTGACTGTATGAGTGAGTGATTAAATGCGTCTTACTAAATGCACGGGTTAGTGACTAAACTGTCTGAAAGTGTGCATCAGCATGTCTGTTGTTGTGCAAGCTGCTGCATGTGTTGATCAGTAGCTATATAAGTAGCTATATGGGTTATTGATTGGTTGCACAAGTATTTGTATGGGAGACTGAGTGTGTGTATGGCTGGCTGGGAGGTGTGTGACTCTGTGCAGATCAATGTGTACTTGTATCAGTGATTCTATAAGAGAGTAAGTATGTGTTAGTATATGTTTTAAAATGTAAGGTACTCTATGTTTAACTGTGTAGATTAGAAAATGGAACTGTGATTGATTCTTTACAGGACTGACAAGGTGTGTGAGTAACTCCATGGATGAGTGGCAGAGTGTGAGTGTCTGTATAGGTGTATGCGTGCATATGATAGTGTTGTAAAGATGAGTGATTGTATGTATGAATGATTGTATGGGTGAATGAGTGAAGGTGTGTGTAGACGTAGGAATCAGTGAGTGCGTATGTAGTAACTAGTATTGGTGTGTCAATGGTTTCAAAAATTATACTCTGTATTTAACACTGGGTGTAACAGAGGTTATATTAAAGTGTGAGGAGATGCATTGTATTGTCACATTAATGATATCATCATTGATGTGACCATTGATGTCAAATGAGATATCATCAGTGATGTCATTTGAGATGTCATCAGTGATGTCATCAGTGATGTCACTGACCATGTCATGAATGATGTAATATGTGACATCATCAGCAGTGGATTGCGGGTGCGCGAAATATAGTTAGTGCAACTAACTATATATGGAATTTCAATGGTTTTGTGTGAGTAAAATAAGGTTTTTTAAATGCTAATTCCTAACTATATATGGTCTATAACCTATGGTTTTTTCAGTGAATTTTCAAGGTTTTGTAAATGCTAATTCCTAACTATATATGGTCTATAACCTATGGTTTTTTCAGTGAATTTCAATGGTTTTTTAATAGCAAATATCATAAGCTGTCGAATGTCAAGTACGTGGTAAGTAAAAACATTTTCGTGTTTATGCACACTGATCTGCTTTGAATGCTACCCCCCACCCCTCATTTCTATTAGGAGTACTCTCTCTTTGCAGATAGTGAAGGGTAGTTAACGCAGCCCTTTGCCCCCTTTGTAATCCGTCGTGCCTGCTTCTCTCTCCATTTGATTGATTGTTCTCTTTGGTTCATTCTCTATTTACAAACAAGCACAGAGTCAAAATACTCTGTTTAGTCTTTGCAGATAGCGAAAAACCGTGTAAAAAAACAAAAGGAATCGAGCAAAATCAGTAGGCCACTAATGGGATCTCTTTTTGACCTCGCTAAAATAGAAACATTAGGAACAACCTGTTGAAAATAGCAATGCGTATGTACATAAGCGGCGTTCATTTGTGTTCACAGTACCCCTTGTTGATTGTTTGAATCGAGCATTGAATTGTTCGAAGTTGGTTCTCTTAAGGATCTTCTCTGCCTGCAAACGAGGAAGAATAGGAATATTCTCTCTCCCTTTGCAGATAGTGAAGGGTAGGTAACGCAAGCCTTTAACACGTCGTACCTATTTCATTCCTCATTGATTGATTGATTGTCCGAACATTGACTGTTTGGGAATTAGTTCTTTTTGGAGGTATTCCCTGTTTGCAAATAAACGTAGGAAAATCTTTGCAAGTAGTGAAAGGGTACGTAATGCGGACCTTTCTCCCCCGTTGTAATCTGTCATGCCTATCTACTCCCCACTGATTGATGCACCTGTTTCACCCGGACCATTTACTAGACATACGTCATCTGGCCCGACCAGAGAGCACCCCTAGTGAAAAAGACATATGCAATAATAACGAAGTGATCACTGTATCCTGTTAACAGAAACTTTAGCATGAAACAACCTGGAAAGAAAAGAATAGGAAATCGAAAATCAGTAGGCCACTGATGAACATGAACTTTTATTAAACAACGAACAAAGAAACGATAACATAACGTAATGATAAAACCTAGTAATGTCCTAGAAACAAGAAAACGTTAGAAATATGCCAGTGGTGAGAGACCAGAAAAACAGTAAGAGAAACCAAATCACCCCTCGCTGTCTCACCGCCTGCCACGCCCAAAAAATCGATAGACTAGGGAAAATGCAAGTCAGTAGAACATCCGCCCCCACTCTGGAAACTTCCAAGGTGGGGCAGGGTTCCGGCTACGCCCAGCCGGGAGCAGCCCATATAAAGCAGGTCCTGCTGCCACGCCTCGGCCAGGAGATCCTAACGTAGGGTGTAGCCGGAGGAGAGGCCGAGACCAGCGGGACCCGGCCAGGGGATTGCCTTTACAACGCTGAACAGTTGCAGGGGGGGGGGAATGTCTCCTCGACCCTCCCCTCTCTCTCCCAGTCCGGCCGCGGTGGCCCTTGAGAGTTGCAGGTAGTCCCGCCACATGCTCTTCCGGTCCGGCCACCAACGGTCGGGGGGCCGAGGCCGACGGGATCCGGCTGCAGCCAATAAACCAAGAAACCCGTTAATGGGGCCAGAGCCAGGGGCGTCCGGCCGACATCTACCGGAAGCCCGGCCCGAAGACGGACGGGACACTTCTTCTTTCTTGAAAAATGGCTGCGACAACACTGGGGGGGGGGATGTCTTGCACATGCCTCCGACCCCCCCCCCCTCGTCCTCATCGCCTGGTCCGGCCATAACAAATCTCAAGCGAGACGCCGTGGGGTGCACTGGGAGGGAGAGACGGTGCGAACAGGCCTCTCCCGCCTCCCCAGGTGGAGGCTTCCCAGCTGCACCCTCAGCGCTCCAGGCGCCCGGAAAAGGGTTCTTCCACTGTGGCTATGCTGCAACGTCTCGCCCGGCAGGGTGGAGCCCGTCCGCTCATTTGACCCCGCGATCGCCAGTAGCTACCGAACTCTCAAAATGGCGGTCGACCTGGCAAGAGCGGGCCCAGCATAAAGAAATGGCCCGGTCACTGGTTGACTCCACCACCGTAGTCCTCCACGACCTTGAAGATTCTAGAGGAGCCGCGGGAGTCTCCGACCCCCGATGGGGAATGACTGCCATGATCACCCGTGGAGTGACGAAACTGTATCCGCGGGACGTCGGCGCCAGCCTCACTTTGAATTACTAGAATCCTGCAGACCTCACTTCCGGTGAAAGCACAGTGTGACCCGGTAGGAAAAATTGTTGCACCCCCTCCCCTTTTTGACTGATAGTTCAAACCACCGATCCTTTCCTTTGCCCTTTTAACGGAACTTTGGACTGCCTCCCCCTCTTTTACATTTTCTAGAGAAAACAAAACATTAACCACTACAATAGCATAGCATTTGACACCAGAACTGTTTTCAAATTGAAAACCAACAACATCTTCAACAGAATCCTTTTTGTTTCTGCTGTGACCCTGCTACAGCACAGGCATTGTCCCCAGCAGTAATTCTGCAATGCCGCTAAGAATAGCTGTGGTGCCTACTGGACTCACTCACCCCCGCGGCGCCCCACGCCGTTATTTGCTGGGCGGCAACTTGCTAGACATCACTTTCGTGCCATCTAGATTTCAGCGCGTTCTGCTGCCTTGGAACTATTCGCACAACAGACCGCTACTGACAACAATATTTCATTATTGGTGCTGTCAATTTCAATAAATCTATTGGATAATTCAAAAGAAATTGCCACGGTCTCTTCGTTGTTTAAATGTTTTTACTGTTTTTGTTTTGTTGTATATATTTATATGTTATTAAAGTTTTATATTCCTACTACTTTGTTGGAGTGCTATATATTTTTAATGTGACACATAATTGTAAAAACTTTGATGTACAAAGAGTCATTCCTGGAATCTTCCGCTTCAGGCTCTGTCCCCTCCCCAATCACAATACAGGATAGTTTTCAGATAGTAGGAACACGTGTGGTGTGACGGATCTCATCGGGTGTGGGCCTTGATCTACTATAACTCCTTTGAAGAGGGGTGATTCTTTACAGCTGGGGCCATAAACTACATCTGCAGGGCTAGCTGATAGCCTGGACAATCGGACACAGAGGAAGAGGAGTGTCAGAGGGTGCGGTAGTGAATAGGGCGAAAGGGAGGTGTCGGGCGGGCACAGTGTGATTCTCAGGGAAGAGCAGCGCAGATGGGGGGAGGTTTATTGCCCATGCATAAGACAGAGAGCGGGGGTGACCAGTGCCTGGGGAAGATGCTTGCGAGGGTGAGGAGCCATGCTACGAATCGACAGCGTGCAGAGAGTGGGTCTGGTCAAGACATCTAAAATGGCTGCCGTGCACGACAAAAGTGTGGCATTTCAAAAAAGGCAAGATGGCGCAGAAAATGTTTTTCAACACTTCCTCATTTCCTTCGAATCGAACGTTAACAGACGTTGGGGCATATTACCAAAGTTAAGCGATATTTATCGCTAACGATGCTTACCAACGAATTTTTTACCGCTAAGCATCATCAGAAATTATCGAAGATAAACCTTGCTATTATCAAGGTTTATCACAAATGCGATAATAAACGGCCGCAATGCATGAATATCGCTAAAAACTCAGCGATATTCATACATTACCGAGCTAATGCTCTTAGCCATGTTATCCACCTCCCATTGGATAACATGGCTAAGAACTGCTCAGGGCAGGTGTTACTTTTTGGAGATATTCGCGCTTAGCGCGAATATCTCCAAAAGTTGGTAATAGGAGATAGATATCTTGCATGTTGTAATGCAAGTTATTGTGGTATATGGAACTCATACCATAATCTCTCAGGAAAGCAGAAACTGATCCTTTTGGGACCGCCTAAAAAGGCCTAGGGGGTGAGGAGTACTCTACTTTGCCCCCTTTTCACGTTCCGAACTATTTTATTTTACTCTCTTCTGTAATTACACAAAATAGCAGCGATAAGATGCATCGGAGACACACAGTGAGAGAAAGGAGGCCGGAGATGAAGAAGAGATGTCAAATACACATTGGAGATAATATAGTGGCAGAAGGGAAGTAAATATGAGTAAACTTACCATGTAACATAAAAATGTTGCACTCTATACTATAAGTCTCATTTTATACTACAATCACTTCGCTACAACCTCATAAATTAAAAATAAAAATGAATAATGTCTCAAACAATTTTTGATTTCTAAATATACATTTATTCTTCAGAATTTTCTAAATTTGAAAGAACTAGTAACATGTCCTCATCAGCAATGTCCTCATGAAAAGTCTCCAATAATGATTCTTGTAACTCTATGGTCTCCAAACACTCGATAAATTCGCCATCAAGAGATTGATCAAAAAAATCATTCAAGTCATCTCCTCCTTCTGACAATATTTCATTATTGGTGCTGTCAATTTCAATCAATGTAGTGGAATCATTCAAGTCATCTCCTCGTGACAATATTTCATTATTGGTGCTCTCAATTTCAATCAATGTAGTGGAATCATTCAAGTCATCTCCTCCTTGTGACACTATTTCATTATTGGTGCTGTCCATTTCAATCAATCTAATGGAATCATACAAGTCATCTCCTCCTTGTGACAATATTTCATTATTGCTGCTCTCAATTTCAATCAACGTAGTGGAATCATTCAAGTCATCTCCTTGTGACAATATTTCATTCTTGGTGCTGTCCATTTCAATCAATCTAATGGAATCATACAAGTCATGTCCTCCTTGTGACAATATTTCATTATTGGTGCTCTCAATTTCAATCAATGTAGTGGACAATTCAAAAGAAATTGCCACGGTCTCTTCATTGTGAGCCATTTTATTTTCAAATTGCTTGCTGTAAATTGCAGAAAAAAATAATCACTTTCATTTATCGTTTTTAGTAATACATAATATAAAACTAACGTTATCAAGTATTTAGTATAACAGAAGGACTGCAAATAAATAACAGAAAACATTTTTCAAATTATCTTCAAGTGTACAACATAGTTCCCCTTACAAATTAACAACTCACCTTTTTAAAAGTAGGAAAAGTGTTAGTACTGTGTAAATCAAACACCAGAAATTCACCACCAAAAATTCCTCACAAATGTACCTCAGACAGTAGTATCACAAAATGGCTGTGGTTTCCTCTCATTTGACATATATACATAACCAATTAACTTTCATCACACACAAATACAAACCAAAGTAACATTTTAATTGGTTCTAAATTTCAACACTTTCAAATGTGTTTTCCCCATGCAATTTTCCATAGGACATTTACATACGTCTACAGCCTGAATGGCTGAACGGAATTACACCAAACTTGGCAAAATGGTACATCAAACCTAAGAGGTCAGGAAGGATCTACTATGCCCCCTTATGGTCATTTCCCCCTTCGCTTTGACCTCCTCTTGTCTCTCAATCCTACCGAGAGACAAGATGGCGGCCGCTACGGACTGTTTGGAATGTTGACAGACGCCGGAGAACCAATCAGCTTCGCAAAGCTCCGTAACGCGAAAAGTACGCGAAGCGGAGCGCTGTTACAGATATATATCTTTTTTTGAACGTTAATTTCTCAAAATCCACTGGAGCACATATATTGAGACCTAGCAAAGGCACATCGGGCTACCAGTCCCTAATATTTTACCAAGTTTCGTGCAAATCCATTCAGCCGTTCGATTATTATTATTATTTTTTTTTTTGCCCCGCGGGGCCCTTTTAAAACCTCCACATCAAACCTAGGGGGTCAGCGAGGATCTACTATGCCCCCTTATGGTCATTTGCCCCTTCGCTTTGGCCTCCTCTTGTCTCTCGATCCTACCGAGAGACAAGATGGCGGCCGCTACGGACTGTTTGGAATGTTGACAGACGCCAGAGAACCAATCAGCTTCGCTTCACAAAGCTCCGTTGCGCGAAAAGTACGCGTCCTGGGCCGCTGCCCGGTCCGCTGTTACAGATATATATCTTTTTTTAAACGTTAATTTCTCAAAATCCACTGGAGCACATATATTGAAACCTACAAAAGGCACATCGGGCTACCAGTCCCTACAATTTTGCCAAGTTTCGTGCAAATCCATTCAGCCGTTCGGGCTAAAAGTGAGGCCAACCGCCCTATGGAAAACTCAATGTTAAAAACACGTTTTGGGACCCCCCTTTTTTCTCGGCCCCCCCTTGACGAACCCCTCCCAAATTTTCAAGGGCTGCTCAGAAACAAAATGTGCCATTTTCCTGAAAATTTCAGCCAATTCCGTCCACAAACGCCAAAGTTATTAGACATAGAATTTTCAAAAATCCCATAGAGAAAAAATCCTAACTATATATACCTACTGGCGACCGCTAGTAGGTAATATATATATATATATATATATATATATATATATATATATATATATATATATATTTATTTATTTATTTATAAAAACATTTATAGAGCGCGAACGAAGGCCCTTGGGCATCTCGGCGCTGGAGTTACTGCAATGTGTTGAGCCTCATCAGACAGGAGATCAGTGGTTGAAGAGCCATGTTTTTAATTGCTTGCGGAAGATCCAGAGGGACGGGCTGGTTCTGATCGACTCTGGTAGAGTATTCCACAATTTGGGTGCGGCTACCATGAATCTTCTGTCCCCCCAAGAAACAAGTTTGGTTCGGGGTACCACTAGGTCATGCTGGGAGGATGAACGTAGCGTTCTTGAAGGACGGTAAGGAATAAGGTTTTGGACAAAGAACGCCGGTCCCACGTTGTTCAAAGCCTTGTAAACCAGGCAGAGGGACTTAAACATGACTCTCCTTCTTACTGGCAGCCAGTGCAGCTGTCTTATAGTGGATGCGGCCGAGTGATGTTTGGGGATGCGCCCTAGAAGCCTGGCAGCGGAATTCTGAATGGCCTGCATTTTCCAAAGCACTCTCTCCTGGGCACCTAGAAACAGTGCATTGCAGTAATCCAGGGTCGACAATACAAGGGAACTAACCAGTGTTTTGCCGGCACTTTCCGGCAGGAAAGGCAGGATTTTTTTTATAAGCCGCAGTTTGTGGAAGGCTGAGGAAGAAATTTGGTTGGCGTGTGGCATAAAATTTAGCTGATCGTCGAAAAGGACTCCTAAATTCCTCACTTTTTTTGCTGGGTCCGGGGGTTGGCCCATAGATGATGGCCACCAGAGGGGGGACCATTGCGGGGAAAGGTTGCCAAAAATTACCACCTCTGACTTATCAGAGTTCAGTTTCAAGCAGTTTTGAGCCATCCAACTTCCGATAGCCAACATACATATATATATATATATATATATATATATATATATATATAAAGAACTCCGTTATGTCCCAAATACCGCTTCGGAACAAAGACGAAAACCGGACCCAGATGGAAAATTGCAAATTTTATTTATTTAATCCTCGTGCAGAAACACACGCCGCCATGACGCGTTTCGGGACCGTAGCCCCTTGATCACATGACATGGTCTGGCATTCCACCAATCAATTTAAAGTGCAAGTGCGTCATCTGCTGACCCCTCAGCCTGTGGACATAAAAAACAGACTTCAGCCTGGTTTAGGAAAAAATGCACAATACATTGCATGTAAAATTTCAGTGCATACACTCATTAGTCATGGTCCATCCGTGCTATTTGACAACACGTATAAGTAAGAGATCACACATTCAAAGAAAATTATTACTTTTTTAACACATGTTGACTCTGTACCCTCATATCGACCTTCCGTGTGTTCCCATTAATTAAATTGATTCAAGTATAAAATCAATTAAGAGAATAAATTAATGTTGTATAATGCATGTTAAAATCATGACTAAAAAATTATACATCTCATAAATTCTGTGCAAATTTGCTATATGATGTGCAAATTTCGCAAATGGGAAAAAATAAAAGTATTTTGATGAGGAATACATGTTTGAGGACCATTTCTCAAAGATTGAGCCCAAGTGGGCATATCAACTCCTGTCACCACTGCGTCCACACTGCTGTTTACTAAGGGACAGCTTTTAATGCACTATAAACCGCTTTAACTTCTTCCTTTTGTCTCAGTGAATGACCATTGCTTCCCAGAAGTTAAAAATCACACTATACCCATCACCATAAAAATTATTAGTTAAAAAGACCATCAGATGTTCATCATTATTTCATATATATATCGTACACTCAAACTACATTACAGTCCAGACGTTTTTGCTGATCATCACAATCCCCTTTAAATTCACACTTAGTACAGGCGTGAATGTAAGTCTTCAGTTTGGTTCACACCATAAGGAGTCTTTGAATTAAGCTCTAAGATGTAACGAGTCTCCAGTATTCTAAGCCGAGCTTCCCTATCACCTCCTCTTCGAAGGGGTGGAACCATATATATAGCATAATATTGGAGACACCCAATGTCAACCCCGTGGCATGAATTTACGTGTCTAGCAACAGGGTAAGTTTCATCCCTGTTGTTGATTGCCCTTAAATGCTGTAGAATGCGCTTGTGGACCTGCAGTTTCGTGCTGCACACGTATCGCAGACCACAAGAGCATTCCAACACATAAACTACAAAGTCTGACTTGCAGGTGATTTTCTTTTTGATACTCATCACCTCATCACTAAAAGGCATGGTGTAGGAAGTACGACTTTTCCCTATTCTACATGCCTTGCAGACAGCATATTTGATAAAGCCTTTGCTCTTCCCCAGCCAGTTATCCTCAGCCACTTCAGGACTACTGCTCACCAACATATCGCTCATAGATCTGGCCCGACTGTATGTTAACGCTGGCCTATCAGCTAAGATCCCCCCAATCACCGGATCTCCCTTGATGACCTGCCAGTTCTTGCGAATTATGTTATGTATCTCTTTGTGCTGTCGGCTGTAAGCTGTTATCATCCTAGGCTGGCCAGACTCCTTATCTTCTCGTGCTTGTGTTGATTCAACATTAGCACTCCCATCATGCCCAGGGGGTTTGTTGGCTCTTCTCATTGCTCCCTCCACCATTTCTCTAGAGTACCCTCTCTCCACAAATCTTTCCCTACTTGCACTTTGGGCTCTAGTACAGTTTTCTATCGTACTGCAAATCCTCCTGATACTTAGCATCTCCCCATAGGGGATGCTCCGAATCAGGTTGGCTGGGTGATGGCTGGTGGCGTGCAAGACCGTGTTACCCGCTGTCTCTTTCCGATGTAGATCTGTTACTATCCTTCCGTTAGCAATGCTAACTTCCACATCCAAAAAGGTAACTTTTGTACTACTGATCTGACCAGTGAACCTTAAGTTCAAATCGTTTTTGTTGATATCCGAGATGAACATGGATGCATCAGCCTCTGACCCTCTCCAAATAATGAAGAGGTTGTCTATGAACCTATACCAGGCTATGATATTACTAGCCATTATCTTTTCATAGGGTCCCCCAAGGACCTGCTCCTCCCAAAGCCCCATGTGCAAGCACGCGTAGCTTGGGGAGAAGCAGGCCCCCATCGCAACTCCCCTCATTTGTTGAAACACCTGCTTTTGAAATAGGAAGAAGTTGCTTTTAAGGCAAATCTCTATCATTTCACTGATCATACTGTTTTGTTGTAGCATACAGGCCGGGCTTCTCTTCAGATAATGTTCCACCGCCCGCAAGTCATCAGCATGGTTTATGCTAGTGTACAGAGAAGTTGCATCCAGTGTTAACAGCAAATAATCTTCCTGCCACACAACAGATCCAATTTTGTCCAAAGAGTCCCCAGTGTCCCTAATGTACGAGGGCAAAGACCTCACATGTTCCTGCAGGAAATGATCGATGTATCGTGAGGTATTCTCAAATGTACCTTGTCGGGCTGAAATTATTGGCCTGCCCGGTGGCTTGGATAAATCCTTGTGAACCTTTGGAATCATATAAAAGACAGGGATTACTGGATAATTGGACTTCAAGAACTTCTGCTCATCCCCACTCAGCAACCCCATGCCTTTCCAAGAATATAATCTGGTGTGGAAGGCGCCCCAAGCCGCTTTAGCTGTCTTCCAATCACTCCTACAATAACAATTCCTGTCATTGAGTTGATGTAGAGCTTCCTCCATGTACAATTCTTTGGGCCATAGGACAATGTTGCCCCCCTTGTCTGACTGCTTAACAATAACATTGTTGTCTCCCTGTAATTTTTTCATTAGACTGCCATAAGCATTGTTACACTTTTTGTTCTTGGCATCTTTAGCCAAGGACACCTGATGCAGTTTCTTCAAGTCAGATGTTACCAGATTATTAAATACCTCTATGTTGTCAAAGGTTAACACCGGGTTAAAAGTTGATTTAGCTTTAAAATCTGTTACCGCTGGGGCATTTGTTATCAACTGTCGTTCTATGTCGGTATCATCCAAAGTTCCCCCTTCTCTATTAAGTTCTTGCAAAGCCCCATAGAGGCCCACCTCTCCTGCCAAACAAGGGGTTACATCCAAATCAGTCAAAGTGTCAGCCTGAGATGATGGGCGTGCTTTAAATTTGTTCAGCAAGAACAGCTTCTTGAGTTTCAGTTTCCTGATATATTTAAAAAAGTCCATTCTGGTGCGCGCATAGTCAAACGTACAGGGTGGGCAGTAAGTCAAACCCAGTGATAGTGTCTTAGTTTCACTGGCAGTTAAGTGGATATTGGAAAGATTGATAATAGACATTTTACTGCTTACTTGTGTGTTCATTGGTGATTCCATCGTTTGCGACCCCGACCCCTCTGGGGTGGCTTCCCTGTGCCGCTTTGCTGCCCGACTCCGCCTCCGCCACTTGCGCTTGAGGTTGTGCTTTTGCTTTTTCTCGTATCTGCGTTGTGAGATCTTAAGGTCTGTCTGCGGTCGTTTCTCAGGCATTCCACTTCCTGCCCCAACGACCGCTTGGTAAACCCCACGGCATCACCACCATTTCTCTGCTCATTCTCCGACTCACTGCCCGGTATCGAGCTCAGATTGGAATCCGACGTTGAGGGACTGTTACCTATCTGCCCGCTCTGTCCGGTCCCTACTGTTAGAGGTGTGGCCGTTCCCTTAGGTTGATCGTATTTCTTAGAAAACGTAAATATACGACCGTTTTGGTAATCAAGTTTGTCCCTCTGGAATGTAAAAGTTTTTCTTTTCTTGATTACGTCCTTCTCTTTAGTGAGCCTCTGTAGCATTGCATCACGGAGTATCTGTTCTTGTTCCGAATCTTTCAGAAAGACACACATTCACTGGATGATGTCATCAGTGATGTCATTTGAGATGTCATCAGTGATGTCATGAGTGATGTCACTGACCATGTCATGAGTGATGTAATATGTGACGTCATCAGCAGTGCATTGCACGCGCAAGTTATAGTGAGTCCAACTAACTATAACTTGGGAATTTCAATGGTTTTATGCGAGTAAAATTTCCACCTAACTATAACTGGTGTGAAACCTATGGTTTTTTCAGTGAATTTAATAGGTTTTTTAAATGCTATTTCCTAACTATAACTGGTGTGAAACCTATGGTTTTTTCAGTGAATATATATATATATATATATATATATTCACTGAAAAAACCATAGGTTGTATTTTCCGCTGTATGTGCAGCCAATAAAGCGCTTCCGAAACGTTCCCCAGCTGTGGCCTTACTCGTTCTTTTGCAGGAGTGGAGTGGATACATAGCGCAGTTTCCAGTGATGCGCTTCTAAGGCTCCCGCTTTGGTAAAGAGGCTCTGTACTTACTGGAACACTGCTTGCAGTTTTGGATTTCTCCAGGGTACCGGAATTCACAGAGCCCACCGCGCAGCAAAGAGAGAAGTACGACGGTGAGGATGACATTATGCATCACGTCGGGCCCGTTGGATTGCTGACTTGCCCCCGCCAGAAAGGATTTCCAAGCTACGTTGGTTAAAGCGGTATGGGGACTGAAGGCAGCGCAGCTGCACACATGTACTTTTGGGCATGGCTTTATCGTTACAGACGCTGCAGTAATTGTTTCCCACTTTTCTCCTGCGATACCTACCCATGCACTGCTGTGGCATGCTGGACTTTGTAGGCGCTGAACATTAAGCGGACTAGAGGAAGGTGTATGCAACATGAGGTCATCACAGTGGGAGGAGCTGCGGTCTGTGGGGGAGGTGGCAGGACATATCTTCTTCCCTGACGCTTATCTACACAAGCACTTGCACCTGGCGCTGAGGAGGCTAAGAATGCCGAAATGCATCCGCCATTGGAAAAGATTGTATTTTCCGCTGTATGTGCAGCCAATAAGGCGCTTCCGAAACGTTCCCCAGCTGTGGCCTTACTCGTTCTTTTGAAGGAGTGGAGTGGATATATATATATATATATATATATATATATATATATATATATATATATATATATATATATATATATATATATATATATATATATATATATATATATATATATATATTACCTACTGGCGGTCGCCAGTAGGTAGTTATAGTTAGGATTGATTTCCATAGGGAAATTGCAACATTCTATTTGGAATAACTTTGGCGCCGGTTGAGGAATCGGCCTGAATTTTACAGCCTCGCGGCGCTCCGCTCCTTCTCTGAAAATTTGGGGGGGATCCGTCAAGTGGGGCCGAGATAAAAGGGGGGTCCCAAAACGTGTTTTCCCCATGTTAATTTCCATAGGGCGGTCGGTCGCACTTTTAGCTCGAACGGCTGAATGGATTTTCACCAAACTTGGCAAAATTGTAGGGACTGGTAGCCCGATGTGCCTTTGCTATGTCTCAAGATATGTGCTCCAGAGGATTTTGAGTAATTTAGGTAAAAAAAAAATTATATATCTATAGCCGCGCCCCGGTACGTGCACCGGGGAGCGCTCCGGGCGCGCCACGCGACTTGCGCACGGGAAGCTGATTGGCTCTCGGGTGTCTGTAAACATTCAAAACAGTTCAGAGCGGCCGCCATCTTGTGTCTCGGTAGGACCGAGACACAAGAGGTGGCTAAAAACAAAAGGGGGAAATGACCAAAAGGGGGCAGGGTACACCCCCCCTGACCCCCTAGGTTTGATGTGGGGGCCATAAAAGGGTCCCGCGGGACAAACATTTTTTTTAATTTTTTTTTTCGATTTTCACGTGGGGAGCGCCCGGTACGCGCACCGGGGAGCGTACCATGGAGAAAAAAGAATGACAGAGTTTTTAAAAAATGTAGCATTTTTTTTATAAATTGGAGGTAGTTCTGAAAAGAACTTTTTTTTTTCTTTTTGTTTTTTAATATTTTTTCATACTTTTTTAACACGATTTTATATTTTTTGGGGATTTTTTTCAGGGGAAAAACAAAAACAGGGATTCCAAAACTGCTCAACAGGAGCAAAATATTGTGAAAAATTAGGTACGGGGAGGGCAGCGGTGTTCCTGTCTCTTTATAGCAATGAGTTCAAAGCTCTGCTCCCCATAACAGAGCAGTTCATCACAGTCCACGCATAGAAATTTTATGCCTGCAAACACCGGCTGCACGTTAGGCACCATTCTTCCACGTGGTGTTCCTGAAGGTGTTGCTGCACCAGTGGAGGTGCTGCTGCCATCTCTTGGTAAATTCCGTGCCAGGTCCCTCATACTCTCCCTGGCATAGTTTTTTGGGTGTCTTCTCTGGACATGCCTAATTAAATTGGCATTTCCAAAGCTATATTTTTTATTAGGATTGCCTCTGGATAAAATACTGCCACATATCTTGCAGGTTACCTTAGCAGCATTAACCTTTTTTTTTCTTCAGGGATGTAAAAAAATTTCCAAATGAAGTGGTCCTTTGTTTTGTGGTGAGGAGGGTCCTCAGGCAAAAATCCATCAGAATCACTGCTCGATGACTCCCTTGCTACTATATATAACAAGGCGACCCAAAGTAGCGGTAGGCTTGGGACCTTGGGAGTATACACTATTTCACAAAACAATGGTCCCAAACTTCAATCTGAATTTAAACAAAGATACAAAAAGACGAAAATTGGAATCTTTGTTCAATGTCCAGCCGGACATGTTTTAATAATAAATACAATCTGATGTGGCAAAATATCTGACAATTTCCAAGTGGGACACAAGCCTGTGTCCTGCTACCACAGATACATAACCATAGACAAACAAACAAATACAAGGCAAGAGAAAGTCTGTAAATTCATCAAAAAATTGGAACAGACAATTATTAATTAGATACACTTTGTGTGATTTCACAATAGAAGAGTATACAAATCATCAAGTGTAGAGTGTCGACGACGTTTCGATCCTTATTTAATTCAGGACCATCATCAGGACATATCAATACATGCCTTTACTGAATATTAAAAATTTGCCATACATAAATACCAAGACATACATTGAAGGAGAAAAACAGTGCAAACCAAAATGAGAAAAAGAGGAAGAAAAATCAACAGATTAATACATTTCAAAGTTACCAATAAAGATCAATTCATTTAAAAAGCCATCAATGTACGCTGAAGTCTATACAACTCAAAGTATGAACAGTTACACTAACACTGTAAACCAAAATCTATGCATCTCAGATTTTATGGCTATATAAGCAACCATACATGAAAAGTTAAATATCAGGGCTCCAGCAGAGTATCTACATAGGGGGAGGGAATTCATTAACTGTATTATGGTATTTTGGTATGGAATTAACCGCTTGAGTAGGGCACAGAGTAGTTCTAGACCGCACCTTTAGAGCATAAGGTAATTAAGCACCACATACCTCTAGTTGTATCTTGCTCTCCTAATGCTATTTTAGGCGAGGGTGACCAGTTTGGATCTAAAAAGGCATAAGAGCAAGGCTGTAGGGGTGGGGAAATATACATGTGTGGCAATTAGTTATTTGGAAATATGAATCACCACGAGATGCTTACCAAAGTAAATGGGTGGTGAAGCACTATCGTCAGAAAAACTTTTGTGTTGCACTCCTGCAAGGAAAATAATACAAGACGTGCTCAGTTTATGCTACTACAGTAGTTTGATGACTAACAATACATTACTCGAAAGCCCTCTTACCAATAGATTAGAGTAGCGGCTCCAAAAATGAGGAGTCTGGTGCGTTCTGACAACATAAAAATTAATTAATTGAAGCTTCCACCCATAGAGTTGCTCGGGTAATGTCCGGTCAATGAGCCTACAAAATAAAACAAAACAGGCCAGAGGGGCGCTCAATATCGATAAACCCACTCTGACGACACTGACAGCTAATTGTGAGGTGGGAGGGCGTCTTACCGGTAGTATAGAGTCGAGCTCCTGTAATAGGGGGTCTGGTGCATCCGATGAGATAATACTCAATCCATGCACGGCGGCAGATTACATTGTTTAAAGGACGCCAAAAATCGCGTGGTCAGGGTCACGTGACGCGTACAAGTAAATCCAGTGGTCCCAATAGTTGCCATCTTGGAAAGGGTAGCTGGTGTTGAGGGTGCTCTATACAGGAGCTGCCTTCCACCTAAACTTGGGAACTACCCAGAGTTCTCTCCTTTTTTGTATATATATATATATATATATATATATATATATATATATATATATATATATATTATATATCAGTTCCAATACTAGTACTCACGCACTAGCGATGCCTTTTCCTTGACGCTCATGACGGCGGTCTGCGGCCTCACCAAATCAATCAAAATGCTGTTAACGTTTCTTCACAAAACACAGCAGCCGCGGACACAACGCCGGACTATTCACTATTACCTTCAAGTGGTCTAAATCTGTTTTCATACAGTTTAAGATTGTGGCATTATGAACTGAATAAGAGAAATTGTATGACAGTATTTTTGCAGTGTCTATTGGTCACATGACCGGCATTGTAATGGTTTGGAGGCGGGCACTCTTAAAGCATTTAAAAATACAATATGGTTGTAGCTTTCCACATGTGAACAAGGGCTCTTGAGCCCGAAACGCGTTGTTGCTGTTTTTTCACCCGAAAGTAATTGAAATAAACAACCTTACCAGATCCTGTGGTCCGTCTCCTGCTTCGCCGGTCTGCGTGATTGGAAGTGGCTTTGGAGTTTGTTCTGCACATATATATATATATATATATATATATACACACAGATATATATCATGGTTATAAATCATGGTTAGCCCCTTCATATTCATATTGAAATTGTGGCAGTGGTTTTAAAACTTCTATGTCCCAGACAAGCGGTCTAACTTTGAATTATTTCCCATGATTTAAAGTGCTGAATTAATTTGCAGGATATTTTATTTAGCCTCTCTAGACAAATAAAACATTTGATCACAGCAAAAGTCTCTCTTGCATTGCTCATAAAAAAATACTTTCAAAATGACAGTGCTGCTCTTAGACCAATAATCAGCACTCCTGGCAAGCTCGCCCTTGCAGGCCCGTACTTATTGCTAGCATTTTGACGCAAGGAGGTTTCTATAAAATACTAAAAACACATCTGTGTAGGTCACACTGAACTTATCACTGGGAGAACTCTATGATCAGTGCCACACATTCTCAGAGTAGGCGAGCGCTTTGGCGTTTCTGTCATTCATTCAAGCATCTACCAATTATTCCTCCCCAGCGTGTGACAATAGACATTGTAAAGACAAAACCCTGTCAGCAAAAACTTACACTGTCCCACATAGCACTTTATTTTCTTTCTTCAAATATGTCTTTTTAAAACTACTCTATAATATCAATGTTGTATACAAGAAAAGAGTATTTTAGAATGTGTTTTGAATTTCTTTACAAAGTGCTTTGCATTTAAAATTTGATTTATAATAATCAACAGTGTGGCATTAAACACATTTTAAATATAAGCACAGTATCCCCAATAAAAACACACATTTATCAAAGCATTGACAGCCATGTCTGTAGTGTCAGGTAAACAATGAGTCCTAAACAATGAGTACTAAACTGATGGCGCTCAAGTACTTGAAATCTTTCTACAGAGTCATAACATCAATTAATACCTCATGTAATATAAAAACATACATAACGAGTGATATATATAATATGGTCCTTTATTACATAACGAGTAATATATGTAATATGGTCCTTTACTAGAAAAGAGAAAGGGGCCCCCTGATTCCAAATGGAGTTCCTAGGACAGAGTAAACATAGTTAAAAAATAAATTCCTAGGCAACCACAAACCTATCAGGATGTAGGTTGAATAACTAAACCAAAGATAATAAGCAAGAGCTTCAATATACTACCAAAACAAGTAATTCGGTTAAAAAAATATACATATATTTATTAACAATTTTTGAAACAGTATACATGAATTCATAATACACATGAATTAAAAACACAATTTAAAAAAGAGAAAAATAGCTATAAATCATATAACATGACAATCTTAATTATAAAAACATGGACAAAATATCAAATACAATATTGGTCAAAATGATCAGACAGTGAATAAGTTATTGTGAAAAGTCTCAAAAATATATCAGATACAATATTGGTCAAAGTGATCCAACAGTGATTTAATTATTGTAGAAAATCTCGACGCGCGTTTCGACGGAAACCCGCCTTCTTTGGGAGAATCACTGGGGTCTAAAAATACAAATAATACGTTTCAAACTATACATATTAAAACAGACCGTAGTATGTTGAGGCTACAAACCAACAAATAACATTAGTACACATAGGGGCAGGCTACATTTGCGACAGAGCCATAGATTATACAGGCTAGTGTAAAAAGCGCAAATTGGGACTGAAAATAGAGGAGTGCAACGTACCAATAATTTCTACCAACATTGTATAAGTGTAGATCAAGCAAGAGACTTAAATAAGAAAATAGTTGTATGATTTCTGTGCTCATTTAAGGAGAAATGATAGCAACCACGTTCTCTCCGAAAGATAGTGACACGTAGACAGCAATACAATGATCCATGTGCTCATGTAGAGAAAGATAACACCCGAATCACCACCATGTAGAGAATAGAGATAGTAAGACACAAAGGGTCAAAGATGTTACCTATCTAAGACAAATTGTCTGATATAAAGGAAATACAGTGCTGTGCTAAGGATTCCAATCGGTATCCTGATATGTTTCGGCAGCACAACGGACGATGGCCATAGTAAACCTGGATAGGATAAATGGAACATGAAATGTATACACGTATATTAAGCTGGGGAAAAAATAGTAATGTGAAAATTAAACAGATACCACGCGGCAAACTTTACCTGGGTATTAATGGGGAAAGGACTTTCAATGATGTTTGAAAACCCGAAATGGAATGTAGAGATACTGCCGTTTAAAAACAGAACCTATTGTTAAAATAGATCTGTGGGGCAGAAATATACCACGTTGAACATAAATATCAGTGCTGCTCAACAATTCACTGATGGGGTCAGAAAAAAGGATGGGAATACATGCTAGTACTTTACAAAAAACACAAAACCTGCGTCACCGGTGCACCAGCCAAATGAAATATAAATATGACGCTGTGTGCCCTTATAGTGCCGTCTGAAATAGCATGATGGTGACAATGCTTTCTAGTACTTACACTCGTAGAATTCGCGTTCCGGGTGGGGTGCCATTCAGTTCGAGTTGTGGGCTGACCTGTTTGAGTGCTGGGCTGCTCCCGTGAGGATCGTTGTGGAACTGGACCCCCTTTTGCTGCTTGGGACACGGCTGTGCTGAGGGAGCTGCTGCCGTCAGAGGAGGAACCCGCCCTCACCGCCCACACCGCTGCGGGACTGCGAGGCAGTTCTCACACCTGCAGCCTCTTCCCGTAGCGGCCCCGCCCCCCGCCTGGTGCAGTATTAACTTTCGCAGCACCCGCTGCGCGGGTGCCATTCAGTTCGAGTTGTGGGCTGACCTGTTTGAGTGCTGGGCTGCTCCCGTGAGGATCGTTGTGGAACTGGACCCCCTTTTGCTGCTTGGGACACGGCTGTGCTGAGGGAGCTGCTGCCGTCAGAGGAGGAACCCGCCCTCACCGCCCACACCGCTGCGGGACTGCGAGGCAGTTCTCACACCTGCAGCCTCTTCCCGCAGCGGCCCCGCCTCCCCCTTTACCTAGGAGTATATAATTATTATATCTGTCTCGCGCAGCGGGACGCACGCGGGACGGAGCTCGGGGCGAAGCCCGGGCAAAGGGCGGGCCCTCTGAGGCCCTCGTAGGCCTGAGTAGGCTGGGCTGGGCCTATCCCCTAACATCTGCAGTTCTGTGGTGTATCCCGTCAAACGTGGTAATGTTGACAGAAGAGGAAACCCCGGGTAAGAAAGGAAGACTACGTAATGGGTCTTTGGACAACTACTTCCCCCAGTTCCGAGTGAGGGTGATAAGGACTCTATTCTAGCTGAGCGTAGGGCTGAGCGGTGTCGCTCAGTAGATAGTATGAAAAACAGACCCCTCATTGACAGTACTCCTCTTGGGTTGACCCGGGAGGGAGACTCAGTAGACATGAGTGGGGATATTGCTAGTCAAGAAGGTGTTCCTCTTTTGCTCCGTGATCTTACTCCCACACCTTGCTTGCCTTCGGATACAATTACAATTGTTTCCCCCACCCCTAGCCCCGGTCGCAATGCTGTCACAGCCAAGTCTAGGAAACAGAAATCCAAGCAATTAGTTGTTGCCCAGATTCATCGCCCACCACCAAGTAAAAAAAGGCGGAAATCAAGGGTGGTCCAGGGTAAAGCTAAAATCCTGCACTCTGATTTTGGTAAAGGGCTAAAAACTCCCATTCTAATTGAGAGTGTCCTAGCAGAGGGGCCGGATCTTCCACTGGCTCTAGCACCGCCGTTGGAGACTAGATCACCTGAAGTAGCTATACAGGCTGTGGATTCTGATAGCAACGTTGGTGTTGCAGCACTAGATATTCTATCTCCCCCCTCATTGATAGGGAACTTGGAGTTTCTTCTAAGATCTCTCCTTTTACCTATTAATGAGACCATCAAAAAGGTGGAAATTAGATTGACAATTTTGGAGACTGCTATAAACAGCATTGTTGCTCTTACCAAAGCCCAGGGGAGTGGGGTCGCGCTTCCTACACCTCCGGCCAGGCTTCCCGCTATTATTGCTGCTAAAACGCCAACTGCCCTACCCCAGCCGACCAAACACAAGACACAGCCCCAGGGTAGGGCTGACCCCAACCCCCAGAACCCACCACTTCCTAAACACCTAAACACACCAGTAATTAAAACAGGTGGTGACCCTAAAGGGCCAGTTTTAAAGGCCTCGCTAAGTAATAAACAGAACGACCAAGGGGAATGTAGATATACTAGAGACCCACGGAAAAAGGTGCCGCAAGTGGAAATTCCCCCAGAAGCAGTGCCCTTTGTGGTGGTTTTGACTGGGGTCCCCCCATTAGCTGATAGTAAGAAGGAGGGATATGATGAACTCAAAAATAAAATCATTCATTGGTTGAGGACATATAGGCCCATAGCACACAATATAGACGGGGATATAGTCCATGTTAGACGGATTAACTGGCTGGGTAGCAGACAAAAAGATATAGAGGGGGACCTAGTGGTGGTTAACTTTAGAGACCCCCGGGCAGTAGATTACATCGTAAACTGGCCACCTGGTAATGGGGACACTTGTATCACCCCTCGGGCTCTAACGTATTTTTATCCCAGGACAGATGCCCCTCCTCCTAAATACCCAAATAAGTTCCACTCCTATAGGCCACCCCCTACCTTGCCTTACAGCAACATTTATCCCCAGTATGGGCAGTATTTTGCCTTGGCGGCTGATCATTCTGCCTGGACTACAGTGCCCCATAGACATACGATGAGCCACAACGCCAGGATGGAACATCTAAGACCCTTCACCCCCCTGGATACTTATAACCGGTTTTCACAACTCTCTGGGCTGGAAGATTGTGATTGATGTTCACTGTCCTGGGGGGAGAGAATTGATCTGCCTGGTGTGGAGGCTCTGCGATCTCGTGGTGGTATAGATATGGGGCAAGATAGACCCCACTTAACGCAAATTGCTATTACCAACATTGCTGTTGAGGCTCCTGCGGTGGCCGGGAGTATGGTCAGCACGGCTAGTTGCCCTGCTGGCCCTAATCCTTTGGTTCAAGAGGTGGGCAGCCACATGACCGCGGTGGGTAATGATGGGGGGAACAAGGGGGTCTACACCAAAGTGCCCAAGGGTCGACGGGTAATAAACCTGTTGTCTTGGAATGTAGCGGGGTTAAAAAGGAAGCTGAATATACCGGAATGGCACTCATTCATCGAGAAGTTCGATGTTTGCCTGCTTCAGGAAACCTGGAGCCTACTACCCATAAATAAATCGGGATATACCACCCACTTTTCGCCAGCAGTAAGTAGAGGGAAGGGTAGACCGGCGGGAGGACTCATGGTCTGGATAAAAATAGATCTGGACTGGGAGGTCACACGCCACGATTTGGAGTGTAGTGACATACTCCATCTCTCCTCCAGAGGACACGTAGAGGGATGCAGGCTTGATCTATTTAACGTGTATGCCAGAGGGGCACCCGGGGACACCGCCTCTTCAACTCTATCAGCTCTGGATTCAGCCTTAGCTAACTGCCCTCCAACAGCGAAAATCATTGTGGGGGGGGGATTTCAACTGCACGTTTGAACCCCTCCTCGGAGATGATCCCTTGGGTATTGAAGATGAAGATTCAAAATGGTCCATTCCAACTCTGTCCCTGCCCCCTATTAGAAAATGGTCAGCTAGGGCAATCCAACTTAATGCACTAACTAGGGATCACAAGCTAAGAGCCCTCAACGGTAGGACTATGTCCGATCAGTCAGGTGCACTGACTTTCAATAGACTTACTGGGCCGTCCCGAATTGACTACATCCTAATGGATGTTAGTTTGTGGGCAGACCTTATTGATATGGAGGTGCTCCCAAGTCAGGATAGCGACCATAACCCCCTGTGTAGCAAATTTAACTGGGGCATTTCTAAAGATAGGAGGGTGAATGCCCTTATAAAGACAACTAAAGAAATTATCCCTCACAATAACAACCGCAGATTGAAATGGGACAAGGCAAACCTGAAGGAGGACGATCTAGGGACCATTAAATCCCTGGTGGATGGCTTGTGCTCGGATCTGGAGGGCTGGGATCGAGAAAATCAGATGAGTATGAATCCGCACACTTCCCTTGACTCAGCTTATAAAGCTACAATTGAGCAAGTTGGTCACTTCTATACCTCCAAGGGGAAAAGTTATAGGAAAATCACCATACCTCCCATCTCAAATAAACCTTGGTATTCAGACCAGTGTAAGGGCAAAAGGAAAAATCTGACAAAAGCCCTACTCTCTAGGGATCCTTTGCTAGTTAGAGCGGCTAGGAAGAATTACTGGAAAGTACTATCGCTGGCTAAACGTGAATGGGAGGAACAGCATTGGCAAGACCTAACTAATGCTGTCAGCAGGAGGAACCCGAACCTCTTTTGGGATCTGATTAACAGAGCCAGGCAGGGGAGATGACAACCATTAGCAGCTCACATAACCAGCCAGCAATGGTTTAATCACTTTTTAGCCCTATATGGCGGTAACGAAGAGATAAATTGCCCCGGGGTTGCAAGTTTAGGTGGTGGGGATGCCACAGGGGTGGACGACCTCCCATTCACGGCCCCTGAAGTAGAAATGGCTATTAGACATTTAACCCCCAAGAAGGCGGCCGGTCCGGATGGGATCCCTGGGGACCTATTGATTGCGGATCCTCTGGCTTGGTCCAATTTAATCGCCACAATAATGAACTTGATTGCTAGGGGGCACCCGGTGCCAGAATCTTGGAAGGGGGCCGAGGTGGTAACAGTGTTCAAGAAGGGGGCAAGAGATTACCCTGCCAACTACAGACCTATTAGTCTGATAGATATAATTCAGAAAGTGGTTGGCAGGGTCATCATCTCAAGTGTTGGCGATTGGATGGAGGAGGCTAGTATACTTTCCCACCTCCAAGCGGGTTTCCGAAGAAAGGTAGGCACGATGGACCAGGTCTTTCGCTTTTTTGTTATCTATTGGAAAGCAGTTACCATCAAAAAAGGCAGTTTATATATGGCCTTCATAGATCTCAAAACAGCTTTTGACCTGGTCCCCCGGGCTAAATTGTGGGAGATCCTAGGAGGGATGGGATTTCCCAGTGGACTCCTGAGTTTAATCGTAAAGCTCCATGAAGGGAATTATGCGAGGGTCAGATGGGGCACCCAGGGCCAACTAACGGATAGGGTCCCTGTGAGGAGGGGAGTACGCCAGGGCTGTGTTATGGCTCCGACTCTTTTTTCCCTATTTGTGAATGGAGTGGTGGACCATCTGAAAGGGGAAGAGTCGGATGCCCCATCCCTGGCGGGGGAAAGAATCCCCACTTTACTCTTCGCCGATGACACCTTATTGATTTCTAAATCCCCAGTGGGGCTCCAAAAACTCTTGAATCGATTTAGTTCCTTCTGCACTAATAGAGGCTTAATCATCAACACCTCGAAAACTAAACTGATGGCATTTTCCCCCTCTAAAAGATTTAAAAATAACTTTTTGCTAAATGGGGCTCCCCTGGAGATGGGCGACTCATTTGACTATCTTGGAGTTCGGATAAATAGTCGAATGACCTGGAAGGATCACCTGGCCAAAATGTTACTTAGCCACCAAAGAGTATCTGGGGTGACTCTGAGGGAGCTTCGGGAGTCAAGTAGCAAACCTGTCTCCCTGGCCATGGCGATTTATGAGGGCCAGATACTACCGGCGGCATTATATGGCTCTGAGCTTTGGGGGTTCGAAAATGTTTCAGACCTCTCCATAGCGGAAAATACCTTTTTGAGGAAGGTGGTGGCCCTTCCAGCTTCCACCCCGTTGATCCCCATGAGATTAGATTTGGGCAGAAGAGCCCTTAAGGACTTGGTGAGGCTACGCCCATTGCTTTTCTGGACCCGCTTAAGAAGGACTGAGGAGCTTGCTAAGTATGCTGAAGGGCTGGATGACCTTTTACTGCTCGACACCGGGAAAACAATTGGATGGCTGAATAATGTGAGAGACCTAGTCCTTAAACTAGGTCTAAGAGATGCATGGGAGTCTCAAATGCCGCCGCCCAAGGAAGTGATTAAAAGGCTATATTGGGACTGGGTACAGAGTGTGGCACTGAATGGTTTGGATGGGGGTTCACTCACGGATCGGTTCTTGGAATTTAAATGGGTGAAAAAACGGGAACCCTTCCTTGACCTGATAACCAAACCCTTAGATAGAGCGCTATATCTAAAACTGAGGTACGGGACGCTACCGGTGCATGATTTCACGATGAGGTGGTCCAAATCTGGTGCCTCCTTGCATTCGTGCCCAGGTTGTGCAGCACCAAAGGAGACTGTGGCCCACCTATTCTTTGCCTGCCCCGCCTACAAAGCGGCACGGAAAATCTGGCTGAAACCTGTATGTAGGGAGCTGGGGCTGAGGTGTCATAGCCTGGCACTACGTGTACTTACTACCGATTCATCATCCACCACCACGATATGCGGGGTGGCAAAATTTTTGAGTAGTGTTTGGCTGACGCGCTCCCGGCTACTGAAAATGCATTCTAGGCTACCAATGGACTGATGCACGTAACCGAAGCTTTCCTTACTTAATTAATGACTGTGGAGCATTCCTTAGCCCAGGACACTTTTATGCTGTACATATTTTATTGTTTTAGTGGGGGAATTGAATATTGTTATGTATGTGTACTCTTTTATGGTGAACAAAATTGCCGAATAAAGATTATTAAAAAAAAAATATATATATATAACGTGGTCTGCTTGTAATTAGTTAGAAGTTACAAGTTATGTTCCTTTATTGCCATCTCAGTATTCAGGCGACATCAAACACACACATACATACACACGCTTTTAAAGTGTTGCTATGGTAACAACACAAAGCTAAAAAGACACTAAAATTTGCAAGTAATGGTTGGGTTATGCTCCCACCTATTGATCATGCCTCCGGCAATCACTGCGCATGACTTCATATGTGACATTCCTCATGACACGTAAAATGACTCCATTGACAACATTGATGACATCATCTCAATTCATATAATTGATGACATCACCAATAGCAAAAACCACAGGTACCAATACTCTGCGTATGGCCATGCAGAGAGGGAATCAGGCTCATGACCAGGCCCTGTGTCCAGCTCTCTGTGAGCCACCAACTCATACTGCATGTGGCATTTGCGCACAGTAGGGGTGTGGCCACAGGGCATCCGCTGTGGACAAATCCTATTGCCATCCCTCCACTGGCTGCCAACCCCCTCCACCCCCCTGCCCCCCCACTGGATCCTCTACCGCTGTGCCCATTAGGGTTGGCAAATTCCAGTGGTTTTGTTTTATAACCATTACTCTACTTTTACCTCTGTTTTTTCTGTGGATGTCTGTGTGTGTGGGTGTGTTGGGTGGTACTATGTACTATATTCAACTGCACCTTGCACCTATCCTGCTATTTATGACCAAACCTCAAAGCACTTGTGCTTTGGCCCCAATACAGACATCCAAGCCCACATGGCCTTTGTCCGTGTGCAGTGAGTGTTGACAATTGGACATGCTTACGAATGCAACAATAATATAACACAATAGAATGTGCTACGGTGGATGATAAAGTTTCACTATTTCTGAGGAGGGCCAGTTGTGATTTGGGCATGAAATTTGTAAACCGGCTTGAATACGACAGTGACTGTGAGACCAAGATGGCGACTTTAGTATTTGTTACTATGTCATGAATATTATATCGATACTTTGCTGGGCATTACCCTGCTTGAGTAACCGGTGTGAATCAATTATATTCTGAGTCTGAGTGATTATTAGAACGTACATTTAGCTTGTGGTATTATTTTCTTGAAAGTGAGTATAGCTTGAATATGTTCTCAGTATTTTATCTAAGTTCTTACGCTGCTATGTTGCATTATTTGTTATTGATTTCGGATATGTTTTTAGAGAGTTGATAACTGAGGGCCCGATTCACAGTTCTAACTTAAGACAAAATCCTAAATTTACTACCATTTTGGTACGCACAGAAGGCACTTACTGCTTTGCTACCAGGCGGACTGACAACTAGTCTGTTTGCTGTGTGTCACAGGACGGAGCGCGCTGCTTGAATGAATGCTATTTGACCGCCTGCTCATTTTTAACTCGTACTTAGAATTTTTTTTAAAACCTCTGATTATTGTGTCATAATACTTTGTGTGATTTGTGTGCTCACCTTGAAATTGCACTATCATTTTCTGAGCCGCATTGCTCCCCGTTCCACCGCAGCAAGTGCTGTTTGTGTGGAGGGAGACATCACGGCAAAGAGGAAGTGAGATCCTCACTTCCTGGGGCTAATTATAAGCGGCCATCTTTGCTGAGGTTGGCGGTCCAGTTGTTGGACAGGACCGAGCCCAGCCCTTATTTAGTGCACAAATGGTAATGACGCGCAGTGGGCGCACCAATGGCGCGCCGGAGGTGCGCCAAAGGTAAACCCGTCTGCGCCCGTCCGCGCGCAGGCCGGGCGCTGGGCCAGGAACCCTGTTGGTAACATCAAAACCGAGAGTTATAGTAGACAGGAACTGCTGGCCCTCCTACCGGAGCCCAGCTGTGATAAATACAAGCTAGATCCCTCACATTGGACAGGCCCAGTGAGTTGCCAGAAGTGCCACTGCACCTTTTCGTGGTCACACATTTCGGCACTCACAGCATCTTATAACACCCTAAAGGCTGGCCTAATCAATGCCAGATCCTTGCCAAAGCATGCCCAGCATATCCAGGACCTACTGATTGACGATAACTTAGACTGCGTATTCATCACGGAGACATGGCTCAAACCATGGTGCACTCCGGATGTGGTACATGCCCTGCCTCGAGGATATGGTATCCAAAGGGTAGATAGAGGAGAAGAACAACGGGGAGGAGGAGTGGCCATTATATATAGGGATACACTCGGTTGCTTGGTGACAGAACTTCCTGAGCTAAAAGATGCGGAAGGGATGGGCTTCTGTGTTAAAATTAGTGAGAATTTCTCCTTTGCTGGGGCACTGATCTATCGCCCACCGGGATCATGTATAGGTTTTCTGGGGAGTGTTGGGGAAGCACTTAGTCCACTGAGACTTAGGTACTCCAATTTTACAGTACTGGGGGATATTAACATTCATCTAGAGTCCACAACGGATGCATCTACTGCCTCCTATAGGGAAATCATGGATGTATTAGGTCTTACCATCTGCAACACTCAAGCCACCCATGAGGCAGGACACACGATAGACTGCATTGCTACCAATCTAAATACACTAATAACAGACCATCCTAGACCCCAAACGTGGACTGACCCCGCGTTGGTCCCTTTTATGTTTCCTCTTGAGAGTTCCAGAAAGGACAAGCACGTGGAAGAACGCAGTCAGGCCAGACGAGATGATTGGAAAGCTGTAATGACCCACCCAGAATTAACTACAATGGCCAGAGAGTGTAGACCCAAGCCAGTAGGACCCCCAAATCCAAATACCTTTAGGGCATGGATGAAGGAACTGAAAGGCATGGTTGGACAGGGGAAAAACAAGATGAGGCATGGGAAAAGAAGATCTCTGCCCCGTGGTTCGACCGAGAGCTCACAAATAAACAGGGGGAGCTACGAAGAGCAGAACGCAGCTGGCGAAAAAACTATTGCAGCACAGAGCGCGGCAAATACAAAAATATCATGAGTGCCTATCATGCGCAAATTAAACAGGCAAAAAAGATGTTTTTTAGGTCAGCAATAGAAACTGCGAATAATAAACACAAAGCGATTTTTAAAATTGTGAATGACTTCAATAAACCCAAATGTTTAGTGCAGGATATCCCTTCCTCACAGATGCTTTGTGATTCTATCGCAGACTTCTTTGAGGAAAAGGTACAGGGTCTGATGAAGGACTTTGAGGTCCCAATACCAGAGTCAAAGAAAGAGAGTGATATAATAGGGCAGGAGGAAACTCAGATAGCAGCCTTCCGACCAATCAGTCTGGAGGAGACCAAGCGAGCAATTTTGGCAACAAAATCAGGATCACCATTTGAACCGTGCCCTATTGGACTCCTGCACCTTATTGTAGAAATTGCCAATCCAGTAAAAAATGACATTGTCAACACCTCACTGACCACGGCCAACGTCCCCCCTGAGTGGAAACTGGCAGCAGTGAAACCACTGCAAAAAAACCAACTTCCCGACCCCACCACACTATCAAATCTACAACCCATCTCATTACTTCCGGCACTGTGTAAAATCACAGAGTCAATGGTAAATAAACAGCTTACACGTTTTCTCGAAGACAGTGAAGCATGGCATCCTAATCAAGCCGGCTTCAGGACTCAACACTCCACGGAATCGGCTCTCCTGTTCACTACTGAGAATATCCGCTCAGCTTTGGACCAAGGTAAGAAGGCCGTCCTGATCTTATTAGATCTGTCGGCGGCTTTCGACACGGTGTCACATGTCATCTTAATAGACCGTCTAGCAACATCTGGCATCACAGGCACAGTCCTGGAGTGGATAAAGAACTGTTTGAAGGACAGGAGGCAAGTGGTGACCCTGGGGGAATTCTGTTCCAGTGAGAAACCACTGTCGACGGGAGTACCTCAGGGTTCCAGCCTGAGCCTGACATTGTTTAATGTCTACACCGCACCCCTGATAAAGTTGATATCGTCATTTTGCATGGATGTAATTGCATACGCCGACGACACGCAACTGATCCTGGTAATGGATAAAGAAAACCAGGTATGGGAGGAAAAGCTCAAATGTTGCCTAACGGCCATATTTGACTGGATGCGGAGAAACCATCTGAAATGCAACACAGGCAAAACTGAGATCATGCCAATAGGCCCCAAAAACGAGTTTATTCCCAGATTATTGTGGCCAGAGAAGGCAGAAATACCGCCTCACACTACCATCTTGGCCCGTAACCTTGGGGTAAACTTTGACGCTGACCTGTCCTTTAGACAACAGGCGTCTAAAGTGGCAGGCACATGTTTTGGGGTGATAAAGGGGCTGAGGAAGTTCTCTGACTTGTTGCCTATTGAGGCAAGGAAAACGGTCATGGTTGCACTGGTGACATCACAAATCGACTATTGTAACAGCCTATATGCTGGCACCAATAAAGTGGTCACCCATAAACTCCAGATGGTGCAACATGCAGCAGCAAGGCTGGTTCTAAAATGGCCGAGAAGATCATCAGCAACCAAGGCCCTTAACACACTACACTGGCTACCTATCACAAAAAGGGTTTTGTTCAAAGTGTTGATAATTACTTTTCGAGCTGTCCACGACTTAGGCCCACTATGCCTAAGGAAAAAATTTGTGAGATACTGTCCAACATGAGCCCTATGATCCTCAAATGCAAATTTGCTGACCGTTCCAGGGTTTAGACTCAAAACTCGAGGGGGTAAGTCCCTGGCGGTACTAGGTGCAAAAGCGTGGAATACTCTCCCCGCACATCTGAGAGCATTGGACAGTGAAACAGAGTTCCGTAAACAACTAAAAACCTGGCTTTTCAAACTCCAAGACACAATTGCCAGAGACCTAGTGTGATTCTTGACCTGGTCAAGTCAAGCAGTAAGGCAACATTACATCGGTTGGCCATACTTGGGCGTCTAGATGCTCCTTGGAGCGATTGTTGCGCGATATAAATGGGCAATTACATTACATTACATTACATTACTTACTAATTTTGGTATTCACAGAAGGCACTTACTCATTTCGGTATTCACAGAAGTTAGGAGTCCTAACTTTAGGACTCCTAAATGCCTTCTGTGAATACCGAAAGTCTTAAAGATAGAATTGTTCTCAGTTTAGGAGTCCTAAAGTTTACTAACTTTACTACTTTCGGTATTCACAGAAGGCATTTAGGAGTCCTAAATTCAGGACTCCTAACTTCTGTGAATACCGAAATGAGTAAGTGCCTTCTGTGAATACCAAAATTAGTAAGTGCCTTCTGTGAATACCAAAATGGTAGTAGGTTTAGGGTTTTGTCTTAAGTCAGTTCTGTGAATCGAGCCCTATGTGTCTCGTTTATTGTTATTTTTCAAAAGAACACCGTCTCGCAGCGAAAAAATAAATGAAAGGGAATAAAACCACTCTGCTTATTATTTATCATGAGAGATTTTATACCAGTGAAATGATGTAATAACAGTCGACCACAAAGAGAGAAGGTACGTTCATGCTAGGACACACTGGGACGGGCCATGCTGAATCAGATCACCAATTCTAATTGAGGGCTGGTGAGGAGGTACTTTGCCTTCGCCTCTCCGATGGTTGCACTTATCAAAGTAGCTGGACTCAGGAGACAAAAATAGCAAGCTTTGCTATTATACTGAACACAATTCCTGTTGTTCATAAATATTTATGGGTGTGAACCATTTTTGGAACTTAAAAGTGGTTTTATTTTCTGCTGTGCTAAAATCAGCTCAGTGCCTATTAGGAGAAGAATTTCCTCTTGTTCATGCTATTGGTAAACTCTACTGCTGCTATTTGTCTTTATTGCTGTAACATTTATTATTGTGTGTACTAGACTAGGTTTTTGTTTTTAAAATAAATCTTAAAAATTCATTGCTTGTTTTCTGGTGTTCTTGAGCGTGTTATTTCTTAATGAAATAGGTTTAGGGTCCCACTAACTATCCTTCTACTGCCTCATGGTATTGATCATTACCTGAGAACATCTCATGCAAATATTGCTGAGTGAGTCAAGGGGTGGTTGCAGTCCAACTGATTTTCACATTGACTTAGTCTTTATTGCCAGGGGTTCTATAATACTGAACTCTGCAGTTCTAGAACAATCTACAAAATGTTTCAAACCGTATAGTGATAAAAGTCCCTAGATTATTTAGAGACATAAAACATCACAATTCTAAATATTCTGTTTGATGAAAACAAATCTGTAATTTACAGAAGATGCAACATTCGGGCCAGATGTACGCATATTTTTTGCGTGAGCTGAGGGCTTTTAGAAAAAATGAAACATAAGCATTTAATTTTAAGAAAAACGGGCTGCGTTAAAAAAATGCTTTATTTAACAGCAGTCACAGACACGGTGGTCTGCTGATCTCAGCAGGCCACCATCCCTGGGGGTGCCAGCCATTCCCAATGGGGTCACAAATTGTGACAGCCTCATTAATATGCAGGCGACATGCAATTTGCGACTTCATTGGGAATCGCAAACAGTGTCTCAGACATTGTTGTACATTGGAAACTGCGACTCGCAAATTGCGACTTGCAATTTATCACAATTTGCGAGTCGCAATTTCTAATGGTCGTACCTCTGTCCTCAAATTTGCAAATAATCGTGGCTATGACAACATTCATGTTTCGAACATTACTTTGTGCTTCTGGACTAATCACTCTATCTCGCTGTGCCTCCAACTGCTAAAACGTAGTCTCAAAATATGTAACAATGTAAAAATCAATGGTACCCTGTGTTGTCTTGTAGTGTCCCAATTACATATCTCTTGTCCCATCTCCAAAGCACCCTGATTTCGCTAATCTAGTGTCAGTCAGGCTCCATTTGCTATACTGCTCTGTTCACAGCACCTTGAGTGCAAGAAGCTCATAATATAATAACAAATATTCCCTGTAGAGTTGTCTTTTGCACATGCTGCTGTATAACCACGACAACAAAAAAATTATGTATATGAATGATTGCTTTAGCAGCTACTGCAGTGACGATGCTATAGTGTATGTTGCGTGCGAGTAGCATACACAGCTTATGTAAGAGCTGCGGGGCATATTACCAAGAATAAGCGATAATTATCGCTTAAGTTTGGTTAGCGGCTATAATTTTATCGCCGTGCTTCGCCTATTTTTATCGCTTAGAAGCCTTGCTATTATCAAGGTTTATCTCCTAAGCGATAAAAATCGGCCGAAATGCATGAACATCGCTGAAAAGTCAGCGATATTCATGCATTTCCGAGCTAATGCGCTTAGCCATGTTATCCACCTACCATTGGATAACATGGCTTAGAACTGCTCTGGGCAGGCGTTAGCTTTTGGAGATATTCGCGCTTAGCGCGAATATTTCCAAAAGTAGGTAATAGGAGATAGCGATGTTAGCGACTGTTTCCAGTCGCTAACATCTTGGCACGCCCACTTTGCATGTCATTAGCGATAATTATCGCTGATATGCAGAGTGGGCCCCAAGATGAACGCAATCTCCTACTAGCTGTCGCTAACTGGTGTTAGCGACAGCTAGGTAATAGAGCGATAAAATTATCGCCGCTTTAGCGGGAAAAATTCCCGCTAAAGCGGCGATAAGGCCCTTGGTAATATGCCCCTGCGTTCTTCAGCTCTTCCCCATATGTTCCTTCATATATGTGTTGTGAGATTTTCTGAACCATGATGAATAAGACTACGTAAGCACCTTGTTTGTCACTTTTCAACTAATATTTCAACCTGTTAGTCCAGTACTATTTTCAGTATTTTGTAGTGTACCCGTCTCCCAATGGCCTCACAGTTTGTACTGCAAACCCCCTGGGTTTAAAATGTGACCCTTGTACCATAATGTGACCCTTTATTCATATGGTGACTCATTGTCACATAATGAGACCCTTTCATCCATAATGAGTCCTATTATTCAATATTTTTTCCTTTGTTCCATAATGCGACCTTCTGTTCCACTTCTGCTAACCTACGTTAAATAATGCCACCATTCATTCCATAATGTAACTATTTAGTGCACAAGGTAACCCTTTGTTAAATAATGTCTGCTTGTGTTGCTTTTTTTAATCCTTTGTTCCATTTTCAGCCCTTTGTTCCATAATGTGACCCGGTGTTCCATTATGCGATCATATGTTCAACAGACAGGACTTTGTTCCATTTCTGATATTTCGGATTGAATAATCCCACCAATTACTCCACAATGTAACCATTTACTTCATAATATAACCCTTTGTTACAATACGTGTCCTAGTGTTGCTATTTTTCTACTGCGACCCATTGTACCTTAAGGTAATATTTGCTCGTAAGGTAACCCTATCTAGGTCTGACTTGACAGTGCAGCTGTTGTCTGACTTTATGAGATCAACAAAAAACTGTTTTCAGAATAGTACTGAGAGAGGGGCTTACTGGATTTGATTGGTCGAACATACATGCTCCCTACAACCCATAGCAAACGGCAATACCCCGGGGTTGGGCACCCTGGGATATCGCTAGAGCCGGCCCTGGGGTTTGCTCGTCCCCAGGACCATGAAGGGCTACTAGAGGAGGGCCGCGTGACCTCCTCCCTCCCATCATCTGAGTAGCCCTGGGGAGGTGGTGGTCCCCAGGGCCGGGGGTCCGCTGCGGACCCCCACATTTAATTAATTGGTACCTCGGACAGGTGGTGGTCCCCGGGGCAGTTTCCGGGGTTGTGTGTGGGGGCGAAGCCCCCCATTTTTTTTTTTTTTTTAAATCCTCGGGGAGGAGGCGGTCCCCAGGGCTACTGGGCTCCTGCGGAGCTCCTGCTTCATAATCCGGCATTTCCCCCGGGACCTGGCCCACACGGGGCTTAAAAGAAACAAACATTTTCAGGCCCACACGGGGCTGAAAAGAAACAAACATTTTCAGCGTGATTCGCGTACCCTATGAGACTCCTGCTGAAAATTAAAAAAAATGCTTTTTTTGGCCCTGGGGGTGCCTGTGTGACCCCCTAAGTAGGCTTAGGGAGTCAGGGATCCACCCTGCCCCCTTTTCTTAATTTTGTACATTTTCTTACCCTTTTGGTTCAACCGAGTCACAAGATGGCTGCCAACACTTCCTGGTTGGAATTGTTGGCAGCTACTCAGCTTGCAATCACGAGATCGAGAGGGGTTTGCGGATCCTCTTTGGCCATATTTGTATATCTGAGAAATGTTTAAATTTCTCTGGAATTACTGAACGGATTTACATCATTTAACAAAAAGAAGGCTTTCTGGACAAAGAGCTACCTTTTTGTCAAATTTGGTGTAATTCAGTTCAGCAGTTCAGGCTGTAGCCGTGTCTATTGTTTCCTATAGAAATTAACATGGAAAAATAGTGTTTTGGGACCCCCGCTTTTTCTCTGCCCCCGCTAGACAATTCACCCCGAAACTTTCAACACAGGAGCTGAAGTGAGCAGGCCATCAGTTTTGTAAATTTCATGGAGATCAGTCAAACGGCGCCAAATACATTGGCAAAAGGAAAAATGCTTTTTGAATATAAACAAGTTCCTAATTATAACTGCCTCGTTAGGTTGGTGCAAGGCAGCGTAGCACAAGACATCCTAATTGCCACAACGTAGGTAATGCCTTCACTGTAGAGAACTTTTCCAAGATAAGTCTTTATTCGGCTGACGCGATGTATGTTGCCTTCGTAGATGACCGGTTAGGTCGAAACGTGTCAGCTGTATAAAGAATAACCTTGGGAAACTGCTCAAGAGTGGATGCTGAATATATATATATATATATATATATATATATATATATTACCTACTGGCGGTCGCCAGTAGGTATATATAGTTAGGATTTTTTCTCTATGGGTTTTTTGAAAATTCTATGTCTAATAACTTTGGCGTTTGTGGACGGAATTGGCTGAAATTTTCAGGAAAATGGCACATTTTGTTTCTGAGCAGCCCTTGAAAATTTGGGGGGGGTTCGTCAAGGGGGGGCCGAGAAAAAAGGGGGGTCCCAAAACGTGTTTTTAACATTGAGTTTTCCATAGGGCGGTTGGCCTCACTTTTAGCCCGAACGGCTGAATGGATTTGCACGAAACTTGGCAAAATTGTAGGGACTGGTAGCCCGATGTGCCTTTTGTAGGTCTCAATATATGTGCTCCAGTGGATTTTGAGAAATTAACGTTTAAAAAAAGATATATATCTGTAACAGCGGACCGGGCAGCGGCCCAGGACGCGTACTTTTCGCGCAACGGAGCTTTGTGAAGCGAAGCTGATTGGTTCTCTGGCGTCTGTCAACATTCCAAAAAGTCCGTAGCGGCCGCCATCTTGTCTCTCGGTAGGATCGAGAGACAAGAGGAGGCCAAAGCGAAGGGGCAAATGACCATAAGGGGGAATAGTAGATCCTCGCTGACCCCCTACGTTTGATGTGGAGGTTTTAAAAGGGCCCCGCGGGGCAAAAAAAAACCAAAATAATAATAATCGAACGGCTGAATGGATTTGCACGAAACTTGGCAAAATATTAGGGACTGGTAGCCCGATGTGCCTTTGCTAGGTCTCAATATATGTGCTCCAGTGGATTTTGAGAAATTAACGTTAAAAAAAAGATATATATCTGTAACAGCGCTCCGCTTCGCGTACTTTTCGCGTTACGGAGCTTTGCGAAGCTGATTGGTTCTCCGGCGTCTGTCAACATTTCAAACAGTCCGTAGCGGCCGCCATCTTGTCTCTCGGTAGGATTGAGAGACAAGAGGAGGCCAAAGCGAAGGGGGAAATGACCATAAGGGGGCATAGTAGATCCTTCCTGACCTCTTAGGTTTGATGTACCATTTTGCCAAGTTTGGTGTAATTCCGTTCAGCCATTCAGGCTGTAGACGTATGTAAATGTCCTATGGAAAATTGCATGGGGAAAACACATTTGAAAGTGTTGAAATTTAGAACCAATTAAAATGTTACTTTGGTTTTGTATTTGTGTGTGATGAAAGTTAATTGGTTATGTATATATGTCAAATGAGAGGAAACCACAGCCATTTTGTGATACTACTGTCTGAGGTACATTTGTGAGGAATTTTTGGTGGTGAATTTCTGGTGTTTGATTTACACAGTACTAACACTTCTGCTACTTTTAAAAAGGTGAGTTGTTAATTTGTAAGGGGAACTATGTTGTACACTTGAAGATAATTTGAAAAATGTTTTCTGTTATTTATTTGCAGTCCTTCTGTTATACTAAATACTTGATAAAGTTAGTTTTATATTATGTATTACTAAAAACGATAAATGAAAGTGATTATTTTTTTCTGCAATTTACAGCAAGCAATTTCAAAATAAAATGGCTCACAATGAAGAGAACGTGGCAATTTCTTTTGAATTGTCCACTACATTGATTGAAATTGAGAGCACCAATAATGAAATATTGTCACAAGGAGGACATGACTTGTATGATTCCATTAGATTGATTGAAATGGACAGCACCAAGAATGAAATATTGTCACAAGGAGATGACTTGAATGATTCCACTACATTGATTGAAATTGAGAGCACCAATAATGAAATATTGTCACAAGGAGGAGATGACTTGTATGATTCCATTAGATTGATTGAAATGGACAGCACCAATAATGAAATATTGTCACAAGGAGGAGATGACTTGAATGATTCCACTACATTGATTGAAATTGAGAGCACCAATAATGAAATATTGTCACGAGGAGATGACTTGAATGATTCCACTACATTGATTGAAATTGACAGCACCAATAATGAAATATTGTCACAAGGAGGAGATGACTTGAATGATTTTTTTGATCAATCTCTTGATGGCGAATTTATCGAGTGTTTGGAGACCATAGAGTTACAAGAATCATCATTGGAGACTTTTAATGAGGACATTGCTGATGAGGACATGTTACTAGTTCTTTCAAATTTAGAAAATTCTGAAGAATAAATTTATATTTAGAAATCAAAAATTGTTTGAGACATTATTCATTTTTATTTTTAATTTATGAGGTTGTAGCGAAGTGATTGTAGTATAAAATGAGACTTATAGTATAGAGTGCAACATTTTTATGTTACATGGTAAGTTTACTCATATTTACTTCCCTTCTGCCACTATATTATCTCCAATGTGTATTTGACATCTCTTCTTCATCTCCGGCCTCCTTTCTCTCACTGTGTGTCTCCGATGCATCTTATCGCTGTTATTTTGTGTAATTACAGAAGAGAGTAAAATAAAATAGTTCGGAACGTGAAAAGGGGGCAAAGTAGAGTACTCCTCACCCCCTAGGCCTTTTTAGGCGGTCCCAAAAGGATCAGTTTCTGCTTTCCTGAGAGATTATGGTATGAGTTCCATATACCACAATAACTTGCATTACAACATGCAAGATATCTATCTCCTATTACCAACTTTTGGAGATATTCGCGCTAAGCGCGAATATCTCCAAAAAGTAACACCTGCCCTGAGCAGTTCTTAGCCATGTTATCCAATGGGAGGTGGATAACATGGCTAAGAGCATTAGCTCGGTAATGCATGAATATCGCTGAGTTTTTAGCGATATTCATGCATTGCGGCCGTTTATTATCGCATTTGCGATAAACCTTGATAATAGCAAGGTTTATCTTCGATAATTTCTGACGATGCTTAGTGGTAAAAAATTGGTTGGTAAGCATCGTTAGCGATAAATATCGCTTAACTTTGGTAATATGCCCCAACGTCTGTTAACGTTCGATTCGAAGGAAATGAGGAAGTGTTGAAAAACATTGTCTGCGCCATCTTGCCTTTTTTGAAATGCCACACTTTTGTCGTGCACGGCAGCCATTTTAGATGTCTTGACCAGACCCACTCTCTGCACGCTGTCGATTCGTAGCATGGCTCCTCACCCACGCAAGCATCTTCCCTAGGCACTGGTCACCACCGCTCTCTGTCTTATGCATGGGCAATAAACCTCCCCCCATCTGCGCTGCTCTTCCCTGAGAATCACACTCTGTGCCCGCCCGACACCTCCCTTTCGCCCTATTCAGTACCGCACCCTCTGACACTCCTCTTTCTCTGTGTCCGATTGTCCAGGCTATCAGCTAGCCCTGCAGATGTAGTTTATGGCCCCAGCTGTAAAGAATCACCCCTCTTCAAAGGAGTTATAGTAGATCAAGGCCCACACCCGATGAGATCCGTCACACCACACGTGTTCCTACTATCTGAAAACCATCCTGTATTGTGATTGGGGAGGGGACCGAGCCTGAAGCGGAAGATTCCAGGAATGACTCTTTGTACATCAAAGTTTTTACAATTATGTGTCACATTAAAAATATATAGCACTCCAACAAAGTAGTAGGAATATAAAACTTTAATAACATATAAATATATACAAGAAAACAAAAACAGTAAAAACATTTAAACAACGAAGAGACCGTGGAAATTTCTTTTGAATTATCCAATAGATTTATTGAAATTGACAGCACCAATAATGAAATATTCTTGTCAGTAGCGGTCTGTTGTGCGAATAGTTCCAAGGCAGCAGAACGCGCTGAAATCTAGATGGCACGAAAGTGATGTCTAGTAAGTAGCCGCCCAGCAAAAAACGGCGTGGGGCGCCGCGGGGGTGAGTGAGTCCAGTAGGCACCACAGCTATTCTTACCGGCATTGCAGAATTACTGCTGGGGACAATGCCTGTGCTGTAGCAGGGTCACAGCAGAAACAAAATGGATTCTGTTGAAGATGTTGTTGGTTTTCAATTTGAAAACAGTTCTGGTGTCAACTGCTATGCTAATGTAGTGGTTAATGTTTTGTTTTCTCTAGAAAATGTAAAAGAGGGGGAGGCAGTCCAAAGTTCCGTTAAAAGGGCAAAGGAAAGGATCGGTGGTTTGAACTATCAGTCAAAAAGGGGAGGGGGTGCAATAATTTTTCCTACCGGGTCACACTGTGCTTTCACCGGAAGTGAGGTCTGCAGGATTCTAGTAATTCAAAGTGAGGCTGGCGCCAGCATGGGAGCGCCGACGTCCCGCGGATACAGTTTCGTCACTCCACGGGCGATCATGGCAGTCATTCCCCATTGGGGGTCGGAGACTCCCGCGGCTCCTCTAGAATCTTCAAGGTCGTGGAGGACTACGGTGGTGGAGTCAACCAGTGACCGGGCCATTTCTTTATGCTGGGCCCGCTCTTGCCAGGTCGACCGCCATTTTGAGAGTTCGGCAGCTACCGGCGATCGCGGGGTCACATGAGCGGACGGGCTCCACCCTGCCGGGCGAGACGTTGCAGCATGGCCACAGTGGAAGAACCCTTTTCCGGGCGCCTGGAGCGCTGAGGGTGCAGCTGGGAAGCCTCCACCTGGGGAGGCGGGAGAGGCCTGTTCGCACCGTCTCTCCCTCCCAGTGCACCCCACGGCGTCTCGCTTGAGATTTGTTATGGCCGGACCAGGCGATGAGGACGAGGGGGGGGGGTCGGAGGCATGTGCAAGACATCCCCCCCCAGTGTTGTCGCAGCCATTATAAAAGAAAGAAGTGTCCCGTCCGTCTTCGGGCCGGGCTTCCGGTGGATGTCGGCCGGACGCCCCTGGCTCTGGCCCCATGAACGTGTTTCTTGGTTTATCGGCTGCAGCCGGATCCCGTCGGCCTCGGCCCCCCGACCGTTGGTGGTCGGACCGGAAGAGCGTGTGGCGGGACTACCTGCAACTCTCAAGGGCCACCGCGGCCGGACTGGGAGAGAGAGGGGAGGGTCGAGGAGACATTCCCCCCCCCCTGCAACTGTTCAGCGTTGTAAAGGCAATCCCCTGGCCGGGTCCCGCTGGCCTCGGCCTCTCCTCCGGCTACACCCTACGTTAGGATCTCCTGGCCGAGGCGTGGCAGCAGGACCTGCCTTATATGGGCTGCTCCCAGCTGGGCGTAGCCGGAACCCTGCCCCACCTTGGAAGTTTCCAGAGTGGGGGTGGATGTTCTACTGACTTGCATTTTCCGTAGTCTATCGGTTTTTTTGGCGTGGCAGGCGGTGGGACAGCGAGGGGTGATTTGGTTTCTCTTACTGTTTTTCTGGTCTCTCACCACTGGCATATTTTAACGTTTTCTTGTTTCTAGGACATTAATAGGTTTTATCATTACGTTATGTTATCGTTTCTTTGTTCGTTGTTTAATAAAAGTTCATGTTCATCAGTGGCCTACTGATTTTCGTTTTCCTATTTTTTTCTTTCCAGGTTGTTTCATGGTAAAGTTTCTGTTAACAGGATACAGTGATCACTTCGTTATTATTGCATATGTCCTTTTCACTAGGGGTGCTCTCTGGTCGGGCCAGATGACGTATCTCTAGTAAATGGTCCGGGTGAAAAAGGTGCATCAATCAGTGGGGAGTAGATAGGCATGACAGATTACAACGGGGGAGAAAGGTCCGCATTACGTACCCTTTCACTACTTGCAAAGATTTTCCTACGTTTATTTGCAAACAGGGAATACCTCCAAAAAGAACTAATTCCCAAACAGTCAATGTTCGGACAATCAATCAATCAATGAGGAATGAAATAGGTACGACGTGTTAAAGGCTTGCGTTACCTACCCTTCACTATCTGCAAAGGGAGAGAGAATATTCCTATTCTTCCTCGTTTGCAGGTAGAGAAGATCCTTAAGACAATTAACTTCGAACAATTCAATGCTCGATTGAAACAATCAACAAGGGGTACTGTGAACACAAATGAACGCCGCTTATGTACATACGCATTGCTATTTTCAACAGGTTGTTCCTAATGTTTCTATTTTAGCGAGGTCAAAAAGAGATCCCATTAGTGGCCTACTGATTTTGCTCGTTCCTTTTGTTTTTTTACACGATTTTTCGCTATCTGCAAAGACTAAACAGAGTATTGCGACTCTGTGCTTGTTTGTAAATAGAGAATGAACCAAAGAGAACAATCAATCAAATGGAGAGAGAAGCAGGCACGACGGATTACAAAGGGGGCAAAGGGCTGTGTTAACTACCCTTCACTATCTGCAAAGAGAGAGTACTCCTAATAGAAATGAGGGGTGGGGGGCAGCATTCAAAGCAGATCAGTGTGCATAAACACGAAAATGTTTTTACTTACCACGTACTTGACATTCGACAGCTTATGATATTTGCTATTAAAAAAACATTGAAATTCACTGAAAAAACCATAGGTTATAGACCATATATAGTTAGGAATTAGCATTTACAAAACCTTGAAAATTCACTGAAAAAACCATAGGTTATACACCATATATAGTTAGGAATTAGCATTTAAAAAACCTTATTTTACTCACACAAAACCATTGAAATTCCATATATAGTTAGTTGCACTAACTATATATCGCGCACCCGCAATCCACTGCTGATCATGTCACATATTACATAATTCATGACATGGTCAGTGACATCACTGATGACATCACTGATGACATCTCAAATGACATCACTGATGACATCACTGATGACGTCTCATTTGACATCATTCTTGTGCTAATACGATAAACCTCTTCAGACTCTAATATAACCTTAGATACACTCAGTGTATACAGACACTCACACACTGCCACTCATCCATGGAGTTACTCACACACCCAGTCAGTCATGCAAAGAAACAATCTCACCTCCATTTCTTCAACTATACAGTTATACACACCTTACTTATTGAAACATATACTAACACATATTTACTCTCTTATACAATCCCTGATACAAGTTCACAATGATCGATACAACCACTCACTCATTCAGTGGCTCTCATGCACAGTTATTTATATATGCCAACTCTCACATGTACTGTGTTTTACATATGTACTTACTATGACATGTAGCATTGAGATATCCATTCACTCATCAATACACTCATGCACACAGTCAACTGCCCATGTAGCTGTTTCCACATGCACTCTTGAACTCATACACCTAGTGAATAAACTGCTCACACATCTATGCACAGAGTCACACACCTTCCAGCCACCCCCACACAAACTCAATCTTCCATAGAAATACTTGGGCAACCAATTAATAACACATATAGCCTCTCGTATAGCTAATGATCAACACATGCAGCAGTTTACATCACAACAGACATAATGATGCACAAATTAAGACAGTTTAGTCACTAACCCATGCATTCAGTGAGACACATTTAATCACTCACTCATACAGTCAGTCACGCACCTACTAAATCCTTCATCTAGACACTTATACATCCACTCATTCTTCAATATGTAAGACATACTTTAACTTTACAGAAACATACAGTCACTGGATGTTGTCATCAGTGATGTCATCAGTGATGTCATTTGAGATGTCATCAGTGATGTCATCAGTGATGTCACTGACCATGTCATGAATGATGTAATATGTGACATGATCAGCAGTGGATTGCGGGTGCGCGATATATAGTTAGTGCAACTAACTATATATGGAATTTCAATGGTTTTGTGTGAGTAAAATAAGGTTTTTTAAATGCTAATTCCTAACTATATATGGTGTATAACCTATGGTTTTTTCAGTGAATTTTCAAGGTTTTGTAAATGCTAATTCCTAACTATATATGGTCTATAACCTATGGTTTTTTCAGTGAATATATATATATATACCCGGTAGCCAGGCATTTTGAAAGTCAACATGGAAAGGACGCTTCCCTATTGAAATATTTTGTGATAGACTGTGTTCCTCCCCAAAGGAGAGGTGGTGATCGGGAGTCTCTGTTGCGAAAATTGGAGACCCGATATATAATCCTATTAGACACTAAGGCACCACAGGGTCTCAATACTGGGGAGGACTGCCACACCTATCTTTAGGTTTTAATGTCCAGTTGATGCCAGTGACATTGTTTTGTGCATCTCTTTTATGTCCACTCTGCCAGTTCTTATATATGAAGTTTTAACCTGTATTACTGCAATGTGACTCACTATATGAAATTGCTCTGATGTATATTAACTGTTTCCCTATTTCATCTCCATGACCATTATTTTAATTCACCAATCAAATATAGCACTAACTGTGGGAGCACTTTATTCCATCACTGTGTTTTAGTAAAATGCGTATTTTGCACATGGGTATTTTACCAGTAATAGGCCTGTGGTAATATTAGCCCACTTGGGCTTAATAACATTGCAATGAACTAGGAGTCCATGACAAACGGAACCTCAATTTTCATTGTGTTTTGTACAGAGTTTTGGTGATTTTAATGGTTATATTTTCAACATATTTATATGACTATTTATTGGTTTTAACTTTTATCGCATTTTAAAAGTTAATTTTGCCGATGCCATGTAGACTCTTGTAAATAGCTGTTAGCAGTATATGTATGGTAATATAGATGTGTGATAACTATGCTTACCATATATCGCTTATGTTTTGCAGCAACTATTATGGTATACACTTGTGCTAATTCAGACATTTATGTCGTTATGTAACATTCTAAATGCTTGGGAACTATGACAGTATTTTGTTTGTTTCCATTAACACGTGATGGCACTTTGCACTTTAAATAGGTGATCAGCCCTCTTGACGCTTGTCATGTGATCAAGGCTATCTCTAGCCGAAACGCGTCATGGCGGACTGGTGCTGGGCTAGCACTCAATAAAGATATTTGCACTTTCCTTGGGTCTCGCTGCTCTTGTTTGGTTCGACGGCGATTGCGGCTGCTGTTGCTGAGCATTTCGACTTGAGAGCACCACATACCTTATATATATATATATATCCACAGGTGGCCCCGTTGTTATGGTCATTAGGGGCTCTTGCAGTGGTGCGGTTAGAACGGCAGAGCCACGCCGAAATATTTTCCAAAACACTTTTCTTTTTCCAAAGAAAAGAAACTCCTCGCACACGCACCATTAATCACACTCTTAATCCAGATTGCTTTTCAACTCCGTGGTTTATTCTGGCATTTTAACAGCGAAACCAGCACCCCTACGCGTTTCGAGGCAAATTGCCTCTTGCTCATGGGGCGCATACTGGAGGTTCCTGCTGGGCTAGTTGGCCCCCAGGGACCACCAGTTTTCAAGGGGAATTAGTTTCCCCTCTGCAAACGCGTCAGGGGCTGCCTTGGAGAGAGGTGTAAAAAGGGGCGGGCCTCATTACACCTCTCTGCAACGCAGCCCCCTGGCGCATACTGGAGGTTCCTGGTGGGCTAGTTGACCCCCAGGGACCACCAGTGTGCAAGGGGAATGAGTTCCCCCTATGCAAACGCGCCAGGGGGCTGCGTTGCAGAGAGGTATAAAAAGGGGCGGGCCTCATTACACCTCTCTGCAACACAGCCCCATGGCACATACTGGAGGTACCTGGTGGGCTAGTTGGTGCCCAGGGACCCCCAGTATGTAAGGGGAATTAGTTCCCCCTTTGCAAACGCGCCAAGGGGCTGCGTCGCCCCTTATTACACCTCTCTGCATCGCAGCCCCCTGGCGTTTACGGGAGGTTCCTGATGGGCTAGTTGGCCTCCAGGGACCCCCAGTATGCAAGGGGACTTAATACTCCAACTTAGAACGCGCTACGGGCGCGTTTGCACAGTGGTGAAGGTAGGGGGCGAGGCTTGAGATGATATATGTGCAAACATGCCCTGTGGCGCGTTTTAAGTTGGGGAATTAATTCCTCTTCAATCCAGAGGTACCCTAGGGGCCAACTAGTCCAACAGGTACCTCCATTAAGCACCACGGAGCTGCGTCGCAGAGTGTTGTAAAAAGGAGGCGTGCCCTCTGAACATCTCTCTGCAACACAGCTCCCTGGCGCATACTGGAGGTACCTGGAGGGCTAGTCGGCTAACAGGGGACCTCAGGATTGAAGAGGAATTAATTCCCCAATCTAAAACACGTCACGGGACGTGTTTGCACACATGTCACCTCAGGCCCCACCCCCTTCCTTCACTATTGAGCACAATATTCCTCTAAAATCAGCGGAACTTCGAATTCCGATTTACTCACCTGTTATCACGAGAGACGTCAGTGCTGCATCTTTGAGCCAAGTACGGACCCTGAAAAGTAAATCTAAGCGTATTTACCAGTAACTTGTATTTCCTTCCATAGGAATCTATTGTGTGGTTTTCACCAGAAAAGTTTCTAAGTGTCTATTTTTGAAACATACAAATATTCCTCTAAAATCAGCCGAACTACGAATTCCGATTTACTCACCTTTTATCAGGAGAGACCTCAGTGCTGCATCTTTCAGCCCACTTCTGATCCTGAAAAGTAATTCTAACCATACTTACAGTAACTTGAATTTCCTTCCATAGGCTAACATCGACTGGTTTCACTTGGGAATTCTTCTAAGTGTGGAGTTTTGGAACTTTAAAAAATTCCTCAATAATCAGCCGAAGTACGAATTCCGATTTACTCACCTGTTATCAGGAGAGAGCTCAGTCCTGCATCTTTCAGCCCACTACTGATCCTGAAAAGTAATTCTAATCGTAGTTACAGTAACTTGAATTTCCTTCCATAAGCTAACATTGACTGGTTTGACTTGGAAATTTTTCCAAGTGTGGAGTTTTGGAAATTTAAAAAATTCCTAAAAAATCAGCCGAACTACGAATTCCGATTTACTCGCCTGTTATCGGGAGAGACCTCAGTGCTGCATCTTTGAGATCAGTACTGATCCTGAAAAGTAATTCTTACCATACTTACCAGTAACTTGAATTTCCTTCCAAAGGAATCCATTGTCTGGTTTTCACCAGAAAAGTTTCTGTGTCTATTTTCACAAACTAAAAATATTCCTAAAAAATTGCCTGTATGACTTAAACACATTCTTTCAACTGTTTACAGGAGATGCACCAGTGATGGAACCAGGATCCACCACTGAGTAAGAAAAAGTAATGATAACACTGCTTACCTGTCATGTGAATATCCTCCCATAGGATAACATTGGTGATTCTATGTGAAAACATTTCTGTGTCAACTTTTAAAATACAATAACATTCCTTAAAAATCCCTACTGTTACTAAAATACTTTTACTCAACCGTTTACAGGAGATGTCCAATGACTGAATCTAGGATCCTGTCCTGTGGTTAGAAAAGTAAGCCATAAAGTAACTAATTGCATTTAACTAGAAAAACACATTGAGGCCAATGCTGCTTTGAGTTTGAAATTGTGTTGCCCATTGCAACAACTGTAACTACTGTACTTAAGTCTATTGTCTATTTGCAAAGTATTTAGACTAAAGTAATTCATTCTGAGAAAGTATAGTTTGTAATATAATGTATAATGTAATTACAATGTAATTTAAAAAATAAAATAACTAAAAAGAAATAGTTTAAGAAATGTAGTAAATCAGTATAAAAAAAATATAACAATTAATACATTTAAAAATTGTCATTTACAAAACCTTCGAAATTCACTGAAAAAACCAAAGGTTTCAGGCCTGATATAGTTAGGAATTAGCATTTAAAAAACCTTTGAAATTCACTGACAAAACCATAGGTTTCGGGTCCGATATAGTTAGGAATTAGCAGTTAAAAAACCTTAGAAATTCACTGAAAAAACTGTAGGTTTTAGGGGTGTTATAGTTAGCTGGACAGTTCACTCGTACAAAACCATTGAAATTCCTCTGATATAGTTAGTTGTACTAACTATATCTCGCTCGCCCACAATCCACTGTTGATGATGTCACATATTACATCATTCATGACATGGTCAGTGACATCACTGATGACAACTCAAATGACATCACTGATGACATCACTGACGACATCATCCACGCGACGATACACCTCATTATACACTAGTATAACCTTTCATCACTCATTGTAAAATACAGAGTACCATATTTGAATCTATTGACACACTAATACAAGTTTCTAAAAACCCACTCAGTGATTCCTAGATCTATACACACATCTAATCACTTACCTACAGATTCACTAATACATGCAGTCAATGATCAATAGAACAATATCAAATATACTTATACACTTATATCGACATTACACACCAGCACACATCCTATTCACTTATAAAGTCATCCTATACACTTATGCAAACAATGGACCATACTTACATTTACTTAGCTATACACTTTTACAACACCACTTTACCTATTTATATAGATAGTAAATTATACTTAGTGTGTTATAAAATCTATTTTACAAGTATACAGTTATCCATACAGTCACGCATACAATCACTGAGTCTTATGTATACGTATTTATAAACAACAACTGACACATACATTGCCTTTTATTTTTCTACTTTGTTGGACATGTACCATTAAGAGAGATATTTGCTCATCACCACACCCATAAAGATATTCACTCACCCAAACAACTGTTATAACATGTAGTCTTAACGTCATATACCAACTAAATCAACTATTCACACATCTTTAGGCAGTCACACACCTCCCACCGACCACATACACATTCACTCTCCCATACAAATACGCAGTTAACTAATCAATAACTAATATAGACTTTCAAATAGCTAATAACCAACTGGAGAAGTAGTTTTTACAACAACTGACAAAGTGATACAGATGTTCACACAGTTTAGTCACTATCCAATATATTTAGAGAGACACTTTAAATTAGTCAAGTAAACAGTCAATCACACTGCTACTAAACCCTCCATCCAGATATTTATATTTATATATCCACTCATTCTTCAATGCAAATTGCTATATATATAATACATATTTAAATAACGAATCAAACCACATTCACTGGATGCTGTCATCAGTGATGGCATTTGAGATGTCATCAGTGATGTCACTGACCATGTCATGAATGATGTTATATGTGACATCATCAGCAGTGGATTGCGGGTGCGCGAGATATAGTTAGTACAACTAACTATATCGGAGGAATTTCACTGGTTTTGTACGAGTGAAATGTCCAGCTAACTATAACACCCCTAAAACCTACAGTTTTTTCAGTGAATTTCTAAGGTTTTTTAAATGCTAATTCCTAACTATATCAGGCCTGAAACCTATGTTTTTTTCAGAGAATATATATATATATATATATATATATATATATATTTATATATATATATATATATATTTATATATATATATATATATATATATACAAGGCCTTATCCGGTACTATTCTGCAGAAAGGGTTTTCTCATTTGCTAAAAGCACTGGTACCAGCACCAAGATTTTTCAGAAGCCTTGTACCAAACCTATGTCACAGGCCAGCACGCTACTCTAAAAAGTGTTACAGCTCCATTGCAGTTCACCATCTTCCACTTTCATGAGCAGATCAATTTCTTGGTCACAGTATGATAAAGACATTTTAAAGGTTGTGGTCAAGGTCGTGACATTTACAAACAGTTGCTCTTAGAGAGGAACATAATTGTTTTTAGATATTATATTATTATATTATTTTGTGTAATTCACAACATTTTGAAAGCATGTCTACTATTACATTATGCAGGTGGATTGTTTGGTGACTTTCAAAATCACCAGAGAGAAGATTTGAAAGAGTTTTTTTCATAATCAAATATTTTTACATTCATATTGACAGTAACATGACATGCAAACGTACTGTGTGTTCATTTAAGCCATTTAGATCGACCGTAGTTAATGTAGACCTTTAATATAAAACTGTTTATATCTGGTTGCTATCGTCGTTTCATAAAGCGTTTTTTTTATTCCAGGAGACACCAACTACACATGCTTTCTGTTCGCATGTGTAAGTATTTTTCTTTCTTTGTGCTGTCCTTGTGGAATGTGTTAATGGGCTGTTGTGATTCGCCTGCAGAGCACAGTTGGTCCAATGTGTCTCATTAAGTTGAATGTACGTTTGAGGGGTATTTAGAGTAGCCTCATTTGGTAGTGACCTGAGAAACTAATGAGCTTAGGTCTCTATTTGTGCCTTAATCGAGTTAGTTCATTATGTCAGTACGTGTAGGTGTATCAAGTGTTAGAATTGAGTCATTGGAGTAAATGCACTGCAGACGAGATTTCAGAACATTTTCTGCTTACTTCCTTGAGTGACTCTTACCGAGAACCCTTTTCTCAGGTCTGTCCGCAGAATATTTCCCGATTTAGCAGAGTAGGATGCTCTCTTTTTGGGAGAACTGATTTTACTTAATTTTCCTTTAGAGAACTTTATAATAATTTATCTTTGCTTATATGACTTTGACTTTCTTACAATGACTAATGCATCCAAATGTAGTTTGTGGAGCCCAATGTGCTGCACGCTAATCTGATGTTCAGCCTTAGTTGGTATTAAAGATACATCAGAAACCAATTTATGAACCTGAATTTGCATCAGAATTTGCACAAAGCAAGGTGGTCCATCACCAGCCACCTCCCACCCTCCTACAAAACAAGGCCTATTAGCTACTGAACAAGCTGGCAACCTCACTCTAACAAATCTCTGAAGGTGGCCATCTATTTAAATTTATTTGACACAAACTGAAAAAAGACATAGCAGACTGGAAATATAAGGCCTACTGCCTTTAAATACACCCCTTCTCCTTCGAGGTAGCCATCTGTGGCCTCAATCATTTTTCAGAACTAGAAATAACTGTAGGACTTACACTAATACAGACAACGCCAAATGTCTATAGACATTCGTCTCCTGTCTAACACGAAAGTGGAAGCAGGACTCATTTTACTGGATGGGGAAGGATTAAAGTGCCACATCCTCAAGATGTGAAAACACTTCTCAAGAGCATGTACCTTGAACCAGATCTTTGGATGAGGAGTCTATACACTGGGCCTTATGCTTTACTGCTCTACACCATGCTGAACTGCGAGACCATCAACACATAGCTTGGCCTCTGTAAGTACAAGGCACCCTCTGCGCCTTACAGCTGCTCGTGGTTCACCCACGCTCAAATTTAAGACTCAGTTTGATGGATAATAGTCCATCTTGCCTACATCCTAGCCCCCCCGCTCTTAGAGCTGTGGGCTATCCAGTGCTTAATTTGTAACAAAATAAGTGCCAGTGCCCTCGTCCGGACGCAACTGCATCTTACACCATCCGTTGCCCTGCCAGCGCTGCCAATGACAGTACCAACACAATCACTAATCATTACGCTCCTAAAAGTGTGACAATTCAGACTATTCCAGGCCTCCAAAGCTGTAAGATGGCTACCAAAGCTTGTACATGACTCCTCGCTGAGAAGAAAGTCATCCAAGTTCTGAAGTTACCTTAAGTTTTGTTAGTACATCTATAGGCCTAGTACGATAACAAGATATTAAACACAATCTGCGGTAACTTCTTACCCTGACTTGATTACTGTGTGATGAGGGTTTTTTAGGTCTCGACTGGTGAAAGCAGCATATGCTCCACTCTCGCCATTGCGAGTACCTTTTGGAATTAATTCTACCGAGGGCTTTCATGCACGCGTTTGCATGGACAAAGACGGCTGCGCTCTACATTTGTCCATAGCAAACAGCATGCGCTTGTACGTACGGACTGTGGACAGTCCTATGCCATTTTGTTGCCAAAGCAACGAAAATGCTGCTACGCCTGTGCGTTTAGTTAGCGTGGCCTTCGCGTGGTCGCAATCGCTTTTACATTCGCAGCCAACCACTGCCCAGAGGCTCGGAAACTGAAACCGGAATTACTGCCATTCGAAAAAGTTTTGAAAACATGCCTTTCCTGACCTGTCTTAAATGCTACCCTGCCCAAGATGCTTTTGTGTTTATTTATTTTTGTGGGTGATTATAGCGCATTATAAGTTTGGTAGATGACGATTGAGTGGTATCTTACACCCGGCTGACGCTTCTTCCTAGGTGCACAGAGAAAGTAGAATCAGCGTCTCCGAGGCCTCTCGTAACCACAGGCAAACCACTCATTATCCTGAACCAACAGCAATCTTGTGGTCAGAAAGAATAACATATCGTGCACCGATGGATTTCTTGCACCACCGTACCAAAAAAAAAAAAAAATTAAAATAAATAAAACTTCAGGCACAAAGATTGCTGCGGTGAAAATATGCTCACTCTTGCTAAATAAGGTAATAGATGCGCTGCTACCCCACGCCAAGATGTTGAGCGCTGAGTCACTAACTAGAGGCCCACAATATGTTCGTCCGTGGCGCGCGCCATTGAGGATGAGCAACAGCCCAAGGCAGCGTTCGCTATTCACACAGATCATTCGATAAGCAAAAAATCTGGTACTTGAGTAACAGGTGGAATAAGCTGTTCTTTCTTCCCCTTTGTCATTGTCTTTGGCCAATGGTCTTCATTGTACACTTCTCCACTGTCCCGCAGCTCTCAAGCAATTTTCCTGCAGGGTCATTTGAAGGTGCGCATTATGTAAGAAAGAAAACACCTATAACACCACACAGTTTTGCATAGATCTAAAGACCCTTCGGGGACGGGTCACTCACTCGATATATATATGAGCACACTGCAGAGGTGTAACGTAGACCCCTGCAGCACAGGGGAGGGGCAGGCAACCCTCCATTCGCCCCCGGTCCTTCATGGGGGGGTCGCATTCAGCCAGGGCTTTAAGTGGGATGAAAAAACTTAAGGGTCTCTCAAAGAGGCGTGGCCAATATATGAAGGGCGTCGCTTAAATTCACGTATGGTAAAAATCTGTGCTAAGCAGTGTCCTGTCCGACTTGTATTTTGCTGTTTCTGTCATTGCATCCATATATATGAAACTACAAGTAACATCTTACCTACAACAAGTAACACCTACAATAAGTCAGGACTATTGCCTTTGTCAATGGTTATTAGTTGCATAAAAAAAATAATCAGCAACTATGGCTTGTATTTATTATTAAAAAAGCTCCCACTTAAAGACCTGGTGACACCACAACAATGTTGCTGCTCCTGAATTTCAAAAAGAGAAGGGAAATCCAGAGAGAAAATGACTCTTTAAAGGATTTCCCTTCCCCTACAGCGCTCACCTGGCATGACACCATGCTGTTACTTCTCCACTAGTGAGAGTGAGCAGTGTGAGCACGTGCACATCGATGGGCCTGCTGCCACTGCAGTCTGGGAACAAGCATTAAAAATGCAATAGGTCTCGCCTTTAATTAATTTAAAGCCATTTGCTTTTCTATACAATACCATTAGCAAAGCAAATGGCTTTAACTTAATCAAAGGCAAGACCTATTTAATTTTTAATGCTTGTTTATTTGGTGTTGGTGATGGGTTAGTGTTTGAGCCCAAGGAAGACCTTTGAAGGAAGTTCAGCCCATTCCTAGACTGAGATCTCCTCTTACCTATGCCAGGCAGCTCTGCCTTCAATTACAGAGTACCAGAGCACACTAATAGAGTCCATAGATATCAGCAGCGCTGGCCAGCTCATTCAGAGCAATCATGCATGCATGTCACACAGCCTACAAGAGCAGGCCCCAGATGATGATCACTTAAAGAAAGTACTGTATAAGACTCAGAGACTCTTTTTTTGTGTTATATGGAGAGGAGCACAACAACAGGTGGTTATTAATACAGTACACTTTAATTGGCTATTACCTCATGTCTACAGCTTTGGGGGCCTGGAATAGTCTGAATTGTCATACTTGTAGGGTTTCATAGTTAGTAGCTGTGTTGTTTCAGTCATAGGCGGCGCTGACAGGAGCAATGGGCTGGTGCATGTAGCAGTGGCCTCCTGACTGGTAACCTGTTCAGATCCATCTGGGAGGGTTGAGTGCGAACCTAGAGGTGTGTTATAAGATTCCGATACACCCAAAACACACAAAAAAAACTCACAACTCATTACAAGTGGCATCCTTCTCCTGCAGAGCATACCAATCATGAAACCAAATCAGGGTAGGATGTGATGGCAGCATTTGGAAAGTTATGCCTGGGACTATGAAAAATGCTGTGATGGCCTACTAATGGCACATATTCCACACACTTGTCGTTGTCTTCCTCACGGGAGATCGGCACCTGATATTAAAGTGTCGTCTCCCTGATGAAGGGCATGAGTATAATGCCCGAAATGCATTGGTAATTTAATACTGACATTGCCTGAAGAATACACAAAGTTTGTGAAAAATCAAGAGGACAACATAAGATGTCAAAAATCTTTAATTTCAAACTTGAATAGTATAATGAAATAAAAATGAAAATCAAGCAATCAACAGGAGTGGAAGTCTTTCTCATTTAGAAGACAACTAATTGTGTGCCCGTAAGGGATGATTCTAGGTTCCATCTAGTCTCACTTCTCACACTCAATTACTAGGACGTCGCAGGACCCTCGACGCCTCCTTGCGGTGCACCAGAAATTCGAAATAACGTGTTCATTGTCACACAACCTACTTGCAGTGCATCTATCCAACTTTTATCACATATTGCACTATGCAAGGTCTAATTAACAATAACTAGTAACTACACATGTATTTCTTAGGGAAAACATACTTTTTTTACACTTTCCATATACGAAACATGGCACCATTTATGAGGGAGAATTACTTTAAACCATTAAAAACAAAATTGCCAATCTAGAGGGCATCTTAATGAGCCCCTTGCGCCGCCGTAGCGACACATTTTGTGATGCTCCAGTGAACCACCAAATCATACTTCTGTGGCCACGCACTGCCACTTTGCATGGCAGTTGAATGGCCTCATAGAAATGGGGTACGGCAACGCAGCAAATAACGCTATGTATGCGGGTAGGAGTACAGCTGAGCGGAGGTGTCTGGAAGGTTTTTGGAAGAAGAGGTGACTGTTGAGGTATGCTGGGTTTATGTTGCGGAGTGCCTTGTAGGTGTGAGCGAACTGTGCGCATTGTGTTTCGGGAGCTAATGGAGCTCCTTTGGATGCAGCTTATTAATGTGCTAGGATATACATGTAAAAGTCACCATTAGTTTAGAATACATTACTTAAGCTTTCTTAATCTTTGTTTTAGCCCTCGTGTGAAACATATTTTATAATAGGAAAATATAAATGAGCAAAATTGTTAATCCCATTTTGTACTATAAAAGCAGAAAAATAGTGCAATATGAGTTTTCCCCCAGCATCATGTTTCTGTAGCACGACCATGGTGCGTTGTGCGGCTGTATCTTGGAATGTGTTAACCTCATGCATGCTTATGACGAGCTCAGCTCGTCATGCGGCACGGTGACCGTGTGCTCATGACAAGCTGAGCTCGTCATAACGGCCGCAACGCTCGCACGTGGAGATAATTCCCCCGCTGTGCTGAACATTCTGAGGAAACGGGTGTGGCCGTGATGAGCTTAGCTCGTCATGAGCACAGCGCCATCGTGCTGCGTGAAGAGCTGAGCTTATCACAAGCACCGGGGCACTGTGCGCACCCCCTTCCCCCAGCACAGCGGGGGAAATACCCCCGCGGCGAAGAGATTAAGTGGTACAGACTTTAGTGAAGAGTCTATCAAGTCCTATTGATGCTCGTACAATGGCTCCAGAGCGTTGTGTCTGAAAGGCCAATGATAGCCAGGGCTTCCCCCTGCTTGTCTGTGGGCTACCCTCCGCTTGCCCTTTGGTATCACCTGCACTGTGCTTGCTGCCCTGGTCTGAGGGATCTGGAAGGCAGGACATAGAAGAAACAGTCCTGTACACTTTTTCTGCTCTTTTCTTTTCTCCTAGCCCCTTGCCTAGTGGGTATGAGTGGGATGCACAAATGGAAGCTTTATTAATGCATTATCAACAGCCAAAAGACAATTAAAGGAGGAATCACTACAAAATTCGTTTAATGCAACTGAGGATCGTCAACATTTATAATCTCACAATTAAGAAATTCTAGAATTGATTATTGACAACTTAGTAGTTATGTTAAAAACAGTTGTTTGGCTTTAATCGGAAATCCAGTTTTAGAAACACTCATTAGATCTGATGTACTAACAGTTAACAAAAGACAATCAAAATCGTTCCAGGTATTTACCTTTGCTTGTCCTGTGCAAATTCTAATAATCATATAAAGGAACGTACAGTACATTATCGGGGGTCATGCTAAGGTATGCAACTGACAGACCTTTAATACGTCCTATGTGAAATATGTCATAAAATGCACATGGGGGAAATGTAAAATTCAGCAGGCCTCAAGAAAAAAAATATATAAAATGACTACACACACATCTACCATCTATACAAAGGATAAGCGATCTTGTTTAGCTCCACACTTTTTGGAATATGGATGTCGTGGAAGAAGTGTGGCGCAGGGGCCAGGGTGCCTGACTCCAAACCAAGGGGTTCACGGTTCATCCCCGGTCAGCCTAGCACCATGTGACTCTGGGCAATAGCTCCCTTAATCTTCCCGACGGCCAGGGCACAAGTCGTAAAAAAAAAAAAAAGGTGGGGGGACGCTGTCACCGGTAGTGATGTCACAACAGGAAGTGACGTCACGAAAGGAGCCGAACTCCTCGTCCAAGAGAGGCCAAAGAGTGAAGTCCAGCTGTTTGGCAGGGGGGATGGCGTCCCCCCTGTAAAATAAGTGGGGGGACGCTGTCCACCCGCGTGGTACCCCGACTCGAGCCCTGCCGACGGTCCCCAGCACCGGGACAACTCTCCGGAGGTAGCTGTGCGCTTTACAAATAATGGTACCCCTGAAAATGTCAAACATATTTTGTCGAAATATTCTACAAAATATTACATTCTGCAAGCAAGGTAAAACATGTAGTTGGGCTCGAGAGTCTGCCTCTTAACAAACACAGAAAAATACTTGGTACTGATTTTAAACGTATTTCACTAAATATATGCAGTGCAAAGCCGCAAGCAAGCCAAGCATGTCAAGTGAGATCACAAGAAGACTGGTATTTTTAAAGTACAGCCCAAATCAAATGTCTCGTTTTGTTCTTCCACTAAATTCTCTATGTGCAATTAAAAGTAAGTCTCTGCAAAGGAACTGAATTGTCTACGGGGTATTAAAGGGCATGCAGGCATTTTGACACAACTTGAAGTACACTCTAGCCTGTACTTTTTCACTTTATCATACCCTGTCAATCAGCCTATTGTCATGTGTCTTAGTAAATAGTATTTTACTTGCTGGTTTTTGTAATCCATTACCTACAATATTAAATGCAAAGTACAACTTCGAAAATACAACGCTGTTATCTGCAATACTGGGAGATACAGGACATGGGGCATCTTTCAGGTACAAACAACCTTAAACAGTTCAGACACTATATGTATGTTCAGCTTTCTCTTTAAACTTGTCCTGAAATAGATGGCAGCCAACATATTGGTAGACTTGATTTGATTTGATTTGATTTGATTATAGGATTTGTAGAGCGCACGAATGCCCGCGGGCGTCTTGGCGCTGACATGACTGAGACTGTTGAGCGGAGGGCATCGGGTGAGTTGTGCAGGAGTCTGGTCCAGGCTACCCAGAGAAGTGGCAGGTCCTGAGAAAAAAGGTTGCACCACACATAGAATCAGTAACAAAAATATATTGCCAATTTATTTCTGTGGAAACCAGAAGAATGACAGATAAATAGAATAAACAAATAAGTGATTTTAGTTATTTTGTGTCCGGGCCAATTTAATATTAGCATAGTTGTAAAAATGTTTGAAAACATCGAATATAGTTACAGTGGTATAAAAGTAAATATTAATTTGCCACACAGAATGGTATGCTGGAGGTCGTAGAAGATGAAAGGAGTATGACTGAGAGCAGCCGCGGTCCGTGCAGGTAACAGCGGTGGGGCAGTGGGGCCAGGAAAGGGGAGTGTTCGAGGGACCATGAAGAAGGAACATTATATAACAGTAACACGTTGACCCTCACTCATCTATGAAATGTTTGAGTCCCCTCCTCTCATAGTATTTGTTGTTAGCACTAACCTACGGAGGCCACAATAAAACCTCTGGCTTACCCTAAAGTTAGTTTTCTCTTACACACTTTCTTTCTGTTTCTCATCACACCCTGCTCACATCATCAGTTTTAGGAGACCTCTCTTGAAAACACTGAAAGCATCCCTGAGCTCCTCCCTCTCAGAGAGGGGGTTGTAGCCAGCATTGCAACTTGGCTTGCCATGCGAGGAGGTTACCCTAGGAGGAAGCATGCCACCTATGGGTGGGTGAGGGGAACCGTCCTGTAAGAGGAATATCCCAGCACACCTTTTTGTCTTACATCTCATCTCTCCCTGTAGACCCAGGTGGCCTTGTTTTGTTGAGTAACTAGAGAAAGGACACATGGCTCATGTCAGAAAAAACATTGGAAACACAAGGTAGCGATGATATTGCTAGAATGATAAAATAAAAAACTTGCAAGCACATTATAATGTGCAAGCAATTTTGAATATGAGAAAGTAAAGCAGCCAAAACTGTAGGCTTTGCAGTGAGTACATGGTCACATATACACAGAAACAATAAAATAAAAGCAAAGGGAGTCAGTCCTAATTAATAATAACAAGAACATAGGTAATACAAAGTATTATGTATGATGTATTTTTTTTGTGGAAAACTTTATTCATTTTCGTGTTAATTATACATTCCAAGTACTTGCGGCAAAAGAAACAAGAAGAAAAACATGCAGTACAGCATTCCACAGTGTTAACATGTACGTGTATACTTACATCTAGTTTCAATCTGTGCATTCTTATAACACCTGAGACCCCTCGTTCCTTATATAGCCATGGGCCATCATACCTCCTCCGACTCAGAGTCACTGTCTTCTTGGTCTGATAGTGGATCACATGGTTCACCCCTATATTTGTTCCATGCCCCCATAGAGCATTCCATTTTTTCCTGTTACGATATATCGCTCTCTCCGCAATCATGGCTGCGTCCAAATTTCTACTCCATGCCACTAGGGTCGGTACCTCTGACCCTCCCCAACTCTGTGCTATATTTCTTCTGGCCACCATCATGCCCAGCGTAACCCAACATTGCCGGAGGTGCGTGAGGTCGTTAGGCTCCCAAATATTTAATTGGCAGTGCTTAGGCTCTGGCAGTAGCGAGACCCCCTCTACCTGTGAAATGGTCCGCAGCACTTTGGCCCAGTACTCCGCCATTCTAGGGCAGTCCCATATGGTATGGTAAAAGGTACCCTCTTCTCCGCAACCTCTCAGGCAGTAAGGATGTTTCACCCTCCCTATTTTATGTAGAGTGTGTCTGGTGTAGTAGGAGCGAAGCAATATGCGCAGTTGCACCAACCTAAGTCTAGAGGGAATGCCCACCTCCCTTGGGGATCCTAACGCTTCCTGCCACTCTGTGTCATCCATTTCGCCAAGCTCATGTGTCCATTTATCCCTCAGGGGTCCCATTGGGTCATGTAAGTTATTTATGAGTTTGCGGTATGTGAGAGATGTCGCCCTCCTTGGCATATAGTCCGTCAGTAGTCTGTCCTCCAGCGGGGACGGTTCCGGGACCTCTGAATCTGTCGGCAATACTGCCATCAAGGCATGCCGTATTTGCATATACCTGAATCTTTCTGAGGGGGCCATTCCATACGTTTGTCGTAATTGCTCAAAGGGAATCACCTCACCCTATTGCCACATGTCGCCCACTGTCGATATCCCAATGGCGTCCCATTGGTCAAAACCCTTGCTTTGTCTGAGTTTCCCCAGTCGTCCCGTATCCCACAACGGTGTGAGTTGTGTTATGACTCCTCGCCATCCTAGTCTCGCCTGAGCCATATGCCATAGACCGAGGGTATGTCGCAGCAGTCTAAACCTCGTCCCCACCAATTTCTTTTCACAAAGTGGAGCTAACAGATCCTCCACGCCCAATTGCGCTCTATCCGCCTGTAGTGCCGGGTCTGTACGTGGAAGGTGGACCCACTGATTAATTACCTTCAGCTGCGCTGCCCAATAATAAAGTTGTGCAATACGTACCGGATTATTACTCCACAGCAGTTTAGACACCTGCGGTGCAATTGCCCTAAAGTACGAGGGTGCTACCGTGTATGGTGTGTTTTCTAGGATGTATAAAAATCTAGGCAAGGCCATCATTTTAAAAAGTGCTGCCTTCCCCAGCAAAGTTATCGGTAGCGTCTCCCAATGACGCACATCTCGTTTGAGCAGGTCAAGTGGCGGCTGTAGATTTTTATCATAGAAAATTCCCGGGTCAGTTGTAATGTGCACTCCTAGGTATTTGAACGTTTGATCCTTCACGCGCAGCGGGCAATTAATAGGGAGACGTGGCGGTGGGCCGTGTAGTACGTACATGATGGACTTAGACCAATTTATAGTGTAACCCGATGCACGACCGTACGCTGTACATACATCTAGAAGGGTGTTAATGGATCGCGCAGGTGAGGACAGATATAGTAGGATGTCGTCAGCATATAGTGAAATACGATCTTCCCAAGTGTCCGTCAATTTAAGGTCTTTTATCGTTGGTTCCCATCGCACCCAAGCCGCAAGCGGCTCTAGCACCAGGGCGAAAAGTAGTGGCGACAGAGGGCAGCCCTGGCGCATACCTCTTTCCAAAGGAAAATCAGCCGACATGTGCCCATTTGCAGCCACATGTGCCATAGGTTTGGCATAGAGCAACCGAACCCAGGAACAAAACTGAATCCCAAATGGCGCAATGTTGCGAATAGAAAGGGCCAGTGTACCATATCAAATGTCATATGGGCATCCAATGACAGCACCACCACCGGATCCTGTAGGTATGTCGAGCGTGCGATCATCCCATGCAACCTTCTAAGGTTAAGCGCCGTGCTCCTGCCCAGCATAAAGCCAGATTGGTCCGGATGTACGAGATTTGTCAGATGTGGTTATAGTCGGAGCGTCAGCGCTTTTGCGAGAATTTTAGCTTCAGCGTTTATAAGGGAGATAGGCCGATATAAGGTACAGACATCCGCCAGCTTTCCGGGCTTCAAGATAGTCACTATGGTGGCCGTACGTTGGTCTAATGGCAGCTTCCCAGCCTGTAACCTGTCAGTGTACATATTTAGCAAATGAGGCGCAATGGTATCTGCCATCTTTTTGTACAGTTCGATCTGCACACCGTTTGGTCCCGTCGCCTTGCCCAATTGCAGTGCCCGGATGGCTACCTGTATCTCCTCTACTGTTAGATCAGCCTCTAGCAGTTGAGCATCTTCTGGAGACAGCTTGGGAATGGCAATGTTCGAGTTGGAGGCGTACACTGTCTGGAAATGACCTGCCAGTGTCTGTACTATTTCGTGTGGGTCTGTCGCGGGATTATCTCCCCCGGTGTCCAGTTGTACTATCCATCTGTCGTTCTTTTCCCGTTTATCCAGCCATGCCAACAGTTTTCCTGCCTTGTCGCCAATTTCATAGATTTTGTGTTGATTGGCCGTCAGCTGTTGCTTAGTCAGTTCTGTTAGGTGCCCTTTATGGCTTTGCTGGCCAAGATATAGAGTAGGTGCCGAATAAGAGGTTGGGTCTTGAGTGTGCTGTGCATGCGCTATGGCCAATTTCGACTCTAGAGTTTGCAATTCCATTTGTCCCTCCCGCCTGAGTGCAGTTATAGACGCCAGAGCTTGCCCTCTGATAACCGATTTAAATGCCTCCCACAAGATAGTGGGGGAAGCAACCAATCCCTCATATTATTCGAAGTAATTTGTCGTCCCTTTCTGGAGTCCCTTCCTGATCTTGCGGATTTGGAGGTAGCCAGGGCGAATCGGGTAGATCCGCCGCCGTTGTTGTTGGTGAGTGGTATACGTGAGCATTAAGGGGGAATGGTCAGAGACAACCCGTGGTCTGATTTCTACACCGTGTACCTGTGAAAGGCCGCCCGCCGAACCCAGAAAATAATCTATTCTTGTGTGGCTGTTAGGAACATTGGAGTAATAAGTGTATTGGCGCTCTGTGGGGTGGTATTTCCGCCATGTATCTATCAGTCCCATCGCCTCCATAAAACTCTGAAGCCTTGACATGCCGGTCGGAACCCTTCTCAGAAGAAATCTGTCCAAGGAATCATTTACCACCATATTGAGGTACCCACCCAAAAGCAACTCCCCAACAGTAACCCCAGCAAAAATGCACTTAGGTCAGGGAACGCTACCGCGTGTAATGCTGGGGGGATGTTAACTGAGACTATGTTGAAGGGCTTCCCTTCCCATTGCGCGTGTATGGCAGCAAATCTCCCCGTGCTTTCAGACTTGATCTGTTTTATAATTAAAGGAAAACGTTTTTTTATTAATATGCCCTCCCCTCTAGAGCTAGACGTCGATTCAGAGTGTACCACCATTTTATATCCCCGTCTATCCATTGCTTTCGTGGACGTACCCATAAGATGTGTCTCTTGCAGCAATATGATGCCGGGCTCTCTCTATTAATATACTGTAAGACCAGACCACGTTAGATTTTGTCACCCAGACCACGCACAATCCACGTAAGCACCCTGAGGGATGGTACCTTCGTGGTGGGCCCCCCCGTTGTATCACTCTGCATGTCGTCTCCCATTACAGTAGTCAGGAGGTCTTGTAATCTCAGTGATGAATGTCAAAGTCGAACTCCAGTGTGTCCCTATGATCGTTAGCACTACATAACCATCGCCGCACAAAACATAAACATACAAAGAAGTCAACAAACTAAAAAACAGTCCCAACCCCACCACCCCCCTCCCTGCCTCCCTGCCTTGCGGACCCATAACTGCCCGCCACCCCAACTTAGCAGAGTGCTTAGATCCCCATTCCCAAAACTGTACTTGCGTGTGGTCTGCTTCGTGTTCCGAAGCAGTCCGCCCTGACTGCTTCGGAAGCGGATGCTCCCCACGACCCCTGGTCCACCTGGGTATCGTTACTGAATTGCTCTGCATTTTAAAATTGTTGTGCTGCTCGCATTGCCTCCCCAGCTGCTTCCGCCATCATAGCGCTCACTATTCAGCCGTTTTTGTTGTAGTGGGCTGCTCGCTTTATTTGGCCATATTTACATTTATTTCTCATTGCCTCCGCTGTGATTACCTAAAGTTTGCCCGCTTTGCCTTCAATAGTGTGTAGCCTATTTGTCCCAGTGCCCCCTCCGACAGCGTAATCCCTGTGTGTGCCCCGGCCTCTTCCAGTTTCGTTTCACCAGCCATATTGTTGTTGCTTCTGAGCCCGTCCCCTCCACCACGATCCCGCCTCCCAGCAGCCCCTCCCTCCCACTGTGTGCCTAGCCTCGCCCCGTCCTGTGCAGCGCTGTGTCCGCCCTGACTGCTTCGGAAGCGGACGCTCCCCACGACCCCTGGTCCACCTGGGTATCGTTACTGAATTGCTCTGCATTTTAAAATTGTTGTGCTGCTCGCATTGCCTCCCCAGCTGCTTCCGCCATCATAGCGCTCACTATTCAGCCGTTTTTGTTGTAGTGGGCTGCTCGCTTTATTTGGCCATATTTACATTTATTTCTCATTGCCTCCGCTGTGATTACCTAAAGTTTGCCCGCTTTGCCTTCAATAGTGTGTAGCCTATTTGTCCCAGTGCCCCCTCCGACAGCGTAATCCCTGTGTGTGCACCGGCCTCTTCCAGTTTCATTTCACCAGCCATATTGTTGTTGCTTCTGAGCACGTCCCCTCCACCACGATCCCGCCTTCCAGCAGCCCCTCCCTCGCCCCTCCCCTTCCACTATCCATTTATGAAAGATGTTTTTGCGCGCAGCGGACGCGCCCCATGCGCGCCGAAGGTGCGCCAAAGGTAAGCCCGTCTACGCCCGTCTGCGCCTGGACCGCGCCCAGTGCCAGACCCCCTGGTCCTCGCTATACCCACCCCACTCGCTTATCGTATGACGCCGCCACTCTCCTCGCCATTAACCCCGGACGCTCCCCACAATGTTGCGTAGCTACTCTAGGACACACCCATGGTCCATTCGCCTGCCACTCCTGCAAGTTCGCCTGCACCAGGACCCACACCAAATCCACCACCTCCAAACACATGCCCGACCCCAACCACCTAAAGTGCATCTTGCTGAACACCCGCTCGGTCCACAGACACGCCACTGAACTCTGGGACCTACTCGACACTGCATCGCCGGACGTCGCCTTCCTTACAGAAACCTGGATGAACGCTACATCAGCGCCCGACATCGCCATAGCCATCCCGGACGCTTACAAGATCATCCGAAAAGACGCACCAACCAAACGGGAGGAGGCATCGCCATCGTCCATCCGAATCACGACCAGCTCTAACGATAACCTCGCGACCGCCGAACACCTTCATTTCCAGATCCACACCGACCCCAGGTCCACACTCAGAGGCACCCTCATCTACAGACCACCAGGAACCCGCACACAATTCAACGAAGACATCACCGACTTCATCAGCTCACATGCCCTTACCTCCGAGAACTACATTCTACTGGGAGACCTCAACTTCCACCTGGAAAAGAAAAACGACAGCAACACCACCACCCTTCTTGACAACCTGGCCAATCTCGGTCTCAAACAACTTGTTGACACCCCCACCCACCTTGCCGGACACACGCTAGACCCTATCTTCACCTCCAGCAAACATATCTCCTTCGATCACACCACAGCTCTCCACTGGACAGACCACAGCTGCGTTCACTTCAGCTACAACAAGACCACGACCCACAACCCCCCACAACCTATTCCTCGAAGAAACTGGAACAAAATCACCACCGACCAACTCTTCACATCACTAAACCAAAACCCTCCGGCCATATCATCGGACCCAAACCAAGCTGCCACCAAACTCACACAATGGATCACTCACAGCGCTGACGAATTAGCACCCTTGAAAAACCATCAGATCAAACAAGGCTGCAAAAAGGCCCCCTGGTTCAACGATGACCTTAAGAAATCCAAGAAGCTATGTCGTTCCCTCGAGAAAACCTGGAGAAAAAACCCAACCTCTGACAACCTGACCACCCTCAAGGACGCCACCCGCAAACACCACCAACTGATCCGATCCACCAAGAAATCAGCACTCAAGGATCGACTTGACAACAACGCCCACAACAGCAAGGAACTATTCAACATCGTCAAAGAATTCACCAACCCCACCGCCGGCACCAACGACATCACTCCCTCCCAACACCTCTGCGACTCTTTATCCTCTTTCTTCCACAACAAATTCGCCGACATACATAACAGCTTTGAAAACCAATCCGATGAACAGCCCACTCCACCCACCTCCGAACCAAAACAGCACTCTCACAACCTTTTCGCCGGGAACCCAATCACCACGGAAGCACCATCCACCTGATGAACTCAATCCACTCAGGATCACCAACCGACCCATGTCCCCACCACATCTTCAACAAAGCAGACTCCATCATCGCACCCCATCTCCGCGATGTCATCAACTGCTCCTTCAACTCCGCTACCTTCCCGGAAAGCTGGAAACATGCCGAGCTCAGTGCCCTTGTGAAGAAACCCACAGCAGACCCTTCTGAACTCAAGAACTACCGCCCCATCTCACTCCTCCCATTCCCTGCCAAAGTCATTGAGAAAGCCGTCAATAGTCAACTCGCCGCCTTCCTTGAATCCAACAATTCCCTCGACCCTTCACAGTCCGGCTTCCGAGCCAAACACAGCACCAAAACCGCCCTCATCGCAGCTACAGACGACATCCGAACGCTACTGGACAACGGAGAAACAGTTGCCCTCATCCTACTCAACCTCTCCGCCACCTTTGACACAGTATGTCATAGCACACTCATACAACGCCTCAACAAAGTCGGAATACAAGGAAAAGCTTTGGATTGGATCATCTCGTTCCTCGCCGGTAGGTAGAACCCAGAGAGTCCGCCTCCCCCCATTCAAATCAGAGGCCACTGAAGTCATTTGTGGTGTACCACAAGGATCTTCACTCAGCCCCACCCTATTCAAAGTATACATGAGCCCCCTCGCATCCATCGCACGCCAACACAACCTCAACATCATCTCCTACGCAGATGACACCCAGCTGATCCTCTCCCTTACCAAAGACCCAAACACCGCCAAAACCAATCTACACGAAGGAATGAAAGAAGTAGCCGTATGGATGAAGAACAGCCGTTTGAAACTTAACTCGGACAAAACGGAAGTCCTCATCTTAGGATCATCCCCCTCTGCCTGGGACGACTCATGGTGGGCACAGCACCCATACCTACAGATCACACACGTAACCTGGGCTTCATCCTAGACTCCTCCCTCTCGATGACCAGACAAGTCAACGCCGTCTCATCTTCATGCTTCAACATCCTACGCACGCTCAAAAAAATCTTCCGCTGGATCCCCACCGAAACAAGAAAGACAGTCACCCACGCACTGGTCACCAGCCGACTGGATTATGGAAATACCCTTTACGCCGGAACCACAGCCAAACTTCAGAAAAAACTCCAACGCATCCAAAACGCCTCAGCCAGACTCATTCTGGACAACCCCCATCACGCTCACATTACCGGTCACCTGAAGGATCTCCACTGGCTCCCCGTCAACAAGAGAATAACGTTCCGTCTCCTCACCCACGCAAACAAGGCCCTTTACGACCTAGGACCCGAATGCCTCAACACACGACTGTCCTTCTACACACCCACCCGCCAACTATGATCATCCAATCAAGCCCTAGCCGCAATTCCGCGCATCAACAGATCCACCGTGGGAGGAAGATCCTTCTCCTACCTAGCGGCCAAAACCTGGAATTCTCTCCCCACTCACCTCCGACTCACACAGAACCACCTCTCCTTCAGAAAGCAACTAAAAACATGGCTATTCGATAAGTAATTCACCTACCCTCCCTCAAGCGCCTTGAGACCCTCTGGGTGAGTAGTGCGCTATACAAATTCCTGAACTTGAACTTGAACCTGTGCTGGGGTGGGAAGCCCGAGGCCCTTCAATCCCCTAGCCCCAGAGTCCTCATGTATCAATATGTCCATCACTGTCATCAAAGCAAGGTGAAGTCCGCATTGTTGCCATGCTTGAGTTGGTCAAGAAATGCAAACAGAGCCTCATTATTTCACATGGAGACATTGTTAGTGAATAGCGTTCATTCTTCTGAATCTTTCTGCGATTATTCCTCATTCAGTCCCCCTTGCTCCGCGGCCTCCGAGTCTTCTTCTTGTACGTGACGTCTTCGCCCCCTCTGTGTCTGTTCGCCATCCTTCCACCCAGTTAGCCGCTTCCACCGGTGTTTCGTAGAACCAAGTTTTATCCTCAGCCACCATCCGGAGCCTTGCAGGGAAAAGCATTGAATAGGATAGTTCGCGGGCTCTCACCTCCTGTTTGATCTCGAAGAAGCTCCTGCGGCGCACCGAGACAGCCGCCGTGTAATCTGGAAAGAAGGAAATCTGTGAGTTCTGTATCCGGATGGGCAGTGCCACCCTGGCCGTCTGGAGGATGGCGTCCCAGTCACGAAAATTAAAGATGCGGGCCAACACAGGACGCGGGGGGCCCCAGGCTTCGGTCTACCACCCGGTACACTATGCGCCCTCTCCACGGAAAAGAAAGTCGAGAGTCCCTTAGGTTGCAGGCACGTGTTTATGAGGTCTTCAACGTAGACATCCATAGCAGGGCTCCCCTTCGATTCTGGAATGCCCGTAAAGTAGACATTATTGCGACGGGAGCGACCTTCCTGGTCATCCAGTTTCTCTGCCATACGCTTATTCTCTGCCTCCAGACGTGCTACCTTCTTTATCAGAGTTCCCGAGTCTTTGGAAAGGGCGGCCATCACCTGCTCCACCTCCGTCACCCTAGCAAACATTTTCTGGAAATCAGCTCTCAAGAACGTGACATCTGTGGAGATGGAACCCACCGTTGTTTGCACCTTGTGGAGAGCCTCCATAATATCTTCGAGCATCACCTTGGGACCTCCCTTGTCCTCCTTTTGCTTCCGTTCCTGACCCTTCGCGTCTGGAAGTGGGGGGAAGTCTTTAGTGTACGCAAATTTCTCCAGCTTGCTTTGCTGGTTTGTACGAGGGCCTCTGCCACTCATCTTGCTGGCTATTACGGCGCTTATCCGTTAGATCAGGGGTTATCTTCGTGAGAGTTGTTATTGTGGTGGCCTATAATGTTTCCTTTTTTGTTTTGGGTGCCACTGCAGTGCCAATCTTACTAGGGGGTAGGCCGCTGCCTCCGCTGCTGCATGTGTCGTCCAGCTACAACCCCGGCGAAGAAAAACAATGGGGGGGGGCCCGTGCCGCCACCCCGCCTCCGCCCCAGCGTTCGCAGGTCTTATTCCGGACTGGAAAGTCCCCACCGCATGCTACTGCTGTCTATGATCGGCCCGCAAGCCTCCACGCTGACTATAGATGACACCCATCCCTCAAAGCTCCATGGGGGGGGGCCACGTGCGCATCCAGATCTAGTCCCAGCATCAGTGGGCCTCACCTCTGCCTTACAGTCCTTCCGTGGCCCCTCTCCAGTGCTGTCACCAACCCTGTTCGCCTGTCTCCTCCTGCCGCCTCTCTCCGTCTATCTTCGGTGGGTTTTGGTGCCCGTGCAAGTCTGCCGCTTCGCGCTGCAATCGTCCCGAGACGGGGTGGGGGGGGCGGCGGCTCTCACTCAGCGCCGCTCTCACCCCACCATCAAAGTGTTTTAGTCCGCCTTCTGCTGCCCCCAGGGTCACTCTGTTGACAACCGGCAGGCGCCCCTGACCTTCCTGGGTCGCCGCTGGCTGATCTGGCAAATCGAGGCCCCGGCTGCCGCTGGTGTATTAGGCCCAAACTGCTCCTGGCGATATCTCAGCGCAAAGCCCTCCGTTTCTCCATGGCGCTGGATCGCCTAAGTCCGCTGCTTGTCCCGCACCTCGTAGTAGCTCTGGGTCCAAGTTTTTTAACGGATCACTGAACTGATTAATCGGGGAGAGGTTCTCACCCTCGGAGCCCCGTTAGGCTGCGGCCATCTTGTTCAGCTGCTAGCCACGCCCCCCATGTATGATGTATTTTTACTTTAGAAACAAATATGTAAAGTGTAGCTTATATATTTGTTCAATTTGCATATTTCAGCCTTGATAGAGCCCAACAGTACGAAACACATGCAGGCTGCCTTGATCGTTTTGTGTAATCAACTGTTCTTCCACAACAACTACATAAGTGTGACCCCCTACGATGAAGAAAAAATATCATTGGCTTCTGGATCACTTTTGCAATTGATTCTTTTTGCAATTGAATCTCTGTGTGCTCCACCCTTTTTTTCTCATGTTAAGAGTGGACCCTTAATTTTTCGGGAAACCACACACAACACCCGAGGTAGCCGGGTGATCCGTTTTATCCAGAGTACCACTATTTTACAACCGAATATAGCACCTCAAGCAAAAGAATTACAGAAATGAAAGATCAAGGATGGTGAAACAATGTTCAGATATACGGAGTACATGAAAAACTGGTGAAAATGGGACGAGAAGGACTTCTTCAAATCCATGTTACCTGAACTGCAGACCATTACATTTACATCCCTCCTGGAACAACAGAGGGTCCAGAAATGTTGTCCGCGGTGCAGCAGCAGTCATGACTCATCACATAAATAATTGCCTGCTTCTTAACACATAGGCAGGTGAGGCTGGTAGTACAATTGACAGCCAAGAACAGGCCATTTGAGCTAGACGATAAAACACAAATTGCTGACGACTATTCTCTAAAAACCATTGCCAAATGGAAAGCCATCCTTGCTTTAGGATACAGAATCCGTAAACTAGATATCAAGGCTCATATTTACAATTTTTCACGCAGCGAAATCACAAACCACTGCGCTGTCGCTGTGTGAAAGGGAAAGGACAAGTATTTAACACTATAAAGCGCATTCTTGTTCTTTCCTAGCACTGGAGCGCTTTTAGTAGCCATGCACCAACGCAAACACCCTTGCATCATGTTGCAAGGTTTCCTGCATTGTAGGCAGGTGTATTTTTGTATAGGGAGGGACACCTTTTTGCACAAAAACAATCTTGAGAGGCATTTTCTTCTTTCTATATAGACTGCAGCACACATGGAATGAGCAAAAATCAGAAGAAATAAAGATATTTCTTCTTGTTACTCCTCACCTGGGAAAGCATAGTATTTAGTTGCATTCCCAAGTCTACCACTAATCGTAAATCTGGGTATGCGTCAGATTCCATGGGTGAATGTGTGGAAACACCCTTTCCTCACCCATGGAACACCTCCCTGGGGCAAATTAACACAAGGCAGCAAGGCTAGCTGTCTTGTGTTATTCCAGATTTATCAAGCCATGCAGGGGCACGCAAGGTGGCCTTGCGTGGCTTGAAAAATCCAGCTTTCGTATTGCATCGCCCTTGTGCCATCTTGCGTGGAGCAACATCGGGGTAAAATCTTGATAAATCTGGCCCCAGGGTCAGTCTGATCGAACCAACCATTCAGTGGATTCTCGAAGGATGGGAAATCATTGGACTATGTAGAACCAGAAGCCTTTGAACCTTTTGTAGAGATTCCCAGAATCAACCCATATTGATATGACAAACACAGACAACACTGCATAGAATTAACACAAAATAAATGTGCAAAGCAATTATGAATGCAGTGGCAAAACCTAAAGCACAAGATCCATTGTCTTTGCCATCTGTTGTTTGTTTAACTTCCTACCCAACATATATAAGGAGATGACCCTCACCAAATCTCCTGATTTTTGACCATGTGCTGTCTCTTCAAGATTTGCTGTATTCACTCTGTCTGAATATAGACAGCCCATTTCTATTGATTTGTTCCTTCATATGGCCTTCCCAAAAGTTTGTTTCTATGTAGGTTATCCATGTTTTTGTCCCCCCTTCTTGTGTCTGGCTACCTCCCATGGTGCAGTGACCTATTACTTGTATCCTTTCACTTTTGTCTATTTCAGTTCATGTATACGCACTATTTTTTTGTTACTTTCAGCCTGTGTTTAGGGATGGTACCCTTCTGTTTCTTTGCAGTGTTGATGCTCCTAGCTCCGTTTCAGTAAACAGCTCTGTAAATCTTGTCATTATCATCACATTTGCTAGTTTTCTAGGGGGTCTGTTACGTCCACCCGCTCCCTAAATCATTGCTGCTGCCCTCTCTGTCATGGGTCTCTCTTTTCTGTCTCCTCCCCTCTGAGTTCAGATTTTGCTTTTCCAGCCACTTGTTACAACTGCTTCCAAGGGAAAGCAACATGCACACATCAGACAGCCAATCACCACACTTAGGCACCATGCATTAACAATAATTATCGCAACCACATATGCATACCCAAAACTCTACAGCTATGTATTTTATAGTAGGAACCGTTAGTTCACAATCTTGCGTCTAACCCGTGTGTCCCAAAAGTTAACGTGTGGGAGCAAGGAAAGCAGTTGTGTGAGCACTCTACTACATCTTCTTTATGCTGCGTCATGTGACTCAAGTTCGCTGATGGGCTGCGCAGAGACGATGCTGCAAGAGGTGATTGATTTACAGACATTCACACTTTTACACCAAACCGCATCAGCAATACTCCACAAACCATCCACCACTTCTTTCATGTAAAGTGATGGCTCTGCCTTCACAATATATGGAGCTCTTATGCCTTTCAATTAGGTTTATATATAAATACCCTATACATATAATTCCTGTACTGACTGGAGGCTAAAATAAGACCCCCTCTCTTACTGAAAGCCAAGCCTCTGTGTGCTGTGCTAAATGGCTTAACAAAAGCATGTACTATAGCTCACTGAACACATGCTAAAGGGAGTAATGGTTTCCAATGCCATTGAGGTAGTGCAGGGCATTATTCCTTCAGCTGGCTAACCACTCCAAAAAACATTTGCAGAGCCAATAGGTCTACCATGGATGACAAAACATCCAACTTACAGCACTTAATCAGCAAAACATTAAAAACTATTTCATTAACACAAACACAAACAGTCTAGTATTACTAGACACACAACAACTGTAGAATAGAGAAAACAAAAATAGAACCTCTCGCAAAGTCGAGACCTATTGCCTTTGCCAGTGCTTGCAGCCGTGGCCCGTGCAGGTACCCATCCGACCCTACCACCCCATCGCTCTCATCAGCATGGGCCGCGGCTGAATGCCTGCTCTTTTTCCCTGCAGGCTTAGGCGCTCTGGCCTAATGCATAGGGGTGACCAGGGAACCCCAAGTAGTTTTACTCTAATGCTTTGATGCTTTGGTTTATCATTTCAGGAAGGCACCGGGAAAAGAAAAGACCCACCAGCAGCCGGATGGGTCCCAGGGGCTCAGTTTCCCAGCAGTGCCATTAATCCTAAATCCAACTACAAGAAGACCTGCAGCGAGGAGTGTGATTCTGTCTTCAGACGCGTCCCCCCTGGGTGACGTGAGCTAAGTGACACCCAGACCCATTCCCTATGGAGGAGCCATGGGTAGCGTCGTCTTCACGCGTTCATCAAAAAAGAAAGAGTGAGAATCCGGTGACACATGTCAACATTTTAAAACTTGTTTGATGATCACCAAAGTGTTTATTTCAACAGAGTCACTGAAGATAAGATGATAGCAGTCCATAACAGAGTCATAGAGATACATTCGATAGGCCCTCTCACAGAGATCTCCACATTTAGAACAACGAATAGCACCTGTAGAAATAACATCATGATACCAATTAGGGAATGTAGCAGTGTCAGCAACACAATTGCTTTCACGAAACATAACATAGTATCCATTTCACACTATGGGCACGAGTGGAGCCTTCTCCTGGACAAATACCGCCATGCGATACTGCAACACGGTCCTTTGAAGAAAATTGTTATCACACAAACTGAATGGGTAGTTTACAATGATGTAGAGTGCAGTGGCGTAGAGTGCAGTGGCGTAGAGTGCAGTGGCGTAGAGTGCAGTGGTGTAGAGTGCAGTGGTGTCTAGTGGTGCAGTGGCGAAGCGTGCACTGGCATAGAGTAGAATGGTACAGAGTAGAGTGGAGAGGCACAGAGCGAAGTAGCATGGAGTTCAGTAGTGCATAGTAGATTAGAGTAGCGTAGAGTGGATTGGCACAGAGTGTATGGCGTAGAGAGAAGGAGAGTGGTGCTGAGTAGAGTGGTGCTGAGTAGAATGGTGCATATTCAATTGCAGAGACTGCAGTGTTGCTGAAAAGAGTGTTGTAGAGTGTAATGGTGTAGAACGTGTATAGAGCATTAGTATAGAGTGTAGTGGCGTAGAGTGGTGCAGAGTATAGTGACGAAATATGTAATGGTGTAGAGTAGAATGGCATGCAGTGCAGTGGAGTAGAGCGTTGTAGAGTATAATGGCGTAGCGTGCAGCAGTGTAGTGTAGAGAGGTATAGAGTGCAGTAGTGCAGAATAAAGTGATGTAAGTGAAATGGTATAGAGTGCAGTGGCGTAGAGTGTTGCAGAGTAGAGTATGGTAACAGAGTGGAGTGGGATAGAGTAGAATAGTGGAGGTTAGATTTAGTGCCGTAGAGTGAAGTGGTGTAGAGTGGAATGACACAGAATGGAATGAAGTGGCGCAGAGTAGATTGTTTCAGAATAGAGTGAAGAGGCATAGAGGGCAGTGGTGCAGAATAGATTAGTGTAGCTTAGGGTGGATCGGTGCAAAGTAGAGTAGTGTGGAGTAGAGTGCAGCGGTGCATAGTAGAGTAGTGTGTAATAGAGTGCATTGACATAGACTTGAGCGGTACCGTCTAGGGAGAGGTGTGGCGCCGCGGCCAGGGCGACTGACGCTGGAATCTGGGGATCAAGGTTCGATCCCCGTCTCCGGCGTTAGGTTAGCCCAGCGGCATGTGACTCTGGGCAATAGCTTGCTTAATCTTCCCGACGGCCCCCAGCGCCTAGAGACCCTTACGGGTGATTGTGCGCTTTACAAATGTGGATTATTATTATTATTATTATTATTAATATGCAGTGTCATGAAGTGGTGCAGAGTAGGCTGCAGTAGGGTAAAGTGGAGTATGCATTGTGTGATAGCACACTGCCTTCAAGACAACGCATCTTCATTTGAAATCACCATTACATTTGCACAGACATTCAGTTTTACTGATAAAACTATACAGCGCACAAACGATAATGTGGAAATTACATCACCTAGTGTATTTATGTTTTGATCTGTTTCATCTTACTTGCCTCTTTTGTAACATTCATCCTTCTCTACATTTAGCTATCTGTCCTTTATTTTCCCCTCACCCACCTATCCACAATCCACCTATCCTTCCTTTTTTCTCTCCAGCCTTTCATCCTTCGTCCATCCAACATTTTCTGCATGTATCCACCTGTTATAAAATGTTTTACTGACACTTTAACATTATCGCTGCGTGCTACTTAGGTGCTTGGTAATGGCAGTGATTTATTCTTGTCTCCTTCACAAATAATAAAATGTATGGCACCCCTGAAAGCTATTTTACACCATAAATATCACTAGTGAAATGGCCACATCAGTGAACGTTTAGGTGGTTGCATATGTTGTTCCTTTTCATGTTGTGGCATATGCTGGCAATAAAAAATAAATATCATATAAACATTCCACCAGCATGCGAAGGACACACCTATTAGTTCAGGCAACCTATGTTGTCCTTTAGTGGCCTGGAAGGATGATGTAAGTACTGAAGGGGCTGTTACACTAAAAGCACAAGGTGCTGCCTCTGAGTTATTGTTCCTGGCTTAGAATGATTTAAGTAGATTACACACATCCACATTACCAATATGTGTCTGCTGGAATATGTTCCGGTACCAAACTGTCACCTGGGTAAGGATTAGGTTTAACTCCTTTTGCATAATAGTCCTCATCAGTACAGTGCTAAATTAGTAAAATATTAAGTGCCAGGGCTCTGACCAGCAAGCCACTAAGGCTTGCACCAAATATCACCCTTGTCATCACTGACAAAACAACTACTAACCATCTCTCTTGCATGTAAATGTGACAGGTCAGATTATTCCAGGTCCCTACAGTTAAAGGAATGGCTGGGGAGGCCGGTATTAGCTCTATTTTAATGTATATTGTATTCCTAAAAAAACGTTGTTCTGCTCGTCTCTAAATTAGATGAGCAGCATCACTATGTGGTAGACTGTCGAGACCATACTAAGAACAGTTAGGTGCTGGTGCTGAGCACCAGAAACCAATTAACTGCCGGTGCTGAGCACCGCAAATCACCGGCTCAAATTAAGCACTGCATCAGAGGAGCTAAAGTCTTGGTTGAGACTTGTAGTTCTAGAAGGAAGAGCTCTGAAATGGAGCATAGGACCCGGCACACAGGTGAGATTCACAGATGAGGACAGGCATCTTCCAGTTTGGTCCTACGCATGACGTCACCCATAGAAAGCATGGGGATTGTGTCTTGCAGGGATTTCTTCCAGAAAGGCATGGAGCAAAGTAACTGGGAAAAATTCTTCAGGTGGATGAAAGGCTACAGAAGCCTTTGATACTCAGAGCGAACTAGAGAACAATTCTATTACCTGTGCTGATGTTGGCACAAAGATCAAAGTCCCTTTTAGAAGCAGCTCATGGAGCTACACCTAGAAACCCAGGTACTTATTATAAATGAGTCTTTACTAGCTTGGAGTAGAGGCTAGGGACCACATGCTGCGCTCAGGCATCTTTAGTATGAGGCACACTCCAGATGCAATGGCTGCAAAGTCTTGAATTTGAATTGCCAAAGGAAGGTTGCCACTGATCTGCCTCTGGTGAATGAATACAGCATTCACAGGACTGTTTTTTTACTTGCAAGGAATGTGATTGGCTGGTAGAGGATGGAAAGGGGCCTGTCTCCATACTCTTGGTCTAGAGGTGAATTGAAGGCAGGAGGTAGCACTAAATAGGGAGATTGTATCATAAAGTAGAAAGCCTCCAGGCTTTGGCTTGAGGGCTTGAACACAAGGCCCTTCAGAGCTGTGGATTCTCGGCCATCTTTTTGACCACTTCTTCAAGGGCCAAACAATGTTGACCTTAGAATAGTAGCTTCAAAACCACAGCCTTTCCAGAAGCTTGTACTTTCTACAACCTCATCCAGAGCGTACATCTGGTTGCCCCTGGTGAACGTGCCATGAGGACTTATTCGTTATGGGATTCCGAAGAAGTATCTATGGCTAGTTGCTGTTAAATCTCAAAAGATTAATCAGGTGAATAAGTCATTAGGTGTCTGCTCTTGTGATTAAATGGCTGCTGATTAGACCCTCTTAAGGGACAGCTAAATCCAATTATAAACGGGACCAGTGGGTGCCACATCTACTATTGCAACCATCTTGCGGTCAGCTACACTTGGTAGAACAGATCCAAATTTAGAGACTGTGGGAAATATGCCTCAAAACCACAAAGCGGGATGGTCTAAAACGAAAAAACAAGGCACTGCCAATGTCTTGGGTCCACCAATTGCCAACACATGTACATGTTGATACTGGCAGATGGAGTCCAGTGAGGGAGGAAGGGTGATGACTGTGAAGGCATCCTCCGCTTGACCTTCATTTGCTCTGAGGTGGAAGGGACCATAAATGTATGTCAACTGAGATTGTCCAGGACATAACCTGTGATTTCTCACAATCATGTGACCCTCCAAGTCTTTCTACACTTTGAACCTTGGACTCATGGATGTAGGTTATGTAGGGCCCTGTAAATAACTGTAGGTGGTCAGCAGACATAGCAACCAGGAACCAGGGTGTTGTCACTGAGAGGCCATCCATAGCCACACTCTTGGGTCCCAATCTGTAAGTCATGCGGAGGGCCAGGAGCAGCCCTTGGTATCGGTCTAATTGGATTGTATGGGGTCACCATGGGCAATAGAGTGGAAGCCCAACTTCTGTGGTGTACGTGAAGCAGTGAAGCGATGCCAATTACACAGTGGCAAAAGCAAGGAACAATTTGTGACTGCTCACTTCCTGTGAGGTTGAGTCAAATAGCTTCCCCCGTTTCCCTTTCGGCCCCAGTATGTAGCTCCAAATGTAAATTGGGTTATGGTGCTCACAGTAGTTCCTTCTCCAAAGACCTGTGATGGAAGTCCTGTTCCTCTGCTACCTTAGGACATATCATATGGTATTTGATAACAATTTGGTGACCCCACTTCTGTTGTGACTTAAGTGTTGCCGTACCTTTTTCTTGGCTAATCCTCCCTACTGCTCAGCCAGGGTGAGTGCAGGAGTGCTTGGTGATGATGGGAATGCTGAATGCTTGGTGATGTCAGAGAATGCATGGGTGCCTGTGATGTGACTTGTGATGGGTTTTGTTATGGACGTCAGGGGCGTAACACAGGCCCCACCAGCCCCTGCGGTGCGGGGGCCTCAAGCTCCAGGGGGCCCCATCAGCACAGCACTCTGGCTGCAGGGCTCCTGATTGAGCCCGGAGGGGGGCCCCCGAGCTGCCTTGCAGGGACCCCCCTCGAGGTTCGTTACGCCGTACCTGTACATCAGGGTATGGTCAAGGCTCCCTTTGAGGGGGAGGCGGGCCTTCACTGAAATGGTACCTACTTGGTTACATAGTGAGGTTACCTATTTTTCACCTTTCTAAACACCACAAAACTTTGATCGTTGGTAACAGAAACATACAGCAAGGTGACTGGGTAAAAGTCAAACCAGGTGGTACAATGAAGGGCTTTAGCAAATTCAAGGGGCCATTTCTGGTGGAGTATGTAGGGGGAAGTTGGGTGAAACTACAGAATGGTCAAATGTGGAACCTAAGAAGGGAGGTATTGTACCAAAAACAGGGAAAGGGTGTGCAGAATACTGGTTGCGAAGTATAATGCGTACAGTAAGAAGAGTATTATATATAAAGTAACACTGTAAAAGCATTGTATGATTCCTAGACCATAGATAAATACATACATAAATAACAAAGTCTAAAAAGTACTCAACTGGTGCTTCTAAAATATGCCTACCCCAATGTACATAACCTTAGTCTATTACGAGGGAAGAAGTAAGTGAGGTGTAGCATAGATTTCGTTTTTCTTTGCCAAGAATCTAACCAAGATTTCTCTTAGGGTCTAATCAGCTCCGTACCTTGGTTTTAGAATGAAGGAGGTCTGGTATCTCTGTCTCGGGACTCGATTTCCCAACACCCCACGAGGGGAGCTTGGAAACACTGGAGCTGGATTCTCAGCGAGAGAAAGGCAGCCTCTCTGTCAGTGCGTCAGCTGGAAGATCGGCTTCCTTCGGCACTTGCTGTAGCGAGCTGCGTCGGGCAAATTACCCCAAGGGAATGGTAGTTCTTTGAAAACTCCATGATTTCTTTGACAAATCAATATTCAAGTAAGGGGATGTCCCTGACTGCAGTAGTTGAGTTTTCCAAGAAATCGTTGTGGCTTTTTGGAACTAGTGGAAGCAGCTATACCTGTATTTGGACTGGATGGGTTATGTCTAAATAAGGGTATGATTTCCATGTCTATATAAGGGCAATGTGAATTATACCTATATAAGGGCATGAATCTGTAAATTTCGCTCGGATTCTAAAACGCCATACAACAACGCCTGCTACAAGCAGGCACAAGGATTTGACAAGGCGGGAATGTAAAAGTGACTCAGTGAAATCTTGTAAATTTCACTGCGTCACTTTTACGGGACTACTTTGCGACGGAACTCCCACCCTGCATACATTATACCTGACGCAGGTATAATGTAGCGCAGGACCCTACAACGTGACACATCTAACTAGATATGTCAAATTGTAAATATGTTGCATAGTGGAACATTGGTTAGACCGCCGCTGCGTCACAAAAGTGATGCAACGGTGGCATAAAAGTGTTGCAAGGGGCTTTTAAATCTGCCCCTGCATTTCTTGCTTGGCCGGCCGGTTGGGTGACTGAACTGTCTTGCTTCAATAAAGCATCTTCTTCGACCATACCGATCCTGTCTCGGTTTATTTATCACACTACTCTACAGCTACCATGGACTATTTATACATTATTACATCTACCTGTCTGTTCAGCCTGCGATGCACTCCCAGGCTTCTAAGGGAGCTGGTAATTGTCTACATAAGTTGCCAAGTCAAACTCTAAACTACCTATAAGTGAACGCAGACTGCGATATTGTACATGTGTCCCTTCTGCTCTCAGAGGAGACAGGTGATGGGCATTCGTATATAAACGGAGGACCCGAGCCGGTGTATATCGAAATAGGGAGATTTATGGACCTTGCAGTATATTTAGACGCAGAGGCAGTTACAGGTCTGGCAAATGCGGACTTGTGCATTGTGAAACTGTTCGTGGTACAAAAGTACTCATCATAGTTTAGCAGGAGTCACCTCTGGGTAGGGAACTGTATTTGTACTTTTACAATCTATTTTTGCAGTTTTATATAGCGGGTGCTCGGTCAAAGAGCGTTGTAGCACTTTACGTGAGCACCAGGTTACATCACACAAGGTCAGTTGCAGTTTTTTTCATGATAATGCACGATCTAGAGTCAATGATTTGCCCAGAATCTCAGGATGTGCCATCTCTAGCCGTTAGGCCATATCTCCTGGGGGTCCAGGTTAAAATTCTTGATTGGTCAATTCAAGCTTTCATCCGCCTGTAGGTGATAAACATTAGTATCTTTAAGATGGGAAATAATAACGCCGATTATTTTGACGCCAAGAATAAATGTTTGTTTTTTGTAGGTGCAATATGCATGCACTCTCACATGTTCGCCCACCCTTTACTTCTTGCTTGAGGAAAATGCGGTCTACCTGGGGGTACCAGCGTGCAGGGCTCATTGATTTGCCAGCCCTGCTTGTTTCTTCTGCACAATTACACAGGTGGGGAATCCACTTCCTCAGCGCTGAGATGCGCAGAATTATCTGCCCCTGAGTGACCCCTCGCAAGCTTCACCAGGAAACACCAATGGGAAGAGCAGTAACAACAGAGCTGCTGGTTGCACAAATTGAATTTGCTTTTGTCAGAGGTTGAAATTGGACATGATTTAAGACCGGTGGAGAAAATGTTGCACCGACGCATTTTGTTGCGACGCGCGCGACCTCGTTCTAGTTCACGGAAGTGCTGCCACAGGGAAAAATTCCACCTGGTCTGCTGAAATGCTGCTCACACCGCGAGGTATGACTGCGACATTATTTATAAAGAGACCAACTAGTACACTCGATAATAGGAAGCGGTCTAATCTATAGAAGCGGTCTGAGGCGGATTCAGCTACAGGCACTAACAGTCATTCGATGTATTCAAGTGACACCGAGCTGCTTCTTTGTGAGAGGGTTTGTGGAGTGAAAATTCTGAAACCACAGCACAACCCTTTCAGTTCGCTTCGGAATATGATTAATAATGCGGATCCATACATGCTAATAGACACGATTCAGGCGGGAGACTACCGAAATGGCTTTATTTTAGCCGCCTCCTCCCTGAAATTGCTTTTTCTACAATAGAAGTTAATAGGGAATTTTTATTCTCTTTTTATTTTAAATCTCCCACGTCCCTGTCCTAAAATGTTGGCATGTATGCGCATCTGATGTTGATCTGATCTATTAATCAGGCTGTCTGGGATAATGAAAAGGAATGTAACAGTTTGTGAGTGCAGCACTTGATTTGGGAAAGTCTGCAGTAAAATACTCTGCGATGTCTTGCTTGCCGGTAGCCACCACTGCACGAGCTCTTGCCCTACCTAGCCACTGGCCTTGGAGAGGCAACCAGATTTTCTAAAATTCAACTGATAAATATGTAGCCTGGCTGGCCTTTGGTTTGAATGAGTATTTTTTCGATATTCGCTTTGCCCTTCTGAGACTGATGGAAGAGTGGCCTTCATACGTCACCCATGTGTTCCTGCACATGTGTCCTTGCATGGCCCAGGCCTGTCTGCCCTGAACGCAACAATCTTCAAAATGGGCAGTGGCGGCTCCTCCGCTATGGTATAGGAGCGTCGCCCCATTGCTTTTAAGTAGTGAAAATAAAGGAGGCATAAAGTTATAATCACAGAGTATTTTATGTATACCGTGCAAGCGGGGCTGCTCAGCTCTCGAAGCAGGGCAAGGGAGGAGTGGTTTGCCCACACCTACGTGCACATGACTTTTTGGCGTGCCGCTGGGTTCCTGGCTTAGTGTCAAACCACGATGCTCAGACCAATCACAATGCTACAGCATTGTGCATAGTCAGGAGTATCTGGTAGTGCTACCTGTTCCCAGAGTCTGACAGAGGAGAGCAGGTGCAGGGACGCGGGACCCGGCAGCAAGGTAAGTGTTTCTGACAAACTACAGTGTATGCGATTTTCACTGCAATGACTTAACAACAAGTGTCTGCACGCATTAGATAATCTAGGTTCGTGTAAAGGATATTATGAAAAATAATATAGTTTGCTGGAACTTCTACTAAACAGAAGGAACACTTGATGGACGGAATGCTGAACAATGCAAACATACACTCCCAGTCACAAAGATCTAGGTTTAATCCATTGTTCTTTTGCTCACCATGCCACCCCAGTTTGGAATTAGCCATATTCAAATCAGTCTTGACCCTGTACCTCATGGGGACAGTACAGTCCAGACTGCCAGGCCAAGTTTTCCTTGGACCGGATACAGGCAGCCTGGGACCGGTTCCTCGACATCATCCCTCATCAGCCAGGCTAGCTTGAATCCAGTGGCCCAGTGAGCACGGGAACCATGGCTGGGCATACCCTTTCTGCATAGGGCGACAAAAGCAAAAGGAACAATTGATGGACAGAATATTGTGGGTTCTTCTACTAAAGACCGTCTATATTCTGAGGAAGGGCTGGTGAAAATCTTCATTGAGACATACCTTCTGGTTCAGCGAGTAAGGTTTCAACTCCATGGCATCAGGTACACCATAATCCAGTCCAGTTCCCTTAACCCCTTCGACGCGCATGACGAGCTCAGCTCGTCATGGAGTTTCCATTGATTTCAATGGAAATTACATGAAGGACAACAAATAGCCTTAGCATCCAAGTGGTTAAAGAAATATTTGTTGTCTAGAACTTTACCACTATTGGTACAGCGGAGATTTTGCCTGACTGCAAATCCCAAAATTCACTGATTTGCTGAATGAAAGCCTACCATGGGACAATGTGTCTAGAGTGGTCAACTTTCCAATATCACTTCGTTGGACACTCAGCAATCAAAGACACTGTGCTTGTGGAGATACTCCGACAGACGTCTGTTGTGGTGCAAAAGTGATTATGAGTTGTTTGGTTTTTTGCAGTTGTATGTAGTGCAAACCCGTCCCAAAGGTATTAGAGCGCTTTTCATAAGCACCAGTTACATTACCCAAGGACACATTCCTATATTTTTTAGGAACATGGAAATTAAGCAATTTGCCCAGAATCACAGGATGTTTAGCAGGCACCAAGATTCAAACCTGGTTCCCTAACTTCAAAATCAGGAGCTTTGGTCCTTACACCACATCCTCTTCCTTGAGGTGCATGGTACATTTTGGGAGCTTGATTCCATAACCACCTCCTTTAAATCAGGCCCTTATAAAAGAAATAGCTTGGCTACGTATTGAGTTTATTGAGTGTGATTATTATAATGTACTGCATTTGAGTTCCAGTCCTTTCACCACCTCCTGGAATATGCTTTAACTGCACTCTTTTGATTCCTTTGTCAAGACAAGCTTACAAAATGAGTAAATGTGTTTATATAATGCTATAAAAATGTTTCACTAAAACATGAACGGTAAACTGAAGCACACACCACAGATACAGCCTGCTAACCACCTACTGCTGTTTGTGCAGGGTCTCACAATCTACCTGTGCCTTTTACACAATGTATGAAAATATTGGGGTTGCTTAGAAATAGACCCCAATGCAGGTAGTGAATGCTATAACTACATCTTGCCAGGACCCCTAGAATGCTGGCAATTCACTCAGAGTTGCCAGACAATACAATTACATGTTGCCCAGTGGGTACCTTTTAGTCATAGAACATAGGACATTTAACAAATATTCCTCACTTTACCTAAATATTAAAGTCATAAGCACTATTTATTCAATCTGGGCAGGGCCTATAATACTTTGACATTTGCCGGGGAAGGAGAGTCCTTTGACCTTGCCATCAGAGTCACTGCCACCCCGGTAGTTTTGTAGCGGGGTATTTGGAACCTGTGAACCAGGACATGTATTTTAAAAATCCTGGCCTCACCATATGACCAAATTGTGTGACCTTGATAAATCAATGTTTGATTTTCTTATCCTGCTCTAATGTTTTGCTAAACCTGGGAGTCTATAGAATTGTTCAAAAACCTATTAAGTGTGTGGTTACATAAAAAAAACTGGATAAGATATTACCCAGGGATGGGGGAGAACGTGGCTAGGCAGCATCCATTTTCATGGCTCAGTCACCAAAATGTATCAGTATGTAATATGGTGGCAAAGTTATATCCTTTCCAGCAAATAGTACTGTTTTCCAGCCTTGGAGCTCCTACTTAACCAAAATGTTTGATCTTGGGCAACTCATACTCTGTGACCTAATCTGACAATCTGTGTGCACTTCGAATCAGACCGCATAATAGAAATAAATACCAGGTGCATATTGTCAGGAAGGCCTTTTCCTCCCTCTTCGCCCGCCCACCTGCCCACTGCTTTGGTTTTCACTCAGACATTCAAGGCTGTTTAACCAAAGGTGCCCATTTTCGCTATAAGCATCACTAAAGACAAATGTCTTCCTGTAGTTGCGTTTTGCAGCCCTCCTGTGCTGCATCTACGCCCTACCAGTCACGCCTGCTGCAGACCCAGGGAAGCTCTCATCAGCACATATAGTGACACCCTGTCAGGCAGCTGCTGGTGACATGTAGGGTAGCTCAATTGCAGCTGACAAGCTTTTGTCCTGCTTGTCCTAGTAGCAGCAACATTCTAAACATGTTGCATCCTGCAAAGGAAATCAAGTAGTAAGCTGTCCAATGAGGAGACAGATACTTTTTATTCCAACTCATGGAATCTATGTTTAAGGGCGCAACAACCACCAATCACCCACTTAAGTGGCATGCTTCGTCATTGGGTAGACCTTAGAGTCTACTGTTCCCAAGCGCTTATATGTGGGAGATCTTAGTGGAGATGCTACTAAAATGGTATACTTACTACATTTTTACACCTACTACCTCTCCTGGGTTTTAGGCTGTCAACCAAGACTCTCCAGCCATCTCTGTCCTGTCTTAAAGTGTATTCCAAGGTTTTTGAAGGACGTGCTAGCAGTGGAGGGCCTTCAAGTAAATAATAAAACTACCTGAAGGAAGAACAATTAAGCAATTTATCAATGTTCACTACGGTAAGTTTAAAAAGATGAGCCTGAACATTAAGGGCTTTGTTGTTCACACAGTCCTGTCAAGTTAGATGTAGCATTCCTCGTTACTGAAAGAGGATTCAGGTGTCCTTAAATTAGAATACACTGACTTGTAATAAAGAGTATATATGTCCTCGAGGAGCGTGTTGCTAGTTGCAGGGCACAAGTCCTTAAAAAGGAAGTGGGTGGGGACAAACCTAGTTAGACAGTATGCAAGTGACACCTAGGCGTGTGACATCACTGCACATGATAACATGGAGCATATTATCACGGTGCATGACATCACACATGGCATCACTAGAAATGACATCATAGGAAGTGGTATCACAAGCCACAGCTTTACAGGAAGTGGCATCATAAGAGGTGACATCAGAGCATAAGCCCTCACATATATGTTTAGCAGCTCTATCATGAGTACATTTGAGTGCAATTCAAGTATACATGCAAACCCTCCTGATTTAGCCAGAAGATTCACACTTTTGTGAGCTACATATAAAACAGCGTTGCCTTTTGTCAGCGTAAAGCTTCCTTAACCCAAGGATTGAACAAACTAACTCAACCGCCAGCGTACTCAACCAGGCATACTATTCTATATAAAGCACGTTTCCATGTAGATGTGATTGCTTTAGCTGCCTGCTCTTTACAGAAGTGAGACCACTCTGATACGTGAAGTATTCTTACACAGCCTTACCCACCTGCACTCATTTTCAGAAACTGAGGTTCATTTTTCACCAACAGACCTGATCCAAAGCAAGAGAGATAGAAAGGAAAGATAGAAGAGAGATAAGAAAACAATGATAAATGCATAACAGGGACTAAAAAACAGCTTGCAAGAAAAAGAAATTTTAGGGTAGTGAAAGAAAAAGATTATTGCAACCTTGCATTCAGCAAAAGGACCCTAAGAAATAGATTTGCGTATTTGTTTTCGCCCAAAGTCATGCAAAAACTATCCTATTAGGCTATTTTTTCTTTGTATGTGTGCAGCAGAATGCAGCATACATGCATAGAGGAAATAACAAGGAGAAATTGATATTTTCCCCGTGTTACGCCAGCCTCAGGTGGACTCACCAGATTGGTGCAAACCTATATTTACAGTCAATATAAATATGGTTCTGCGTCAAAATACATTGATAGATGCACAGGAAGGCCCTAGCATCACCATAAAATGCCTACCCGGCGCAAGGTAATGCAAGGCAGGGCAATCTGTGGTACTGTAAATTCCAAAACAAAATTTGTGTCAGGATTGTGCCAAAAAAGCGACTTAACCCAGACGCAAAATTTGGACCTCAACTTCTAATTTTTTTCTTAATGTAAACCCCACCACAAATAAAGTGACAAGAAGAAAACGGATAGTAAATTTGTTCTGGTTAATTGGTTGCAAAGACTATGTATGGGGTAAAGGCACCTGCTGCAGAGATCTGTGTCTTTGCAGTAAATCTGAGTGAATAATAATTGTATGATAACTCTGGAGGTTGATTCAATTGCTGGTTAGATTTGTGTTTTGTCTAGCCTCAGTTTGGACTCACAGTAGGATAGCGGGTTAATGCAAAGCACATCGTGTTACATGCAAATGAACAATTTTATTTTATATAGCTAGGTAAGTGGGTAACTGCTTTGTACACAAGATACTTTTGTTACTTCCAGTTGCTTTGTAAACCTTCTGATATAGCACAGTATGCTATGGTAGATGATATATAACTTCTACATCTTGTCCCCCACTGTCTTATATAACAAATCATGTACAGTGATTTAAAAATGCATATGATGTGTTAAATATGTAATTATACGTGTGATGTAAAGCCCCCCGATACCCTACAATGAGGTGAGTAGCACTGTACAAGAAAAAATAGTGGTATTTAAATTACTTTAGGGGTAATAAGCGCAATATAAATTAAATGTAATTTGTGTGAATACTGGGAAAGTACCACACATCTGATATTCTTACAGTACATGCATCTCTCGTAAACAGAGCCTGAACACAGTGAACAGCTGCCTCTCTTAAGAAAGTGTGAAGTGCTAACATGGTGTGAGTCTTTGTTTCCCTCTGCTGCATTTGCTACAGAGGGCCTGATTCTGATGCGGGTCGGAAAGCTTTCCCACCTAGGGCTTGAATCTGATGTGGTTAGGAAGGCCTCCTAACAGCATTTGCTCCTTCCAAATCGGATCGGGAACATGTCTTATCGACCTAGGGCCCAATTATGATGCGGTTAGGAACATATGCTCCCATTGAAGTCAATGGGAGTCCAACCAAATCGTATCGGGAAGCATCCGGGTGCATCATACTCTGTTGGTCGTACTCTCTCGATCCGAGTGGGTCAGCCACCATTTCCAACCCGATTCGGTCTGGAAGCATTTTCAATCCGCATCAGATTCCGACCCTAAGTGTGGAAGCTCCTGGCTGGTCCCAGCCAGGAGACTCGAACAAAAGGAGGCCGGATGACCCCTCAAATTCGGCCTTTGTTATGGGCTGAGCAACAGTCTGAAATAAGAAAGGCCCAACCGGTTGCTTATCGAAAGCAGACAATGTGTAGGCGCTGCTAAATGCGTCCCGGTGTTTGAAAATTCCACTAGGACGAGTTCAGTATATTTTTGAGTGGGGCCCAACTTCTTGGCAGGGTGGACGGAGTTCAACCTGTGAATATAGTGGGTGGACACCGTCCACCCGTGTGTACCTCTGACTAGTGCCATAGCTAGTTGAGTTTATATACTACATATCGAGGACGTATTACTGATCTCTTAGTTAATCCTCTCTCCCCCTTTGTTGGTGTGCGTCAGTTCAATCCTGCACAAGCTTACTGCAAAGACAGGAACAAACTACCCAAATGCGGGGAAAACCTACAGAAAATTGAACTATTGCAGCTGCGGCCGCTGCAGGTAAGAGTGACGGGGCCCGGTGGGGGGAGGGATTTCGACGGACGATGAATAATTAATTTTCACTTGCTATCGGGAAAGAGGAGTTGGCCTAAGGGCTAGGGCGGTCGAGCTCAAATCTGGGGAACAGTGCAAGTCTCTGCAAAAGAACCTGAACATCCTGTGATTCAGCGCAAATCACTTAGGGGCAGATTTATGAAGGCCTTGCGCCGCCGGTGCGTCACTTTTTCCCATGTTAAAAATGACGCACCGGCGGCGCAATGCCTTCATAAATCTGCCCCTTAATCTCCCCATGCCGTAAAAAAAAAAATGGTAAAAATACATTTCCACGTTTTTTTTCCATCCTCCCACCTTACAATTATTGTTGGCGTGTAACCTCAGGCATACATTAAACATTTATAAGTGACGTATACTCAGGACCAGTCTCCCCTTTTATTGCACTTGTCCATTCAGCCCCATTTATTAGACTGAACTGCTATTCCCTGCCGCAGGGGGTACGCGTGCGTGTACGTGTCTCTGACGTCAGACGCTCCAGCCATGCAAGATAAATGGACTCCCAAAGGAAGCCCAGTTGTCTCTTTTATGCCAGAAGCCCTTAATTAGCAGCCAGATCTCTGCCCGGTGTGTGTTTGTAAGCTGGAGTTGCGTCTGTGGGCCTGCGGGATAAAAATAGGCGGCAGCAAGCTGTGAGTAAGTGCTACGAGGGAATATATTCCATCGACGCCCAGCTGCTCAGGGCTAAAAATAGCCGCATGTACCCTGCCATCTCCAGTTTTGTAACAGGTACAAGAAACTGTTGGTGAAGCTATTTGGAGAGCGGTGCTCGTTTAATGAATTAGCTTCGCTTGGAAAATTCTGCTGTTTAGATTCTTGTATTCCTTTCTTCCTTCAGCCCTGATATTTTTACACCAAAGGATGGTGTGTTTTATGGTTCTTGCTTTCTGTGGAAGTGCAATGTAGGAGGAACAGCACACTTACTCTTCTGTGACAGAGGACATGTGCCCTCTCACAGATGTAGCTGCTGAGGTAACAAGCATTGGCAAAGTCATTTGGTTTCGCTTTGGAAATGCTTGTACAATTCTTACAGCAAAGAAGCTGTCCCCTGCACATTGCTAGTGGCTTTACTAACCCATGTACAGTTGTGGCGCAAACATTGGCCACGCCAATAGAACTGGAATAATATCTTAAAATATTATTTTATATAGTTTGTTCTGTTTGAAGATGGCAGTCTGATGCAAAGAGTGCAGCATGGGAGAGACCAACGTTAACTAACCAAGTCTTCTTTATCCGAGTTGTCTCCTCTCTCCCTGGACATTCAAGGATAGTGGGTGATCGGACTATGTCATTTTCGCTTTTTTCATTGCTCTCTCTCTCCCACTGCATATTTATTTCCCATGCTGTACTTTTTTCTGTGGTTTGCTTCCTTACTGCCGGCTTACTATGTAATGTAATGTCCTACTGCTGTTTACTGTGTGTATGTAAAGCGATCTGATACATACGGGTCAAGCTAGCGCTATATAAAACTTTTAAAATAAAATAAAAATAAAAGCTGTAGGTGGCGGAAGAGTGGAAGCAAGCTGCAGGGTCAATGAATCTTGCAATCCAGGGTAAAAGAGCAAAGAGCAGGCACTCCCATCAAATGCACAAAGTCGAATGATATAGGAATAGGGTTACCACCTGGACGGTTTTCTACCGGCCCCACTTGTATTTTAATGTACCGGCCAGTACAAAAATTATAAACATCACTTAATGCCAGTATTTTTAGCCCTTATCTGTATACTGTTAGTGGTAATTATAAACACTTTTAAATGTGTTCTAGATCTGCGTTAATGATCCCTAACTAATAATTCAAGTAAACAAAGGCAGAAAAGTCATGTTATAAATGAATGCATACTTTTTTTGTTCAAAGCACTATTTAGTATCATGTCCGCGCATTTGCAGAATGTTAACACAATAACAGCCCGTATTTTTTTCTTGCATAGGTGGGAACCCTATATAGAAAATATGCAAAACGAAAAAAAAAATGTTTTCTGACATCAGTAGAAGGAAACATGCATCCAATCTAACAAACATTGACAATGCTTATAGGTTTGGCTTTAATTATGTGCAGTACCTAACACTCTCACAGGCACACCGCTTACCTTGCACTTATGTAGGCAGAGTATTTTACCTCTAGAGAGCTGGGAGTAAGAGCGAGAACCAAGAAAGAGTATCTGAGACGGCATGAGTCTGATGCAGTAGAAAATGGCCTTACAGGACTTGTGTACCATGAAGAGTTTCTTAAAACCTGACCTGTTTATTTACTGGTAACCTGTGGAGGAAGTTAACTGAGATCTAACAGAAACGCACAAGATTATATATTTAGATAAAATGAGGAAGACTGACTATCTATGGCTGCCTGGATTATCAACCTTCTCCCTTCAAATGAGAATTTTGTTTAAGCTCTTCAAAATTTAATTCAAGTAAAAACAATCTTGTTGACATGCGGGTTGTCGGTAAGATCAATACTGATAGTAACCAATATTTCTGGTCTGGTTACCGTGGGAGGGATTAGGCCAGTACCCACTAACTACCAAAACGGTGTCCAGGTTTGAGGAGGACTGCCTAAAACTAACTTCTCCATATTTCCGCATTAAATTTCAAACAGTTATGGGTCATTAAACATGTAACTAAAGCAAGTCATTCTCGAAGTTTAAGACGAAAACCAGAGTCGCTTCCACTTGTAGGTTTCAGCGTAGTTTAAACAGCCACTTGGTTGTATTAGTGTAGTTTAAACATGTAATGCCAAAACAGCAAATTAAAGCAATAAAAGAGCATTGAAGACAAAGAACTCCATGAAGTGTCTAATGGTTCTTAATAAAGCAATGTCTAGTGCTAGTACTGTAAAAATAAGAAACTGAACCAAAGACTAAACATAAAAGTGCAACTGTGTACAATGAAAAAGAGACCACTCTCTCACCACCCGAACTAGAGGTCAGTGTCAGTAGGTCTCTTAATGTTAAACAATGCAGAGACCCTCCCAACAGTGTTCCTTAAAGAGTTCACTAAAGGAAGTTTTTCCTTTTGTAGTTCTCATAAAGTTCTCAATGTAAAGCCCTTTCCTTTTGCTTTTGTCAAAGACTTCACAATGTAAAACCTAACTTTTGGGGTGCTGAGGCATAGCAGTCCAAGGCTATCTCAGAGAGGTGGTGTGAGCTAGAAACTCAGAATTGCGTAAAAAACAAAAACAACACACAATACATGAATGTCCAACAACCACTTTTCATTAAAAATGAAAAGTTCTTAAATGCACACACAAATAAATTCTATACTTATATTGACATATATGCGCAAGATTAATAGTAGAACTACAAATTGTATACCCCTCTTGGAGAGGGCTTACAGATTAACTAGAGTGCTATCACGTACCTTAAAGACAATACAGAGGGGGCAACTTTCCCTGTAAATGTCGTCTGCTTCAATTATCTGTTAGGGATCGTGACAATTTGCACACTGGGAGGCTTTCATCTTAAAATCAGCTATGCTACTATATGATCATACTGGAAACTATGAGGCTTTTCGTAACCAAAATTATTAAGCCTATTGGCTTTGTCAAGTCATTCACACTGTAAAATTAGAGGGAGTTCATAATATAAATCCTTTTACTATTGTGTTTGTTAGATAGGACTACATATAGAGCCTCATCCTATGGTGTCTGCTCTGAAGATAACTCTGTAACCCCCTTCCTATTGAATTTGTTAGAGACTACATTTTTGTTGCATTATTCAGAGTAATGTAATACAATCAATCAATCAATGCTATTTTAACTGTCAGAGTTAACAATCTAAAGGCCCTTTCTTGGCGTCTATCATAGAGTTCACAATTTAGACGCGCTTCCCATTAAATTTGTCAGAGAGTACACGCTGTAAAACCTCTTCCTAATATATTTGTCAGAATTAACAACCTCCTTCTAATAGTATTTGTTGCAGAGTTCACAATATACAACTCCTCCCTATGGTCTTTGGCACAGAGTTTACAGTGTATGCTCCCCTCCTATAGTATTTATCAGAAAGTCTTCACGGCAAAACCCCTTTTGTATTGTATATGAGAAATACAGTGCAGGATGTTCCAGTACAGTCTATAGCTATTTGGGCCCAACTGTGTCAATAAAGGTCTTTGGGGCATATTACCAACAACTAGCGATAATTATCGCTATGTTGGCTTAGCGGCAATAATTTTATCGCCGTGTTGCGGCGATTTTTATCGCTTAGGAGCCTTGCTATTATCAAGGTTTATCTCCTAAGCGATAAAAATCGGCCGAAATGCATGCATATCGCTGTAAAGTCAGCGATATTCATGCATTACCGAGCTAATGCTCTTAGCCATGTTATCCACCTCCCATTGGATAACATGGCTAAGGTTTGCCCTGTTCCCATCATGCACTGGGACAGGAACAGACTAATTTGCATATAGCCAAGTTCTGAGCCGGGATGGTGCAGTGAGCTAAAAAACGGTGATGGATCAAGCCCTGATCTTTGGACTGGGTAAGAGTGGTCTGCTTAATTCAGGCACTCTGTTCATCACCACCCCATTTTCTGAATCAAGAACTGCTCAGGGCAGGTGTTAGCTAAGCGCGAATATCTCCAAAAGTTGGTAATAGGAGATAGCAATGTTAGCGACTGTTTCCAGTCGCTAACATCTTGGCACGCCCACTTTGCATGTCATTAGTGATAAATATCACTGACATGCAAAGTGGGGCCCTAGATGGTCGCTATCTCCTACTAGCTGTCGCTAACTGGTGTTAGCGACAGCTAGGAAATAGGGAGATAATTTTATCTCCGCTTTCTTGGCTTTTAAAGCCAAAAAAGCGGAGATAAATCCCTTGATAATATGCCCCTTTGTGCTTTGCTGTCCTGTAGCCTCTGACCTCGGTCACCCAGACTGGGCATCAGTACTCTTTTAGCACTTAAATCTCAAGGTAATGAAGCGAAGTAGTCATAGGCAAAATCAGGGAAGTGATGGAGGGTAGAAAAGCAAAACTCAGCAGCGCACAAGTACAACAATAAATCAATGTCAAGCCAATTCTTCTTTAACAAGGAAAAAACTGTAACAAGCACACAACCAAATATTACTCATAAAATTACAAATAATTGAAGGTTTCAAATGGAATTGCAAATTGAAATCCCATCTAGAGGTCCCTTCAAGAATGCAAATCATGTGCTACAAAGAAATATCTTCATGGGCAACAAACGTTTAATTGCGTCCCAACAGGCTCAATTACTACAGATAAAGTTGCTTGTGGTCAATATTTACAGGCCAAGTCAAGTTATTTACGTTTGTAATAAAAGGCCTACGTCCTCTGGCACCACACTCAAAAATGAAGAATGGAAGCCTGTTGGCTTAAACATGAACATAAACATGACTATGTAGTCTCTGCCTATAGAGACCCATCAGACATTTTAGGCAGAACCATAGTACACTTTAACATGAACATAAAGTCTCCCTCTGACACTCTAGGCATGTACTATGGTCAGTACTAAAGTACGGCCTAAGTCAGGGGAGTAACACAAGCCGCGCGTGTCCCTGCAGTGCGGGCCCCAAGCCCCAAGGGGCCCCCTCAGGACAGCACTTTGGCCGGAGAGCTCCTGATTGAGCACGGATGGGGCCCCTCCCCGTACCTTGCAGGGAGGCCCCCTCGAGTTTCGTTACGCCAGTGGCCTAAGTACTAAACCACATCCTATTATATGTCAGAGATGTCATAATCTAAAGCGTCTGACTATTGTATTTATCACCTAGGTAAAAATATAGAGGTTCACTATGTGAAGCCAATCCCTGTGGTATTAGGTGAGTAGTGTGTATGGTAAAACTTCTCCCTACTGTATTTGTCAGAGAGTGTACAATGTAAAATCCCTTACTATTGTATTAAAGAAATCCTTGGTACTGAGGGCTATAATACCAAGGTGAAGTATCGCCGCTTTTTCGGCGCATTGTGCCGAGAAAGCGGCGATACTTCTAGCGCCCTATTAACAAGGGCATGCTAACGCCTGCCTCAAGCCCACTTTGCATGTCAGCGAGAAACATCGCTAATGACATGCAAAGTGGGCGTTCCCACGTCCAACCACAAGTAAAATGTGATCAGGTGTTAGGCATTGATAACATGGGGGTGTGGATCAGAAAGCTGAATCCACCCCCCAATATTATCAAGGCACACATTAGCGCGTGACAATAACGCTTGTTTTCACGTGCTAATGTTCCCTATCGCCGGATTTAATATCGCCTACGTGTTGCGCGTTGACAATGACGCGCTAACACGGCGGAAAAATCCGGCGATAGCCGGCGGTAGGGAAATGTGCGATGTGTGTTTTTTAACGCACATCTTGATAATATGGCCCTGAGTCTTTTACAGGATTACACCGTGTAAAGTCACCTCCTACTGTATTTGACATGGAGTCTGCTCTGACAATGCGTATGTCCGTTGTAATCGAAGAGACTACTTCTTAGGCAGACTAACACATTTATTTTTCAATTAAATGCTGGTTGAGAAGAAGATCTACTTGTTGGCGGAACAAAAGTTCCTCTCTTAGTTGCACTTCTCACTGCACATTTTCTGGTGAGTGCATTAGCCATTGCAGCTGTACCCCCAACCCTAGTGGAGTATTGCTTTTATCAGCAGTAGTGTGAGAATGCTGGGTGGTAGCAATTTTGTGGATCCCCCAACATTCTGGAACATTATGTCAGTGGAATTTGACCAAAATGTACAATTTCAAAGTGTGAGGTTTGCAGCACATTGCGTGAGAAAATGTAGTGGGATCCATGCAACTCAGACCACCACCATGGACGGAAGTCTAGTTTTCAGAAAGGTCTGGGTTTCATAGGTTTTCCTGGCTGGTGGCTAAACCTGAGTCCAAATGCGGCAGCTACCCGCATCCTCAAAATGGACCAGTTTCCTTGAGAAAAACCCGTTGTCCACATGTTATGATTTTGGGGCCTATTGCTGGAGATAGGCTTGGGCATGGTAGGTACCCTAGAGTTGCAGCAAACCCTGAGCCCAAATGCAGCAGCTACCCATAACGCCAACATCTGTACATTTTTTATGTGCTATACCTTTCTTATCTGGAGAAGAGTGGGGACACAGAATAGTAAAACATTTTTTATTATCATTAGAATTTCTCTCCATTTTTAATTCCAAATGTCCGCCAATGTACAAGAAAGGCCACATTTTGTTAATTGCCCTCTGTATCACATGATAGTATGGCTAATCCCAAACTAAGAGTTGTACAAATAGCCACTGTTCCTAAACTCAGTATTTAGGGTTTCCTACCTACCAATTTTTCATTAATTACATTTTAATTTAGAAATTGATGCATTGTTGGTACACCATGAAATAATATTAAGCTGCAGCTCAGTTGCTGTCGCTAGGAGTCATGTGTTTTTGGACAACCAAAAAAGACTATAAGTGCTATTCAGTGTGGGGACTCCGCAGTCACGGTGGTGATATTCACACAGAAAATTATTGGGGAAGCAGAGGTGGAACATCTGCATGTAGATGTACGAATAGCATTTCCAAGTACGCTATTGTAGCGATACTAAAGGTACTATAAAATGTTGTTTGTGAATAACCCTCGTATATCCATGACACCAGCGGGGTCAGATGGATGTAACAGTAAAGAAACGTTTGTGAAACGGCCATCAGGCAAGAAATTACAGAGCAAAACGTAGGGCCTGTTTTAGATTCCAAGTACTCCGCCAAGTCAACTGTCTTTCGACCGCTATATTTAGATGTTGCGACAATAGATAGGAGACTGCCACAGCAGCGGTCTCCTCTGCTGGCTAGCAGTACTCCGTCGCCGTCAGGCTGGCGGTATAGCGCTGAGCTGATTTAGAAGTTCCTGTTGAGCGGGCAGTGTCCTGTCAGTGGAGTTCTGACGTAGTGGGGACAATAGTGGCGTTGAGACAGGAAAGTACTACTTATTTACATCTCATTACACATATATGTTGTGTATATGTCAATAAGTACATATAGGTAATGTGTCCTAGCCATTGTTTTTATATATAGCATAGCACACCAAAAGCATGCACACACCATTGACTGTAAACACACACCCACCATATGAGCCTACCTTACATTTGAGCAACAAAGGGGTGGGTGAGCATCTTGGTCAAGTAGCAGCAGCACAGCTATGACCCGGACATTGGCTTTAAAGACAGAATCTGTGGTGGAACCGCGTACAATGTTTCACCCCTTTTTCTTCATTTCCGCCAAACCAAACTTGAAGATTTCCTCAAAGTATTTGCCTGGATGGAAAGCAACTTGGTTGGTAGGATTATAGGCGGGGCTCTCTCCAACAGCCGCTTTAGCTTTTGATGCTGTCGAAGAGGGAGTTGAGGGAGATCCTGGCAGAGTCAGCGGGTCCGCAGCGCTCTTCCGAGCAGTGAGATAGAATAACTATGCAAAAAATTCTAACTACATTAATATTGAGTGACAAATATCATGGAATGGAAATATTGAGTACAAGAATTTCGTTCTCAAGAATATAAGGTAAGTAATATTGATTTTAAGAAAATATAGAAGTCATTTATATTGTTTGTAAAAAATATTGTTGTTTAAAATAACGTTTTCTAAATATTATTACATTTTTTAGTATATATGTTTATATTTTAAATGTATATTACATAATTTTTTGCTTAATGACTTCTTACTAAAATAGTTAGATTTTAGTAGCTATTGAAATTTAATTTAATTAAATGTTGTGTTTTTAAGTTCTGTCGTGTGTTATGGGTGTATAGAGGTATAGGGTGGGAAGTAATTTAATTATAATAAATTAATGATTATTTTTTAATATTTATTTAATTGATATTTAATTTTGTTAATTGTGTTTAAAAAATGTAAATATTTTTTGCAGGTTGTGGTGTTATAGGGGTAAAGGGTTGGAAGTAATTTATTTTTAAATACATATTTGGTTGTTAAATAATTAATTAATTGAAAATTGTGTTAATTGTGTAATTAGTTTTTTAGGTGTCGGTTGTGGGATTATAGGGATAAAGGGTGGGGAGTCATTTATTTTTAACTATTTAATAATTTGTTGTTAATAGATAATTAATTATCTTAATTGTGTAATTTATTTTTTAGATGTGGGTTGTGGGGGTGTTGGAATAATTAGTTGTTAATTAATAGTTAATTAACTGATAATTAATGTTTTAACATATATAGTTTGCTGTGCAGAAGTTAGGAATTGTACCACTCCTGTCGATGTATGTGCAGCAGTTAGCAATCGTAGCACTACTGTCGATGTATGTCGTCCTAATAATAAATTCACCATACTACGGTGATGAATTCTAATCATAATATACAATGTCTCTGAAACACTGCTCATTACTATAAAAAAAATTCTACTTATATAAAAGTCTGCAAAGTGTTTGTATATATACTTGCACAAATAATAAAATGGATGCTGCAGTAACACAGTCTTGAGCTTACTTTAATCAATCAAACAGAACATTTGTAAAGCGCACTACTCACCCGCGAGGGTTTCTAGGCGCGGGGGGGGGGGGGGTTGCTGCTATCGCTCGAATAGCCAGGTCTTGAGAAGTCTTCTGAAGGTTAGCAGTTCCTGGGTCTGCTAAGGAGGATGGGGAGGGTGTTCCAGGTCTTGGCGGCGAGGTGGGAGACCGATCTGCTGCCAGAGGTCGCTCTTCAGATGCGGGGGACGGTGGCGAGGGTGAGGTCGGCAGAGCGGAATTGGCGGTTGAGGGCTTAGAAGGTGAGTCGTCTGTTGAGGTATGCTGGTCCGGTGTTGTGTAGAGTCTTGCGTGCGTGGGTAAGGAGCTTGAAGGTGATCCTCTTGTTGACGGGAAGCCAGTGTAGGTCTCTCAGGTGGGGTGTGATGTGGCTGCGGCGAGGGATGTCGAGAATCAGTTGTGCAGAGGCGTTCTGAATGCATTGAAGAAGTTTCAGGAGTTTGTCCGAGGCTCCTGCTGAGGGCGTTTCTGTAGTCCAACCTGCTGCTGACGAGGGCTTGGGTGACCGTTCTTCTTGTTTCGGTGAGGATCTACCTGTAGATCTTGTGGAGCATGCGGAGGGTGTTGTAGCAGGAGGACGAGTTGGCGTTGACCTGCTTGGTCATGCAGAGAGTAGAGTCGAGGATGAAACCCAGGTTGCGCGCGTGGTCGGTTGAAATGGTGCTGCTTCCAGTGCGGTTGGCCACCAGGAGTCGTCCGAGGCCAAGGGGGTGGAGCAGAGGATCAGGACTTCCGTCTTGTCTGAGTTTAGCTTCAGACAGCTGTTCTTCATCCACTTGGTGACGGCTTTCATTCTTTCGTGGAGGTTGGTCTTGGCGGTGAGGGGGTCCTTGGTGAAAGAGAGTATCAGCTGGGTGTCATCAGCATAGGAGATGATGTTGAGGTCGTGCAGTAGGGCGACGTGGGCGAGCGGTGCTATGTAGATGTTGAATGTCGGCCAGACACAGATGATCTCGGCGGCTTCGGAGCGGAAAGGGGGGAGGCAGACGCTCTGGGTTCTGCCGGAGAGGAATTAGGTGGTCCAGTCCAGAGCTCTGTATTGGTTCCCACCGTCGTGGAGGCATGTGCGTAGAGTATTGTTGCAGACTGAGTCGAAGGCTGCTGACAGGTCCAGGAGGATGAGGGCTGCGGTTTCGCAGTTGTCCAGCAGGGCTCTGTGGTGGCGATGAGGGCAGTTTCGGTGCTGTGGTGGCTGCGGCACCCGGACTGGGACGGGTCCAGGATGTTGTGCTCCTCGAGGTAGTGGGACAGTTGTTTGTTGGCTGTCTTCTCGATGACCTACGCCCCTGAACGGGAGCAGGTAGATGGGCCTGTAGTTCTTGAGGTCCTTGGGGTCGGCCCAGGGTTTTTTGAGTAAGGCGTTGATCTCGGCGTGCTTCCAGCTCTCCGAGAAGGTCGCTGTCTCAAAGGAGATGTTAATGGCTTTCCGGAGGTGGGGTGCGATGGTGGTGCTGGCTTTGTTGAAGATGTGGTGTAAGCATGGGTCTAATGGAGAGCCGGAGTGTATGGTGTTCATGATTTTGATGGTTTCGTCGTCGTTTATGTTGGTCCAGGAGAGCATGGGATGGGTGCGGACAGCAGTCGTAGGGACGGAGGTCTCGGTGGCTGTCGTGGTGGTCGTCACGTTGAAGGAGTCATGAATGTATGCTATCATGCGTAGGAAGAAGGTGGCAAGCGAGTCGCACCGTTTTGCGAAGGTGGGATGTTGTTGGTGTTGGAGCAGGGGTTGGAGAGTTCCTTCATGATGTTGAAGAGCTCCTTGCTGTTGTGTGCTGCAGGTAATTTTGTAGGCGTCAGGGATGGCTATGGCGATGTCGTGTGCCGAGGAGGGGTCCAGCCAGGTCTCCGTAAGGAGGGCGACGACTGGGGAGGTTGAGTCGAGTAAGTCCCAGAGTTCGACTGCGTGTTTGTGGGCAGAGTGGGTGTTGAGTAGAATGCATCTGAGGTGGTTGTGTTCTTTCTCGGTGGGTAGATTGGCGGATCAAAATATTAACACAGACAAAATGCAAATGCATTTGACAACTTAATTTCTGTCATATTAATGCAACAATCCGTTCTGACTTGTACATTTAAAACACTATGTAAAATGATAATATAATACAAGTGTTAAAAATGTTGGTATGATAAAAATATTGATATGATAAAAAATAATGCTCGTCAGCGATATATGTGTGTGTATATATATATATATATATATATATATATATATATACATATATACATATATATATATATATACACACATATATCGCTGACTTCGCCTCCCGAGAACAGACGAACGCGGACCCAAGGTTTCTGGTGCAAAAATAAATGTATTTGCTGCCCTGCACCACCGCCATAACACATATATATATATTTATTTATTTGCCACAATATCTTCTCTGATAAAGAGAACAGTCTGCACTCCAAATGGGGGAAAACTTTATCCACTTTTATTAGGTACACCAGCGATACTCAGGACACGTTTCAGCTTTAATCTCAAGCCTTTATCAACTGAAAGGCTCACCATAGTTCAATTAATATATATGTATGAGCTTTAATTAAAACCATGTGGTTATTTTCGAGGCTCCATTTCACTGTTTAAATATTTTACTTTATGACGACATGTGTCAGAAATGTTCAGGACAAGGAACCAGTGCAAGAAATGTTCACTAATATTCATATATAGCATCCCTTTGAAATACTGGGAGTTAGATACACATATATATATATGTGTGTGTGTGTTTACATTTTTAAAAGGTAGTTCATTTGTTGTATTTGTAAAAATATACATTTAAGTATATTACAGTTAGTATTTAATATATGTTTATTTTAATGTTTTAAATTGTATATATTTTAAAATTGATATTGGATACATCTATATTATTGTAAATGATATTTGTTTTTCCCAGAACCAACACACACTGCAGGACACAAACAAGACCTTTTCTTCACCACAAGCTACAGCATCAAATACAACTCTACAACAATGCTCATATGGTCTGAACACTCCAACAGCCACTATCAAATCAAAACACCTCAATTCAACACCCCTACTGGGTTCAGCATTCCAAGCCACAGCTGGGGCCAAATCGCAGATGTAGACTCACTCAGCACCGTCAGCTCGTAGCAGCCTAGCACCACAGTCAATTTCCACAAGGACATCAACAACCTCAACAACTGGTTCAAGAACTGTGTGGACTCATTCACTCCTATCAAACCCAAAAGCAAAATAGATCATACAAGCAGGGCAATTGGTACACAGAAGGACTCTGAGACACCAAACAGCACTGTAAACAGCTAAAAATGAACATTAGAGCCAGCCATGACACCACCAACAAAACTACCTACACGGCTCAACTTAGACACTATCACCAGCAAATCATACACACCAAGAAGAAAACACTATGCCCCACATTAAAGGAAGCTCCAACAGCTGGAAGGACATCTTCTCGATTGTTAACGATTTCACTTTTCCCTCAGCCACTGTCACCTACAACGCTGCCTCCCAACAATTCTGTGACAAGCTATCTAACTTCTTCCACAGCAAACATGTACAGCAACTATGCCTACCAACCCAACCCCAGATATCCCATTGCTAACTTACCCACCACCAACCAAGACAGCGACCTGATTGAATGGACAACCCACTACCAGAAATGGCACAGCATGAATCAGGCAGACCAGCCACTCTAGGGCCCCAACGGACCCTGTCGCCACCACATCTACAACCTCTGAACTTTACCAGTCAGCTCCACCCTGACCCACATCAACACCTCCATCACGTTTGCCACTTTTTCTGATGAATGGAACCCTGCAGAAATCAATTCTTTACTCTAGAAGCCCACAGCCGGCCCAAATCAACCTAGCAACTTCCAACCCATCTCCCTGCTACTCTCTCCAGCCAAAGTGATTGAAAAGGCCATTGTCGAGTAACTCACAACCCACCTCAAACTTCACCATCTTCTAGACGACATGCAGTCATGGTTTAGAAAGAAGCATAGCACTGAAACAACACTCATCGTGGCCACCCATAACATTAAAATTATACTAGACCGATGACAACCAGTGTCCCACATCCAGCTACACCTCTCTGCGTCCTTCGACACTGTCCCGCATCACACCCTCAGCAGAAGACTCCATAAGATTGGAATACAAGGATCCGCTCTCAAATATATCTTTTCCTTGGTCACGGAAAGAGCCCAAAGGGTCAGGCGGCCACCCTTCACCTCGGAGACCAAGAGACCCTTTTCAACCGTTTCAGCCCCACGCAACATCATCCGATCACAAGATATCACTGTTATTTCCCATGCATATGACACCCAACTCATCCGCTCCGCAATGGGCAAACAACCCATCTGACTAACTTCACCAACTGCATGACCATGGTAGCAGACTGGATACCTACCAACTGCGGCTCAGTTCCAACAATACAGAAGTACTGGTCTTCGGCAACAATACCTGCCCATGGGACTCCACCTGGTGGTCATCTGAGCTAGGACCAACACCCACTCCAATAGACCATGCAGGAAATCTAGGGATCATCATAGACGACAAGCGCAAAATGACCGCTCCAGTCAACACAGTGTACACTTCCTGCTTCTACATCTAACGTATGCTGTGAAATGTATTCAAATAGTGGCCTCAGAACACCAGATGGACCATCCCTTGAGCACTTATTACTAGCAGGCTGGACCTACGGTAACACTCAGTATGCTGTAATCTACAAACAACTCATTCGCAGACTCAAGAGCAACCAGAACACCGCTGCAAGACTTATACTCGACCTACTGCCCCACACCGATCACATTACACCGCATGGAAGCTCTACTGGCTGCCCATTCATGAGTGAATCCAAATACACACACACATACAAAGCCCTGCTCTGGAAGTTGGAAAAATATGGGCCATTTAATAGGTCACTTGTAATGATGATCATCTATATATGAGAGAGATTTATGATATAGTGTACAGTCTCCTCTAATCTTGAACCATAAAACAGGGGGGTACACTGTTCACACTGACTATAGCAGACTCGCAATGGAGTCTGTATGTAGTCACTGGGAGCATGTGCTCATTTGAGCGAGCGCCCTCACTCACCCGCAGGTTGCATTCTTCAACATTGGGCATCTTCCTCGTTGGGCTGATGCTGCAATACCAAAAGGGCGCACAAGAGGGCGCTTTATCAGAGATCATGCAGTTGATAGGATGGAGGTAGGTTAGTACACAGATGCACCATGAAGCACAAATGCCTGTTTGGTGTGAGACACATTTTTTAATTCCAAGGGGACCTGTTCAGCAATTTGGAGGGTCACTGTCTTGATGTTTTAACATGAAGCACACATGCATTGTTGTGAGTGTCTTTTACCAAATGTAATTGAAGGTGGATTACCACACAGCCCACTGGGGGAGAGAACCCATACACTCCCTTACAGAAGACTAGGTATGTATTTATTTTTATTTGAGTTTTATATAGCGCTGGCTAGACCCAGAGGTAACAGAGCGCTTTACAATAGCAGAGACCATGATAGTTGCACAGGTAACAAAAAAGTAAAAAACAAACAGCAAAGTCCAACACATTTGAAAAGCGCAACGGAACAAAGGAAAACAAAGGCACACGTAGTAAAAAGAGTAGAGGGGGGTCAGGAATTAGGTAGATGGTAGGATAAATAAGTTTGAGTCCGGAATACCGGCATTAACTAGGGTAGCATCCAGGGTCAGACCATCCCCACGGGGCCCAGAAAATATCAGACCAAATTGAGTCGGTGAAAAACCCACAAGAGGTTTGAGGTAAAATGGCTGCCTCACCACACCATCACCATAAACAGGCAGTGGATGAAAAGCGATGAGGGAGCAAGATAGGATCGCTACAGTCCATCGCTAGGCCGTGACCAATACACCGAAATAAACTCCATGGACGAGACAGGCCACAAGCCGTCGAAAACCTCCCACCTCCAGGAAGGAGGACTCCGTCCGTTGTTGCCCGTCCACTGGAGGAAGGCTATCCCAACTCCTGGGCCGCTGGAGGGGGTGCCACGGGGATGGGGGTGCCGGAGGCAGCAATCCAGTGCTCACGCCCCGCTCCGACTGGGGGAAGTCATCTCACAGGGATTACGGCAGCCGCAGCGGGAAAAAATGCAGGGCCGCCATCACAAAGGTAATCCAAGTGTGTAGCTGTTGCGGCGGGTTGCAGAGTAGTAGTGGCCGAGACTGGAAGGTAGGTTATAGCAGAGGAATGAAACCCAAAGGGTGATCCCGAGCCCATCTCCTCTCAGCTGCATTGAGCAGCTCAACTGTGCAGTCGGCCATTATCCTAGGATTCTGCTGGATGAGTTAGTTCTTGTTGTTGTGGAAAGACGTCCTCAATTTCGATGGTCGCATTGTCCTGGGGGAACGCAGAAAAATTATAGCTTTCAAATCCCCAGGGTGGAGGAAGTTCACATGGGGCTTTTTTATAGGATTATCGCCAAAAAGGCGATCCCTCGCCCAGGAGCTGCTGACCGGAGCTCCTACCCGTCGGCCATCTTGGTGCTATCATTGGTATTCCAATATAAAGGTCATGTTGAAATGCCAAATGATCGTTATACACATAGTCTCTCACTCTGCTTTTAACCTTGTCCTAGACCCTAAACCCTATTAAATTGATAACCTCACTAGGTCTATAGTCGTTATTGTTAAAATTTCTCCAATCTTCTAACACACCATCTGGAAAATACACGCAAACCCCAGTCACCCACTGGCTATTAAAAGATCTCCAGTGAAGTGCCCTCTCACTGAGCCCATTGGGCATTGCCAGCCCAACGAGGAGCTAGCCCAATGATGGAGCATGTAAATGTAAATGTATGTAAATGTATGTGTCTTGTAAAGCGCACTGCTGCCTTGAGGCGTCGTGGCGCTGTAGGCCGCTGGGAACCCGTCCTGGCTATCCCTGTCAGATGGTCCCTACTGGGTATCTCCAAGGTGAAACCAGGCATCCCCGGCGAATGTGGGGGGCCGTTGTAGAGATGAGGCAAGCTAATGCCCAGAGTTGCCGAGTGCGATCCCTGGTTAGAGTAGGCACCGAGGCGAGAATTATCGAGTCCGCTGACCCTGGTCCACGACCCTGCCGCGTCGGGAATTGAACCCTGGTCCCGGGCCGTTCTCTGCTTAATGATGACCTTAACCTGCTAGGAACCTGCGTAGAGCCCCTCTGTAGCCCCTGTTGGCATCTTGGAGGAATGAGGCAATTATGTACATCCCTTCCTTTCCACAAGAGTATTGCCGGTGAAAAAAGATCTGGTTGAAATCAGATTGGATGCCCAAATATTTATAGTAACAACTACTCCAAATATGTGCACTATATATTTCTGATACTCTAAACATCAGTGGTCTTTTTTATGTTGGGCTAGGAACTATCTGGAGAAGGGAAAGACACTGCAGCCCTGGTTGAGAAAAAGAACCAAAGCATAATTCAGTGGTACATATGGAGTACATCGTGGAACTGCGGCTTATTTAGAGACTTAGAAGTTACCACTCTGTGTCCCTCTAGTGCACACACACTTTAATTGGTGGGTGTTGGCTCAGTCTCTTGACCTGCGGTAGAGGTCTCCTGCTTACAAACATATAAAAATAAAATAAATAATTTATGATATTTGAAAAATTAGACAGATTATTACGCTTGTCATGGAATGCTAAAGTAAGGAAAAGACCAGTTAAAAGGCAAAAGGTTCTTAGTCGTGCTGTTATTAACGGGGCACATAACGTTTATCTTAAAGAAACTTAGGGCCATATCAGCAATCGGGCGCTATGAAATTATTGCCGCTTTTGTGTCCGCTATTTGGCGAAAAGCAGTGATAATTTCATTGCCTTATCAGTAAAGACACACTATTGCGTGTTTTGCTGAATTAGCACCCCTTACAACAACGCCCAGCTTTGCATCTCTAATGAGATTGAAAGTAGGTATTCTGTGCGAAAATAACTAGAAATGTCGCTAACCGACATTTCTCCAATTATCAAGCTGCACGCAGACCAGCAGAGCGATAAGAAAAGTAGTGCTAACCACAGTTATCGCTACTTTCCTTACACCTGCTATTAATCTAGTTTAGCCATGTAATTCAATGTGTGGTGTATTACATGGCTAAAACCACCCTGCCCTATCAGCCAGGTATCGCTGGTCGCAGTGCAATTATCGCTGGATTTCCAGTGATAATCACACTGTTTTCCAGCTAACACATGTATTCCTATCACTTGGGAGATAAGCGCTGCTGATAGCACGCTATCTCCGCGATAGAATCCAGCGTTAGCCTGCGATAATTATCCTCGCGCTAAAAGCACTGGGCGAAAATTATCGCAGGTCCTTGCTGATATGCCCCTAATTTGTTAATTAAAACGTGGAATATCTATTGGTCCACTTTTTCCAACCAAAGCCAGGCTTGCTCTTTTATTTCATAAAAACATAGAGGGATAAAAGGCTTATTGGTTTAGTTTATAGACTCCTCACTTACATGATTAAGATTTATTTTGCTGTTGGTCTTCTGCCCTTGGCTTCATGGTCTGAATGTGCCAGCCATTGTCCATCATTTGACTTTTCATTTTCCAGCTGTGGGGCATAGTGTGGTACATTACGACAAACATCAATCCGAGGGAGAGAGCTCTGAATATTAAGTTTCAGTAGTTAACGAGACCAGTATTGCATTCACTAACTCTGTACTATTTATGTAAAAAAAATTCTAATAAAATCTTTTGAAATTTAAAAGTAGTAAGTGACCACTGTGCCTTTACTGGCCGGGTCACCCCACCTGCTCCCCACCTGCTCCAGACGCCTCCTGCCTCCTGCTGTCGTGGCCACGAGCAACCCAGCCGCCGCTGAGCCGCCCGCCTGTGACCGTTTCCCGCCGCTGACCCCTGAGGCCACGCCCACCGTCCACCCATTGGCAGCCCCGCTCCCGCCACCCAGTTGACCCGCCCTCACGGCTCCTGACTTAAGGAGAGCGGCAGCGCGAGGTCTGGAGTGACCACTGTGCCTTTACTGGCCGGGTCACCCCACCTGCTCCCCACCTGCTCCAGACGCCTCCTGCCTCCTGCTGTCGCGGCCACGAGCGACCCAGCCGCCGCTGAGCCGCCCGCCTGTGACCGTTTCCCGCCGCTGACCCCTGAGGCCACGCCCACCGTCCACCCATTGGCAGCCCCGCTCCCGCCACCCAGCTGACCCGCCCTCACGGCTCCAGATTTATGACGCCCCCAGAGCGACCGCGCAGCGGACGCGCGCAGCGGGAGCACCGATTGAGCGCCGAAGGTGCGCCAAAGGTAAGCCCGTCTGCGCCCGTCCGCGCCTGGACCGCGCCCAGCGCCAGGACCCCTGGCCCCCGCCGATGGAAGCCGACCCGACGGACCTACGACGCCACCGAACTCAACGCACTCAACACCGGCCGAACCCCAGGCTGCTATCGAGCCACACCAAGACGCACCCATGGACCCTTCAGCTGCCACTCCTGCAAGTTCACCTGCAACCGGACCCACGCCACACCAGCACCCACCAAGCCGAACACCAGCATCACCCACCTGAAGTGCATCCTGCTCAACACCCGCTCCGTCCACAGACACGCCGTCGAGCTCTGGAACCTGCTCGACACCACAGCCCCAGACGTCGCCTTCCTCACGGAAACCTGGATGAACGACTCCTCAGCGCCCGACATCGCCATCGCCATCCCGGATGCCTACAAGATCATCCGGAGGGACCGCGTCAACCAGACTGGAGGAGGCATCGCCATCATCCACAGGGACACCATCCGCATCACGACCAACTCCGACGACACCCTCGCACCCGCCGAACACCTGCACTTCCAGATCCACGTCAACCCAAAGACCACACTCAGAGGCACCCTCATCTACAGACCCCGGGACCACGCACACGATTCAGCGAAGACATCGCCGACTACATCAGCCCACACGCCCTCCCCTCCACCGACTACATCCTCCTCGGGGACCTCAACTTCCACCTGGAGAACAACAACGACCGCAACACCACCGCCCTGCTGGACAACCACGCCAACCTCGGACTCAAGCAACTGGTAACCACCCCCACCCACCACGCCGGACACACACTCGACCCGGTCTTCTCCTCCAGCAAGGACATCGCCTTCAGCCACGCCACGGGACTCCACTGGACGGACCACAGCTGCGTACACTTCAGCTTCAGAAGGACCACGCTCCACCATCACCAGCAACAGGCTCCCCGCAGAAGCTGGAATAAGATCACGGCAGACCAGCTCGCCACCTCCCTGAGCAAGAACCCGCCCACCAACACAACGAACCCCAGCCAAGCGGCCACCAACCTCACGAAATGGATCAGCGACTGCGCAGACGACCTCGCCCCTCTGAAGACCCCGCCGAGCAGACCCGGCAGCAAGAAAGCCCCATGGTTTAACGACGAACTCAAGAGCTCCAAGAAGAACTGCAGAGCACTCGAGAAAACCTGGCGCAGAGACCCAACACCGGACAACATGACTGCCCTCAAGCTCGCCACCCGAAAACACCACCAACTGATCCACACCACCAAGAAAACCGCATTCAGGGAACGACTGAACAACAACGCACACAACAGCAAGGAACTCTTCAACATCGTGAAAGAGCTCTCCAACCCCAACGCCGGAAACAACGACATCACCCCTTCGCAAGACCTCTGCAACTCCCTCGCCTCCTACTTCCACAACAAGATCGCGGACATACACAACAGCTTCAGCACTCATCCGACGCACGCCACGACCGAACCACCGCCCCCCACCACCACCCTCCGCGCCTGGACCCCGATCAGCACCGAAGACACCATCCGCACGATGAACTCCATCCACTCCGGATCTCCAACAGACCCCTGCCCTCACCACGTTTTCAACAAGGCCGACGCTGTCATCGCACCCCACCTGCGGGACATCATCAACACCTCCTTCAACACCGCGACCTTCCCGGAGAGCTGGAAGCACGCCGAACTCAGCGCTCTACTCAAGAAACCATCAGCCGACCCCTCCGACCTCAAGAACTACCGCCCCATCTCGCTGCTCCCGTTTCCGGCAAAAGTCATCGAGCAGACCGTCAACAAGCAACTGGCCGCCTTCCTCGAGACGAACGGCTCCCTCGACCTCTCGCAGTCTGGCTTCCGAGCCAATCACAGCACCGAGACCGCCCTGATCGCAGCCACCGATGACATCAGAGCCATGCTCGACAACGGGGAAACAGCGGCCCTCATCCTCCTGGACCTCTCCGCGGCCTTCGACACTCTATGCCATCGTACCCTAGTACAGCGCCTCAGCAACGTCGGAATCCAGGAGCTGGCACTGGAGTGGATCACCTCCTTTCTCGCCGGAAGGACACAGAGAGTTCGCCTCCCCGTTCAGATCTGAAGCCACCGAAGTCATCTGCGGCGTTCCTCAAGGCTCCTCGCTCAGCCCAACACTCTTCAACGTCTACATGAGCCCCCTCGCAGCCATCGCACGCCAGCACAACCTCAACATCATCTCCTACGCCGACAACACCCAGCTGATCCTCTCCCTCACCAACGACCCCGCCACCGCCAGAGCCAACCTGCACGTAGGGATGACAGACGTAGCCAAATGGATGTCGAACAGCCGCCTGAAACTGAACTCGGACAAGACGGAAGTCCTCATCCTGGGATCCTCACCCTCCGCCTGGGACGACTCCTGGTGGCCCCCCGCCCTAGGCAGCGCACCCAAACCAACAGACCACGCACGCAACCTGGGCTTCATCCTGGACTCCTCCCTCTCCATGACCAGACAAGTCAACGCCGTCTCCTCGTCGTGCTTCAACATCCTGCGCATGCTACGTAAGATCTTCCGATGGATCCCCACCGAGACCAGGAAGACGGTCACCCAGGCCCTCGTCACCAGCCGTCTGGACTACGGCAACTCCCTCTACACCGGAACCACCGCCAAACTCCAGAAGAGACTCCAGCGGATCCAGAACACCTCAGCACGACTCATCCTGGACATCCCCCGCCGCAGCCACATCTCCGGACACCTGAGAGACCTGCACTGGCTCCCGGTCAACAAGAGAATCACCTTCCGGCTCCTCACCCACGCACACAAAGCCCTACACAACCAAGGCCCAGGATACCTCAACAGCCGCCTTAACTTCTACGCTCCCAAACGCCAGCTTCGATCGACCAGCCACGCCCTCGCCGCCGTCCCCCGCATCCGAAGAGCCACCACAGGAGGAAGGTCCTTCTCCTACCTGGCCGCCAAGACTTGGAACTCCCTCCCGACCCACCTCCGCCTGACCCAAGACCACCTCCCCTTCAGGAAGCAGCTCAAGACCTGGCTGTTCGAGCAGTAGAGGACCCCCTCCCCCCAGCGCCTTGAGACCCTCCGGGTGAGTAGTGCGCTATATAAATGCTGTGATTGATTGATTGATTGCTTGGAGTGAAACATCCACCCACACCAATCAAAAGTTGGGCTGTGGGTAAGCAGGGGTTGTTTTGGGGATTGGGGTGCTGGGCTAGATTGTAGTTCCCACAATTCACATTTTACCTGACCAACCTAGTTCACTTCACTTCATTTCCTGATACTTTATGGAAGAAGCTCTGTGTTGGGTTGATGCTGGCGCGACACAAGGCCAGGTGGTATTTCTGAAAGTGGTTCTACCGCTATAACCTTTTGTGAGGCACCTGTCTCTTGGGTACACCCTCGGTGCCGCTACACCACCACCTTGTTTTTTCTCCCAGTACCAGTCACAGAACAAATCTTCAACCCTCTCTTCTCCATGCTCCAGGTCTGATGACAAGTGCTTGGGAGTCTGTTGATAAAACAAAGCCCCCTGACAGCACTTCTTCAAAAGACAGCTCCCCCACCATGTGACAGAGCTTGAGCCCACTCAAGGCATGGTTTCTGTCAACACCTGGTCCGCCTCTGCACTGATGGCCATGGTTAGCAGGAGGTGACCTAAAAAGGTGGCCGTGGAATCTCTCTGCAGAGTGTTTGAGATTAGCACGCCAATTAGCACGCCTTATCCCTCCCGCCTGAGAGAGAGGTCAGTGTGGGGGCCAGCTGGCAGGGACGCTTTCCTCTTCAGACTGGCCTCCTAGATATGGAGTAAGACAAAGCAATGCAAGTCGCTGCCTGCTACCCTGCGTCAAGGAGGTATTCCATTGGCATTGCAGTGGGTTTTCTCACACAACCCCCATGACTTTGACGCTACCCCGGATTTACTTAATCGCGTAAACCTGGGGCAGCGCCGAGAGCAGGCATAACAAAGAGAAATATTTTTATTTCTTCTAGATTTTTTCTCTTTTAAAGTGTGCTGCATTCTGTAGCACACACAGAAAGAGGAAAATGCCTCTCTTGATTATTTTTGTGCAGAAAAGTGGTGCTTCCTGCACAAAAATTATCCTGCCTGCAACAGAGGCACCCTTGTACCATGGTTCAAGGGTGCCTGCATTGGCGCTTGGCAGAAAATTGTGCACCAGTGCATGGGGAAAGGACAGAAATAAACCGTATTTCATAACTATGGTGCATTCCTGCACGTTCACATTGGCGTGGGGCAGCCCAGCAAGAAGACTGGCGGCACTGCCCTACTCTAAATGAGGCCTCAAGTCTGGAGGTAGAGGCAAGGGGTCTGCTAGTTTCTCTGCAGTGACTGTACTAAGGCTAGGGAATATATGCAGCAAACCTTAAGCAGTGCCGGGGGAACGCTAGCGTATCAAGGGGGTCATAGCAGGGAGGCATTTGGTAACAACTGCTCCCCGCCTACGCAAACCATTTGAGTCTAGAACAACAAAGGCATGGACCTTCCACAGTTGACACCACTAATACTTCTAAAGCCACAACACTTCTAGTGGCGGCACCACGGCCCAGCGGTCCCCTCCCCCATGCCTATCCACTGAAGATAGAAGACATACTTGGAAGCAAGATTGCCACCTGTGAGTACAACATGTTACACAAGGCAGATAGAGTACACTATTGAACACACCTACAAAAACCCTGAATGGTATTAGTCTAGGTTGACAAAGTTTCTTTGTAAACTTTAGGTCACAGTTTGGACTCTGGCAGGGTCAACTGATCCTGTCAAGACTTAAAATTGTAACCATTGCTGAGAGAACCACCAATAGAAAGATGCAGGCATTAAAGATCATCGGTGCTCAACGGCTGTATGTCAAGTGTTATAACTCTAGTTATATCCAACAGTAACACTGCATTAGGAAGTGTAACTGGAATCCCTCTATCCCAAATATAGGTACCCCACATTCTTCTCCTGCCCTGGAATGGAGATTGTATCTCCTAAATTGCAGGTCCGTATGTAAACACCACACGGAATTACATATAATGATTGAAGAGCTCAACCCCCACGCACTCTTCCTAACGGAAACATGGCTTCACTCAGATAACGATCCAGCGATTGGATGGGCCACTCCCCAGGGCTTTACACTCAAGAGGCTAGATCGTCAGACCGGGAGGGGTGGGGGATTGGCTATTGTCTATCGAGACAATTATAAATGCCGCATCACCCCTACCACCTCACCCACCTGCGAAAGTGTTCATTTTTCGTTAGAATTCTCCCCTACTACCACCTTTTCAGGTATATTAGCCTATCGCCCTCCTGGTGCTTTAAAAAATTCCATCGCTCAAATAACGGATCTTGCCGCTAGCGTTGTGTTGTCCTCACCCAACTTTACTTTATTGGGGGACCTTAATCTGCATCTTGATGACCCTCACAATACAGCAGCCAATATGCTCCGTTCTAACCTTTCAGCACTGGATCTTCATCAAAAAGGATTTCATATAACTCACAATAGAGGCCATCTCTTGGACCACATTTATAGCAATAGTGACGATCTTACAGTGCTAACCCCGATCCCGCTACCTTGGACCGATCACTTTTTGGTCCCCTTTATCTGGCATACATACTCTCCCATCCCCACTTGTCATCTTGCTAAACAGCGAGGTAGGAAGTGGTCTTCACTCCCCCTCCCTGAATGGGAAACCGCCCTGGCCAGAGATCCCCCGAGGAGAGCACTGAATGCTAACACTGCAGCCAACAATTTCGATGGCTGGATCTCCCCCACACTGGACTTGGTCCTCCCCGTGCGAGCCTCTAATGCCACAAAAAGACTTAAACCTGCTCCTTGGTTCACTCCTAACCTCAAATCTAGGAAACTACTTTGTCGCAAATATGAAAGAGCCTGGAGACAAGATTACTCCCAAGACAGGAAGGCTAGTTATAGAGCGGCTATTAGGCTCTATAAACAGGAGCAAAAAGCAGCACAAGCCTCCTACTACGGCAGTAAAATTGAGGCAGCCGCAAATGCCCCAAGGGAAATTTTTAAAATCGTTAAATCCCTTATCTCTCCCCCAACGGAATGCCCCTCCGTGGAGGGTGCCCAGGATCGCTGCAATAACTTGGCTAACTTTTTCTCCCAAAAGATTCAGACTATACACTGTTCTTTTGGAGAAGCGGACAGCACCCCGGACCCCTCTTCCTTTCCCTCCCTATCCACTGCTACTCCTTGCCAGCTAAATACCATTCCTCTCTTAGATCTGCCTACTCTGGATAGACTTATCCCTCAGATCACTTCTGGCTCACCTAGTGACTCAGCATCCCCCCAGACCCTTCTTAAGGTACTGGACATAATTCGCCCGGTCATATTGGACGTCCTCAACACCTCTATCACCACAAAATCCGTACCTCCGTCATGGAAGTGCGCAATGGTGAGGGCTCTGTTGAAGAAGCCCAACCTGGACCAGAACAACCTAGCGAATTACCGCCCTATCTCTTTGCTCCCTTGGCTGAGTAAACTACTGGAGAGGCATGTAAACGACATCTTGATGAGCCATTTGGAATCAAATGGTCTCCTGCGTGCCTCCCAAACAGGGTTTCGCCCTCGACATGGAACTGATCTAAGCGCTGCGTTCGACACAGTTAACCATGTCACGCTTTTACAACGTCTGGCGGACATGGGTGTGTCGGACGCAGCCCTAGAATGGCTGACATCCTTCCTGGCTGACCGTTTCTTTCAGGTCTTCGAGGGCGAGGTGGCATCTCCTAAACACCCTCTCAGATGTGGGGTTCCTCAGGGCTCCTCCCTGAGCCCCACTCTGTTCAATGTTTACATGGAGCCTCTAGACAGGATAGTCCACCCCTTTGGTGTGCGTATTGTCACCTACGCAGACGACACCCAACTGGTGGTCTCCTTAGACCACCAGGAGGGATCGTCTAACACCCTAGACTCCTGTCTGGAGGCGGTCTCCAGATGGATGCAATCCTCATGCCTAAAACTTAACGGGGAGAAGACAGAGGTCATCCTGTTGGGCAATCCCTCCCTCTCGGGCTTTGCATCCTCCTGGCCTCCATGTCTAGGCCCACCCCCTACGCCCAAACCTCAAATAAAAAGCCTGGGGATTTGGCTTGACACCGACCTGAACTTTTCGGTAGAAGCTACGAAGACTGCGGCTACCTGTTTTGGGTTGATGAGGATGCTACGGAGGGTGCTCCCTCTGCTCCCATTTCAGGCGAGGAGGATCCTGGTCCAGGCCCTTATACTATCTCGCCTGGACTACGGGAATGTCCTCTACATGGGAGCTCCTGCCTATACCATCCAGAGGCTCCAAGTCACCCAAAACAGTGCAGCCCGTCTACTTTACAACCTTCCCCGATGGCAGTCAGCGAGGAATGCTTTGAGGGAACTTCATTGGCTTCCTATTGCTGGAAGAATACAATTTAAGGCCATGTGTATTTTACACAAGGCCTTCCATCGCACTGGCCCTGCAATCCTTCAGTCCCTGGTCACTCCCTATGCTCCATCTCGTCCTCTTCGTTCCAGCTCCTCCCAGCTAGCTACTCCCATCAGAGTCAAGAAGGCTCGTTGGGGTGGCCGCTCCTTTTCACATACTGCGGCAAAACTCTGGAACACTCTTCCTCTGCCTTTGCGGGAAACTTTAAACCATCTCTCTTTTAGGAAAATTCTAAAAACACACTTGTATGCTACCCTCTGCTGACCTGCCTTGAGCCCCTGCTAATTAAGTTTCTGTCATAAGCGCTACGAGGCCTCCGGGTAGTTAGCGCTATACAAGTGCTGTTTCAATTCAATTCAATTCAATTCATTAAACCATATATTCCAGAATGCAATGCTCCAGTTAGATAACAGAAATTGATGCAGCCAACTTCTGCAAAAATGTGGGGAGGGCCCATAAGTCTCCTATATCTCATCTTATAGAACTTGGACTGATTATGGGCCCATGAAGAGTAGTTCTTCACGATCCCTCCCCCACCTTACGTGCCACAGGAACTGCAGGGCCCAGCATTACACCCCCGCAATGCTGTGTTGATTTTTAAACAGTGCCAGAACGGAACGACCATGGCATAGTTACCACCTAGCAGTGATGAAAGAGAGTGAACCCTTTTGTGACCTCATCCCTCCTGCTGTGCCTCCATCATCATAGCCAATCAGTCTCTCTCTGAAGTGCTCGAGGATAAGATTGTTTTGAAGTGTCAAGGTAAGTCGTCTCAAGAATGAAGCAGAGAAGCCAGGTCTGGCTAGCCTAAAGTACCTCTTCCACCGAAGCTATGTTTTGGCACAAGATTCCAGACACAAATTTTGACTTTGACCATCTAGTTTTCAAAGATTGATGGTGCCTTTGTTTGTTCTGGCAGGTTGCAGAGTGGCACTACCAGATGTTGAAATAAAAACTGCACAGAAACACAGATTACAATGAAATGAAATCCTTAATTTTATTGGCTTCCTACCAGTCCGTCCTACAATCACCTCCTGAAGTGCTGCCATGTGCACTCCTCCTTACACCATTTATTTAAAGGGTCAGTTTGAAAAGGGCTAGTAGTGGCTAGAGAAGTAAGAACAGCCGTTGTGAGGTGCTCTAGCCTCGGGCTAGCTGCATCAGACATGCAACAGCAATGCTAGCTAGGCTCCTGGACAAAAGCATAATGTCCTCAACGCCCCATCCTACTTCCCATTGCGAGGTGAGTGTAAACTTTGCTGCTCAACAGCAGTGTCTCCCTGTCGTGCAGTAGACGGAATAGTAGGCGTAACTGCACGAGCTGGCTCATTGTCATTCTGTATGTGTCTTCACTGATAACCCTAAATATATCCAAGGGTTTAGCAACATAGGAACTACCTGTTCTAGGCATTGGCTTGTCTTGGGAATTGAAACAGCCTCTGAAGAACTTAAAAAACTAGCTGAGATCATTAAAGATCTAGAGAAACAAATATCGGATAAAAATACCACTACTGAGGCTAAGAAACTCCTTGAAAAAATCGAGAAGACTGTACAGGAATTCCATAGGATAGAACAAAACAAGAAGGCCAATAAGGTTAAGAAAGATATCAAATCATTCACTTCTGAATGGGCATATCCTTACCTTCAGAAGGATTTCTATACTAACCGTAATTTCAACCAAAACCAATTCACACCGAGACCTTGGGGACGGTTTAACAGAAGGAATACGGTTGTTGGATTCACTGATTCATCAGCCGAGTCCTCAGACAATTCAGACGCCGGGGAAGGCCCGAGTGGCGGACCCCCTCGTCATCAAAACCATTTTTTTGCCAGAGGCCAACAAGAACCCCCCAGGAGAGGTCGAGTGAAGCAACAAACACGATGGCAGAACCCTCCCGGGGAGCGTCAAACCCGGAACAGGTTTTACCAATGGTAACAGAGGCCCTGAACACAGAACTCACCATCCCTCTGTTCAACCTTTCTAGTCACACGCTCTCCATCCAGGAAATATCTATCCTGAGCAAGGGCCTTTCTTTTGTTCCTACCACCTACCCTGACTTTCTTGACCTACAGTCTGAACTCATGACTTTTTTCGTAAAATCAGACTTCGAGCTTTTTTTGAGCTCAACCCTACTGAACCTAAACCTCTGATTACACCCTTCAGACCACCCTCCAAATTCTCTCCTACGGCAGGCATGATACCCAAGGAGGTCATGACTTTTGAAAAAGTAGTTCTTAAGGAAACCTCTGATTTAGCAAAATCGCACATTTTCATACCGTACAACATTTCCCTAGAAGAAAAATCTGCCATCTCAACACTTAAAAATAACTCCAACCTCATTATCAAGCCGGCAGATAAGGGTGGCGGTATTGTGCTGCAAAATATTGATAACTACAAGGACAAATTATTTCGTCAAGTTTCTAACACTGACCATTATTGTAGACTTCCCACCAATCCCACCAGGGAAATCCAAGCCTTAATTAGAGTGATCACCACGGATGCCTTGGAAAATGGTTATTTGACAAAACATGAGTATGATTTTTTAAATACTCTTACCCCAAGAACCCCAGTTATTTATACCCTTCCGAAAGTACACAAAAGGCTTGACCAGCCTCCTGGCCGCCCGATTGTGTCAGGATGCGGTTCAGTATTGGAACCATTGGGTCATTATGTAAACTTTTTCCTGAAAGACTTCGTTTTAGTCACTAGGTGCTATATCAAAGATAGTACACATATGATAAATCTTGTTGAAAATTACCCCTTCCATCACGACACCGAGACCCTATGCACCCTCGACGTCGAATCGTTATATACGAATATTCCACAGAGAGAGTCTCTTTCTGTGATGGAGGCAATCCTTGACCAAAGAATACGTCCCCACAGGGTACCCACATTATTTATAATACAACTGCTCGAAATTTGTCTCACACAAAATTTCTTCACATATGACAACCAATATTATCAACAGGTCCGCGGGACCTCCATGGGAGCCATTTTTGCTCCTACCTTAGCGATTCTTTATATGGATTGGCTTGAATGTAATACTATTCTTGTTGACAATAATCCATTTAACCAAGGCATCCTCACATGGAGACGTTACATAGATGACATCTTCATGATCTGGGGTGGTGACACTGACACGTTTCCTGCCCTACTACACTGGCTTAATAATAACTGCAGTGGCTTGACATTTACTCTTACCCACAGCAAAACAAACATCCCATTCCTGGACCTTAACATTCAACACAAGGATGGCTTACTCTATACATCTCTATACCGCAAACCAACAGAGAGAAACACTCTACTGAGCTACAGTAGCTGCCACCCCAGGGCATTGAAAGATAGCTTGCCTTATTCACAGTTTCTACGCTTGAGAAGGAATAGCTTTCAAAAAGAGGACTATTTCTCTGAGGCAAATACTCTAGCTGCCAAATTGAAACAACCCCCGCCGCCTCATTAAGAACTCTATGAAACGCGCATGGTACTGCCCGCGCGATGCCCTTTTGGAACAAAAACCCAAGCCTACCACAGACAAACTGGTCTGTGTGACGACCTTCTCCGCTGTCTCGAATAAAATCAAGAAGACTATAAAAAAGAATTGGCATATTCTAAACTCGGGCCAACTGAATTGGGAACGTCCACTTTTTGCTTTAAAAAAAAGCAAAAACATTAAAGACCATCTTGTGAGAGCAGCTCTCCCTTCCACTACTCCCCTAAAAAGAACGATTGATGACCACTGGGCCACTACACCGCTTAAAGGCCATTCCAAATGTGGTTCCTGTGTGGTTTGTGATTTTACTCTTGAGGGTAAAGAATTTATTTTTAAGGAGATTAAAAATGTATTGAAAACATTTACCAACTGTAACAGCTGCAATGTTATATATGCTATCCTATGCCCCTGTGATCTCATTTATGTGGGACAGACCAAACAAAAAAATCAAGCTTCGAATATCCCAACACAGAAGCAGAATACGATGCAGGACTCCTAATGCTCCCCTGGTAGAGCATTTTACCTCCAAGCAACACACAGAAAATGATATTCGTTGGACAGTGATAACTCAAGTGACAATACCACCTCGAGGCGGTGACCTCAATCTAATGCTCAACAAAGAAGAGCTAAAATGGATAATAAGGACTGACAGCCTTAATTCTGGACTTAACCAGCAAGAGGAATGGACCACATTAATTTGACCTTGCTCTGCACCTGTATGAACGTCTCTCTAAGGAACTAAATTGAAAAAATGTGTATTTAAAATGCTGCCAAACGCCACTTTATGGCTTAATGTACTTTGCTAATTGGTTCTCTTGTCTTTATTGTCACAAATGTCACATGATTGCACTTTCTGCACTTTGTAATTGCCCTCATTTACACTCCCTCGTCCAACATGCTCCCCAATACCACGAGTAACCACCACCCCTATTATGGTTACTATCCCGTCGTCCCTCCTTTACCTCCATACAACGAGTAACCACCACTCCTAATACGGTTACTACCCCGCAGTCCCTCGTTTATTTCTATGCCCTCATCCAGCTCCTATGGCCATCTCTGTTATAACGGTGTCAGTCACCTGACATCTTCAGCCAGGAACTCGACTCCAGCCGACTGACCCGGTAAGACTGCATCGCGCTGCTTGCCCACGCTGCCTTGATTCCCCCAAAATAAGCCTTGTTTGTCTAACGGGCTCCATTTTATTCCCCACAGGCCCGTCCTGGCTCCATGACCCCAGCGCGACACAGCGTTGCCGGCACTATCCGGATTGTGGTAAGCTTCCGATCACCTCGGGTCTAACGCCCCTGTGATAACCTTATTCTGGGTTCTGAATCCTGTTCCTTGATTATATCTTGATCATACCTAGGTCTCAAGCGGAAATTAGGCACTATGTATGCTCCGCCCCTGGGCCCGATACCATAAGGAACTTAACACTCCCTCGGTAAGCGAGCCCTATACATTATTAATACTTTCTTTCCCCTTCAATTCTTGCCTTAAGCAACATATCGTGACTAGCTTCACATAGGCTCCCGGTTATAACAGTGGGTTGCCCTTCTCACTATAGCAGCGGTTGCTTTCCTCGCCCCATGTTGTACCTTGCTGAATCTTAACTGTTTAAATTTCCCTTTATCTAGCTACCCAAGTCCCTGGCATAACCATCCCAGACCTTGGCACGGCTGGCCCGTTTCTAATCCAAGCTCGCCTGTGAGCTTCTCACCAATTCCCTTTGTGGTGAGCCCCCGTGATTCTCTCGAATGGAAGCTATCTTTATCACTGCGTCGGCTATGTTTGACACTTCTCATTGCTGTCCCCAGTAAGCAACTCACTCACCTCACATTAGACACTATAAATGTATGCCTGCTACCAAGTACCACCAGAAAAATTGTGTTTCTTGTCACTCGGTCGCATGCATGTAAACACTCTAGTGTTAACTCACTCGCGGTTTTATGAACACTCATCACAACATATAGATGATGATGAATAGAACACCCCGTATACCACGGTTACTGGAATAATCACTACACAAATGTCACCAATTGGTTGGATAACAATATGTTTTTAGATAAACTGAATGTTTCTCTGTTCCCGCCTCCTTCCTTCCATAGGCAAAAGAGGCTTACATTCCAACTCAATTATTGTTTTGTCCTGATGATGGACCCCATGATTTAGTAGGGGGTCCGAAACGCCGTCGACCTAAGTACCATATACTTGTGTAATGAATCTTTATGCTATGCTATGTAATGGTACATACACATATTTTTCTGTATGATTGGAACTCTACAGAAACTGCTGCTCTTGCCTTACAAGCCCTTTTATGTGTTGTTTGTGTCCTTGTACTGTTGTGGTTGGGTACAGGCTTGTGCCCCACACACGTGAACTGTTGAAGGTATTCTGTCGTGTTTAAAATTTCTATTTAAATATAAACTTCAAAGGCCTCGGCCCGGCTGGGCATGTCTTTACCAATATAGAACTGACTGGGTCTATATTTATTTTGAACCATCCTTTGTCTCCTTGCTTGGGACCATTGTTGTGTTTGTATATTCTGTATGTGACAGCATGACAGTGGGCTGGTCGACAGTATGTGTTCGGTTGAGGAAGGGCTGCTGCAGCCACTTAAGTTCAGGGGTGCAGAACGAGCGAGCCCCAACATTGATAAAAGTAGGAGGGAAAAATAGCCCACTTCTGGCCTCGGCTGAATGCCTACCATGCCAGTATTCGTTTGCACATTGCTCATATATAGTGCCTTTGTTATGTTATGTAGATTTATAGAGCGCACTATAACCCCAGAGGCTATCCTGGTGCTCAGCAGGGGTGAGACAACCCAAATCTCAGTCCCAGTGAGACTACTAGAAAAGCCACTTCTTCAACCAACCTCTTGCAGAATTCAAGAAGTGAGAAGGAGGCTTGTATGTGCAGCATCATGTCATTACACACTTTAAGTGCGATATATGGGAAGGCGTGACCGCCGGATCTAGTTTTCCATGTGTGTGGGATGTGTGCAAGTAGGAATCCGGATGAGCAGAGGTATCTGGAGAGTTAGTGAGAGCAGGTGTGATTGTTGAGGGATGCTTGCCCAGTTATATAGTGCCTTGAAATTGTCTAGTATAGTTTGTAAAGAGTCACTGCTATGTAGCTGTGTGAGGTCAGGTTATGGGTGGGCCATGACAGAGCTTTAGAGCTCAGGCCCAATGCAATGAAAATCTCTTAACCGCATGCGCGCTAGCGGTTTTCCCCGCTGTGCGCTGCGTTTTTTAAAAAGCCGCGTTACATGACGAGCTCAGCTCGTCATGAGCGTACGAGCGTCGTAACTCACGACGAGCTGAGCTCGTCATGAGCGCCGAAGGGGTTAAAGTGCCTGTCAGTAAGTTATATAAGGTTTCAGAATACCTGCTCATCTAATAATAACAGCACATGAGAAATCCATGCAGTGAAGGGCGGATGACTTGAAAATGTACATACTCGTCAAGTCACAAGACTCTATCAGTCAACATGCTCTGCACAGCTATTCAAATACAGAACATTTCCCAGTTTAAATATTGGTAAACAACGAATACTGTCCTCAAGTCCACTCTCAAAATATCCTTCTGTGGCTCTCTAAGTGCCACCGCTTGACACGGCAAAGGGTTCAAGTGATGGGAGCACCTGGCAGCTGACACCTGCGAGCCCCTTTGGCTCCCAATTGAGGTGAAGGCCACAAAGCACATCCTTGCTCATGCATAAATATCTTTTTCTGAAAGCTTTTCTCCTACCTACTCAGCATTTGACAAACTAGAGCCCGATACCTCATTTGCTTAATAATACCTCAGTATTACTGTAAATTCTGATCACTAAAACAACAAGCTTTTCCAATACAACCAGTCTCGCCTTTGGGACCTTATATGTATTTAGCTATGCAGCACATAAGCCTGGGTGCTGTAACATCTACTGTTCTTTAACATGGAGGGAAAGTAAGCCCCAAACTCCGTGACACGCCAGGTATGGGAACACATGGAGAGAAATATTTCCTTTCAGCTGGAAATTGTATAGTCCAAAGCTCTGTTTTTAATATAAAAGCAGGGCCTTCCGTGGTCATATCACTGAAAGTACAAGATTTGAAAAAAATATTATTGTATACGGGTGCTAGTGAAAGACACTGGAATCTAGAGAATGCTAAAGTGATTCTGGTATTTTACTAACCTCTGCTGGTCGTTTTTCTATCAAGAAAGTTAAATGGAGGCAGTTGAATAGAAAGAAAAGTCCCTAAGCGGAAGCAGACAAGTCCTATGGCTGATCTTCAGAGCCCATAAAGTACATACACATATAAGTATATATGAAAGTATATACTAAAGCATATATACTAAAGTATATACTAAAGTATATACAAGAGGTCTTGAATACTCGACCTAAAAACAAAGCAGGCCCCAAGATATCCTGGAAATAGCAACCTGAAGATGAAATGATCTGCCTCTTCCTCACACCAGATATGTCTTTCTATCCACAAACCTCTCAAGGAATTTCCGGCCACTATCATTATTCAGAGACTCCTATATCCAGACCTCTCCTCCCATAGTAAGGCTCCTGCCCACTTTCCCTGCCTCTTTCGGTCATTGCCACCTGGCTCCAAAATACTAAGCTAGCTATGATTCAATGGCAGAGGAGCATTAAGCGAAATGGGCTAAAATCTTGATGGCTTGGTTACTACCTGGGCTATGGGCCACCACACTGTAGGCCCATAGACACATTTTATAACTCTCCAGTTGCCACATCTTGAGAGGCTCAGCCCCAAACCCTCCTAATTTATTATCTGCTGATACTTTGTATATTTGGCCACGCTTTAATTGGGAGTAGCACAATCACAAGCCAGGATCCATAGATGCATGTGATGTTTATAAGAAAAGGCCACTAAGCAGCTATGCTAGCCATACCCTTCTGCCTCTAATGCTTGCCGACTGCTAATTGATGCCACAATGAAGACAATTGCCTTGGGTAAACGAGTAGTGAATTGGGGTGGGTGAAACTGGTAACCCAGTGATACACGAATGTATGACGTTACAACGAATTCCGTTGCAACGCATGCCTTTACCACGCATGCGTTACAACGAAATTCGTTTTCCACGCATAACCTTTTCCTCGAATACTTGCGTGGTGACGTCATACGTTGTTAAGAGGAAACGGAATTTTTTTTTTACGATTTCTCTTAAACAACGCTGATTATCTTCATATCCCGACGTGACTTCTGGTGAGTTTTTTTTCGGGGGGAGACCCCCCAAGCCCCCCAATTTTTTACTTTTTACCTTTACCACATATGCCTTTACTACAAATCTCGTAGTAAAGGTATGCGTGGTAAAGGCTTTAGTGGTAACCACGCATGCGTTGTACTGCATGCGTGGTTAAGGATTTCGTGGAAACGGCTTCGTTGTAGTGGCCGTTTCCCGTGATACACAGCAATGCAACTTAAACTTTTTCCCTTGACCTTTCGTTCCATAGCTGCTGGACTGGCAAATGCAGCAGCCTAATCATCTGAAATGTTCTCTTTATTTCTAAGTCGTTTAGTATTTGTTTTGTCATGTGCTCTTTACTTCAAGATTGTTGGTATTGCTTGAACACACACTACTCTCGAGACTGCCTGCTGCTTGTGCCATAGCTACCAAGGTTTCAGCAGAGATCCTCGGTTGCCAATTTTGACATCGGCCACAATTTGAGAATGAATGTCCTGAGAGATCAGACATGGCAAGATTTTGTAGAAGCTTGTTCATTAAAATATACAAGTTGCTTTTAGTATGAATTTGCCAAAGGCTTTAGGCATCATAAGTTTCATTACAATTCTCATACAGTTTGTGGACTTCCAAAGAAGTGGTTAGTTACTTCAGTTGTGTAGAGCCACTCAAATTGATTTTATTGAATGTGGCCACAGTGTACTAGAGAATGCAGCACATGGATTGCTCTCTTTGAATAATTTTGCAGATAGTATTAGGCCGTTCCAAATTAGGGCTAGTTTATACATGTTATTGTAGGAAAGAATAAAGATCCATGTCGTGCTTTATCCTGTACTGAGCTAGTTTTTGTTATTATTATTATTACTCACTTGTCATGTTACTGTCTGTTGAGCTATCTGTCTCAATATTAAAGGGTCAACTCCCTCTTCTGGGGTCTTGCCTTATCAACCTCTTGTGTTACACTATGGGTTCTATACGTCTCTGCTCCCTAACACTTATAAAGCGTACTGATACCCGCGAGGGTCTTGTACGCGCTATATAAAACTTTTAAAATAAAACAATAAAATATCCTTACACATGAGCCCATACCCAATCCCATGGAGATTGAGTCACACAGATACCATGGATGCTGCAAACAGACAGGAACAGGTAATGACAAAAAACAATACAAATGACAAATCATGTTCAGCAGATAAAAGACTAGTGCCAAAATCAGCGGACGTCGCCATCCCCAACTGAAGATCGTAGTGGGAAACAAAAGTATGAGTAGTGGCATTTGTAGCAGCATTACAAATGTCATGCAGTGACACCCCCTTAAATATGGCACAGGGTGAGGAAACCCCCATAGTTGATAGCCCTGGACAGAAGAGGGAAAAGGATAGCAAGCAGCCTCATAAGACAAGAGAACCGCACACTTCACCCACTGAGTCAAAGTGGACAAAGAAGTCTTGAGCAAAACACACAAGATGATGGATGGAATTTTGCACAATGGCAAAACACACAAGATCTTGTGTGTTTTGCTGTTCACCTTATGTGGGAAGGGTATGCCCAGACATGGGTCCCTTGCTCACTAAGCCACTGGAGTCAAGCTATCCTGGCTGAAGACGGCTGATAGCCAGAAACCGGTCCTAGGATGCTTGATTCCGGTCCAGGGAAGACATGGCTTGACAGTTCGGGTTGGACTGTTCCCATGAGGCACAGGGTCAAGACTGATTTGCATATGGCCATGGCTGAACTGGGGTGGCTTGGTGAGCAAAATACCGATGAATTAAACCCAGGTCGGTGACTGGGGGTGAATGTTTTGCCATTGTGCAACATTCTGTCCATCATCATGTGTGTTTTGCTGTTCACCCAAAGAAGTCTTGAGACTCTTCCCAGAGAGACCACAGGTAACAAACAAGTAATCTACCCATCTAAAATCACTGGTAGAATCCAGCTAGATGCGTAGGAGACAGACCCTTCCATCGACACCAAGTGTCAAAGTTCTTCCAATGATGACTGTAATACTTCATGGTTGAAGGCCTGCGAGACAACTGGATGATCTGCACCAATTCAAGCGAACAACACTGTTCCAACAAGGTCAACTTCTCAAGTGCCATATCACCAGCCGGAGGCACAGGAGAGAGGATGTGCTGAGAAGAGGAGCAATCAGCAGAGAGCGTTGCATGGGAAACCTCCAATTGGGATGCCTTGGCAAACCCTGAATAAAGGGGAAACCAGGGCCTCAAGGACCATTTTGGAGCAACCAGAAGAACCTTCGCCTGATCCAACCGAATCTTCCTGAGGACTGGGGAATCAAGGGAAAGGGGGGAAAGGCAAAAAGGAGCCCTTGGAACCATGGGATGGGGAAAGCTTCTACTGCCCAGGCCAACCTCGAGGGGGCTCAGACTACAAAACTGAGGAAGAAGGGCCATCTCCTATGTAGCAAACAGTTCCTGCCAGGGAAGGCCGCACCAGAAGAGAATCTGCTGAGAGAGAAGGAGATGACAGACACATGGTCACTGATGAGGGGAACACCCTGCTCAAAGAGTCCACAGGCCCATTCGTCTTCCACAGTAGATAGCCTGCAGGTTGATCTGGGAAAGGAGAAACAAAGACCAGGATTTCCCCCTGCCGGTTGATACAGGCACGCCTGCTACGGCACCAGCTGGGGCCAAAACTGGGCATAAGGATGCTCTGTGCAACAACCCACATCGTAGAACAACGCCCACAGAGGAGGAAGGCCAGGTCCAGTGAAAACAGCGACTGCTAGAGCAAGCCAGGGTAGGAACAAGAAAGTAACAACAACAAAAAAATACATTAAAGTTACCCAGAGCAGAAAGAAAAGAACAGGCTGTCTTGGTGACGTATTTCACCCTTTATGCATGCTGGGTAGGCAGTGGCATATTTGGGAATGTATTTTTCCTTAGCTAGGTAATACGTTTCTGTGCAGCAGACGAGTTGCTCTTGTGTAAGGAATGGGACGGGGAGACAGTCGAGGAGGTATTGAACTGCAGAAATTTCACAATTTACTTAAAGGACCGATGTTTGCTTTGCGTTTATTATAACAAGAAGATCAATTCTTAAACAAATATTAATATAGATTATTATGAGCTGTGCACTATTCTGCATCGAAAACCCACAAAGAGAAATGCTCTGCTGAAATATATTGGCTTTCGTCTCCATATTCTATGCGACACTTTGCTTTACAGGCAGTTTTTATAGGTCCATAGAAACTGCAATAAAAAGCGGACTATTTCTCTGAAACCAAACCATTGACTAATAACTGATCGCTAGAGGTTTTACAAAATTTCTGCTAAGATATTGTTTGTAAAGAGTAACCCTGTCTTGTTAACTGTAATGGAGAACTTCCCTCTGTCTAGGGTGGTATGTGTGCTGGTATTTACTAGTATCAGCCATGCTATTAAACAGATTGTGTTGAAGGATTGGAACTTTTTGTGAGCTGTGGAAGGCTTGATTGATGCCACAGTGGGTGCCTTTTAGAGAGCTGCTCACCTATGTGATTGACGGGTAAGAAAGAACCTATTAAATATTTCTCTATTTCTGAATTCTGGAGCATGGGACCAATACGAGGACAGCTGAAATATGGTCATCGTGCTGCTTGTGCAAGCTATGGGGATTGTAATCGTTTAGGTGTGGAAAAGGGATTTCTTTTTTCAGGCTCATATCTCATGTAATTCAGAGAAAGTTGTTTATGATATTGAATGTTCATATGTAATTCTTATATGGGTAAAACTACCCAAGAAATTCATAGGATATTGGAGTAACAATGTATGATCTGATGTTAGAAGGTGCATGTACCCCTGGTTTGAACACTGTGTGGCTCTGAAACAGAAGGAATCAGGCCTGGTGTAGCTACTTTTTGATGTTAAAAGGGAATACAAGAGAGGGATGAATGTTGAGTCCTAATTAAATGTCTCTGGAAGCTTGAGACCGTAAAGTGTTGGCTTACTCTGCAGTGAGTTGGATGGCATTAACAGTGTGATTAATTACTCTTTGTCTTACATAGTGTTGGATTAGGAATTTCAATTTCAATTGTTATTCCTTGAAAATGGGGCTAATCCCAATCTGCTGTAGTGTTATTCCTTTTTGAAACTGGACTTGGTGTGATCTAAGTAGTCTATTTTTGCATTATCCTAAAGGGGCACTTTTGCGTTTGTATGTTTTATTTGTATTGCTGTATTCTGATTAACCCTGAGCGTACAACTTCGCTACGCCCGCGTAGTTTGCGAAGTTTATGCTACTTCGCACTACCCGAATTACACGTAGCACAGTGCAAACGTGTGAAGCGTAGCGTAACGGTCATTTTTTGCTTGCTCGTGGTCCTCAACATCAAGTTGGCAACTGCGAACGACCAAAATGACACCCCGGCTAAACTTTTTCGTCGTTCCCGATCAGCAACATCAAGTTGGCAATCGCGAGCGTGGAAAATAAACCTCCCAGCGAGATTCTCAATGCGGGGTAGTCAGGTTTCTCATTGTGAGTGGTCGCGTATGCTCGCGACCGCTCGCGATATGCAACTACCAGTCCGCGTTGAGAAAGCTGCCGCTCGAGTAAAAATTTATTCGAGCGGCAGAAAACGACAGCTCGCACTGTGCAAGATGCCGTTTTCAATGATTGCACAGTGTGTACAAGCATCTGGCACTGTGCAATCATCGCGAACAGTGCACTATGCAGTTCCCGCAGCGCTACGCGTAGCTCTTATTGTGCATAGTGCACTTTGCGTAGCTACGCGTAACGCTACTTCGTGAACTATGCCCAGGAGGCAATCTGATCCTTATACATTCTCTTTCTGTCTTTTATTGTTGTTGCCTCTTTCCTTATTCATAGACTGTGCTATCCCAAGTTTTAATCTACGCATGCTATGAGCTGTGAAGAAGGTAATATTGTATTTATTGTTTTTGTTTTCAGGGTCAGACTGATTTGCATATTGCCATGTCTGAAATGGGGTGGCTGAGTGGGCTAAAGAATGGTGATAGATTAAATCCAGATCAGTTGACTGGGGGTGAGTGTTTGATTTACTCAAACCCTCCGTCCATCATCCCCTTTTGTATCGCATTGTTATTTCAATGCCAATAGCTCCAACTCTCGCAAATGCGAGGCTACTTTAATGGTGGCTGCAACTCTTTCTGTAGATGCTGCTCGCCGTATTCAGGTTACATTGAACAGCGTCTAAAGAAAGGGGTGCGGCCAACATTAAAGTGAAAGTGTGGTATGGGGAAAAATAAACAAAGGTTCTGTAGCGTAGCCGCTAAAATTAAAGGGGACCACGCTGGTAAATTAAATTAATAAAAAAGTGTGGCTGCTATAGTAAAGTGGACCCGTAGACATTACTATCAAAAATATAAAAGCGGGTGGCGTGCTGCCTTGTAGGAAAGCACGTCGTGGGTGGAAATGTTAGAAAGTGAATGACCACCAATCCAAAGATCCAAGGAACACAGGAAACAGTAAAATAAAGTTTCTTTATTTTAGTGGAGCTTGATATAACAGGTACAAGAAGCAGTATACAGTTGACTGCCCTAACGGCATAACAAAATGATATATACATGTATGTAACAGGAATAGTGGAAGATCATTAAAGAAAATCGTGCTCACAGATTAGATAAAGCCGACCATGTAACCACACAAGTAAAAAGTCCAGTTCTTATGAGAGGTTACAAATGCGGACAAAGAGGAACTTCTAATCCTATTTGTCAATCAAAAACAATGATTTCGAAAGGACAGTAAAAGAAGCCATTGAAAAGATGGGAGAAGATTCTATTCCATACCTCAATAAAGCATGCCTCGTAGATCAGCACATGCGCTGCCCAAGCTCGACCTAAAAAGAGCACCCACAGGAGTCCATTCGGACGCCACCAATGGCTTAGGCCTGTTGTGGATTGCTGCAACAGGCTGGGAGTCGGGTATCTGTCTACACCCAATCCACCAACATGTGCTGGTAGTGTGCTTCCGCTACACCCCCATTAACCCGGCCTATTATGTCCTATATGGCTGGCTATTGACACACTGGTGTGCGGGGTCAGACTGGGAAAAAAAATAAGCAGGGCACCACATAAAAGGGGCCTTCATTAGCATATCAGTTAGGTAAATTGTGTCACACATCGTCAAATTGGCAGTTTTGAGCTTGTAAAGACACACTGTGATAATGTGTTGCAAGGTGTGGGAGACTGCATTCATCTCTGCTTGTTGCAGACGTTGTTCCAGGTAGTATTAGGGAAATCAACAGCCAAAAACCGGCTCACACACTGACCGAGGCTAGCCAGATTGCCCTGTAGGCTAGTTCGACCCTGCTGTTGTGTGTAGTGTAACTGTGCGTAAGTGCAGTGAGGAGTGAGGTAGGGTTCAGAGACTGCCAGATTGCCTTGCTGGAAGAAATGTGAAGTGGGCTATGTTCACCTCCTTACTCTCCATGACAAGGGAGGGAGGAGGTGGACATAGGTTGCCTCCTCAGGGGACATTGGTTGTGTCCTAACTTCCCTGTTGAGGGGGTTTGTAGAGAAGAGAACTGTAAACCAGGATTTGCTGTTGACAGGCACCTGACCTGGTGGCTTACAAGCAGCATCTTGAAACCTCAGTTTTTCTGCTCATATACCATCAATAGGTGCATTAACCCAGTGAGCAAATATACCTGGACTGGAAGCTGCAATCCTCATTTAACAAAAAGCAATGCAATGGGCACCTTAGGTTCCCAAGCTATATTAGAAAGACTGGAATAGGTCGCATCTTGCTATATCAGGGAAGTTTCTCAAGGGGTTAATGCTCCAACTGGAGATGTATGAGTTGGAGGAAGAGGTCAGCCTGTATGGCCAACTTTAATGCACTAACAAATGTAAACACAGGCATTCACAAATGCTGTCCCATAGAATTGAATGCACAAATGTTGTTTATCACATTTAAGCCTGTCAAACTAGCATTGAGAGTGCTGAGAAAAAGTAACAACCAAAATTGCTTTCTCTGCAGAATGCCTAAAGGAGAAAAAGAACTGAATGTGCAAACATCATAGTTGAGTAAATTTTTCAGATTTTGAATGATCCCTCATGCATTCTAATGAAAGCACTTCGTGGACAAAAGAATGAGACATCCCCAGCAGATAGCATGAGGTGCGACAGAAATACTCCTCTAGCTGGAGCCAAGCCACCCCATACATATTTTAAAGAATTGCTAAAAATATGTCATCCTGACAGCTGCATTCTCAAGCCAGACCTAAAAAGGGCAGTGTATCTTACCTGGATAGGCCTTTATTAGTATTTTTTTTAATTGTCTAATTGTCAGCTCTAATATTTGGTGTATTTTGTAATTCATGGGCATACTGCTTTGGTGGTAATTTAGAATATGTGGGAATATATATATATATATATATATATATATATATATATATATATATACACTGAAAAAAACATAGGTTTCACACATGTTATAGTTAGCTGGACATTTCACTCATACAAAACCATTGAAATTCCCCCGTTATAGTTAGTTCAGCTAACTATAACTCGCGCACCCGCAATGCACTGCGAATGACGTCACATATTACATCACTCATGACATGGTCAGTGACATCACTCATGACATCACTGATGACTTCACTGATGACACTATCCAGTGAATGTGTGTCTTTCTGAAAAATAAATATTTTTTAAATATGTATACCTAAAGGTCAATGGAAGAACAAATGGGCAAATAAGTGTCTAAATTGATGTTTTTTTTGTAAAAATGATTGCATAACTGACTTATTAAGTGTATCTTAGTGAATACATGTATTAGCGGGTAATGTTTAAATATGTAAATATCTCTATCAGTGTCTCACTTTATCTATAAGTGGCTGCATGTGTTGGTGAGTAGCTACATGAGTGTCTAGAAGGGTTATTAGTTGTTTTTTTAAGTATCAGTATGAGTGTCTGTATGGTTTGGTGGGGGTATTACTTAGCACATATATGCATGAATGAGTGATTCACTGTTTGTATGTGCTTTGAAGACCGCATGTGTGCAGGACTGTATGGGTGGATGAGTGTGTGTATGGGTGTGTTAGTGAATGAATGACTGTCTCAATAGTATCTTTATGAGTAACTACATATGTTTTAAACTAATATATGTGAGTATTCATGGGTGAACAACCTTTACAACGCAACTTTTACCACGCAGTGCCTTTACGATGCAACTTTTACAACGCAAACCATTACAACGCATTGCGCTGGGGGCGCTCTAGGATAGGGAATGTATTTAATATACTATCCAACACCTTCCCTACTATCCACGGGGACTGGAGTTGGAATAGTAAATTAAATAAATCACTATCCAGCGCCTAAAATCACTATGCGTTGTAATGGTATTCGTTGTAAATACAGCGTTGTAAAGGCATGCGATGTAAAAGTATGTGTTGTAACGTTATACATCCGTATTCGTGTATATAAGTGAATATATGTGAGAGTAAGAGATTGGAAGAGTTCCTGTATAAATAAGTATGTGTTTCTATAAGGGACTGTTTAAGAGAGTAAGTATGTGTACGTTTCTGTAGAAGTAAGTGTAGTGGTGTGTGTATAGTTGTATATGCAAGTAAATGGATGTTTGATAGTTTATTTGCATGTGTGAGTATGTGTATGAGTTACTCTATGGATGAGTGTCGTATTGTAATAGGATGTATAGGTGTATGAGTACATATGATGAGTTAGTACATGTATGCGTGACTACATAGAACTGTTGGTGAATGAGTGGATGTGTATGTAGATGTTGGAATTACTGAATAGGTTGTTGTAACTGGTATTGGTATCTCCATTTTTTTGAAAATTTTAGTTTCTATTTTTTAATGTGTGTATCAAAGGTTATATTACGGTGAGAGGAGGTCTGCCACTCTTTCACAAGGATGATGTCATCAGTGATGTCATTTGAGATGTCATCAGTGATGTCATGAGTGATGTCACTGGCCATGTCATAAGTGACGTAATATGTGACGTCATCAGCAGTGCATTTCAGGAGCGCGAGTTATAGTTAGCTGTACTAACTATAACGGGGGAATTTCAATGGTTTTGTATGAGTGAAATGTCCAGCTAACTATTACATGTGTGAAACCTATGGTTTTTTCAGTGAATTTCGAAGGTTTTTTAAATGCTAATTCCTAACTATAATATGGTCTTTTCAGTGAATTTCTAAAGTTTTTTAAATGCTAATTCCTAACTATAACATGGCTGAAACCTATGGTATTTTCAGTGAATTTTAAAGGTTTTGTAAATGATGATTTTTAAATGTATTAATTGTTATATATTTTTTTATACTGATTTACTACATTGTTTTAAATTATTTATTTTTAGATATTTTATTTTTTAAATTACATTACATATGTTTAATATAAATTAAAAAAAATTGTTTAAAAATATTGAAATTGTAATATTTGTTTTTTTAAAAATATATATTTTTAATTTATATATATTTTATATAGCAGGCAATGAAATCCTATGGAAGGAAATTCAAGTTAGTGGTAAGTATGGTTAAAATAAATTTTCAGGATCAGAACTGGGCTGAAAAATGCAACACTGAGGTCTCTCCTGATAACAGGTGAGGAAATCGGAATTCGTAGTTTGACTGATTTTAGAGGAATTTTTTACAGTTCGTAAACTCCACACTTAGATGAATTTCCAAGTGAAACCAGACAATGGATTCCTATAGAAGGAAATTCAAGTTACTGTAAGTACGGTTAGAATTACTTTTCGGGATCAGTAGTGGGCTGAAAGATGCAGCACCGAGGTCTCTCCTGATAACAGGTGAGTAAATTGGAATTCGTAGTTTGGTTGATTTTATTGGAATTTTTTTAAGTTCCATAACTCCACACTTAGAAACTTTTCTGGTGAAAACCACACAATGTATTCCTATGGAAGGAAATTCAAGTAACTGGTAAGTACGGTTAAAATTACTTTTCAGGATCAGTACTCGGCTTACAGTTGCAGTACTGAGGTCACTCCTGATAACACGTGAGTAAATCGGAATTCGTAGTTCTGCTGATTTTATGTGAATATTTTAAAGTTCCAAAACTCCACACTGAGAAACTTTTCTGCTGAAAACCACACAATGGATTCCTATGGAAGGTAATACAAGTTGCTATTAAGTACGGTTAGAATTACTTTTCAGGGTCAGTGCTGGGCTAAAAGAAGCAGCACTGAGGGCACTCCTGATAACAGGTGAGTAAATAGAAATTCGTAGTTCTGCTGATTTTATAAGAATATTTGTAAGTTCCAAAACTCCACACTTAGAAACTTTTCTGGTGAAAACAACACAATGGATTCCTATGGAAGGAAATACAAGTAACTGCTAAGTACGGTTAAAATTGCTATTCAGGATCAGTACTCAGCTTAAAGTTGCAGCACTGAGGTCACACCTGATATCAGGTGAGTACATCAGAATTCGTAGTTCTGCTGATTTTATAGGAATATTTTAAAGTTCCAAAACTCTACACTTAAAAACTTTAATGGTGAAAACCACACAATGGATTCCTATGGCAGGAAATTCAAGTAACTGGTAAGTATGGTTAAATAATTTTTCAGGATCAGTACTCGACAGAAAGTCACTCCTAATAACAGGTGAGTAAAACCGAATTCGTAGTTCGTCTGATTTTAGAGGAATATTAGCACAATGCTGAAGGAAGAGGGCGGTGCCTGAGGTGACGTATGCAAACACGCCCTGTGGCGCGTTTTTAGTTGCGGTATTAATTCCTCTTCATTCCTGAGGTCCCCTGTGGGCCAACCAGCCCACCAGGTACCTCCAGTATGCGCCATGGAGCTGCTTTGCAGAGAGGTGTTAAGAGGCCATGCCCCTTTTTACAACACTCTGCAACGCTTACTGGTGGTACCTGGCGGGCTAGTTGGCCCCTAGGGGACCTCTGGATTGAAGGGATGTATGACACTACAACGCATGCTTTTACAACACATGCCATTACGACGCAGGTATTACAACGCAAGTCGTTACAGCGACTTGGGTTGGGGGGCGCTGGATAGTGAATAGTTTAATTTACTATTCCAACTCTAGTCCCCGTGGATAGTAGGGAAGGATTTGGATAGTAATTAAACTATTCCCTATCCTAGAGCGCCCCCCAGCGCAATTCGTTGTAATAACGTGCGTTGTAAAAGTTGCGTTGTAATGGTAGTGCGTTGTAAAAGTTGCGTTGTAAAGGATGTTTCCCGGATTGAAGAGAAATTAATGCCCCACAGGGCGTGTTTGCACACACATCACCTCAAGCCGCTATAGCCTTGTAAGATCACCCGTCTCTTGGGTACACCCACAGTGCCGCTACACCACCACCATGCTTTCTCTCCCAGCACCAGTCACAGAACAAATCTTCAACCCTCTCTTCTCCATGCTCCAGGTCTGATGACAAGTGCTTAGGAGTCTGTTGATAAAACAAAGCCCCCTGACAGCACTTCTTCAAAAGACAGCTCCCCCACCATGTGACAGAGCTTGAGCCCACTCAAGGCATGGTTTCTGTCAACTCCTGGTCCGCCACTGCACTTAGGGCCGTGGTTAGCAGGAGGTGACCTAAAAAGGTGACCATGGAATCTCTCTGCAGAGTGTTTGAGATTAGCACTGCCAATTAGCATGCCTTATCCCTTCCCCCTGAGAGAGAGGTCAGTGTGGGGGCCAGCTGGCAGGGACGCTTTTCTCTACAGACTGGCCTCATAGATATGGAGTAAGACAAAGCAGTGCCAGGGGCGGTGGGTGACATTTCAAAGTGGTGAGGCGCAAAGTGATTTGCATACAGCACAGTAGCGAGCGAGCGCAGCGAGCGAGCCCGAACCCCAAAAGGGGGATTTGGGGGGGTTACCCCCCACTAAGAACATTTTGAAAAAAAAAGAAGAAAAATCGTGTATTTTCAAGCAAATTTGAGAAAGCAGGAAGGTTAATAAAGCAATTGTGAAAGTGCAGTTATTACATTAATAGATGGCATAACATAGGTAGCTGCTTATTCAGTATAACCACAGAGCTTCATCCATTCCGTCCTATTAAGCTCAGATGCTGAATTCAGACTATAAGACTTTCATAAAAAACTCAGCTCCAAGAGTAGAAGAAGTTGCACAGCAGTTGAGCAACAGCCTTCACAAAGCATTAGGAAAATGAGAGGCAATTGCTTGAAAGCAAACTGAAATCAATACATCAAGTAGTAACTTAAAGTAATGCATCCAGCAAAACAGTGCATGCAGTCAACCATACAAAAGTAAACTAAAGCAAGTGTGAACCTGTGAACCTTCACTTTGAAAGCAGGGTGCTAGTCAACAGGCCAGTCACATACATTTAAACTGAAGAAGAGTACACCTCAGCATGCAGGCACCAACATAAAAGCACCAAGCAAGTCAAACAGTTTAATGAAAGAAAAATGAAAGCAATACATCCAGCAAACTAGACAATGACTCAAAAAGTAAACTGAAGCAAGTGCACACTGAAAGGAATGCGCAGTCATAAGTCAGACATTCACATAAGAGCAACTTACCAAGACACCCAATCAATTACATGGGAAAAAACTTGAGCCAATGCACCCAGAAAACCAGAGCAGCACACCAAAGCATCCCACCCCTGATTGGATGGCAGCTGTGCTCTCAGGGTCACCCCTCGGTTTTTTGGCAGGGTTGAGCACCCCCCAGTGTTATGCCCTGTGCGTCTGAAGGGGAGACAGGCAAAAGGGGTCATAATGGAACATCTGGCACAGCCACTTTGTAATCGAGGTCACCCACCCAGCTCAAGACTGAGTTACAGGCTGATCTTAAATCTCTAAACAACCAGCTAGTTGGTTCTTGAGCCAAAAGAGTCCTCAGCTCACTGGGAGTCTTTACATCACGCCTGAGATGACATGACAATGTCCCTTAATCCGGAGCAACTGTGGGGACTGGTCTGGGTCTGGATCTGACTTGGTACGAGCAGGATACAAAAAGTAACGGGTAGGTGGTAACCCACTTCAAGTGAAGGAGCTGTAAGGAACCTAAGCGCACTGGTGTTGATACCACTAACAGGGCAGCTCTGGCTTTCTCAGGGTGGGTGTCAGCTGTGTGATGAAACCAGCATGTGAAGCAGTTACCTCAAACAAACTAAAACCAATGCACTCATCAAGACAAGGAGTTACATGAAATCAAATAGAAAACCACCATCAAGCCAGGTAGTCACCTAAAGGCAAATTGAAGTGACTGCACACTATGGGAAGTGCACTACACCAGCCAGCCTATTACACTAAAGGAAAATAATAGCAATGCTCCCAGTAAACAAGACAACATAAATTGAAAATGTTTCCCCGCAGGACCAACAGTCACAAAAAGTAAAGAAACAGAATGAAGTCAGAGGCACTCCAGGAATCCAGGTAGTCACACAAAATCATAACTGATTGAGCAAACTGTGTACTGAAAACTATTGCAAAGAAGACAATTATATCAGAACAAACTAGTCACAGGAAAACAAACGCATGCACCCAATGAGCTACCTTACCAGATGTACGTAAATAAATGGAACAAGCACTTATAACTCAAGGAACCCACGAGGGAACAAGGTCAGCAGCAACATTTACAAACAGACTTCGAAGTCAGCCCCAATCAAAAGCAAATGCAACTAAAACCTTCTCGAAAGTAATCAACAAGAACTCAAATTAAATTTGGAAATTCCTTTTTTGAAATGAAAGTAATCAGCCAACTACAATAAATAAGGTGAATGCTGGTTTAGTAAACAATCATGATAAACGAAAGAGACATAACATAAAAATAGCAGTTAATCCAGGAATATCAGAGACATACACATGCATGTAACCACCTAAATAGAGCAACAGTCACCCAGAATGCCCAGAACCAGGAAGTAACCCACACTGAAGGAGAAGACCTTACTCCAAGTTAATGAGAACATGACTTCTAAAACTGTTTATTGGCTAAGATGCACAACTCTGCCGACATCAGTATTCATTAATACAAGGCAGGCACGTTAACCTCATTGTGAAGTGTAAGGCCTCATTTTTCTGTGAACGCAAGTGAACACTGTGCCTTACCACAAAAGTTGAAAAACTTCAGTTTCTCATACACATCTTGCATTTGTAGTGTATGGATGTAGAGAATGGTGTTTTACCTTTATATGATTGGACACTGCTATTATATATCTCATCGCTACCAATAGGATGGCCACGAGGCTCTGTTCGCTAGCTGGCATGCACGTGTTGTTTGCTGTGATCTATATGTAAAGAAGGAGGAGTAATTTGGATGACGACTGCAGAGTACTCCATGTGTGTCGAACTGAGTATGTTGCAGCAGAGGGTGGAAGATGCATGTGGGAGAAATGGCGAGCAATGGGGGAGCGAAGTGTGGCTGAAAGCTCATTGGTGCAGGGCCTGGGATGTGCTCGTATTGTGGTGCAGAGAGCAGTAGAAGGAGAAAAGTTGCGGATGGCTGGTAAAGGATTGAATAGTTGTACTGAGGCTGTGGAAGAGGCTATTTTCCCCAAACCTTTTTCCTCTTGTAACATACAGTTTGCTACCTCTTGTATTTTGTTTGCTCTTGATACATGCACAATTGTCACTATTGCCACATGTAACGTAATATTTGCTTTTGTAACATGCTCACTTGTAATGTTCTCATGTATCAGTTCTGTTCCTATTGTGAAGCGCTCTGACACCTTCGGGTAAAGTCCTCGCTATATAAAAACGCATAAAATAAATAAATAAAATAAAATACTTTCACATTGGCGTAGGGCATCGCAGCAAGTAGACCGCCCTACTCTAAATGAGGCCTAAAGTCTGGAGGCAGAGGCAAGGGGGCTGCTAGTTTCTCTGCAGTGACTGTACTAAGGCTAGGGAATATATGCAAGGTTCCCGTTTTGGGAAATGAAGTGCCGGGGGAACGCTAGCAGTATCAAGGGGGTCATAGCAGTGTAGCATTTAATAACAACTGCTCCCCGCCCACGCAAACCATTTGAGTCTAGAACAACAAAGGCATGGACCTTCCACAGTTGACACCACTAATACTTCTAAAGCCACAACACTTTTAGTGGCGTCACCACGGCCCAGCGCTACCCTCCCCCCTACCCCTCCACTGGCGATAGAAGACATACTAGAAAGCGAGACTGCCACCTGTGAGTACAACATGTTACCCAAGGAAGAGAGACTACACTATTGTACACACCTACAATAACCCTGAATGATATAAGTGTAGGTTGCCAAAGTTTCTGTGTGAACTTTAGGTTACAGTCTGGATTCTGGCAGGGTCAACTGACCCTTTCAAGACTTAAAAGTGTTCCCATTGCTGAGAGAACTACCAATAGACAGTTGCAGGTATTAAAGGTCATCGGTGCTCAACGGCTGTATGTCATGTGTGATAACTCTAGTTATATCCAACAGTAAAACTGCATTAAACCACATATTCCAAAATGCAATGCTCCAGTTAGATAACAGAAAATGATAGAGCCAACTTCTGCAAAAATGTGGGGATAAGTCTCCTATATCTCATCTAATAGAAGTTTGACTGATTAGGGGCCCCCTGAAGCGTAGTTCTTCACCCCCCTCCTCCCCTTTGTGCCACAAGAACTGCAGAGCCCTGCATTACACCCATGCAAATCTGTGTTAGTTTTTAAAAAAGGTGACAGAAAGGAACCACCGAGGCCTAGGTAACACCTAGCAGTGATGAAATGGCGTGAACCCTCATGAGACCTCATCCTTCCTGCTGTGCCTCCATCATCATAGCCAATCAGTCTCTCTTTGAATTTAGTGTGGGGACTCAGCAGTCACGGTGGCGATATTCATACAGAAAATTATTGGGGAAGCAGAGGTGGAACATCTGCATGTAGATTTACCAATGGCATTTTGTAGTACGCTATTGTAGCGATACTAAAGGTACTATAAAATGTTGTTTGTGAATAACCGTCGTATATCCATTACACCAGTGGGGTCAGATGGATGTAACAGTAAAGTACCTTTTGTGAATCGGCCATCAGGCAAGGAATTACATAGCAAAACGTAGGGCCTGTTTTAGATCCCAAGTACTCTGTGGCACAGCAACGATACCTAGAGAGTGTGCTTACTACAAGCAATCCAACAGAACATTTGTAAAGAGCACAACTCACCCGCGAGGGTCTCAAGGCGCTGGGGGGGGAGAGGTGCTGCTACCTCTCCAATAGCCAGTTCTTGAGAAGTCTACTGAAGGTTAGCAGGTCCTGGATCTGCAGTAGGAGGATGGGGAGGGTGTTCTAGGTCTTGGCGGCGAGGTGGGAGAACGATCTGGTGCCGGAGGTCGCTCTTCGAATTCGGGAGATGGTGCCGAGGACGAGGTCGGCGGGGCGGAGTTGGCGGTTGGTGGTGTAGAAGGTGAGTCATCTGTTGAGGTATGCTGGTCCGGTGTTGTGGAGAGCCGGTGTGTGTGGGTGAGGAGCTTGAAGGTGATCCTCTTGTTGATGGGGAACAAGTGCAGGTCTCTCAGGTGGGGTGTGAAGTGGCTACGGCAAGAGTTGTTGAGGATCAGTTGTGCAGAGGCATTCTGAATGCATTGAAAATGTTTCAGACGTTTGGCCGCGGCTCCAGCATAGAGGGTGTTTCCGTAGTGCAACCTGCTGCTGACAAGGGCTTGGGTGACTGTTCTTCTTGTTTCAGTGCGGATCCACCTGTAGATCTTGCGGAGCATGCGGAGGGTGTTGTAGCAGGAGGACGAGTTGGCATTGACCTGCTTGGCATGCAGAGAGTAGAGTCGAGGATGAACCCCAGGTTGCGCGTGTGGTCGTTGGGTGTTGGTGCTGTTTCCAGTGCAGTTGACCACCAGGAATCGTCCGAGGCCGAGGGGGTGGAGCCGAGGAACAGGACATCCGTCTTGTCCAAGTTTAGCTTCAGACGGCTGTTCTTCATCCACTCAGCAACGGCTTTCATTCCTTCGTGGAGGTTGGTTTTGGCAGTGAGGGGGTCCTTGGTGAGGGAGAGGATCAGCTGGGTGACGTCGGCGTAGGAGTTAATGTTGAGGTTGTGCAGTCGGGCGACGTGGACGAGCGGTGCAATGTAGATGTTGAATGTCAGGCTCAGGGACGTTGTGGAGGCTTGTGCGTAGTGTGTGGTGGCAGACGGTGTCAAAGACTGCTGACAGGTCCATGAGGATGAGGGCCGCGGTTTTGTCATTGTCCAGCAGGGATCTGATGTCATCAGTGGCGGCGATGAGGGCAGTTTTCGGTGCTGTGGTGGCTGCGGAACCCGGACAGGGATGGGTCCAGGATGTTTTTCTCCTTGAGGTAGTGCAGCCGTTGTCTGTTGGCTGTGTTCTCAATTACCTTCGCCGGGAACGGGAGCAGGGAGATAGGCCTGAAGTTCTTGAGGTCCTTAGGGTCGCCCTTGGGTTTTTTGAGTAAGGCGCTGATCTCGGCCTGCTACCAGCATACAGGGAAGGTCGCTGTCTCGTAGGAGATGTTGATGGCTTTCCGGAGGTGGGGTGCGAATTTGGTGCTGGCTTTGTTGAAGATGTGGTGTGGGCATGGGTCTGATGGAGAGCCGGAGTGGATGGTGTACATGATTTTGATGGTTTAGTCAACATTTACGTTAGTCCATGAGAGCAGGGGGTCCTTGCGGACAGCAGTCGTGGGGACGGATGTCTCGGTGGCTGTCGTGGCGGTCGTCGCGTTGAATCTGTTGTGAATGTCTGCGATCTTGCGATGGAAGAAGGTGGCAAGGGAGTCGCACAGGTCTTGTGAAGGTGGGATGTCGTTGGTGTTGGGGTTGGGGTTGGAGAGTTCCTTCACGATGTTGAAGAGCTCTTTGCTGTTGTGTGCTTTGTTGTCTAGGTGGTGTTTGAAGGAGGCCATTTTGGCGGATCTGATGAGGTGATGGTGTCTGCGGGTGGCGTTCTTGTGGGCTGCGTAGCTGTCCAGTGTCTGTTCATGGTGCCATTTCCTATCTAGTTTTCGGCAGGTTTGCTTGGAGGCCTGGAGGTCATCGATGAACCAGCTTGCTTTCTTGCAGGTGTGTCTGTTGGGTGGGGTGGTGCGTGGTGGGTTTCCGGAAGGTGAAGTGGATGCAGCGATGGTCGGTCCAGTGGAGTTCCGTGGTGTGGTTGCAGGAGATCTGAGTTCTTGCGGAAAAGATGAGGTCAAGCGTGTTGCCCATAGTGTTGGTGGGAGTTGTGACATGTTGTCTGAGTCTGAGGTGGGCGAGGTAGTTGATCAAGGTGGTGGAGTTGGTGTCGTTGTTATTCTCGAGGTTGAAGTTTAGGTCCCTGATGAGGATGTAGTCTATGGAGGCGAGGGCATGTGTACTAACAAAGTCTGTGATGCAGTCGCTGAACTGTGGCCAGGGTCCGGGGGGTCTGTAGACGAGGGTTCCACTGAGGGTGATGTTGGGATCAGTGTGGATCTGGAAGTGTAGGTGTTCGGCGGTCTGAGGGTGTCGTCGGTGCTGGTTGTCTATTCCTCCTCCTACTCCATTGATGAGGTCCCTAAGGGTAATCTTGTAGCTGTCCGGAATGGCTATGACAATGTCGGGTGCCGAGGAGGGGTTCAGCAGGTTCTCCGTCTGGAAGGCGACGTCTGGGAGTTTGAGTCGAGTAAGTCCCAGAGTTCGATGGCGTGTTTGCGGGCGAAGGGGGTTTGAGAAGAATGCATCTGAGGTTATTGTGTTCTTTCACGGTTGTTAGATTGGCGGATCGAATGCTGGTGAAGCTGCAGTTCCGGCAGCAGAAGGGTCCTTGTGTGCGTTTCGAGGGAGCAAGGAAGCAGATGTGTGATCGCCCAGTGTTAAGTGTGAGAAGGGTGCTGGCATCATAGTGGTGACGGGCGTCGTGGCGTTTTTGCGGGGGCCAGAAGGTCTGGTGCTCGGCGCGGTCCAGGCGCGGACGGGCGCAGATGGGTTTGCCTTAAGCGGCGCGCCCGTTGCACGTAGCTACCATGTATGGGGAGGTCGGGAGGAAGGAGCAGCTGGGAGGCGGGAGCGGGGTGGTGAATGGCAAGCAGGGGACGGGGCCGCAGGGGATGCAACGGCAGGAACGGAGGGGAGAGCGGGATTCAGAAGGTAAGGGGAACAAAGCAAAGGGGAAAAAAGTTACAAGAAAGGCACACGAATTACAGTACAACGAGAATACAAAAACAATGCAAAATACAGTCAGGCAGAAACGAGCGAGGAGAACTCATGGGCCTCGTACTGCCAGCAGCGGCAGTAGCGGAGCTTGGGGCACGAACACACTGGTGGTGCTGTGCGGCGTGGGGAGTGACCTACCTGAACACAGGGTCAAGGGCACTTAGTAACAGCCTGGTAACGAGCAGCCCTGAATTGAGAACTACTGGGAACTGGCTCACCTCATGTAAGGGGTTTGTCAAATGTCCCACATGTAGATTATCTAAAAATAAATCGTGCTAAACGAGCCCATTTAAACCAGACACTGGACCCATCAAGGCTTACATGCAAGACTAAATTCGCTGTTTATGTGCTGGAGTGTCCCTGTGGCTTATGTTACATAGGCAGCACCAAACTGACAGTGCACAAGCGGATACTCTAGCACTTAAGGGCCATCATCAATAGCGATCCAGCTTATCCAGTGTCTAGACATTTTGGGGAGACACATGGCAGCAGTCCGGAACATCTTAAATATTTTGTTGTCGATACAATTCCGTCACTGAGGAGGGGAGGCAACCGCGGGGCCCAACTACTCCTACTGGAAACTAGGTGCATTCTGGAACTCAACAGAAATTCTGCATTTGGGCACAACGCGAGTGGAGATTTCTTCACATGCTTGTGATTAGGTTCTCTCTCAGCGATTTGCACATTTTTATACTATAGTTCTTTTTAAACTACTCAGCCCCTCATCACATAGTTCTTTGTCTGTATATAAATAGCACTGAGCAATTTTAGAATCCTTGTAGATTCAATAGGGTGACACCTAATACACTTACACTCTATCACAGTAAGGCATACTGCAGAACAAAAGGTATCAGCATAGGATGGATACAGAGCATACCATCCAGACACAGTGAAAGAGTGTATTCCATTTACGTTTATGATAGACAAAACTATGTACTAACATTGAGCATTGTTTTTTGTCATATCAATATTTTTATCTTATCACCATTTTTAACACTTGTATTATATTATCATTTTACATAGTGTTTTAAATGCGCAAGTCATAATGGATTGTTGCATTAATATGACAGAAATTAAGTTATCAAATGCATTGGCATTTTATCTATGTTAATATTTTTAATTATGGAATTTTGATTGATTTTAAGACAAAATCCGTACTTTTACCTGTACAGTGTATTTTCTACATTCTTCTGAAATTGCCTTAGAACTTTTCTATGTTCATGAATTAGTCACCTATGTAATCACGATTCTTGGTATTGACGTAAGGCACTAAGCAACGCGTCATGTGATCAAGGCCTCTGGTAGGGCAAAACTTGTTATGGCGGTGGTGCAGGGGAGCAAATACATTTATTTGTGCACCATAACCTTGGGTCCGCGTTCGTCTGTTCTAGGGAAACTGGTTGTCAGGAGGCGAAGTCAGCGGTATACACATATATATATATATATATGTATATATATATATATATATATATATATCACCTTATCACCTCCTCAGATTCGCCAGGACACGGAAGCGGCGGTGCACCACAGGTTCTGAGGTTCCCCTGTCATCCATAAAGTTTCACCATGCCACAAACATATATTCGCCAAAACATCTTCTCTGATAAAGAGAACAGTCTGCACTTCAAATGGGGGAAAACTTCATCTACTTATATTAGGTAAATCAGGAATACTCAGGATGCGTTTCAGCTTCAATCTCAAGCATTTATCAACTGAAAGGCGCACCGTTGTTCAATTTATATACAAGCACGAACTTTAATTAAAACCATGTGGTTATTTTCCAGGCTCCAAGTCACTGTTTTACTATTTAACGGTATAACGACATGTGTCAAAAATGTTCAGGACAGGGAACCAGGAACGTATCAAAGTGCTTAGTTCAAGAAATGTACACTAATAGTCATATTAAATGCTGGCAGTTCGATTCATATATATATATATATATATATATTACCTACTGGCGGTCGCCAGTAGGTATATATAGTTAGGACCTAGTTACCATAGGAGATTCCGAACATTCTATTGGGAATAACTTTGGCGCCGATTTAGGGATCTGTTTGTAATTTTCCTTAAATTTGCCTCGTTCCGCTCCTTCCCTGAAAGTTTCGGGGGGATTCGTCAAGCGGGGGCCGAGAAAAAAGGGGGGTCCCAAAACGTGTTTTCCCCATGTTAATTTCCATAGGGACATTCTGACACGGCTACAGCTCGAACGGCTGAACAGAATTACACCAGATTTGGCAAAATGGTAGGGACTGGTATGCAGCAGTGCCTTTTGTATGTTTGGTGTAAATCCCTCCAGTAGTTTTTGCGAAAATTGAATTTGAAATTTTTAAAATGGCATTTTCTATGGGACCTTTAGACACGGCTACGGCCCGAACGGCTGAACGGAATTACACCAAACTTGGCAAAATGGTAGGGACAGGTATGCAGAGGTGCCTTTTCTATATTTGGTGAAAATCCCTCCAGTAATTGTTGAGAAAATTGAATTTGAGCAAAATATATATCTATATACGCTTACGGTACGCGCACCGTACGCTTACGGTACGCGTACCGTACGCGTACGTGCGCGTACCCTTACGTGCGGGAGCGAGTTTCTGATTGGCTGGCAGTCGACTGTCAACATTTTAAACTGTCCAAACCAGGAAGTGTTGGCCACCATCTTGTTTTTCAGGAGAACTGAGGCACAAGAGAGCCCAAAACAAGAGTGGAAAACACGAAAAGGGGGCAACCCTCTAGCCCTTCTCGGGGGGTCCCAAAAGGACCCCAAGGGCAAAAAAAAACAAATTGGAAAAAATCGCGGGGGTATGCGCACCGTGCACGTACCCCGCGATAAAAAAAAAAAAGATTGCACGTCCTTCTGGGACCCCCTGAGAAGGGCTAGGTGGTCAGAGGGTCTCTACCCTGCCCCCGTTTCGCGTTTTCCACTCTTGTTTTGTGGTCTCTTGTGCCTCACTTCTCCTGAGAAACGAGATGGCTGCTCAGGTGGTCCCAGAAGGATAATAACATATATAAACGTTATCCGCTAATAGAATTAGCATTTACAAAACCTTTGAAATTTATTGAAAAAAATATAGGTTTGACGCCTGATATAGTTCGGAATTAGCATTTAAAAAACCTTGCAAATTCACTGAAAAAAACATTGGTTTCAGGCCTTATATAGTTAGGAATTTTTAAAAAACCTTGAAAATTCACTTAAAAAACCATAGGTTTCAGGCCTTATATAGTTAGGAATTAGCATTTAAAAAAACATGTACATTCACTTAAAAAAACATAGGTTTCAGGCCTTATATAGTTAGGAATTAGCATTTTAAAAACCTTGCAAATTCACTTAAAAAACCATAGGTTTCAGGCCTTATATAGTTAGGAATTAGCATTTAAAAAACCATTGAAATTGCTCCTATATAGTTAGTTGTACTAACTATATTTCGCGCACCCGCAATCCACTGCTGATGGTGTCACATATTACATCATTCATGACATGGTCAGTGACATCACTGATGACATCACTGATGACATCTCAAATGACATCACTGATGACATCTCATTTGTTGGTTTGAAAATAGAGAGGGAAGAGTTTTAATTGGTTAACATGAGGGATATGTGTGTAGAATTAGAGGTTTTCTGTGCCATTCATGGTTGCAGTGCCTGGAGTGCATACCTTTTGCTCTGCTAAAGAAATATTGGTGTGTGTGTCTAACACTGTTCTCAATCTCCCAGAGCATTTGTAAAGGTGAGTAATGATTCATTTAATATAGATAGAGACTTGTATACTCTATAGAGAAGATTTGGAAGCAAATTGTGGTTTTTTAATGCTTTGTGTCATGTTTTTTGAAAATGCTTGCTAAAAAGTTGTTGCTGCAAAGAGGAATTGTATTTAGTAAAATTGTGAAGTTTCAGTAGTGACCTGGAATGCTTGTACATAGGACCTGTGCTCTGTTTCTAAAATGTTATTTAAAAAACGATTTTGGGGCAAATCAATGGCTTTTACATTTTTGAGAAGGAATAAATAGTGTCTGCATGATTAAATAAATATATTTGAACCTTTCACAATGATGTCACCTGTGTTACCTCATGTTAGGAAGCACACTGAGCTTCTTTGCTGTTGGTTTGTGTCATGTTTTTTGATAATGCTTGGTATCAACATTTGCAAGATAGAGGAATTGTATTTTGTGAAATAGTAAGGTTTCAGTAGTGAAATTGAATGCTTGTACATAGGACCTGCGGTCTGTTTCTAAAATGTTATTTAAAAAACGATTTTGGGGCAAATCAATGGCTTTTATATTTTTGAGAAGGAATAAATAGTGTCTACTTGATTAAATAAATATATTTGAACCTTTTACAATCATGTCAGCTGTGTTACTTCAGATTAGGAAGCAGATTGAGCTTTTTTCTTGTTGAATTGTGTCATGGTTTTTGATAATGCTTGGTATCAACATTTGCAAGATAGAGGAATTGTATTTTGTGAAATAGTAAGGTTTCAGTAGTGAAATTGAATGCTTGTACATAGAACCTGCGCTCTGTTTCTACATGTTATTTAAAAAAACGTTTTTGGGGCAAATCAATGGGTTTTACATTTTTGAGAAGGAATAAATAGTGTCTGCATGATTAAATAAATATATTTGAACTTTTCACAATGATGTCACCTGTGTTGCCTCATATTAGGAAGCACATTGAGCTTCTTTGCTGTTGGTTTGTGTCATGTTTTTTGATAATGCTTGGTATCAACATTTGCAAGATAGAGGAATTGTATTTTGTGAAATAGTGAGGTTTCAGTAGTGAAATTGAATGCTTGTACATAGGACCTGCGCTCTGTTTCTAAAATGTTATTTAAAAAACGATTTTGGGGCAAATCAATGGCTTTTACATTTTTGAGAAGGAATAAATAGTGTCTGCATAATTAAATAAATATATTTGAACTTTTCACAATGATGTCACCTGTGTTGCCTCATATTAGGAAGCACATTGAGCTTCTTTGCTGGTGGTTTGTGTCATGTTTTTTGATAATGCTTGGTATCAACATTTGCAAGATAGAGGATTTGTATTTTGTGAAATAGTGAGGTTTCAGTAGTGAAATTGAATGCTTGTATATAGGACCTGCGCTCTGTTTCTAAAATGTTATTTAAAAAACGATTTGGGGGCAAATCAATGGCTTTTACATTTTTGAGAAGGAATAAATAGTGTCTGCATGATTAAATAAATATATTTTAACCTTTCACAATGATGTCACCTGTGTTACCTCAGACTAGGAAACAGATTGAAATTATTTCTTGTTGGTTTGTGTCATGTTTTTTGATAATGCTTGGTATCAACATTTGCAAGATAGAGGAATTGTATTTTGTGAAATAGTGAGGTTTCAGTAGTGAAATTGAATGCTTGTACATAGGACCTGCGCTCTGTTTCTAAAATGTTATTTAAAAAACGTTTTTGGAGCAAATCAATGGCTTTTACATTTTTGAGAAGGAATAAATATTGTCTGCATGATTAAATAAATATATTTGAACCTTTCATAATGATGTCACCTGTGTTACCTCAGATTAGGAAGCACATTGAGCTTCTTTGCTGTTGGTTTGTGTCATGTTTTTTGATAATGCTTGGTATCAACATTTGCAAGATAGAGGAATTGTATTTTGTGAAATAGTAAGGTTTCAGTAGTGAAATTGAATGCTTGTACATAGGATCTGCGCACTGTTTATTAAATATTATTTAAAAAACGATTTTGGGGCAAATCGATGGCTTTTATATTTTTGAGAAGGAATAAATAGTGTCTACTTGATTAAATAAATATATTTGAACCTTTTACAATCATGTCAGCTGTGTTACTTCAGATTAGGAAGCAGATTGAGCTTTTTTCTTGTTGAATTGTGTCATGGTTTTTGATAATGCTTGGTATCAACATTTGCAAGATAGAGGATTTGAATTTTGTGAAATAGTGAGGTTTCAGTAGTGAAATTGAATGCTTGTACATAGGACCTGCGCTCTGTTTCTAAAATGTTATTTAAAAAACGATTTTGGGGAAAATCAATGGCTTTTATATTTTTTGAGAAGGAATAAATAGTGTCAGCATGATTAAATAAATATATTTCAACCTTTTACAATCATGTCACCTGTGTTTTCTCGGATTAGGAAGTAGATTGTGCAGATGAGGTGAGGCATGTCCAGAGGTACAGAGGAGGTGAGGCCTGTGTTCAAGACTGTAGTGGGAGAGAGGCCTTTCCTGGGGAGCATAGGTGGTGAGACCTGTGTCTAAGAGTGCAGTGGACTAGACTTCATGAAGCCTATCCCCCACTGCACTCTTAGACACAGGCTTCACCTCCTTTGCACCCCTGGACAGACCTCTCTTCCACTACACTCTTCAACACAGGCCTCACCTACTCTGCACCCCTGGACAATCCTCACCTAATCTGCAACCCTGAATAGACCTCAACTCATCTGCACCCGTAGACAGGCCTCAGCTTATCTACACCCCTGGACACGCCTCACCTCTTCTGCACCCAGTTACCATCAATTATACCCAATACATTGAGGCCTGTTCAGAGGACACAGTTGAGGTAAGGCTTGTCCAAGGGTCAGAGGAGGTCAGTCCTCTTCACTGCACTCATGGACACAGGCCTCACCTCCTTTGCACCCCTGGACAGGCCTCACCTCATCTGCACAATCTGCTTACTAATCTGAGGAAACACAGGTGACATGATTGTGAAATGTGCTAATATATATTTTTAATCATGCAGATACTATCTAATCCTTGTCAATAATGTAAAACCAATTCATGTGCCCGAAATCTTTTTTTAAATAACATTTACAAAACAGAGCATAGGTCATATGTATACGCATTTGATTACACTACTGAAACCACACTCATTTAGAAAATACAATTCCTTTATGCACTAACATTTCTTTCCCAAGGATTATCAACAATGTATTAGTCTCTATTATACTCTCTTCCGGACTTACTCTATTTTTCCACCTGTCCCCTTGTAACACCCTCTCTCTGACTTATTCCTTTTTACATCCTGACTCTGTGTTACACTCTGTTACACTCTTTCTTTGACTTACTTTCTCTTACACCCTGTCTCTAATTTATTCCCTCTCTCTCTTTTTTACAGCAATTTGTAAGTCATACTTTCTCTTACATCCTCTTCCTGATTTACTCCGTCTTACAACCTTTCTCTTTGTAACATTCTCTCCCAGAGTTACTCCCTATTACATCATTTGTCAGTTTTAAACCCTCTCTCCCTCTTTCTGACTTTTTTATTCTCTTCCTCTGTTCGTGGTACACCCTCTGTCTGACTTACTCCTTGTTACATCCTCTCTCTGATTTACTACCGCTTACACCCTCTGTCAAACGTACTCTCTCTCTCTCCCTTTTACAGCCTCTCTCTGTTTTAGTCTCTTTTATATCCGCTCACCTTCTAACACCCTCTCTCTGTCTTACATCCTCTTACACCCTCTCTCTGTCTTCCACCCTGTTACACCCTTTTTCTGACTTACTCCCTTTATCCCTTTCTTTGACTTACTCCCTCTCCCTATTACATTCTTTCTCTGTCTTACAACATATTATACACTCTCTCTGTCTTACTCCTTCTCTATGTTTTACTCCCTCAACCTGTTTCTTTGTCTGACTCTCTCTGTCTTTTTGTGTTAGTTCCTCTAGCTCTTTTTCTCTGTCTTACTCCTAGTTACATAGCTGCTGTGATATAAACTTAGATATGTTGTAAACTAGTGTTTATATCGTTTGCTTATTGTCATTGCTTTGTTGTTTGGTAATAGTGGTCTATAATGTGTTATTTTTTTCTTTAACACAGATTGAAATCAAGATTTCAATAGTAAGGAAATATGCCCTCAAGTCAGAGGAAAAGAAAAGATGCCAAGTGGAAAAAATCAAAAACAGCAACAGATTTACAGCACTCCTCTACAACAAATACTTCAAAAAACAGGAAAAAAGCTCCTGGTAAGACAACTAAGGGCCATATGTAGGTAAATTGCCAATACCGAATCCTTAATACCGATTCATACCGAATCGGTATTAAGAATGAGGTAAACGTGATGTAGGTAAAAATTCGGTAAACATTACCGAATCGTAGCAAATCGGTATTAAATACCGAATGTGAACAGATCGGTAATAAAAATACATACCGAAAGGCTATTTTACGAATCGGTGATACAGATTCCACACCCAAATTCGGTATTACCGACTCGGTAATTCAAAAAATAGCGTTTTGGTGAATCAGCCAATCCTGATACACCCATTTACTTCCCAAACAGGAAATTGCCACACCCAGCCAGGTGCACAGGGCCTGGAGCTCACTGTGAGGCAGGCAGGCAGGCAGGAGAGCTGAGGAGCCAGCACCAACACAGTCAAGAAAATAAAAAGGAAAACCACTGAACAAGCATTGAAATGGCAAGCCAGGACAAGGAGAAGGAGGCAGGTGAAAGAAAAAGAAAACTCAAGTTCAGTGACAAGGAGCTTGAGATCCTGATCGAGGATGTCACACAAGAGTACCACAAGCTGTTTGGAGCCCAGTCCCAACAAGTGCCAGACGCACAGAAGAGGCAAATATGGAGTGGCATTCGGGACAAGATCAATGCCATAGGTGTGACCCTGCGCACCATAGAGGACATCAGAAAGAGGTGGTATGACCTCAGAAAAACTGCAAAACAGAGGATGGCAGAGAGACATAGGCTGGCAGGGAAAACTGGAGGAGGAAAAAATCGAGCCCCAGTACCTACACCACTGGAACAGATGGTAGAGTCCACCATCCAGCGGGAGAGTGTGAGTGGCATAGGAGACGCAGACAGCTCCGCCAGAGCAGCTAGAAAACAAGGTAAGAAGCATGCCCAGCATGCTGCCCTACCCCCTCCCCCACCCCAACCCCCATAGTGGTAAATGTGCTCCCACTCCACACCATGTCTTACTGCTTACCTGCAATGCATTCTGGGTGATGTAGTCAGTGTGAAATCATGATCAGGACTGTCAGGGCAGCTAACACAATAGCATGGTAATAGAATTCGATAGGTCAGGATAACCACTGTGCACTGTTGGCATGTACTTTAATGCAATGGCAATGCAGACAGAGCATTGAGAATATTTACATTTGTGTCATTGCAGGCGAGTCATCTCGCAGTGCAGCTGAGGGCAGCAGAGGCAGGTCAGCCAGGCCAGAGGGGAGTGGACGGGATGAAGACAGCATGCCTGCAGGGAACACCAGCTCTGCGCCATCGCAGCCAGCCAATCCTCCACCACAGCCATCACCACAGCGCCAGGGAGGTCCGCAATCCCCTCTCACTCAGTCACCACTGCGACGTTCACCAACACCACCACCACCACCACCACCACCACCACCACCACAGTCAGGCAGGAGGCATGCCGTGAACACCCTCCAGCAGATGGAGTCGTCGGAGGAGGAGGGCAGCCAGCGCGCACAAAGTCCTATCGTAGAGAGATCCAACAGGGCGCGGGCTGGTTCTGCATCCGAGGGTGCGAACATCTCATCACGACGCCGCAGGGCAAGGCCAGACAGTCCAGTGGCAGTTCAGCAGGGTGACAGTGTGTTCGATGGACTGGAAGGCAACATGCTGAAGGTCCAGCGCCTGCAATGGAGGGAGATGAAGTCATTACACAGGGAGGTGGCAAACATTAACAGACATATGCACAAGATGGAGAAGGGTATCAGTGCCATGGGGGAGAATATGTCTGCAGGGATGGAGAGGGTAGCAACCTCGGTGGACAACCTCTGCAGCCAGCTGGAGCAGGACCGTGTTGGCATGCGCCGGGAGAGACAGAGACTCCAGGACTATACCAAGTCGGTGAACCGGCTGGCCACTACGACATCACTGATGTGTCGCCGGTCCATCGCCATGCAGGAGGAGATGGCGCATTGCAGCAGGGATGTGGCCAGGGGGATGGTGTCCATGACCTCAGTGCTAGAGCTCATGCAGAATGCCAAGGCCTCTAATATGGAAGGGGGGGGGGACAGTGAGGAGGCTACCAGCCGTGGTAGCATTACACCCTCACCCACCGAGTGCAGGAGGCGTAGTGGACGTAATGCCCCAGCACAGGAACGGTCCGACTCACCAGTCTGTGTCGATGGGGAACAAGCACGTGCAGCACGGGGACGCAAGAAGTGAAGGACACTGGCTGTCCACATGCATGTGATGGGTGATGTAACCCATGTCCAATTGGACTATGCTCACAATGCTGGAGGTGTGCCAAATAAACACCTCTACATGTAATTTGAAATGCCTCAGTGTCGTTACTCACTCAGAAATAGTGTGATGTAATCTCTGCCCGTCTATGTCTCCCATCATGTTCAATTGCAGCACCAGCCGCGCTGGGCTCTGGCTGAGGGTTGTCCTCGTCCTCGTCCTCTGACTCAGTTAGTTCCACTGCTGTTCCTTTTTTAGTGGCCAGATTGTGTAGCATTGCACACGTAGCAATGATCTTGCAACATTTGATGGGGCTGTACAGACGCGCACCTCCTGTTTTGTGGAGGCAACGGAATATGCTTTTGAGCAAACCAAAAGTGCGCTCCACCACGTTGCGTGTGCTCCTATGTGCCACATTGTATCTCCTCTCCCTACGGGTGGTTGGGTTCAGATATGGTGTGAGGAGAAAAGGCCGGAGGGCATATGCGCTGTCACCTATGATGAGAAGTAAGTTGCATTGATTGGTGTGACCAACAGCTTGTGCCAGGGTGTACATCAGGGTGTGTGACATTTACTTACCAAGTATGTATCCGTCGGCAAATTCACCAGCAAGCAGACTTGTATGTATGCCACTGTTCCTGAAGATGTAAGCATCGTGGGTACTCCAGGGGTATTTTGCCACGATGTCTGTTATTATGTGTTTAGCATTGCAGATCACCTGCACATTGATTGAGTGGGTGGATTTGCGGTTCCTGTAAATATATTCACTTGCTGCAGGTGGGCAGATGGGAATGTGGGTCCCATCGATGCAACCGATCACGTGGGGGAAGTGGCAAGTTGATAGAACTCCAGCTTGGTTCTCTGCAGCTCCGCCTGCGTACTGGGGAAGGATATGTAGTGTTCCATTCTGTCCATCATGGCGTCTAGGAAGGTGTTGAAGAACCGGGATAGGCAGCTCTGTGATACTCCACCCACTACTGCTATCACGCCCTGGAAACTTCCTGATGCAAGGAGGTGCAGGCAGCAGAGTACCTGGACATGGGTGGGGATTGCGTGGGCCCTTGGCGTCTGGTGCTCCAGATAGGGTCTTAGGTCCCGTATTAGATCCAGGATGGTTTGTGGGTGCAATCTGTATCTCTCGTGTATTTCTGCCTCTGTCAACTGGAACAGAGTGATGCGTACTCTGTACACCTGCTCCTCACGTCTCCAGATCCTCATTCCTGCTGCTCTCAGTCGTAGGCGCCTTGCTATGAGATAGAGGCCTGCCATAGTGTCCACAGTGATGCATTTTGGGTCTGTTTATATAGACTCCTCCTGTTTACCACATGCTCCTGAAACGTGGTAATTAACGAATCGGTATTACCGATTTTGGTCAAAATCGGTATTACCCGGGTTTGCTACATAGCATATTTGGGGTTATTACCGAATCGTTTATACCGATTCGGTATTCATTGTTTCGGCAATTCCGAGTCGGTAACTTAGGTTTATTACCGATTCGTTATTATCGAACCTATTCGGTATTACCTACATCTCACATGGCTACATTTTTGTCGGTAACACCGGAAATGACCCTTTTTCGGTGTTAGCGATCGGTATTTGGCCACCTACATATGGCCCTAAGTCTTTCTTATGGAACATATGTAGATAAAAAAAAAATGTTGATGAGAATGTGAATAAAGAGAAGGAGAGAGCAAATTTGAAAAGGAAGGAGAGGCCCCCCAAAAATGTTACTACTAGAGCAGGAAAGAATAATATGTATAGGAATAGAAGGCAGAATCAATTTAGGGACATTCGTAAACGAATGTTTCGCAATAGGGTGGTTTTAAATTTGCTAAAAAGCATTAAGAAAGGTAAACAGAGAGCTGCTTTTTATAAGAAAAAGAAAAGTGTAGAGAAGATTGTTGATCAGGCTTTTGAAGTTAAGAAAAAATTATTTATTTTAATAATCAATAGAATTAGGACACTTAACAAGACAATTGATGTTTTCAAATCAAACAGTAGATGGAAAAGAGTAATTAATCGGATTAATTTTTGTAAAGTTTTTTCTGGAGAATGGATGCATAGTTCAAGTTGTGAGCCAACGTTTTAATGAGGAGAGTTACTTCCAGGAGAATGATTTGGTGCATGCAGTTGACACCAGTGGTCGAGCATATGAGGTGAAAGACGGTTGTCCGATTGAAAAAGAGAAACTTGTGCCTAGAGATGCAGAAGAGGTGTTAACTGATGACGTTTTAGGGAGACGTACTAAGGGTCCAGTGTACACTTGGAAGTGTAGTAGTATTTGTAGTGTGCGACAGGATTCAATTGATTTGTTTCGTAATTTCTTACGTACATATAGTAAGAAAAGTCTAAAACAGAAAATGAAGATGTTGCAAGACTTAGATCCTTGCAGAGTGAGAGAAAAAACAGGTTTGCAAGGGCATTCACTGGCTTGTCTTTCTAGAAAAGTATGTCACAGTGTTTTTCATCATTTTAGGATGTTAGCAGTACATCATAACAAAATGAGGAAATTAGTGAGAAGGTTGTATTATGCAAAAAGTCCAGCACTTAAGCTTAAACAATTAAACAGTGCTCTTTTGCATGGAACTGAATTAGATGTGAAGAAGATTTGTGAAGAAATTGAGATTTGTTATTTTGGTGAAAAAGAGGACAGTGTAGAAATTGACACAGAAATTCAAGGTAATGTGGAAGACAATGTACAGATTTCAAGTACAGAAAAGTTTGACCAGGAAATTACCAAGTTTAAGGTGAAATCAAGTGAAAGGCTTAATTTTACTTGTGTGTGTTGTCGACGAACTCATTATAAGCATCAAACTAGATTAGTTGATTTATACGTAAAAAGTGAAAAGATAAAATAATTATGAGTGGAAGGATTTTGCAACTTATTTGTTGGTGGAGAATTCTTTTGATTTGGTTCTGATCAGCGTATTTGTAAATATTGTTATAATAAATTAAATGAAAACAGAATGCCTGCTAGAGCTGTTCATAATAATCTTGAGTTGGTAGACATTCCTCCTGAATTGATGGATTTAAATACATATGAGTCTATTTTGATTCAATGTGTCCATCCTTTTCAGGCAATTGTTCGCATGGATCCTAAAATAGGGAAATTGCCTCCTACAGATTTACAGAGAGGATTAAAGGGAAGAGTTGTTTATTTGCCTCTAGATTTGAAGAAAAATATTGATACAATTGGTGTAGAGAAAGAGGAAGAGGAACCTCTGGTTATTCTAGTTAATGGGGTTCCGACAAAGAGTAGGAAAATCTGGCAAGATTTAGTGGATGTTAGGAAAGTCAAAAAGGCAACGTTGTATTTGGTCAAAAACAATGAGTACTACAAACATGTATGAGCATGTTGGAGCAGAGGAAACAGCTGCAGATGAAGACAGTGATTGTTCAGCTGGCCAAATTGAAAAAGTTGATGTGTCTAGAAGTGAAGAAATATATGAACATTATACTGTTCATCCTTTGCATTCCAAAGAAGTAATGGGGAATGCAATTGACTTGTTTCAAATGAAAGCAGCAAAAGGAAGTCCCATTAGTGTATGGGAAGAAAGTTTGGAAGCTCGTTGTTTTACACATTTATTTCCAACAGGTCGAGGTGGACGATATGACGATCGACCACTTCAAATTCCTGCATCTAAATATCGCACTTTAAGATTATATGCTGAAGATCCAAGGTTTCGTCAATGCATTCCATATTTGTTTCATCTACTGTATGAAAGTGACTTGTCTGGGCTTTCTTATGCAGTAAACCATATACTGAAAAGTGGAGCACATCTGCAAAATGTTTCAGCGAGGGACTTTATGGAGAAAGTGAATCTGCAAGATAATATTTTGGAATCTCATCTAATCAATCTCATGGCATGTCAACGTGGTACAAACGAGTATTGGTACCGTCGTCATGGGGAATTGAAATGTATGCTAAGAAACTTAGGAACTACTACATGGTTCCTCACTCTTAGCTGTGCTGAGAATGCATGGGACGACTTACTTCAATTTCTACGAGAGGCAAATGCAAATATGCAAAATATAGAATTCAAAACTCCTGGAGAACTGTGTTCTTTGGATCCAGTGAATGTATGCAGCTATTTCAATCATAGATTTGAAGCTATGATGTCTTTCATTACCAACAAAAAAAATCCTCCCCTTGGAGAGGTTTTGGATTTCTTTTGAAGAAAGCAGTATCAAGCGAGAGGTGCTCCTCACATACATATGTTGTTGTGGATTACGGATGCACCCAAATTTGGAACAGATTCGGATGAGACAGTGATGAGCTTCATTGAAGAGTATTCAACATGTGCTGTTCCGAAAACTACAGAAGAAAACAGTTTAAGGCAACATGTTTTACGCTTTCAATCCCATCGTTGTGGAAAGTACTGTCGTTGAAAATTCAGAAACAAGAACAAGTTCTACACAAAATGTCCTTTCGGGTTTCCACGACCAGTGATTTCTAAAGGAAGAGTAAATAATTTTATGTCTTCTCTGCGACATACTGTGACGAGGAAATCACCAAAAAATACATACAATTTAAAAAGAAACGAAGAGTCCAAGTACATCCACGACTACAACCCAGTGATTATGTCCATGTGGAATGCTAACATGGATATTCAGTTTGTTGCTGACAACTCTATTGCTGTGGCTCGATATGTTACGTCTTATATCACAAAAAAAGAAAAGACAGAACTGAAGGAAATGTGGGAGGACATTTCACATGAAAAGAGTATAAGTAAAAAATTATACAGTTTCAGTCTGAAGATGTTGTCGCATCGAGAAATTGGAGCATATGGATGTTCTGATCGGTTATCATCAGCAAGTCTCTACGCCAAGTCTAGAACAATTATTTGGGCAAGTCTAGGTCTTGCTACAACACGAAACCGAGTTTTGAAATCTGTACAAGAAATTGAGTATTTGGCGGAGAAAGAACAAAACAGTACAGATATTTTGAAGACAAACCTGTTGGATACATACTATCCAAATAGAAGTAGTCATCTTGAGAATAGTTGTTTGTATGAAGTTCTGCAAAACTATATTTATAAGAGGAACATCAGAGAAGATATCAATAATGGAATATATGCTGTCATTGGGTGTGAAGGATGTCTAGTGAAGCAGAGAAAAGGCCATTTGATTAATCATCGAAAATTGAGTTGCGAAAATCCAGAGAAAAGGGAATTTTACTATTTAGCTCTTTTGCAACTCTTTAAGCCATGGCGTACAGAAGAGGAACTACTTGGAGATTTTCTCTGTTATGAAGATTCTTTTAATGCAACCAAGGATACCATAGAATGTCCTGTTTTTCCAAATTATCTGCAAATGTTGAACGAAGAAATAGAGCAAGAAGCCACAATTTCTGTAGAGATTGCTAGAGACAGTTCTCAAGACAGTCAGAGTTCTACTTCATTGAGTCAGGATCCACTAGGAGGACCAATTATCCAAAATGAAGCTGCCACTGCCATGGATGAGGTGGAAAGAGCTATGGAACAAGCTCAAGATGATGTAGTTAACTTAGAAGATTTGGTGAAACAACTAAACCTTGAGCAGAAACAGATATATGACGAAGTCACAGAACAGATTGAACATGGATTCAGTCATGAGAAAAAAGAGTGCTCATGTACATCATTTAAGCCTGTCCAACTGTACGTGAGTGGAGAAGCGGGAACTGGAAAAAGTTTTCTGATTAAAGCAATTGCAACTTATCTGCAGAAAAGGACTGAATCACCGCTATCTTGTGTTGTTACCGCTCCTACTGGGCTGGCAGCACATAACATTAAAGGGATTACTTTACATTGTTTACTGATGCTACCAGTTCAGCATGATAACAAATTGCAATACCACAAGCTATCTGGAGATGCGTGTTACGAAGTTTCCAGAGTCCTGAAGAAAATGAAACTTCTTATCATTGATGAAGTAAGCATGGTCTCAAATCTAATGCTTGCTTTTGTGCATTTGAGAGTGCAAGAAATTCTTAGAACAGAGTATTGTGTGTTATTTGGAGGGAAACACATTATTGTTTTTGGAGATCTACTGCAGTTGACTCCAGTGAAAGGACAACCAGTGTTTAAAATGGTCACGCATGAAGATACCAGGAAGTGCCTAGGAAGCATTGGAAACGTTAATATATGGTTACATTTCAAATATGCAGAACTTCTTAAAAATATGCGACAGGCAAAGGATGAAGATTATAAAAATATTCTGCAAGATGTAAGAATCGGAAAAGTAAGTGAGCATGGGAAAGAAGCTTTACATGCACGATTAATTTCAAATTTGTATCCAAATGAAAACATTCTTCCGGAGAATATTTTTAAGAAAATTAATGAGAACAAATCTGGGATATGTTTGATGCCAGCTCTGCAAGAATGTTCCATCTTCAACAACAAAATGTTAAAGTTAGAAAATGAATAGATAGTGAAACTGGTAGCTATAGATAAAATAGAGCATATGGGAGCAACAATTCTTTTGTCTGAAAATTTGAAATCAAAATTGGATTCATTAGAGAAGACTATATCTAAAATTGCTGGTTTTGAAAAGACTCTGAATGTGTGTTTAAATTGTCGTATCATTTTGAGAAGGAATTTAAATGTTGAAAGAGGTCTGGTAAATGGAGCAATGGGTCATATTGTTGATTTTGTGAATTACAAAAATAGAGATGGAATTGAAATTAAAAAAATTAAATTTGATGGCATTGACGAAATAGAACAAATTTGTCGTTGTTCAGCTAGATTTTTGCTTGTGAAAGACTTATATGTTCGCCGAAAACAGTTTCCTGTTTGTTTGGTATATGCGGTGACAATTCATAAATCTCAAGGTTTAAGTGTAGATAGCGCTTTGGTGAACATTGGAAGTTCTGTGTTTAAAGAGGGTATGGCATATGTGGCATTATCACGAGTCAGAACTTTATCAGGATTTTACTTGATTGAGTGTGATGAAACAAAGATTTGTGCAGATCTAGATTGTGTTAAAGAATACAATAGGTTAAGAAGAGAGTATGCTCCACATTTGCCTCAATATCCTCTGTTTGAAAAACGTGTGGTAGGCCGAAAAAGAAGAAATAAGAATAATTGCAGTGAGGTAGTAGCAAAAAGACAAAAAGTAGACGAAACTGTAATTGTAAGCAGAAAGAAAAAGGATTCTGTTGAAGATGTTGTTGGATTTCAGTTTGAAAACAGTTCTGGTGTCAATTGCTATGCTAATGTAGTGGTTAATGTTGTTTTTTTTCTTCAAACTTTACAAGAACAGATTGTTGAAAATCGGGATCAAAGATTCTGTTGTTTGTTGAATTCTGTGTTTGAGAAATGTAGCAGTGATAGAGCAAAAATAGAAAGTGTTTCAGAAATTCGAAATCTTTTAGACATATGTTCTGGTCAAAAACAATTTTCACAGAATATTCAGCAAGGTTGTCAGGAATTTTTAATGTATATGTTTGATGTATTGGGAGATGAAGATGTAAATATAAAAAATCTTTTTAGCCTTTCTTATCAATGGCAGCATGATTGCGACAACTGTAGTTTATCAAGTACTACTACAATAGACACCGAAAGATTTATATATTTGACTTTACCAGACTGCAAATCAGTGCCTTTTAATAATCTAGTTAAAGCAGCTGATCACAATATGGTGTGTACCCAATGTAAGTCTGCAATGCTGTCCACATTATTTATACAAAATTATGGTCAGTATGTCATTTTAATGTTCCAACGATGTAGACCTGATGGAGCTAAATTGACAACTTCTATTAAAAATTTCGTGGCTTCTCAGTTATCAATTTCAGGAAGAACGTTTGCAACTGTAGCTATTATTTATCATGACGGTCCTTCAACAACATCAGGGCATTATACAATTTATTTAAAATGTCGAAAAGGTTGGACTAACTGTAATGATACTCATTTGACTTTCAAACAACGTTTGCCTTTTGACTTAAAAAATTCATACCTAGTGTTTTTACAACCAAAATTTAAGTAAAGGTAATTGGCCTATGAAGACGGGAGCAGTTAATAAAAGTTAGCCTGCTTTTTAAAATTATATTGTGAGTAAAAGTGTTCAAGATAATATAAAAATTCTAGTTGTCATATAGGTACTGTAAATTGATCTCATAGTAAGTGATATCAGTATTATAGTAAATGTTGAATATCAGTGAGCCAGAGATGGAAATATGCATATTTACACACTGTGAAAATGTTGTAGGAGCTTTTCTTTCAGAACGTTGGGAAAACGGTAATTTCAGACTTTGTTTTGAGTAATTTAAAAACATACTGATACATCTGACACTATTTGGCCTTATGGAAAAGTGTAGGAATAAGCAAAGAGTCATGACTGAACACAAGAGGGAAATGAAAACATTGAAAAATATTTCACATGTTCTTGGAGCTTTTCTTATAGAAAGTCGATGAAATGGAAGTTTTAGAGAACAGTAGAGTATTTTCCAACGAAAAGGACCTTCATGATGTACTATTTGGCTTAAAAGAAAAGTAAGTGAATCAAAGATTAGTGCACATATGTGATATGTAAGTTTATGTTTTTTTTTAAACACAATCTTTTAGATTATGTTTTTTTTTCCCGCTGTCATATGATGAGTAGTTTGAAGTCACTATTTTTAGTGAAATTCAATATATTCCGACAACAGCAAAAAAAAACTATGTAACATGTTGTACAAGTTATTCTATAGTTTGTATTGTGTAATTTAAATTCTCATTCTCTCTGTTCTGCTGCTTTAGTTCTCTTCCCCTCTCTTTCCTTCTTTTGCTCCCTTACTCATTTTCCTTTCCTCACTCATTGTACTCCACTTCACTCAGTCTTTTCCTTGGTCCCTCTGTTTACTAACTTCCTCACTCCTTTTCCCTCAATCCTTCTATATTATTCTCTCTCCCTTCATCCCTTCACTCTGTGATTGCCCTTCACTCACCCTCAGTCATCCTCCATTCCTCATTCTTGTAAATGCATCCTCAATCAGACTCCTTTTCCTCTCAGTCATTCCCTTTTTACTTACTCCTGTTTCCTGATTTAGTTTTGCTAACTCACATTCTTTTAGTATCTTTCTTACCTTCAGTTCATTTCTCTCTTCTTCTCTTCCACTCTGTCACTGAATGTATTTGCCTTACTCTTAGTAATTTGCTCTTCTTCTATTTCCTTTTCCCTCTTTTTGTCCTTCTACATTACTTTATTTCCCTTTCTGTGTCCTTCGCTCTTACTTTATTTCTGAGTACACATTCATGATTTTTAACCTCTTGACTTGTCTCTTCTATTTTAAAATATATATTTTACTAATTATAACTTATTTTTTTTCTCTCTTTCACAGAAACAAAGTGTAGTAAAAACATGTAATTAAATTTACATTAATTATATGGTAAGTGTGACTAAAAAAATGTAGTTTGTCATCACCCTTTGCTTTAACCTCACTACTATTCTCTCACCCTACCTCACTCCTGTTTCCTTACTCTGCTTCCCTCACTTATTCTTATCCTCCATGTTTACTCCTCTTTCCCTTACTCTCCTACCGCATTCAACTTCTTTCAGTCCCCCTGCTTTACTTCCCTTACCCTCTGTTCCCTTCCCTTGCTCCCTCACTCATTCCCTTACTCGTTTACTTCACTCCTCTCACTCCTTCTCTCAGTCTCTCTGTCCTCACAGTTCCTCACTTCTGTTCCCTCACTCTGTCTCTCTTACCGTCGCTGTCTCTATCCCCTCACTCTGTCACTACTCTTTCATCATGCTCACTCCCTACAACTCACCCACACTCCCTTACTTACCTTTCTTTGCTGCTTTACTCAGACCCTTTCAGTCACTCCTTCCTTTACTCTCAAAAAACGGAATTGTAAAGGGCTCAACTGGAGCAAAAAAAAAAACAGGAAAAAATTAAGGGTTCTTTGGGCACTTGTGGTTATCACCAGCAACGTTGATGAGTGTAATACTTTGCTCACCATAGGTAATTGTTTTACCACAATATATACAAACAATTTTGTATCTACCAAACTTGGTCTGAATGTTTGGGATCATCTCCCTTGCCTCTGGACCCGATTTAGTGGGTTCTTTGCTTGTTGAGGCTCTGGAAGATGTTTGGGGAAGGTTTCTGCACAATTCTCTCACCTCTGCTGCAGAATAGTTATTGGGGTGCAATCGTTGCATGTGGCGAATCATTGTGTGATTCCCAAATGCATATTTTTTGGCAGGGTTCCCCCTGGATAGTACAGCGCCACAGATGAGACAGGTCACATTTGCAGCGTTTACCTTCTTTGCACCCCTTGGCATTTTAAAAAACTCCCATATAAAGTGCTCTTTAGGTTTATATGGGGGATTGTCTTCAGGCAGGAACTGCCTTCTCTCATCCTCCTCCTCCTCGTCCTCCTCTTCTTGTTCACCACCAATGTGATGTTGTGGTGGCCCTTGTGGTGGTGGTGGTGGTGGTGCTGGTGCAGATGCTCCAGCTGCTGCTAATGTAGCCATTTCTCTATCAATAGAAGCAGGTCTTCCTCACTCAACAAAGTGAGAACAAAGTGAGAATGAAGAAAAGAGGTGGGGGCTTTCATCATTTGGAAAACAAAACTGTTCTGAACCAATGAAAAGTGTTATTTTCAGGTCACATGACCGGACGCGCTTACGTAGCGCGATCGTATGCGCTCGGGCGCTTCCGGGTGCGCTGACGCCGTGCCTCATAAGATGCATCACGCGCCTACGCGATACGTCACGATGATGTTTTCGTTTGCGGCAATGGCGCTAACGGGACGCTCACTGGTACGCACACCGGGGCGCGGCATAACACTGCGCTTACCCGTGCGTTCACCGGTACGCGCACCGGAGGGCACCAAGGCAAAACAAACAAAAAAAGAGAAAAACATACATAAAAAATAGTATTACATAAATATACAATATAGGATTTATTATAAAAAATATTATATTTCATAGCTATAGAAATTAGCTATTAAAACACCTATGAAATTCACTGATAAAAACATAGGCTTGAGGCCCTATATATAGTTAGGAATTAGCATTTACAAAACCTATGAAATTCACTAAAAAAAACATAGGTTTCACACCAGTTATAGTTAGGAATTAGCATTTAAAAAACCTATGAAATTCACTGAAAAAACCATAGGTTTCACACCAGTTTTAGTTAGGAATTGAAATTTAAAAAACCTATTAAATTCACTGAAAAACACCATAGGTTTCACACCAGTTATAGTTAGCTGGAAATTTTACTCGCATAAAACCATTGAAATTCCCACGTTATAGTTAGTTGGACTCACTATAACTTGCGCGTGCAATGCACTGCTGATGACGTCACATATTACATCACTCATGACATGGTCAGTGACATCACTCATGACATCACTGATGACACCATCCTTGTGACAGAGTGACAGACCTCCTTTCACTGTAATGTAACCCTTGAAACACATATTCAAAAATAGAAACTAAAATTTTCAAAAAAATTGAGATACCCAAACCAGTTACAACCAATTCAATAATTCCACCATCTATATACACATCCACTCATTCACCAACAGTTCTATATAGTCACTCATACATATACTCACTCATCATATGTAGTGATACACCTATACATCCTCTTACACACCGACAGTCATCCAATAGATACTCTCACACATACTCACACATGTTAAGAAACTATTGTACATCCAATTATTTGCATATACAGCTATACACACACTACCACTTTACTTCTCAGGAAACTTACACATACTTACTCTCTTAAACAATCACTTATAGAAACATATACTAATTTAAACAGGAACTCTTACAATCCCTCACTCTCACATATACTCACTTATATACATCAATATTCACATATACTAGATTAAAACATATGTAGTTACTGATAAAGACACTAGTGAGACAGTCATTCAGTCACTAACACACACATATACACACTCATCCACCCATACAGTCCTGCACATATGCTGTCTTCAAAACACATACAAAGAGAGAGTCAGTCATTCATGCATGTATGTGCTAAGTAATACCCCCAACAAACCACACAAACACTCATACTGATACTAAGAAAAACATCTAATAACCCATATACATACACATGTAGCTACTCACCAACCCATGCAGCCACTTATACACATAGTGAAACACTAATACATATATTTGAATATTTAAACATTACTCTCTAATATATGTATTCACTAAGATACACTTAATAAACCAGTTAACCAATCAATTTAAAAAAAAAAGAAAACATCCATGTAAACACTTATTTAAATATTTATTCTTCCATCAACTTTTACATATACATATATAACACATATTTATTTTTCAGAAAGACACACATTCACTGGATGGTGTCATCAGTGATGTCATGAGTGATGTCACTGACCATGTCATGAGTGATGTAATATGTGACGTCATCAGCAGTGCATTGCACGCGCAAGTTATAGTGAGTCCAACTAACTATAACGTGGGAATTTCAATGGTTTTATGCGAGTAAAATTTCCAGCTAACTATAACTGGTGTGAAACCTATGTTTTTTTCAGTGAATTTAATAGGTTTTTTAAATGCTAATTCCTAACTATAACTGGTGTGAAACCTATGTTTTTTTCAGTGAATATATATATATATATATATGTGTGTGTGTGTGTGTGTTTTTACATTTTTAAAAGGAAGTTTATTTGTTGTATTTGTTAAATTATACATTTAATTACGTATTTTTTAATTTTTAAAGTTAGTATTTAATTCATGTTCATTTTAATATTTTAAAAGTATGTATTTTAAATTCGATATTGAGTACAACTATATTATTGTAAACGATATTTGTTTTTCCCTGAACCAACTCACAATACAGGACACACACAGGACCTCATCTTCACCACAAGCTACAGCATCAAATACAACTCTACCACAATGCTCACATGGACTGACCACTCCAACAGCCACTTTCAAAACAATACACCTCAACTCAACACCCCTACTGGGTTCAGCATTCCAAGCCGCAGCTGGGGCCAAATCGCAGATGCAGACTCACCCAGCACCTTCAGCTCGGAGCAGCCTAGCACCACAGTCAACTTCGACAAGGATCAACAACCTCAACAACTGAATCAATAACTGCGTGGACTCCTTCACTCCCACCAACCCACAAGCAAAATAGAGCAATCAAGCAGGGCAGTTGGTACACAGAAGGCCTCTGAGACACAAAAAACGGTACTGTAAACAGCTAGAAATGAACATTAGAGCCAGCCATGACACCACCATCAGAACTACCTACATGGCTCAACTTAGACACCATCACCAGCAAATCGGACACACCAAGAAGAAAACACTAGTGCCCCACATCAAAGGAAATGCCAACACCTGGAACGACATCTTCTCGATTGTTAACGGTTTCACCTCGCCCTCAGCCACTGTCACCAACATCACAACCTCCCAACAATTCTGCAACAAGCTATCCTACTTCTTCCAAAGCAAACATGTACAGCTACTCTGCCTACCAACCCAACCCCAGATAACCCAATGCTAACTAACCCACCACCAACCAAGACAGCGACCTGATTGAATGGACAACCCACCACCAAAAATGGCACAGCCACTCTAGGACCCCAACGAACCCTGCCCCCACCACATCTACAACCTGTGAACATTACCAGTCTGCACCACCCTGACCCACATCAACTCTTCCATCACGTTTGCCACTTTTTCAGATGAATTGAAACCTGCAGAAATCAATTCATTACTTAAGAAGCCCATAGCTAACCCAAATCAACTGAGTAGCTACTAACCCATCTCCCTGCTTCTCTCTCCAGCCAAAGTGATTGAGAAGGCCATTGTCGAGTAACTCACAACCCACCTCGAACTTCACCATCTTCTAGACGACATGCAGTCCTGATTCATAAAGAACCACAGCACTGAAACAACACTCATCGTGGCCACCCATAATATGAAAATCATCCTAGACCAATGAGAATCAGTGTCCCACATCCAGCTCAACCTCTCTGCGCCCTTCAACACTGTCCCCCATCACACCCTCAGCAGAAGACTCCATGAGATTGGAGTACAAGGATCCGCTCTCAAATAGATCTTTTCCTTGCTCACAGAAAGAGCCCCAAGGGTCAGGCTGCCACCCTTCACCTCAGAGACCAACAAGCCCTTTTCAACCGCTTCAGCCACTCGCCACCATCATCCGATCACAAGATATCACTGTTATTTCCCATGCATATGACACCCAACTCATCCGCTCCGGGATGGGCAAACAACCCATCTGACTAACTACACCAACTGCATGACCATGGTAGCAGACTGGATACGAACCAACTGCCTGCAGCTCAGTCCCGACAATACAAAAGTACTGGTCTTCTGCAACAAGACATCCCCATGGGACTCCACCTGGTGGTCGTGTGAGCTAGGACCAACACCCACACCAATAGACCATGCAGGAAATCTAGGGATCATTATAGATGACAAGCGCAACATGACCGCTCAAGTCAATGCAGTGTACACTTCCTGCTTCTACATCATACGTATGTTGTGAAAAATCTTCAAATAGTGGCCTCAGAACACCAGATGGACCGTCACATGAGCCCTTATCATTAGCAGGCTGGACCTACCGTAACACTCAGTATGCTGTAATCTACAAACAACTCACTCACAGACTCAAGAGCATCCAGTACAGCGCTGCAAGACTTATACTCGGCCTACCGCCCCACACCGAACCCACATTACACCGCACCATAGGAAGCACTACTTGCTGCCCATTCACGAGTGCATCCAAATTCATGCACACATACAAATCCTTGCTCTGGAAGCTGCAAAAATATGGGCCATGTACTAGGTCACTAGTAATGATGATCATCTAGATATGAGAGGACGAAGAGATTTATGGTCCAGTATATAGTCTCCTCTAATCTTGAACCATAAAACAGGGGGTTACACTGTTCACACTGACTATGGAAGACTCCCAATGGAGTCTGTATGTAGTCACTGGGAGCATGTGCTAATTTGAGTAAGTGCCCTCATTCACCCGAAGGTTGCACTCTTCATCATTGGGCATCTTCCACATTGGGCTGATGCTGCAATGCCAAAGGGGCGCACAAGAGGGCGCTTTGTCATAGATCATGCAGATGAGAGGAAGGAGGTAGGTTACTACACAGATGTTCCTTGGTGTGAGACACATTTTTGATTTCCAAGGGGACCTGTATAGCAATTTGGAGGGTCACTGTTTTATTGTTTTTAAATGGAGCACAAATGCATTGACCTGAGTGTCTGTAAACAAATATAATTGAAGGTGGATTACTACACAACCCACTGGGGGAGAGAACCCATACACTCCCTTACAGAAGATTAGGTATTTGTTTATTTTTATTTAAGTTGTATATAGCGCTAGCTAGACCCGGAGGTATCAGAGCACTTTACAATAGGAGAGACCATGATAGTTTCTCAGGTTACAAAAAAGTAAAAAACAAACAGCAAAGTCCGACACATTTGAAAAGTACAATGGAACAATGGAAAACACAGGTACACGTAGTAAAAGAGTAGAGGGGGATCGGGAAGGTAGATGGTAGGATAAATAAGAGCGAGTACAGGTAAGGTAGCATCCAGGGTTAGACCATCGCCACGGGGCCCAAACAGAAGCAGATCAAATTGAGTCGGGTGAAAAACCCACGGGAGGGTTGAGGTCAGGGCACAACAAACGTAGCGAGACAGCTTCACTCACCACGCCAACTACTAGAAGACAACCGAGAAAGGTCATCGGATAGGGTAAAATGGCCGCCTCACCCCACCATCACCACACACAGGCAGTGGCAGAAAAGCAATGGGGAAGCAAGAGAGGATCGCTACAGTCCATCGCTTGGCCACAACCAAGCTTCTGAAATAAACTCCATGGACGAGACAGGCCACAAGCGGAGCTCCCATTGAAAACCTCCCACCTCCTGGAAGGAGGGCTTCGTTCGTGGTTGCCCGTCCAGTGGAGGAAGGCTATCCCAACTCCTAGGGCAGCCAGAGGGGCAGGAACCCAGTGCTCTCTCCCCGCTCCCACCGGGGATAGTCATCTAACGGGGATTGCAGCAGTCACAGCGGGAAAACGTGCAGGGCCGCCATCACGAAGGTAATCCAAGTGCGTAGCTGGTGCGGCGGGATGCAGAGTAGTAGTGGCCGAGACCAGAAGGTAGGTTATAGCCAAGGAATGAAACCCAAAGTTTGATCCCAAGCCCATCTCCTCTCAGCTGCATTGAGCAGCTCAACTGTGCAGTGGGCCATTATCCTAGGATTCCACTGGATGAGTTAGTACTTGTTGTTGTGGAAAGACGACCTCAATTTCGATGATCGCATCGTCCTGGGGAACGCAGAAAGATTATAGCTTTCAAATCCCCAGGGTGGACGAGGTTCACAGGGGGCATTTTTCAGGATTATCGCCAAAAATGCGATCCCTCGCCCAGGAGTTCCTGACCGGAGTTCCTACCCATCGGCCATCTTGGTGCTATCATTGGTATTCCAATATAAAGGTCCTGATGAAATTCCAAGTGATCGATATGCACATAGTCTCTCACTCTGCTTTTAACCTCGCCATAGACACTAAACCCTATTAAATTGAGAAACTCACAAGGTCTTTAGTCATTTTAGTTCAAATTTCTCCAATCTTCTAACCCACTGTCTGGAAAACACACGCAAACCTCAGTCACCCACTGGCTATTAAAAGATCTCCAGTGAGATCCCATTGGACATTGCAGCACCAGCCCAACGAGGAGAAAGCACAAAGATGAAGCATGTCACCTTAGGGTGGAAGAGGGCACTTGCGCCATGATCCCAGTGACTACATACAATGTGAGAGTGACATAGTCAGTGTGGAACAGTAACACTCGTAATGATGGCGTTAGTGTACATAGAAACCTGCGAGGAGCCCCGCTGTGGCCCCTGTTGGCATCTTGGAGGAATGAGGCAATCATGTTCCTCCCCTCGTTTCCACAAGAGTTTTGCAGGTAAAAAAAGGTCTGGTCGAAATCAAATTGGATGCCCAATTATTCATAGCAACAGCTACTCCAAATATGTGCACTATATATTTCTCTACTCTAAACAACAGTGGCCTTTTTTATGTTGGGCTTATAACTATCTGGGTAAGGGACAGACACTGCAGGCCTACTTTAGAAAAGGTACCAAAGCATAATCGTCGGATAACCAGTGGAACATATGAAGGACATCGCGGAACCGTGGCTAATTGAGAGACTTAGAAGTTACCAACCTCCCACCCTGTGTCCCTCCAGTGCACACACACTATTTTGGTGGGTGTTGGCTCATCCCCTTGACCTGAGATAGAGGTCTCCTGCTTACAAGCATATAAAACAATATAAAAAAAATATAAAAATAAAATAAATAATTTATAATATTTGAAAAATGAACAAGATATCACGCTTGTCATGGAATGCTAAGGTATGGAAAAGACCAGTAAAAAGGCAAAAGGTACTCAGTCGTGCTGTTATTAATAGGGCACATACATTTTATCCTAAAGAAACTAAGAGGCAGATTTGCAAGCCCCTTGCGCCTCTTTTGTGCCGCTGTTGCATCACTTTTGTGACGCTACGGTGGCGCAAAAGATGCGCCATGGTGCGGGGTATTAACAACGTGACGCATCTGGGAGATGCGTCATGTTGTAAAGCCCTGCGCCATAAGGAGGCGATCCTGCGCGGGGGGGGGGCGTTCCTGCGCAGTAATGCCTCCTAAAAGTGGCTGAGTGAAATCTACAAGGTTTCACTCAGTCACTTTTGGGACCATGCTGCATCAAAACCCTGCGCCTGCTTGAAGCAGGCGTAAGGATTGACGCAGCATTGAAAGAATAGGACCCCCCAGAGCATTGCTGGAGCTGCGTCGCGCTTGCAACGCATCTCCAGCAATGCGCCGTCTTTACGGCACAGATGCGTGACGCATCTGTGCCGTTTTGACCCCATGGTGCGCTGCATTTTAAATGCGGCCCATCATGGGTGACGGAGCTGCGGCGCACAATTACTGGCGCATCCCTGCTAATTTGCAGGGATGCGCCGGTAATTGTAAATCTGCCCCTAATTTGTTAATTAAAACGTGGAATATCTTTTGGTCCAATTTTTACAACCACAGCCAGTGTTGGTCTAATATTACATAAAAACATAGAGGGATAAAAGACTCGTTGCTTTAGTTTATAGACTCCTCAATTACATGATTAAGATTCACTTTGTGCATGGTCGGCTGCCCTTGGCTTCCTGGTCTGAATGAGTCAGCCATTGTCCTACATTTGATTTTTCAATTTCCAGCTGTGGGGCAGAGTTTGGTTCATTAGGACAAACGTAAATCCGAGGTAGAGAGGTCAGAATATTAAGTTTCAGAAGTTGAGAAGTAGTTGAGAAGTATGGTGCCCGAACAGAAACATCCACCCACAACAATCCAATATTTGGGGTGTGGGGAAGCAGGGGGTGTTTTGGGGATTGGAGTGCTGGGCTAGATTGTAGTTTCCACCATTTACATGTTACCTGACCATCACAGTTCACTCCATTTCCTGATACTTTATGGAAGAAGCTCTGTGTTGGTTTGATGCTGGCGCGACACGAGGTCAGGTAGTATTTCTGAAAGTGGTTCTATCGCTATAACCTTTTTAGAGGCACCCGTCTCTCGGGTACACCCACAAAGTGCCACTACACCACCACCTTGTTTTTTCTCCCAGCACCAGTCATAGAACAAATCTTCAACCCTCTCTACTCCATGCTCCAGGTCTGATGACAAGTGCTTGGGAGTCTGTTGATAAAACAAAGCCCCCTGACAGCACTTCTTCAAAAGACAGCTCCCCCACCATGTGACAGAGCTTGAGCCCACTCAAGGCATGGCTTATGTCAGCTCCTGGTCCGCCTCTGCACTGATGGCCATGGTTAGCAGGAGGTGACCTAAAAAGGTGGCCGTGGAATCTCTCTGCAGAGTGTTTGAGATTAGCACGCCAATTAGCACGCCTTATCCCTCCCGCCTGAGAGAGAGGTCAGTGTGGGGGCCAGCTGGCAGGGACGCTTTCCTCTTCAAGCTGGCCTCATAGATATGGAGTTAGACACAGCAGTGCAAGTCGCTGCTTGCCTTACCCTGCGTTAAGGAGGTATTCCATTGGCGTTGCAGTGGGTTTTCTCACACAACCCCCATGACTTTGACGCTACCCCAGATTTACTTAATCGCGTAAACCTGGGGCAGGGCCGAGAGCAGGCATAACACAGAGAAATATTTTTATTTCTCCTAGATGTTTCCTTTTTTAATATGTGCTGCATTCTGTAGCACACACAGAAAGAGGAAAATACTTCTTGCACAAACATGATCCTGCCTGCAACGGAGGCAGCCTTGCACCATGGTGCAAGGGTGCCTGCATTTGGGCTTGGCAGAAAATTGTGCACCAGTGCAGGAAGAAAGGACAGAAATGCATTGTATTTCATAAATATGGTGAATTCCTGTACTTTCACATTGGCGTGGGGCAGCCCAGCAAGAAGACTTATGGCACTGCCCTACTCTAAATGAGGCCCAAAGACTGGAGGCAGAGGCAAGGGGACTGCTAGTTTCTCTGTAGTGACTGTACTAAGACTAGGGAATATATGCAGCAAACTGTAAGCAGGATTCCCCTATGGCAAATCATGAGCTGGGGGAATGCTAACAGTATCTAGGGGGGTCATAGCAGTGAAGCATTTGGTAACAACTGCTCCCCGCCTACACAAACCATTTGAGTCTAGAACGACAAAGGCATGTACCTTCCACAGTTGACACCACAAATACTTCTAGAGCCACCACACTTCCAGTTGCGTTACCACGGCCCAGCGGTCCCCTCCCCTATGCCCCTCCACTGGCGATAGAAGACATACTAGAAAGCAAGACTGCCACCTGTAAGTACAACATGTTACACAAGGCAGATAGAGTACACTATTGAACACACCTACAAAAACCCTGAATGGTATTAGTCTAGGTTGCCAAAGTTTCTGTGTGAACTTTAGGTCACAGTTTGAACTCTGGCAGGGTCAACTGATCCTTTCAAGACTTAAAAGTGTTACCATTGCTGAGAGAACCACCAATAGAAAGATGCAGGCATTAAAGATCATCGGTGCTCAACGGCTGTATGTCAAGTGTTATAACTCTAGTTATATCCAACAGTAAAACTGCAGTAAACCACTTTTTCCAGAATGCAATGCTCAAGTTACATAACAAAAATGATACGGTCAACCTCTGCAAAAACATGGTGAGGGCCCATAAGTGTCCCATATCTCATCTTATAGAACTTGACCATATTAAGGGCCCCATGACGAGTAGTTCCTCACGCCCCCTCCCCCACCCTTCGTGCCACAGGAACTGCAGGGCTCAGCATTACACCCCCGCAATGGGCTTCGGGCTAGCTGCACCAGACATGCTAGAGCAATGCTAGCTAGGCCCCTGGACAAAAGCATAATGCCCTCAACGCCCCTCCCTACTTCCCATTGCGAGGTGAGTGTGAACTTTGCTGCTCTACAGCAGTGTCTCCTTGTTGTGCAGTAGGCCGGGACAGGAGGCGTAACTGCACGGGCTGGCTCATTGTCATTCTGTATGTGACTAAGGGCCAGCAGACAGCATGACAATGGGTTGGTCGACAGTCTGTGTTCGGTTGGGGAAGGGCTGCTGCAACCACTTAAGTTCAGAGGAGCAGAACGAGCCTCAACATGGATAAAATTAGGAGGAAAAAACACGGACCACTTCTGGCCTCTGCCATCGGGCCTCTGGCATCGGCCGAATGCCGGCCTTGCCAGTATTCGTTGGCACATTGCTCATTTATAGTGCCTATGTTATGTTATGTAGATTTGTAGAGCACACTATCACCCGAGAGGCTATCCTGGTGCTCAGTAGGGGTGAGACTAGCCAAATCTCAGGCCCAGTGAGACTATTATAGAAAAGCCACTTCTTCAACCAACCTCTTGCAGAATTCAAGGCGTGAGGAGGAGGCTTGTATGTGCAGCAGCAAGTAGTTCCACACTATAAGTGCGATGCATGGGAAGGCTTGACCGCCGGATCTAGTTTTCCATGTGCGTGGGATGTGTGAAAGTAGGTGTCCAGTCATACAGAGGTTTCTGGAGAGTTTGTGAGAGCAGGTGCAATTGTTGAGGGATGCTTGCTCAGTTAGCTAGTGCCTTGAAATTGCCTTGCATAGTTTGTAAAGAGTCACTTCTATGTAGCTGTGTGAGTTCAGGTTATGGGTGGGCCATGACAGAGCTATAGAGCTCTGGCCTAATACAATGAAAACTCTTAAAGTGCCTGTCAGTAAGTTATATAGGCATTCAGAATACCTGCTCATCTAATCCTAACAGCACGTAAGAAATCCATGCGGTGAAAGGCTGATGACTTGAAAATGTACATACTCGTCAAGTCACAAGACTCTATCAGTCAACATTCTGTGCACAGCTATTCAAATACAGAACATTTCCCAGTTCAAATATAGGTAAACATCCAATACTGTCCTCAAGTCCACTCTCAAAACTTCCATCAATGGCTCTCTAAGTGCCACAGCTTGACACGGCAAAGGTTGCAAGTTATGGGAGCACCTGGCAGCTGACACCCGTGAGCCCCTTTTGCTCCCAATTGAGGTGTAGGCCACATATCACATCCTTGCTCGTGCATAAAAATCTTTTTCTGAAAGCTTTTCTACTACCTACTCAGCATTTGACAAACTAGAGCCCGATACCTCATATGCTTAACAATACCGCTGTATTACTGTAAATTCTGATCACTAAAACAACAAGCTTTTGCAATACAAACAGTCTCGCCTTTGGGAACTTATATGTACTCATGCACTCATGTACGCCCTATATAATACTTACAAAAGAAATTATAATAATTCCTTACGCATGAAGCCATACTCAATCCCATGGAGATTGAGTCACACAGATACCATGGATGCTGCAAACAGACAGGAACAGGTAATGGCAAAAAACACTACAAATTACAAATCATGTTCAGCAGATAAAAGATGAGTGCCAAAATCAGCGGACGCCGCCATCCCCAACTAAAGATGGTAGTGGCATTTGTAGCAGCATTACAAATGTCATGCAATGACGCCCCCTTAAATATGGTTCAGGGCGAGGAAACCCTACAAGTTGACAGACCCTGGACAGAAGATGGAAGCGGATAGCAAGCAGCCTCATAAGACAAGAGAACCGCACACTTCACCCACTGAGTCAAAGTGGTCAAAGAAGGCTTGAGACCCTTCCCAGAGAGACCACAGGTAACAAACAAGTCATCTACCCATCTAAAATCACTGGTACGATCCAGGTAGATGCCTAGGAGACAGACCCTTCCCTTGACACCAAGTGTAAAAGTTCTTCCAATGATGACTGTAAAAGTACACGGTTGCAGGCTTGCGAGACAACTGGCTGATCTGCGCCACTTCCAGCGAACTACCCTGATCCAACAAGGTCAACCACTCAAGTGCCATATCCCCAGCTTGAGACGCAGGGGAGAGAATGTGCTGAGAAGAGGAGCAATCAGCAGAGAGCGTTGCATAGTAAACCTCCTATTAGGATGCACTTCCAAACCCCGAAGAAGGGGAAACCAGGGCCTCCTGGACCATTCTGGAACAACCTGAAGAATCTACGCCCGATCCAACCGAACCTTCCAGAGGATTGGTGAATCAAGGGAAAGGGGGGAAAGGCAAACAGGAGCCCCTTGAACCATGGGATGGGGAAAGCTTCAACTGCCCTGGCCAATCTCGAGGGGGATCAGACTGCAAAACTGAGGAAGAAGGGCCATCTCCTCTGAGGCAAACAGTACCTGCCAGGGAAGGCTTAACTGGGAGAGAATCTGCCGAGAGAGAAGGGGGCGACAGACACATGGTCACTGATGAGGGGAACACCCTGCTCAAAGAATCCGCAGGCCCATTCGTCTTCCACAGAAGATAACCTGCCGAGAGAGAGAAGAGTTACACTCAGCCCGCAGGCCGATCTTCAGGGAAAGGAGAAACAGAGACCAGGGCATCCCCCCTGCCGGTTGAAACAGGTATGCCTGCTACGGCACCAGCTGATGCCAAAACCGGGCAGAAGGACCAACCCACATCATGGACCAACGCCCACTGAGCAGGAAGGCCAGGTCCAGTGAAAACAGCGACTGCTAGAGCAAGCCACGGTAGGAACAAGAAAGTTACAACAACAAAAATACGTTAAAGTTACTCAACCATGCTAGGCAACAGACCTGAAGAGCAGAAAGAAAAGAACAGGCTGTCTTGGTGAGGTAGTTCACCCTTTATACATGCTGGGTATGCAGTGGCATATTGGGGACAGTATTTGTCCTCAGCCAGGTAATACGTTTCTGTGCAGCAGACGAGTTGCTCTTGTGTAAGGAATGGGACGGGAAGACAGTCGAGTAGGTATTGAACTGCAGAAATGTCACAATTTACTTAAAGGACCGATGTTTGCTTTGCATTTATTATAACAAGAAGATCAATTCTTAAACAAATATTAATATAGATTATTATGAGCTGTGCACTATTCTGCATCGAAAACCCACAAAGAGAAATACTCTGTTGAAATATATTGGCTTTCATCTCCATATTCCGTGCGACACTTTGCTTTTCAGGGAGTTTTTATAGGTTCATAGAAACTGCAATAAAAAGCGGACTATTTCCCTGAAACCGTATCAATGACTAAAAACTGATCACTAGAGGTTTTACAAAATTTCTGGTAATATATTGTTTGTAAAAATATATTGCGACACTGACTTGTTAACTGTGATGGAGAAACTCTCTCTGTCTAGGGTGGTATGTGTGCTGGTGTTCACTAGTATCAGCCATCCTATTAAACAGACTGTGTTGAAGGACTGGAACTTTTTGTGAGCTTGATTGATGCCCCAGGTTGCGTTTTAGAGAGCTGTTAACCTATGTGATTGATGGGTAAGAAAGAACCTATTAAATCTTTCTCTATTTCTGAATTTTAGAGCATAGGACCAATACGCGGACAGCTGAAATATGGTCAACGCGCTGCTTGTGCAAGCACAGGGAATTGTGATAGTTTAAGTGTGGATAAGGGATTTCTTTTTTCAGGCTCATATCTCATGTAATCAGAGAAAGTTGTTTATGGTATCGAATGTTCATATGTAATTCTTTTATGGGTAAAACTACCCAAGAAATGCATAGGATATTGGAGTAACAATGTATGATCTGATGTTAGAAGGTGCATGTACCCCTGGTTTGCACACTGTGTGGGCCATGAACCAGAAGGAATCAGGCCTGCTGTAGCTTCTTCTTGTTGTTAAAAGGGAATACAAGAGAGGGATGAATGTTGAGTCCTAATAAATGTCTCTGGAAGCTTGAGACCTTAAAGTGTTGGCTTACTCTGCAGTGAGTTGGATGGCATTAACAGTGCGATAAATTACTTCTCGTCTTACATGGTGTTGGTTTAGGAATTCTAATTTTAAATTGTTTTTCCTTGAAAATTGTGCTAATCCCAATCTGCTTTACTGTTATTCCTTTTTTAAACTGGACTTGGTGTGATCTAAAGTAGTCTATTTTTGCATTATCCTAAAGGGGCACTTTTGCGTTTGTATGTTTTATTTGTATTGCGGTATTCTGATTAACTCTGGGCGGACAACTACACTACGCTTGCGTAGTTTGTGAAGTTTGTGCTACTTCGCACTACCCGAATTGCACGTAGTACAGTGCAAACACGTGAAGCATAGCATAGCAGTAATTTTTTGCTTGCTCGTGGTCCTCAACATCAAGTTGGCGACCGCGAGCGACCAAAATGACACCCCGGCGAGACTTTTTGGTCGTTCGCAATCAGCAACATCAAGTTGGCAATCGCGAGCATGGAAAATAAACCTCCCGGCGAGATTTTCAACGCGGGGTAGTCAGGTTTTGCATTGTGAGTGGTCACGTATGCTCGCGACCACTCGCGATGAGTAACTACCAGTCCGCGTTGAGAAAGCTGCAGCTCGAGTAAAAAGAAAAACCAAAGGTGATGATGGACGGAGCGTTGACAATACAAACACTCACCCCCAGTCAACTGATCTGGGTTTAATCCATCACCGTTCTTTAGCTCACTCCGCCACCCCAGTTCAGACATGGCTATATGCAAATCAGTCTGACCCTGTGCCTCATGGGAACAGTCCAGCCCGGACTGCCATGCCATGTCTTCCCTGGACCGGAATCAAGCTTCCCAGGACCGGTTTCTGGCATTATAGCCGTCTTCCGCTGGGCTTGCTTGACTCCAGTGGCAAAGTGAGCAAGGGACTCACGTCTGAGCATACCCTGCCAACTTAGGGCGAACAAAGAAAAACCAAAGGTGATGATGGACGGAGCGTTGACAATACAAACACTCACCCCCAGTCAACTGATCTGGGTTTAATCCATCACCGTTCTTTAGCTCACTCCGCCACCCCAGTTCAGACATGGCTATATGCAAATCAGTCTGACCCTGTGCCTCATGGGAACAGTCCAGCCCGAACTGCCAAGCCATGTCTTCCCTGGACCGGAATCAAGCTTCCCAAAACCGGTTTCTGGCATTACAGCCGTCTTCAGCCGGGCTTGCTTGACTCCAGTGGCTACCAGAGCGGCAGAAAACGACAGCTCGCATTGTGCAAGATGCCGTTTTTAATGACGGACAAGCATCCGGCACTGTGCAATCATCGCGAACAGTGCACTACGCAGTTCGCGCAGCGCTACGCATAGCTCGTATTGCGCAAAGTGCACTTTGCATAGCTATGCGTAGCGCTACTTCGCGAACTACGCCCAGGAGGTAATCTGATCCTTTTTCATTCTCTTTCTGTCTTTTATTATAGTTACCTCTTTCCTTTTTCATAGACTGCGCTATCCCAAGTTTTGATCAACGCATGCTATGAGCTGTGAAGAAGGTAATATGTATTAACCCATTCCATGCTGATGATGGCCCCCAGCCGTCATGCATCACGGTGGGCGTGTGCTGATGTGCGGCTGGGGGCCGTCATGAACCCGCCCACTCAATAAAACGGCCGCACAGGCGCTGAATCGCAGCCGCGCCCAAGTGGTTAATTGTTTTTGTTTTCAGCAACTTGTACTGGGTCAGATGACTACACTGGTCATGATGTAATAAAGGCCTGGTTACTATTGCTCCGTCTAGGTGGGTTGGGACAATAGACCCAGTGTAGGGGACTAGGCATGTATTGTTGTCTGTTGATGTTAGTAATTAACAGTCTCTGTTTTGTTTCCCTGTAGGGAGTAAATCTGTACTCATAGTTAGAGATGTCGATTTAATAAACATCCGCGCTGCATCACCACGAAAAGAATTATTAACTTGGCATCATAGATTTGTTTGACTTTATAATACAAAGATATCCATTATTTATAGGTGAATTTTCCCAGGAAATTAGGAGCCGACCTCTGACCTTACGGCCAACAATGCCTTGTTAAATTACTGAATTTCCTGCTTCATTATAGGGACGGTATTATCACACCCATGAGTTGAGGATGCTGAATGTTAGATGCAGGATTCATCAATGTAAGCAGATGGGTGTGTATCTCTGTAATCTCTGCAAATTCTTGTATTTTTTTGTTTTGCTCTGAAACATATCGCTCCATTTCACGCTGCAAGATTTCTAATCCGTTCACTAAAGCCAGACTAAATTGAGTTGTATATTATAAATTCTACTATTCTATAAATAGGCAGAGTGCTGACACTACAAGAGTGTGATTCTCAGCCACTCCTACGATGTAGTGATTCACTCTCTTCTTAGCTTGATGACGAACCCAGATCTGCTACACACTTTTGTGACACCTTTCACAATGTATTTATTTTCTTCTATATTTATTCTGTTTGACTATGAACTATTTTGAATGATTCTGTGTAATTTCTGTCTGTGATGCCATCAATAGTGAATATTTGAAAGTTGCAAGATCACAAGCCCTGTACTGAGGTATGCAGTAATGTTACTGTAACACCAACCCACCATTCTATGGAACTACTGCATTGTGGATTTATGAATGGTTTGTGAATTAGCCCATGTCTTATTAGGTCATCGACAGTAAATTAATTAACGCACTATGGGAAAATTAGACCGTTTTTTTGATGCTGACATCCACAGTGCATGATTTGTCTACTGTGACCGGACGCCTTGGTCCACACCTTCCCTAATATAGATATTTTAGGGAAAATGTATAGATTATCTCGCACATTTCACCTGTTTAGGAGTAATTTGTCTTTAAAGTTAGTGCATGCTGCCTTGCCTCGTGAACCATCTACAAAGCCTTTTTATTGCTGATTTGATGTGTTTTTTTATATCACTACTGCTCGGGGATTCTGGTTGAATTACTTTTTCGATTCAGACTTGTTTTGCTGTGACATCAGTGGTACTACGCGCGTGCTGGGAGGCCTGCGGATGTACAGCATACTAAAAATAAATGAAAGAATTACAAATTGATGCGCGGTTGTATAGAACGTGAGGGATTGAATTCATTTGTGAGTGGCTTGTTACTGTCTGCAGGTGGGAGGTGTGGTGACGCGTGTCTGCGTGTGTGTTCTCGAGGCTATAGTGAGCGCAATCACAATGTGAACGACATTACACCGAATTAATGGCTGGAGAAAACAAACTGAAAGCCTCTCTATGTATGCACACATATAAATGCAATTTTAGAGGTCTTTTTAAAAAAAAAAAAAAAAAGAAGAAGAGGCCTTGGTTATTACCAGACATAAAAAAGTTTCTGCGATATTTGTGTATTACATTATTTCACGGCATTAACTGACATTTATGAAAAATAAGCATTGGCAACAACAACAGAAATAAATAAAAGGCACGGTGACGTGCTAACCTTTGGCCGTTGCAAGGGGAGGGTTAGGGTGACACGACGTAGGACTAGGGTGAAGGAGAGGGACTTACTTAAGAGAGAGAGGAGGGAGACTCCTGCAGATGCATGCACTCTCTAAGAGTGCATCCTGGCAAGGTCAACAAGTATTTTCAATTCAATGCCTTATAGATTAACGTGCAGTCCAATCAACTCAGAAGACTACAATCGGTACAAAATGCCGCTGCCAGATTAGTGCTGGACGTTCCCAAACACCAGTCCATTAGGACTGGGATTCCAGAGTTACATTGGCTATCAGTCGCCAAGCGCGTGAAATTCAAGGCCGTTTGTATCGCACACAAGGCACTTTACAGAAAAGGCTCACAATTTCTTTGGCACGTTTTTAGCTGGTACTCTCCCAGTAGACCACTACGAACGGACAATGCTATCCTAATGCCCACCTCCAGAGTAAACAAGATAAACTGGGGGTGAATTTCCAACATAGTACTGTCAGGACATGGAACTCTCTTCCTCTTTTTCTCAGGAAGATTTAATTCCTGTTTGAATTTAGGAAACACCTTAAAACTTGGCTTTTTAAAAACTAGCTACCAATCTACAACATCGGACTATAAGCGCCTAGACACCTAAGTGCTATATAAATTGTTATTACATGACATAACATAACAAAAGGTCTTGCATTTGCAAGCGTTTAAGCTATTGGCATTGTAAATGTTAATGCCTTTTATTTAAGTGTTTTTAAAACCAACACACACATAAAAGGCATTGTTATTTATAATGCCAATTGCTCCAACTCTTGCAAATGCGAGACCACTTTAATGGTGGCTGCACCTCTTTCTTTAGACGCTGCTTGCCGTATTCAGGTTACATTGAGCAGCGTCTAAATAAAGTGGTGCGGCCAACATTAAAGTGAAAGTGCGGTATGGGAAAAAATAAACAAAGGTTCTGTAGCGTGGCCGCTAAAATTAAAGGGGACCACGCTGGTAAATTAAATAAATAAAAAAGTGTGGCTGCTATAGTTAAAGTGGACCCGTAGACATTACTATTAAAAATATAAAAGCGGGTGGCATGCTGCCTTGTAGGAAAGCACGTGGTGGGTGGAATTGTTAGAAAGTGAAAGACCACCAATCCAAAGATCCAAGGAACACAGAAAACTGTAAAATAAAGGGGCATATTACCAACAAGTAGCGATATTTATCGCTAAATAGGCTTAGCGACGATTTTTTTATCGCTGAGCATCGCCGGAATGTATCGCTGAGAAAACTTGCTATTAGCAACGTTTATCTCCAAAGCGATTAATTTTCCGGCGATAGCTGCGAAATGCATGAATATCGCTGAGAATACAGCGATATTCAGGCATTAGCGACGAACTGCTCTTAGTCATGTTATCCACCTCCCATTGGATAACATGGCTAAGAACTGGCAGGCGTTAGTTTTTGGCGATAGCGGGAATATTTCCATCGATACGCCTGCCTTGCTAATAGGCGATAGCGACGTCAGTCGCTAACAGGTTGGGGACGCCCACTTTGCATGTCATTAGCGATAAATATCGCTGACATGCAAAGCGGGCCCCAAACCGCTCGCTATCACCTAAAAGCTGTCGCTAACATCAGTTAGCAACAACTTGCTAATAGAGCGATAGAATTATCGCCGCTTAGCGGCCGTTTTCGGCCGCTAAACCGGCGATAATTGCCTATCGCCACCCTTGGTAATATGCCCCAAAGTTTCTTTATTTTAGTGGAGCTCTATATAACAGGTAGAAGAAGTAGTCCAGGTATGCAGTTGAATGCCCGAACGGCATAACAAAATGATATATAAATGTATGTAACAGGAATAGTGGAAGATCATTAAAGAAAATAGTGCTCACAGATTAGATAAAGCATACCATGTAACCACACAAGTAAAAAGTCCAGTTCTCATGAGAGGGTACAAATGCAGACATGGAGCAACTACTAAACCTATTTGTCAATCAAAAGCAACAATTTCGAAAGGACAGTAACAGAAGCCAATTGAAAAGATGGGAGAAGGTTCTATTCCATACCTCACTACGGCATGCCTCGCAGACGAGCACATGCGCTGCCCAAGCTCGACCTAAAAAGAGCAACCTCAGGAGCCCGTTCGGACGCCACCAATGGCCTAGGCCTGTTGTAGATTGCTGCAACAGGATGGCAGTCGGCCATCTGTCTACACCCATTCCACCAACATGGGTTGATAGTGTGCTTCTGCTACACCCCCATTATCCTGGCCTATTTTGTCCTAAATGGCTGGCTAATGACACACTGGTGTGCGGGATCGGAATGGGACTGAAAATAAGCAGGGCACGAAATAAGAGTGGCCCTCATTAGCATATCAGGTAGGTAAAATGTGTCACACATTGTCAAATTGGAGGTTTTGAACTTGTAAAGACCCACTGTGTAAATGTGTTGCAAGGTGTGGGAGACTGCATTCATCTCTGCTTGTTGCAGGCGATGTTCCAGGTAGTATTAGGGAAATCAACAGCCAAAAAACAGCTCACACACTGACCTAGGCTAGCTTTCTGGGCACTGCCAGATTGCCCTGTAGGCTAGTGTGACCCTGCTGTTTTGTGTAGTGTATCTGTGCGTAAGTGCAGTGAGGAGTGATGAAGGGTTCAGAGACTGCCAGAGTGGGCTATATTCACCTCCTTATTCCCTTGTCCTGGGCTGGTAGCGTCCTTACTTTCCTGTTGAGGGGGTAGGTAGGGAAGGGGACTGTAGAGCAGGGTTTGCTGTTGACAGGCACCTGACCTAGTGGCTTACATGCAGCATCTTGAAACCTCCATTCTTCTGCCCATATACCATCAATAGGTGCATTAACCCAGTGAGCAAATGTACCTGGACTGGAAGCTGCAATCCTCATTTAACAAAAATCAGTGCAATGGGCACCTTAGCTTCCCAGGCTATTTTACAAAGACTGGAATGGGTCGCATCTTGCTATATCAGGGAAGTTTCTCAAGGGGTTAATGCTCCAACTGGAGATGTTTGAGTTGGAGGAAGAGGTCAGCCTGTAGGTCCAACCTTAATGCACTAACAAATGTAAACACAGGCATTCACAAATGCTGTTCCAAAGAACTGAAGGCACAAATGTTGTTTATCACATTTTAGCCTGTCATACTAGCATTGCGAGTGCTGAGAAAAAGTAACAACAAAAATTGCTTTCTCTGCAGAATGCCTAAAGGAGAAAAAGAACTGAATGTGCAAACATCATAGTTGAGTACATTTTTCAGATTTTGAACAATCCCTCATGCATTCTAATGAAAGCACTTCGTGGACAAGAGATGATACCTCCCCAGCAGATAGCATGAGGTGCGACAGAAATACTGCTCTAGCTGGAGCCAAGCCACCCCATACATATTTTAAAGAACTGCTAAAAATATGTCATCCTGACAGCTGCACTCTCAAGCCAGACCTAAAAAGGGCAGTGTATCTTACCTGGATAGGCCTTTATTAGGAAAAAAATGAAATTGTCAGCTCTAATATATGATATATTTTGTAATTTATGGGCATACTCATTTGGTGCTTATTTAGAATATGTGGGAATGTATGTATATACATAGCCTTTCTATGGAGCGAACCCAGCCAAAAGGGAGTGGACACAGTCAAAGATCGAAGCCTAAAGGCAACGAGTAATAGGAGAGGAAGCTGTGTTGTGATTGGTTAATGCTTGATTGGTTTGATGTTGTGTTCTCTAGGGAGGTGTGTCTTCAACTCTTTCCTAAATTGGAGCAGCGTTGGCGCAGGCCTGATAAATTCGGGGATATTTTTCCAGATCTTGAGTTCCCTTATGTTTTTTTCATACCTCTTAGTCTGCAGTCTGATTGTGTGCTGGCTGCTGGCGTGCCGGAAACCACCAGAGATGGTGAGCCTGTCTGCAAGGTAAGGGGTGATGCTCCAAGTGATGGTAAATGTTGCAGCTGGTTTAGAAGATGGTGCAGGCCGGCAATGGGAGCCAATTGAATACCATCAGGAAGTAGGGGAATGTGGAACATATGGTGAAATATGTGAAAAATAGGATTCAGTTCATTGAGCACTATTTTTACTTTAAGATAAAAGTACTTCATTCCATGCTTGTTAGTACCAAAGCACAAACACAAAGCTGTTTCTAATTCTGCACTAATATTTGGGGAAAAAGAAACAATGCTTGTAGATTTATCTCTATGTTTGCGGAAATGGCATATCAGAAATGTGGAATTACTAGGGAAATTAGTAATTTGATTCACAGTTCTTCCCTGAATTTCATCCTTAGGCTCCCCCTCCCCCACATTCAGCAGGCAGAGTGAGCATTAAGTGATAGGAATAGATGTTTAGGTTTCTAGAAAGTGTACTTTTAAGGGCTAGTAAGAGTTATTGTGGTTCAGGGATCAGTAGAATTGTTAGGGGTTGTATGACCAGATTAAGGGTAGCATTAGGAAGAGGCTTTTTAAGCAGTAGCAAGCGGCTTTTAGGGTTCAGGGAAGGGTATTAAAGGGTATTTCATGGTTTTTGAGTTCAGTAAGGTGTTGTATGAAGTTTTTAGGGTTCAGGGAGCAGTGGTGTGGAATTTGGAGGGTTCAGGGAATGATGGCATGAAGGTGTCATTTTTTAGGGTTCAAGCTTGATAGTGTTTAGGTGTAGTAAGAGTTTTTTGGAGTCAGGGAACAGTCACATTAAGGGTAAGTAAAGGATTTCTAGGGTTCAGGCAACCATATCATTAAAAGATATTAAGGGGTAGAGCTAGGTAGGGTTTGTAGTAGCAAGAAGTATTTAGGGCCAGTAAAGAGTAGCCTTAAGGGGTAGTAAGGGTGTTTTTTAGGTTTCATGGAAGGGCAGTATGAAAGGGCAGTTGAAGGGTTTTAGTGTTCAGGGAAAGATTAGTATTAAGCCACAGTAAGGATTTTTTTGGATTCAGAGTTGGGTAATTTTAAGGAGTAGAAAGGGGGGTTTAGGATTCTGGGGTGTGTAGTGCTAAGTCGTAGTAAAGGGTAGGGAGGCTTAGGGTAGAGGGTAGCACAGAGGAGATGTTAGGAGTTTTTAGGGTTCAGGGAGGTTAACGTAAGGGATTCTTAGAGAGCAGAAGAGTGTAGTGTTAAGGAGCAGCAAGGGGTTTTAGGGTTGAGGCATGGGAACATTAAGGGGTAGTAAGAACTTTTAGGATTCAGAAATGTGTAGCGTAAAGAGGTACTATGATTTTTTTTCAGGAGTCAGGGATGGTTGCATTAAGGGGTAGTACGTTTTTTTTAGGGTTCACATAAGGGTAGCATTAAAGAGTAGCAAGGGGTTCTTATGGTTTAGGGAAGGGTGGAATTAAGGGATAGTAGGGGTTCATTGGGGTACAGGAATACATAGCATTAAGAAGCAGTAAGAGGATTTTAGGGTTGATGAAAAGTAAGGGGTAGTTAGTGTTTTCCGGATTAAAGTGTGGGTAACATTAAGGGAGTTTCTAGGATTCAGGGCGGATAGTTTTAATGGGTTTGTAGGGTTCTCAAAAAGGTAGCATGAATGGTTAATAAGGGGTTTTTAGGGTTCAGAGAAGAGTAGCATGAATATTTAAAATCTTTTAGGCTTCCAGGAAAGGCTGCATTAAGGGTGGTAAGGAGTTTTTAGCGGTCAGGAAAGGGTAGTGTAAAGGGGTAGTCATTTTTTCCAGTTCAGCAAAGGGTCAAGTAAAGGGGTAATATGGGGTTTTTAGGGTTTAGGGAAGGGTTCCATGTTAAAATATCAATTACAAAAATATAGTTTACAAAAATATAGATGTAAAAATATCGATTACAAAAATATCGACTCCCTATACTTAAACAGGTAAGTACAATAATATCGACTCAAAAATATCGATGTAAAAAATATCGACTTTAAAAAATATTATAACTTAAATTAAATAATTAAATATTATTAATATTATTAACAAAATAAATTACATTACATTTATATTTTAACTATTTATAACAAATAAACTTAATTTAATCATTATAAACTTAATAAATGTGTACATATACATATATTTTCTTAAATACATTTGATTATTTTCTTTATTTAATTACTAAACTTTAATAATTATATAAAAATAAAATAAAAATATATATAAAACATTTTGAATAAAATAACATTTTCTATATTTAATTAACACATAAAAGTATTTAAAAATAATAATACATACATTTAATAACAAAATTTAAACATTAGTAGTTAAAACATTTGATAGCGAAGGGGTAAAAATGACTATTCCCACTCCAAAGGGAAAGCGCTGGATAGCGTAGGGGTAAAAATTACTATTTCCACACCAGAGGGTGCAACAGTAGGGAAAGCGCTGGATAGCGTAGGGGTAAAAATTACTATTCCCACTCCAGAGGGTGCAACAGTAGGGAAAGCGTTGGATAGCATAGGGGTAGAAATTACTATTCCCACTCCAGAGGGTGCAACAGTAGGGAAAGCGTTGGATAGCGTAGGGGTAAAAATTACTATTCCAACTCCAGTGAGTGCAACAGTAGGGAAAGCGCTGGATAGCGTAGGGATAAAAATTACTATTCCCACTCCAGAGGGTGCAACAGTAGGGAAAGCGTTGGATAGCGTAGGGGTAAAAATTACTATTCCAACTCCAGTTAGTGCAACAGTAGGGAAAGCGCTGGATAGCGTAGAGGTAAAAATTACTATTCCCACTCCAAATGGTGCAATAGTAGGGAATGCGCTGGATAGAGTAGGGGTAAAAATTACTATTCCCACTCCAGAGGGTGCAACAGTAGGGAAAGCGTTGGATAGCGTAGGAGTAAAAATTACTATTCCCACTCCAGAGGGTGCAACAGTAGGGAAAGCATTGGATAGCGTAGGTGTAAAAATTACTATTTCCACTCCAAAGGGTGCAACAGTAGGGAAAGCGTCGGATAGCGTAGGGGTAAAAATTACTATTCCCACTCCAGAGGGTGCAACAGTAGGGAAAGAGTTGGATAGCGTAGGGGTAAAAATTACTATTCCAACTCCAGTGAGTGAAACAGTAGGGAAAGCGCTGGATAGCGGAGAGGCAAAAATTACTATACCCACTCCAAAGGGTGCAACAGTAGGGAAAGCGCTGGATAGGGTAGGGGTAAAAATTACTATTCCCACTCCAGAGGGTGCAACAGTAGGGAAAGCGTTGGATAGCGTAGGAGTAAAAATTACTATTCCCACTCCAGAGGATGCAACAGTAGGGAAAGCGTTGGATAGCGTAGGGGTAAAAATTACTATTCCAACTCCAGTGAGTGCAACAGTAGGGAAAGCGCTGGATAGCGTAGAGGCAAAAATTTCTATACCCACTCCAAAGGGTGCAACAGTAGGGACAGCGTTGAATAGCGTAGGGGTAAAAATTACTATTCCTACTCCAGAGGGTGCAACAGTAGGGAAAGCGTTGGATAGCGTAGGGGTAAAAATTACTATTCCAACTCCAGTGAGTGCAACAGTAGGGAAAGCATTGGATAGCGTAGAGGTAAAAATTACTATTTCCACTCCAAAGGGTGCAACAGTAAGGAAAGCGCTGGATAGCGTAGAGGTAAAAATTACTATTCCCACTCCAGAGGGTGCAACAGTAGGGAAAGCGTTGGATAGCGTAGGAGTAAAAATTACTATTCCCACTCCAGAGGGTGCAACAGTAGGGAAAGCATTGGATAGCGTAGGGGTAAAAATTACTATTCCCACTCCAGTGAGTGCAACAGTAGGGAAAGCGTTGGATAGCGTAGGGGTAAAAATTACTATTCCCACTCCAGAGAGTGCAACAGTAGGGAAAGCGTTGGATAGCGTAGGGGTGTAAATTACTATTCCCACTCCACAGGGTACAACAGTAGGGAAAGCGCTGGAACCCAAAACAATAAAAAAAAAACCTATCAAGTTTTTTATTACATTTAATTACCAATATAAACATAAATAATATATACATTTAAATATTTTATTATTAACAAAGACAATAAAAATATATATATTTACACATTATTTAACACTATAACATCCACCACACACCTCAAAATAATTACACAATTACATTTAATATTTACTAATTAATGATAATTAAATTATTTTTTTAATTAATTAATTATTTATTTGACAGATTTCACACCATATACACTTATAAACACCACAACACAAACTTAAATTTAATTACACATTTACAATTAATAATTACTAATTAATTAATGGTAATTAATTTATAAAGTATTTAATAATCAATCAATAACAATGTAATTACTTCACACCATTTACACCTATAAACTCCACTACACACACCTAAAATTAATTAAACAATTAACATAATTAATTAACGTAATTAATTAATTAACATAATTAATTAATAATTGACTAATTGAAATTAATTAACAAATAATTATTAAATTAACACATTAATTAATCATTTAATTAAATTACTTCCCACCCTATTCCCCTATAAACCCACAACCCGCTACGGAACTAATAACACAAAATTCAACATAATATACATTAATAACTATTAAAATTAAACAACATATATTAAAATGACAAACAATTCTCATTAAAAACACTAAAATTAATGACATTATTAAAAAATCGATCTTTTTGTAAACTATATTTTTGTAAACGATATTTATTACAACTATATTATTGTTATCGATATTACTTACCTGTCTGTCGATATTATGGTCAAACTATATTTTTGTTATCGATATTTCTTCAATTCGATATTTCTGCGGGGATATTTATGTCAGACGATATTTCTCTGACGATATTCCTGCTCTGCACCTTAGGGAAGGGTAGTTGTAACGGATAGTAAGAGCTTTTATGATTTAGGGATAGATAACAATAAATGGGGTTTAATGGGATTTTAGGATTCAGGGATGAGTAGTGTTGTGGGGTAGTAAGGTTTTTATTTGGGTTCAGGGATATGCAGGTATTATCGTGCCTGTGACTTCTCAGACCCTGTACTTTGCGAGGTCATGCGATTCCTGGGGCTCAGAAGATGCCATACGAAACTCACAGCTACATGCTGCAAGAGTCCCTTTTCTGTTCTCTACCCCTCATACTCTTGGGCTCCTGGCTGCTGCTGCTTCTCTCTTCAACTTCAAAATGGCAATCACCTGCCCGAGGGTTTGCACCTGTCTTTTAAGGTGACTGTGCGGCTAGTTCACTTCAGGTTATCGTTCTCTTTTTTCTTTCCATCGTAGCTACTCAACTCTTTGGTTTCTTCGTGACTTTCCTAATCCATTATGTCTTCTGTCAGGTGGTGTTTGATGTCATTTTCTTTTCCTTTTCTATGTTAAGGCCCCAGTCTGATTGGAGGGTGACTAGCAACAATGCTGTGTCCCTTTGCTAGTTTCCTCGCTCCCTCCATTTGCAGATCCTGGCTCTTCATTCTTGAGGCTTCTACGTCTGGATTCCTGTCTTGTGGTTTCTTGAACCCTGTGAGGACTTCATCAGCAAGGAGTTTAGTTTTTTTTTTGTACGCATTAAGATTATTCCTCCTGTGTAGGTGGCAGCGTGTCAAGGGCTGTTGCCTTCTACATATTCCAGTGTGTGGTGACATTGTGGTTTCCGGAAACAGTTGCCCTTACCCTGGACAATGGAAGACCTGGCTCTGTATCACAGGTAAGTGTCCAGCCCTGAATAGGTATAATGGTTGTCAAGTTTTTTTAGGGTACCAGAACCAGTAGCAAAAATGGATAGCAAGGATTTTTAAGTTTATGGTAGAGTAGCATTAAGGTATAGCCAGGGTTTTTTTAGGGTTCAGGAATGGGTAATGTTAAGAGATAATAAGCTTTTTGGGTGTTAAGGCAGAATAATGTTAAGAAATAATAATGGGGCATATTACCAAGGGCAAGTATCGCCGCTTTTCTGCGAATTGTGCCGAGAAAGCGGGGATACTGCTAGAGCCCTATTAACAAGGGCATTTTAAAGCCTGGCGCAAGCCCACTTTGCATGTCGACGATAAACATCGCTAATGACATGCAAAGTGGGCGTTCCCACGTCCAACCACATGTAAAATGTGGTTGGAGGTGGGAACACCCTATTACCTAGGCAGGCGTTTATCGCAGGTCTCCGAACGCCTGCTCTGACCAGGTGTTAGGGCATTGATAACATGAGGGAGTGGATCATAAAGCTGAATCCACCCCCCATATTATCAAGGAACACATTAGCGCGTGAAAACAACGTTTGTTTTCATGCGCTAATGTGCCATATCGCCGACTATCGCCGGATTTCAAATCACCTACGTGATGCGCATTGACAATTGCGCGCTAAAAAGGCGATGTATTCCGGCGATAGCCGGCGATATGGGGATGTGCTTTGTGCGTTTACTAACGCACTTCTTGGTAATATGCCCCAATATTTTTTATGATACTGCAGGGTCGTTAAAGGTTTTAGTTGAAGGAAGTGTTGCATTAAGGGGTAGTTAGGTTCTCAGGCTTCAGGGGTCAATAGCATTAAGGGATAATCAGGGTTTGTAGGATTCATGGAAAGGTTGAGGTTCCGTGACGATTTTACTCGTGTTTGTAACATTGTCGTAAATACATAATTTTGGTATCAGTGGACCGCAAATGATCCATTTAGTATATCCTGGTGTTTTCGCTATGCTACGAGCAAGAGCACTCCAGTTACAAACACATTTCTGTTCTACCCATGGCATCCATCTTAGAACACGGAAGCCATTTTGTATTCCTTGCCCTCACATAGTCAATGGACACACAAAGACCTCTTTTCATTTAAGGACACGTAGACTTTAGCCGGCGATTCACCTTGCGAGTGACACGTGCACCTTAGGCCAGCAACGCTGTAGCAGCATGACTCGGCAAGAACTGCCTCCCCAGCCTGAGGCCAGTCCTGCTATACTGGTTCTTGTGTTCGTTGGCCTGATCATGATTAGGCGGCCGAAGCTGGTAACCGTGCCCATTTACGACCCACAAACATCTCTTATCCTGTCTTTCTATCTTCCACACCTGGCTCTGCTCCTTTCCTTCTGGGCCTTTATTAGGGGGAGGTAACGAAATTTACGATGAGGCGGTCCGGGTCTTGAATGAAGAATTGACATGGGATTATGATGAACTAGTGGGAACCCCTCATTCGTAATGTTTTGACATCAGATACTGTTGACGATTCCTGTGCAAAACGCCAAATATTTATTGTTTAAGACACGAATGTTTAGAACTGTGGTAACATGTAAAGAATTTGCCCCGAGCAGAATATTTAGTATATAAGGAACAACCCTCTTTGTACAAATTGAACAGGCTCTTAGACACTGCCCGTGTGCAGTTTCTGTGACTTCTGTGTCCCTGCAGTAATAAACCTTTGGTCTTTGACGCCACCATCGAGAAGCCCGTGTTTCTGTTTGTTTGTGCACCGAGACAGGTTGAACTCCGGGGTCTTCGGGTGTTGTCCCTGACACCTCTGGACGGAACCAAAAAGTCCAGAACTCCAATTGGCGCCCAACGTGGGGCGACGTCATTCGGTACCGGTCCAAAAGCCTGAAGAGTTCGAGGAGCTTCGTGTGAAGATTTCAGAGGGAGGCGCCCCACTTCATCGATCCCGGCATATCGCAAAAGTGGCCCCGACGTTCTCTTCCACGAGGGTTCCCGTTCAGACGGCTGCAGTGGTCCGTTGCCTTGACCGTCGCCCTGTCTTGGACCCGAGGTGCAGTCCTTAGTACGGCGAGACGTGACGGGTTTCTCCTTGGTGACGTCTTCAGTACCTCAGTTAAGTATTTTGTGAGGGTTGCTCCTGTTTGGATAATCCTTTTAGTTCTCAGTTCAGTTCAGTTCTGTAAGATTATCACTGGTTATTCTGGTTACGATAATCATTCTGTTCAGTTCAGGTATCGATACATTTGTCAGTTCTGGTAGGCCTAAGTTCTTGGTTCGAGTGCGCATCTTTTCTGTTTGTGTCTTGTTTGTTTTGTGTTCCGGATTATAAAATGGTAAGTCGGAAAAATTGTATGTTGTCTTGTTTTAGTTGCAACAGTGATTCCCAGTTGGAGGACTCGTGTTTGGTTCCTCCGATTGGAACTCCCCTTTATGATCTATATTGCAAATTTGGTGTGGGCCCTATCTCTTATAACGAGGTATGGATCCGCTTCACAGAGAAAGATGGTGTCCTTAGTTGGCCACTACATGGTAGTTTTGAACCTGAAGTTCTCGATAATCTAGAAAGAAGGTTGTTTAAGAAGAAAGCCCGGCCGGCAATGTTTGATTCTTTCCGTTATTGGCGAAAAGAATCTAAACAGAGAGAAATTAAAAAGTTGAAGAAAGAACAGAAAGAGCAAGAGTTGACTTTAGAACAGTCTGCTAGGCAGCTGCAACTCAACGAGTCTGAGAAAGCGATGGAGGTGGCCGATAGAGAGCGTAATTTAGCGATAGACAAGTGCTATCCTGCTTTACCATCGAGTACGGCTAAGATAGTAGAGGACCCTGAAAAGGATCCCCTGTTGTCTTACTTGTTACGATCACCCCCACCGTATGCACAGGGTGCTACGGCTCCACCTATACCGAATGTTCAATTACCGGTTGCTGGACAACCTGGTGTCCCTGTTCCCGCTCCCCTGAATCAAGTTCTTGTACCTCCTGTGGTCAATATTAATGTTCCATCGACAACCCCTCTTCTAGGGTTGCCGACTTCTTTACCTATGCCTGTGTCGCTCACACCTGCTACTTCACAAGCTATTTTTCCTGCTACTCCTACTGTTCCTAATCTATCTGTTCCAACTGCTACTCTATTTACTGCTTCTGCTAATATTATGACTCCGCTTTCTGTTCGTCGGAGAATCACTGATTCTGTCTCCAATATTCTATCTCCCTTCTATAAAACTCTGATTAAGACTCCTACCTCTGACTCTGTGCAGAGGCGTAGTCAGCTTCCCAGTACTGAAGAAAGAGGAATATTAGATTCCACTGCTCTTAGATGGGTTTCGAAAGTTGGAAGATATAATGTACAAGATGTATTAGATACATTTATGCAATGGAATGAACCGACACAACGATATGTGTTCGATGAAATGTGTTTCCTTCTACGTGAGGAATTGGAAGAGGATGACCCTGAATCAAATCTAGAAGAATTAATTAATGTTCAGAAAGAGTTTGCTGCAGGTATGATAGTCGGTCAAAATATAAAAGAAGCGATGGAACTGGTTCTAAGTTATAGAACCGACTCATCCCTTCGTTCACCAAGAGAGTTAGGGAAACGCAGTACGAAACAAAATCGTCAATACCCAATGAGAGAGGTTCCACCAATTTGGCGTGAAGCTGTGCAAGCTAATGTAAACCTTGGTATTGCAGCCGCTCCGGCCCAATTCCAGAGAGTATGGATACATATTCCATGGAAGCGAGCTGAAGTGTTAGCAGTGAAACAGGCCTTGCCAGATCCGCGTAAAAATCCTGCAGGGTACTACAAAGAGTTGGCTCAAACGGTTGACGCTTGTGTATTGAATCTTGCTGACATAGATCTGCTATTTGGTAATGTAGTACCGCAACCAATTTGGGCTAAAATTCGTAAAGAGAATCATCCAGTTGCCCTAGGTGGTGACTGGGCAGCTATAATTGCAGCGGATGGTCAACAAATAGGTGGTTCCAAACCAGAACCCCTAATTGCTAATTTGCCTGGTAGAATAATCGATTTAATGAAAACCCTGATGCCAGCATTACGCGTTAACTGGGACAAATTGTCCGCGTGCAAACAGAAGAAAGACGAAAGCGTCTCGGACTTTTTCCACAAGATTCGAGGAGACTTTCGTGGATCATAGTGGTCAGGATATGAGCACAGAAGGAGGCCAGAGATTATTTGTTGATACATTTGTGCACAATCTGTTGCCAGAACTTAGTGGTAAATTAAAGAATTCTGAAAGTGCGTGGGCTGTCTCTACGACTGCGCAAATACTTGCGACTGCCCAGTACTATGAAAATAGGGATAAAGAGGAGAAGGAAAAATCAGATAAAAAGACGAAAGATTTAAAAACTAAAGTACTTTTACAGCAAGCTTATCCGCCTCGCACGAATCAGACTAATATGCAGCAAGGGTCATATCAAAGAACGGAATATAACTTTCAAAGACCACAATACCAATGGAATCAATGTGCTTATTGCAAAGTGGAAGGTCATTACAAAAATGAGTGTCCAGTTCGGGCACAAAATAATGCAGCGGCAGCTCAGAGAGGTCGTGGTAGTTCTATGCAAAACTCTAGAGGTCGAGGACGAGGGGCTATGCCTCCGCAGACGAGTGATCGCCCTTCTAATTATTTCGACCAGCGAAATGGACAATCTGCCCAACAGAATAGGTCTCCACAATATCATGTTGAAGACTATTATGAAGCTAGTGAGGAAGGTCAGCAAAGTGAGTACTAGGACAGCCATGGACAAAGAGAGGGAGTAGTATCAGTTCCAGTAGATCAGAGTGGGCCTTATGTCGCAGTAGCAACATCAGGTATAGTCGAACCGTTTCTGTTGGATACTGGTGCAGCAAAAAGTTCTATCATACATGCGAAACTCCCTGGCGCACCTTTGTCTGGCTCAACAAACGTTTCAGTAGGTTTTTCGGGCGCCCCTGTTCATAACCCTGTTTCTGGTCCTTTGTCGATTTCTGTTGGACCCTGTCAATTGAAAGCACCCCTGATTTTGACGACAGGTTGTAACGAAAATCTGCTTGGTTTAGACTTGTTAAAACGCCTGTACGCGACATTGTACTGTTCTCCAGAAGGAGTACAGCTTACGTTGGGTAAAAGAATAATCTCTCCGATGTACTTGTCGATGGATGCGCTCCCACCAGAGCTGCGTTCACTCCCTGATACTCTTTGGGCGACTGGTCCTAATGATGTAGGTCTATTGGAAATTCCACCCTATGTAGTAACTTTGAAAGCAAATGTCAAACTTCCACGAATTCCACAATACAGAATCTCTAGTGAAGGTGAGCGTGCGCTCCTACTGATAGTGCATGATCTGATTGAGAAAGACGTTATAGAAGAAACTAGAGGTAATGTCTGTAATAGTCCTGTACTGCCTATTTTGAAACGAACTGACCCTACAAAACCTCCAGTATATAGGTTTGTAATTGATCTCAGAGAGGTTAATAAAATTGTGATCCCACAGTTTCCTGTGGTTCCAGACATTACTGCATTGTTAACGTTGATTCCTGCTACAGCAGCATGGTTTTCGGTTGTCGACTTGAAAAATGCCTTTTTCAGCATTCCGATAGCCAAAGAAAGCAGAGATATCTTCGGTTTCTCTCTAGGAGGACGAAGCTTTAGGTTTAAACGCGCTCCACAAGGCTATTGTGAAAGCCCATCCATTTACAGTCAAGCATTAAAAAGCCAGTTAGATTCCTTCGTACTTCCTCTTGGTTCTGCTTTAGTACAATATGTCGATGATCTTCTGGTGGCTGCTGATGACAAGGAAACTTGCAAAACAGCTACGATTTCTTTATTGCATCACTTGTCAGATTTGAATCACAAGGTGTCACCTTCAAAAATGCAATACTGCTGCCAAGAAGTGACCTACCTAGGTCATCTCTTGTCAAAGGAGGGAAGGAAGTTGACCCCAGAGAGAATAAAAGCAATTACACAGATGAATGTTCCTAGCACGCAGAGAGAAGTACGTGCCTTTTTAGGTATTACCTCATATTGTAGGCAATGGATCCCAAATTTTTCTCTTTTAGCAAAACCATTGGTAGCTTTGACTGGGAAAAATGTTCCGAGTCCGGTACCATGGTCTGCAGAATGTCAGCAGAGTTTTTCTGAGTTACGAAATGCACTGTGTTCAGCACCTGTATTGGGTACACCCGACTACAGTAAGCCATTCACGCTCTATGTCCACGAGAGAGAAGGTTGTGCATTGAGTGTTTTGACACAGAAATTTGGTGATAAACAACGCCCTTGTGCGTATTTTTCATCAACATTAGATCCAGTAGCTAGAGCGTTGCCTAGTTGCTTGAGAGCTACAGCCGCAGCTGCAGCTTCCATTCGACAATCTGCTGGTTTAGTAATGAACAACATGCTAGTGGTTATGGTTCCTCATGCGGTGGATACACTTATGAACCGAACCAAGACGCAACACCTTACCAGTGCTAGATTATCAGGTTATGAACTGACACTGTTAGCTAGTCATATTCAGATCAAAAGATGCAATGTATTGAATCCAGCAACATTGTTGCCGACTAGCCAAGAGTCGAGTGATTCCGAACCACACGACTGTTATTTCAAAACTGAGGAAGAAACAAAAGGACGTATTGATCTAAAAAACACTCCGTTATCAGATCCAGATGGCACGCTGTATGTTGATGGGTCTTGCTTCAAATTGGAGAATGGTGATGTGACTGCTGCTTATGCAGTAACGACCTTGAGTACGATTGTGGAGACTGCGAGAGTGAGTCAGAATTCTGCCCAGGCTGCAGAATTGATCGCGCTAACAAGAGCGTGCGTTTTAGCTAAGGGAAAGAGAGTGAATGTGTTCACAGATAGTCAGTACGCGTTCGGCGTGGCCCATAGTTTTTGCCGTTTGTGGAAAGAGAGAGGTTTCATTACGTCCCATGGGACTAAGATTCAACATGGTCAGCTAGTTAATGACTTGTTGGAATCTCTAACCTTGCCGACTGAAGTTGCGATTGTGAAATGCAGTGCTCATAAAGCAATCACAGATGATGTTGGTCGTGGGAATGCTTTTGCCGATGAGACTGCAAAACAGACAGCTAGAAATATGATGAGTAGAATGTATGTTGCAACGTCTGCAAGATGGATTTCTGAATCTGGAATGTGTGAAGACTCAGTGGAAAGCGTGAAGGAAATTCAGAAAGAGGCGACTGAGGAGGAAAAACTTGCATGGAGAGAGAGCACGGGTAAATTAGACTCGAGTGGGTGTTGGATTGACTTGTCAGAACAACAGTGTTGGATGTTGCCTGATGCGTATGTGCTTGCCGTAGTGACGATGGCACATGGAACAGCGCACATCAGTTCAAAAGGGATTTGTAAGATGTTGGCTCCGGTCTGGAAGAATGATGGGATTAGTAAGTGTGCAGAGAGAGTGGTGAGAAATTGTATGGTATGCTTGATGCATAATCCTGGCAAGGGAATCCCCACACCTACAGGTCACTTCGCTCCTCCTTCCTGCCCCTTTGAAGTGATCCAGCTAGACTTCATTCACATGGATCGTTGTAATAACCTGAAATACGTCCTAGTGGTAGTTTGTGCTTTCTCCAGATGGATCGAAGCATACCCGCTAAAGGACAATACTGCCTTATCCACTGCCAAAATTCTTCTCAAAGAATACTTCCCCAGATACGGAATGCCACGGATTGTATGGTCAGATAACGGAAGTGAGTTCGTAGGGAAGGTTATGCAGAGTGTGTGTGCCGGCCTAGGGATTAGACAGAAGTTTCATAGTGCGAATCATCCCCAGTCCGCGGGTTTAGTCGAGGGTTACAATGGCACCCTTAAACTGAAACTTGCTAAGATACAAGCATCCACGGGTTTGTCCTGGCCAGACGCATTGCCGTTGGCTTTGCTATCAACAAGAGCAACCGTACATTCTAGAGTAGGGCTTAGTCCTTATGAAATAGTTTTTGGCCGTCCTGCAAATGTTTGGGGGGTACCTAGACCAAAAGAATTCAAGCAGCTGGAATACCCAATGTTAATTGATTACCTTTTCGACTTGACTGCTAAATTGAGTCTTATTCACCAACAGGTTTTCGATGCATTGCCAAAGCCACCGGAGAGTCCAGGCCATCAGCTGAAACCGGGTGATCAGGTGGTCATCAAAAATTTTGCAAGAACAAAAAATCTTCAGCCCAGATTCATTGGCCCTTTCCAAGTCCTACTAGCAACGAGAACTGCTATTCGTGTGGCCGGAAGGAAAAACTGGATCCATACGACACATGCCAAACGTGTGCCTCTGCCACTTCCTTACGACAACTGGGTAAAGAAAGGAATCGGTGCCTCTGAAACGGAACAAGTCCCCAGGTTCATACCTTTCAGTGATGCAGAACTGATCACGGATTCACCAAATTCTGACTCTCCTCCTGAAACTGCTCTTTTGAACCCTGAACATTTGCCATCTGCACCAAAAGAACATTTGCCATCTGCGAACGTGAACATTGCAACGTCAGCTGAAAATACATTGTTTCCAGATCAGACAGCTCCTGCAAAACTGAGATACAACTTACGTTCTCGCAATATGGACAAATAAAGCAGGAAACTGCCTATTTTCAGATTTGAATTTGCTATACATTGCCTCCAGCCAGGAAGTTTGCTAAATACTTTGTATTGTTTCTTTTTGTTTTAAAATTGCCTTGCCGTCTGGGTAGCCGTAGGGTCGTGGCTGTGTGCCTAGTTGAATCTGCAGGGGTCAGACACAAGGTCGATCTTTCTGTTAGTTCTGGGAACTCCCAGGGCTGATAGAGGCATTTTCATCTACGTACACATCATCAGTGGTCGCGAACGGTCGTAGAAGATGGAGCTTCCTGAGCTGCAACGAGAAAATGTAATTTATGTTCGCAGAAATAGACTGTACAGAATACTTCACAGCAAATGCTTTCTAATGCAATGTGCAGTTACATTTTTAATTGTTTTGATAACGTTGGTGGGTGGAATCGTCTTTGGTGTACATTTGATTTTTATGCCAGTAACTACAGTACCTCCCCTTGATCCTACTACTTCTACGGTTTCTTCTATGCATTCTTTTCACTCATTTCCTGAACACGAACAAGCTCGACGCTCAGAATTTATTAACAATACATTTGTACAGCTCTTGCATCAACACCAACTGATAGTTAATACTACAGACTGCTGGGTGTGTGGCTTGATACCTCACACTATGGAAAAAGGCATTCCCTATCTAGTCTTGCCTTTTAGCTACAATGGATCATTTCAGGCCTTTCAGACCATTTTTTCATATGCCCTTGAGACCTATCCTCCGCGCCCACCACGGTCCACTAAATACAACTCAGCCAACAAAGCTTTAGTCCAGGGAATTATTGACATGATTAAAGACGTCAATAATACTCCATCTTACCCTAGAGATGAATTACGGGTGTATTTGAGTTGGAACTCTACCGAGTATCGCCTTAGTTTGGGAGAAAGCAAGCGTAAAAGCTCCACTTCAGTTTGGGTCGTGCCTCACCGAGGTCAAGTCTGTTTGCAAGGAAATGGGAGAAATCCGAGAGCTCAGCTAGGGAGGAGTGAGTGCGTTGAGACTTACGTATTTCCGTCTAACTCCTCCCCTGCCTTTCTGACTGCTAGGGGTACCTACTTCATCTGTCAGGACAGAGCATATACATGGCTGCCTGCTGACTTTTCAGGTTCATGTTATATTGCTCGATTGTTACCTCCGACATACACTGCTTCTTCAGATTATCACAAGACCAGAGTAGCAAGAGGTGTCTTCAGCAAGGAAGATACCGCTGGTCAAGAAGCTGGAGACTTTTTCAAAGGTTTCCTTCCGTTTTGGGGGCCTATGGCCAATAGTAGAAATCTACGTCAACTAACACGGGTAGTTGAATCTACTATTACAGAAACTGCTGGTGCCCTTAGTAACTTAACAGCTGAGCTTCAGGCGGATCGTCTCATGACGTTGCAGAACCGTATGGTTCTAGACGTAATACTTGCAGATCGAGGTGGGGTATGCAGAATGATCCAATCGAGCTGCTGTGTCTTTATTCCAAATAATGCTCCAACAGTCTATGAAGCGATCTCTAAGCTACACAAGATTTCCGACTCTATACACGTAGATAAGGGAAACTGGTCCTTCATGGAGTGGTTTTGGACTCTGGTATCAGCGTGGGGATGGAAGGTTCTGATGGTCATTGGTGTCATCCTAGTATTTCTGTTCTCGTGCTGTCTTATTATCCAATGTGGTCCCGCTCTGTGTAGTCTCTGTGCTGCAACCTGTTTCAGAAAACCACCTGCATTAGGAGAAAAGGCACGAGACAGGATGATGATACAACAACATGTCACTGACCTAATGAGCATAGAATTAGACTCTGACTCTGATATAGACTGAGTAATTGCCTATGTAAGGGCAAAAGGAGGGTCTGAGGTTCCGTGACGATTTTACTCGTGTTTGTAACATTGTCGTAAATACATAATTTTGGTATCAGTGGACCGCAAATGATCCATTTAGTATATCCTGGTGTTTTCGCTATGCTACGAGCAAGAGCACTCCAGTTACAAACACATTTCTGTTCTACCCATGGCATCCATCTTAGAACACGGAAGCCATTTTGTATTCCTTGCCCTCACATAGTCAATGGACACACAAAGACCTCTTTTCATTTAAGGACACGTAGACTTTAGCCGGCGATTCACCTTGCGAGTGACACGTGCACCTTAGGCCAGCAACGCTGTAGCAGCATGACTCGGCAAGAACTGCCTCCCCAGCCTGAGGCCAGTCCTGCTATACTGGTTCTTGTGTTCGTTGGCCTGATCATGATTAGGCGGCCGAAGCTGGTAACCGTGCCCATTTACGACCCACAAACATCTCTTATCCTGTCTTTCTATCTTCCACACCTGGCTCTGCTCCTTTCCTTCTGGGCCTTTATTAGGGGGAGGTAACGAAATTTACGATGAGGCGGTCCGGGTCTTGAATTAAGAATTGACATGGGATTATGATGAACTAGTGGGAACCCCTCATTCGTAATGTTTTGACATCAGATACTGTTGACGATTCCTGTGCAAAACGCCAAATATTTATTGTTTAAGACACGAATGTTTAGAACTGTGGTAACATGTAAAGAATTTGCCCCGAGCAGAATATTTAGTATATAAGGAACAACCCTCTTTGTACAAATTGAACAGGCTCTTAGACACTGCCCGTGTGCAGTTTCTGTGACTTCTGTGTCCCTGCAGTAATAAACCTTTGGTCTTTGACGCCACCATCGAGAAGCCCGTGTTTCTGTTTGTTTGTGCACCGAGACAGGTTGAACTCCGGGGTCTTCGGGTGTTGTCCCTGACACCTCTGGACGGAACCAAAAAGTCCAGAACTCCAAGGTACAGTTAAGGGATCTGTATGGTTCAGGGAAGGGTGGGGTTAAAGGGTAGTAAGTAATTTTTTAAGTTCATTGAAGGGTGACATAAAGGGGTGGTAAAGGGTTTTTGGGGTTAATGGGTAGGTAGGTGTTAGGAATGGGTGGGATTCTTTTAGGGTTCAGAGATAGGTAGCCTGTGGGGTAGTAAGGGTTTTTAGGGGTTACAGTAGGGTAGCGTTAGTAAGTGGTTAGTTTTAGGGTTCAGGAATGTTAGCATTAAGGAGGAATATGTTTTTTAGTCTTCAGGAAAGAACATTAAGTGATAGCCTGGGGTACTTAGGGTTTATGGCACGATAGTATTAAGTGATAGTAATGGTGTATCGGGTTTAGGCATCAGTAGCATTAAGGGATTATTAGGGTTTGTAGGATTCAGGGCATGGTAGTATTACAGGGTAGTAAGGAGTTTTTAGGGTTCAAAGAAGGGTAGTGTTAAGGAGTAGTATGGAGTTTAGGGTTGAGTGAAGATAAGATTAAGAGTGATATGAGATATTTAAGTTTCATAGAAGGGTAGATGTAAGGGGAATTAAGGTTTTTTAGGGTTCAGAGATGAATAATATTAGGGGTAGTATAGGGTTTTTAAGGTTCAGGGTAGGGTAGCGTTATGCAGTCGTAACGGTTTTGAGGGTTTACAGAATGTACTGTTAAGTAATGTGCAGTAAGGAGTTTTAGGGTTCAGGGAAAGGTGGCAATGTGTAGTTAGCAAAATTCAGGGTTCAGTGAAGGGTAGCCTTAAGGGTAGTAAGTGTAGGGTTCAGGAAAGAGTAGCATTAAGGTGTAGTAATGACTCTTTGAGGTTCAAGGAAGGGTAGCCTTAACTGGTAGCAAGACGTTTGCAGGGTTTAGGTAATGGTAGCGTTAAGGAGATGTAAGCGTTTTTTAAGATCCAGGAAAGGGTAATTTAAATTGTATTTTTCTAATGAAATAATACATTCAAATTGAAAATGTATTACTTTTTGGGAACAGAGGAGCTTTAAGAAATACCATCTAGCCCCTAAATAAAGTAGGAATCAGTAGGAGAACAACACTATTCTCTAAAGGAGTGCTATTTTAAGGTAACTCTGAAGTTGATGATGTAAACTGAAGAGGGGAGGCGGCTCAGACTGAAATACAGCAACAGATCCCTCCTGACTTCCCTCTTCCCATCGGTGTTGCTGCCTGAGAACACAAACATATGCCATAATCACCTAATTATCTAGTTGACGTACCATTGTGGTAGCATATGTTTGATCTAAAGGTCAAACTATCAGCTCCTTCCACACCTTTGAATGCCTTTCTCTTGAGCTACAATTGCACCACCGCTCACCCCTCAGATTCCATGTAATTTACCGCCCGCCTGGTAGTGGCCCTTCATTTATGGAGGAACTCACTGACTTCATCAGCGACCAATATTCGCGAAGTGACAATCAGACCTTCGTCGGTGACTTCAATCTCCACTTGGGCGTATCGCATAACTCTTCGGCGAACTCGCTGGCCACCTTCCTCTCTGAAAACGATCTTATCCAACACTGCACAGAATCAACACACTCTAAGGGCTCAATCCTGGACCTTGTTATTTCTAAAGCAGGTATGCTCTCTATCACTACCCCCATTCATGTAGACTGGTCCAACCACCTCCTCATCCCATTCTCTCTTCACCTATCACACTCTATAACCCTTGGTCAACCTAAGAGGGCTACCTCCTGGTTCCGTGATGCAAAAAAATATTGATGTCGGACCCCTCTGTGAATCAGCTTTGTTATCACTTCCAAGGCTAGACCCGAACCTAGATGTTGACGAACTCACCTCCCAATGCCTCACAGTCCTTGCAGCCGAAATCAATAACGTCGCTCCACTCAAAAGCTAAAAGATAAGGTCCACTCCCTCAGCTCCTTGGTTCAACAAATCCCTCCATGAAGAAAGGAAGCAGCTAAGACTCCTGGAGAAACAATGGAGGCAAGTGCCCTCCACAGATAATTTGGCTATGCTTCGCTCAGCAAGATCCAAGTACCACAAGCACATCTTCCTTGGGAAAGCATCGCACTTCAAAACCCTTCTTGACTCAGCCAAAAATAGGCCCAAAAAACTATTCGATCTCATCAAGATTCCTAACTGCTCCCCCCAACCTCTAAGTTGGAGGATTCTACAAAGCAAGCAGCGGATTTCGCTATATTCTTTGATGAAAAAGTGAAATCACTTGTGGATCAGGTCGCTCATCCTACCCCTCCAGAGGACAGCAATTCCTCAGCCATTTGGCAGAACTTTGACCCCATCTCTGAAGATGACCTCCTCAAGTGCATCCGCGAAACAAAGCCCTCCAACCATTCTCTGGACCCCATCCCCAGTGCCATTGCCATTGACTTCTACACCCATTCCCTTTCCTATCGGACCACTCTGGTCAACCTCTCCCTTTGTCAAGGCTTCCTTCCTGTTCCCTTCAAAACTGGGCAGGTCACCCCTCTGCTTAAAAAACCCAATGCTGATGCGAAAGACCTCAACAACTTCCGCCCCATCACTAATCTACCCTTTCTTGCGAAGATCACAGAAAGATGTGTAGCGAAACAGCTCTCTCGTTGAGGTACTGGGTTTTTAAGAACCGGCACAGAACCGGTGACCCAGCGGTGTCAGGGTACACCCAGAGACCTCGGGTTCTTCCTGATCCAGACCACAGAAACTCAGAGTCTTCTAGGTGAAGTCAAAGATTAGTTTATTGGCTGCAACCAAGGTAACAAGTGTCCTAGAAGTGCAACACGGGGAAGTATATTCTCAGGAGACTGCTCGCCTTTACAAAGTCAGGCTTCTCTCTTTATACAGAATATTCAGCTTCAGGCAAACATTCTTCGAATTTGTAGTTTGTCATTTACAGTTATTGGTTTACAAAAGAAAAGCAGAGTCATGATGACATGTACATATTTCACGTCGTGCTGCCCATAACAAATCACCTGGCAAGGCCCAACATTTCATCAGATATCGGTGGACCCCCAATAAAACAGGCACCTCCCCATCATAAAGTAAGTGAAGCAAAAGAGTAGAGACAGATATGAGCAAGATACGGCAGGTGTGCGCGCTGAAATGGTTTTATGGCTTGTAGAGCCTTGATGCTATCTTGCTCGGCCACTGGGAGGGGAACTGACCTAACGAGTTCGGCCTGGGGCAATGGTTCCAACTTGCACAGGTCATGGAAAAGTCGATTAAGGAGTATGTGTCCTTGTGGAATTGAATTCAACTGGATTAAGGCCTATGTAAAGGGCAACACATAAATAGAAGCCAAGGGTTCAGAACGCAAATGACGATTTTGAGGTGAAATCGTCACTCGAATATGCTGAAAATATATGTACATGATGTACTCGTCATTCTCGGTCTTTTGATACCAAATTCGTCATGTTTCGACGAAGTTTTAATTCTTGAGTCCAGAACGATTACACAAATCCAGATTTTCAGAACCACAATCCCTCCTTTTGCCCTTACATAGGCAATTAATCTATCCTCATGTTAGTCTGAGTCCAGATCTATATTCCTAAAGTCATTGAGATGTTGCTGTAACATCATTCTAGTACTTATTTCATCTCTTGACACAGGTTTCCTTACACATGATGTAACACAGAGGCCACATATTGCAGGAGCACACTGTATGCATAGACAGAACAGGAAAAGAATGGCTAAGACCATCCCAATGACCATTAGAATTTTCCATCCCCAGGCGGATATCAGTTCCCAGACCCATCCCATCAATGACCAATCTCCTTTATCCACATGAATAGATTCGGAAATCTTATGTAGTTTGGAGATGGCCTGGTACACTGTTGGAGCGTTATCAAGGATGAAGATACAGCAACTAGATTGGATCAATCTGCATACTCCACCTCGGTCTGCAAGGATGACATCTAAAGCGACCCTGTTCTGAAGGGTCATAAGCCGATCCGACTGGAGCTCAGCAGTCAGGTTACTAAGGGCACCAGTAGTTTCTGTCACGGTGGACTCAACTACCCTTGTCAATTGCCTTATGTTTCTGCTGTTAGCCATGGATCCCCAGAACGGCAGAAAACCCTTTGCAAAGTCCCCAAATTCTTGACACTGCAGTGTCTTCTTCACTCAAAACACCTCTAACTATCCTTGTCCGGTGGTAGTCTGCCGCTGCTGTGTAGGTGGGAGGCAACAGGAAGGAAACAAAACATGAGCCCGAAAAGTCAGGGGGCAACCATGTATAGGCTCTATCATGGCAGATGAAATAGGTACCCTTAGCTGCTAAAAACGCAGGGGAAGTCTGAGATCCAAACATATACGTTTCAGTACAGACACTCTTCCCTAACTGAGCCCTGGGATTCGTGCCATTACCTTGCAGACACAGATAACCCTGATGGGGTACAATCCAAATCGGGGACGATCTCTTAGCTTGCTGTTTTTCACTCAGGGTAGCTCCATATCCAGTCATGTTCCATCCTATGTATAATAGTGTCTCATCTCTAGGGATAGTCTCATAAGAAATACCTTCCTTAATCATGTCGACTATACCTTTGACTAGAGCACTTTTTCTAGGATTGTCTGTTATAGGACATAGGGGGTAGATTTCGTGTGCATATATGAACATTGTCCTATATGCCCATACAGAACCATTGTGACTAAATGGCAGGACCAAATAGGGGATACCTTTATCCGTTGTGTGAGGCATAAGACCGCACACCCAACAGTTAGTTGTGTTCATTACAAGTTGGTGCTGGTGTAATAACTGAACGAAGGAGTTATTAACGAACTCCAATCTTCTATTTGATTCGTGGTCAGGCAGAGGGTGGAAAGAATGAGAGGAAACAGTAGGGGGAGGTATAGGTGATGCAGTGGGCGCAAATGTTACATGGAAAGTGAATAAAACATAACTTATCAAAAAGATCATTACGCTGAATAGCATAAAAATACACAATATTATAAAACTTTTCTTTGTCATCATGGTACACAGTCTGTGCTTAAAGTTCATTTGTTTGGCAGATCTCTCTACATCGGGAAACTCCATCCTCTCTAAAGTGCTGCCCGCGGTGGGAGGTTGCCTCTGCTAAGGGATGCTTCCGTCAGTCTAGGGCAACTCCCTTGGACCACCCAGAACTACCGACCTAACGTCGTTAGCTGCACCCCAAAGACTTTAATCAACCGCGGCCCTAGCAGCGGAACCCGAATGGCGGTTCGAAAAACAAAAAATGAGCACGTTTCTTAGATAGGAGAGCTGCACTTTCAAAAATAGTACTTGGGGGAAAAAGAAAATATCTTTTTATCTGTCCATGGATCTTAGTCTCAAATTGCAAAAGAAATGATTTTATTAGTTCGTTTTTCTCGGTCTCAAATTATACCGTCGTTTCTCAGGTATTGTCTGATCCGGGAACAAAAGGTCAGGCTCTGTAATGTTCACTCGCTTGGATGGTGGCACAGCCTTGTGCAAAATGTTTTCGTTTTCTTGTTCAGAGTGAGTTTCTGTTATATGCGAATCATTAAAAGGGACAGTATTTGGCACGGCATCAGGTTCTGGGTCAGCGACACCCTCCTGGACCCACTGGTCATAGGGCAGAGGTAAGGGTACCCTTTTACAGTGGACCCTGTGGATCCAGGCCTTTTTTCCCTTCCACTCGAACTGCCGATCTGGTAGAGAGAAGGACGAGTTATGGTCCCGTCCACCTGGGCTGGTCGTTTTTAGTCCTTTGGAAATTCTTTATCAACACCCAGGATCCAGGGTTTATGGGGTGTCCTGGAGTATCAGAGGCCGGAGGCAGGGAGTCATGTACCTGTTGATGCAAAACACGCAATTTAGCCGTCAATTCATACAGGTAATCAAGCAAAATAGGGTGTTCTAGCTCGCTGAACTTCGTGGGTCTAGGCACTCCTCATATGTTGGCTGGCCGGCCAAAGACAATTTCATAAGGGCTGAGTTTCACTCGCGAATGCACAGTCATTCTGGTGGATAGGAGTGCTAAGGGTAGAGCGTCAGGCCATTTAAGACCTGTGCTCGCTTGGCTCTTGGCCAATTTAAGTTTAAGCGTGCCATTGTAACATTCTACTAATCCAGCTGATTGGGGGTGATTTGCAGCGTGGAACTTTTGCCTAATGCCTAGCCCTTCACACACTCTCTTCATCACACGACCCACAAATTCACTTCCGTTATCAGACCAGACCATTCTAGGCATTCCAAACCTGGGGAAGTATTCTTTCACAAGGGCTTTTGCTGTGGACAAGGCAGTATTGTCTTTCAGGGGATAGGCTTCTACCCATCTTGAAAAAGCACAAAAAACAACGAGCACGTATTTTAAGTTGTTGCACCTCTCCATGTGTATGAAATCTAGTTGCAAAACCTCGAACGGATACGTAGGAGGTGCAAAATGACCAGCTGGAGTTGGGGTTCCCCTACCAGGATTGTGCTTCAGACATACCATGCAATTCTTGACAACATTCTCTGCACACATGGGAATCCCTGAATTCTTCCACACTGGGGCCAACAACTCGCAAATCCCTTTCACGCTGATATGAGCCATTCCATGAGCCATTGTAACCACTGCAAGCACATATGCATCGGGTAACCACCATCTCTGATGCTCTGTCGATTCAATCCAACAACCATTTGCATCCATTCTACCTGTACTCTCTCTCCACGTGCTCAACTCTTTCTCTGTGGCCTCAGCTTGGATGGACTTCACGCTTTCTATCGTGTTCTCACATATTCCAACATCACCAGTCCATCTTTCAGGGCCTGCAACATACATTCGGCTCATCACATTCTTTGCCGTTTCTTTAGCGATCTCATCAGCAAATGCATTCCCACGACCAACATCATCAGTCACCTTCTTGTGAGCACTACATTTCACAATCGCCATTTGCAGGGGCAAGGTCAGTGATTCAAGAAGCTCATTTACCAACTGACCATGCTGAATCTTAGCTCCATGCGAAGTCAGGAACCCACGTTCTCTCCACAATCGTCCAAAACTGTGAGCCACTCCAAACGCATACTGACTATCAGTGTAGATAGTCACTTTCATTCCTTTAGACAATACGCATGCTCTCGTGAGTGCAACTAATTCTGCAGCTTGAGCTGAACCATGTGGCACTCGTGCAGTTTCAACAACTGTTTGCAAAGTCGTGACAGCATATGCTGCAGTCACGTTACCATTTGGGAGCTTGAAGCATGAACCATCCACCCATAATGTACCATCACATTCAGCAAGAGGAGTGTCAAATAAATCTACTCTCCCTTTTGTCTCTTCCTCTGTTGTGAGAAAACAATCGTGCTGTTCTGAAGCATCTGATTCCTCTGCAATTGGCAACAACGTAGCTAGATTTAAGGTACTGCACCTTTTTATGTGCACATGGCTCGCTAGCAGTGTCAATTCGTAACTGGACAATCGAGCACTAGTTAAGTGCTGTGTCTTGGTTCTATTTAACAGTGTGTCTACTGCATGTGGGACCATCACGATCAGTGTATTATTCATTACTAGTCCAGCAGACTGTCGAATAGAAACAGCTGCTGCTGCTGTGGCTCTTAAACAACTTGGCAATGCTTTAGCTACCAGATCCAAGTTCGACGAAAAATAGGCGCATGGGCGCTGCCTACCTCCAAATAACTGAGTCAACACAGACAATGCACAGCCCTCCTTCTCGTGGACGTACAGTGTGAAAGGCTTACTGTAGTTGGGGGTACCTAACACAGGAGCCGAACATAATGCTGTGAGCAATTCGAGAAAACTTTTCTGACACTCTTCAGACCAAGGAATGGGATTGGGTGTGTCTTTACACGTTAATGCCACCAAGGGTTTGGCTAATAACGAAAAATTTGGAATCCACTGTCTACAGTACGATATAATGCCCAAGAAAGCACGCACTTCTCTCTGTGTTCTTGGCACATTCAATTTCGCTATTGCCTGAATTCTTTCTGGGGTCAGTTTCCTTCCCTCCTTCGGTAAGAGGTGACCTAAGTAGGTCACTTCTTGTCGGCAATATTGCAGTTTGGAAAGTGACACCTTGTGATGCAGATCACACAGATGACGCAATAATGTCAACGTTGCCTTTTTACAAATTTTCTTAGTATCTGCAGCAATGAGCAAATCATCCACATATTGTACAAGAGTAGCACCTTTAGGTAAAATAATCGTGTCAAGCTGTGTTTTTAGAGCTTGACTGTATATTGATGGACTTTCATAGTAGCCCTGAGGAGCGCGTTTAAAGCGGAAGCTTCGACCTCCTAAACTGAAGGAAAAGATGTCCCTGCTCTCCTCAGCAATCGGGATACTGAAGAAAGCATTCTTCAGGTCAATCACCGAAAACCAAGAGGCAGAGGCTGGAATCATAGTTAATAATGTGGTAATGTCGGGGACAACTGGAAATTGTGGCACAACTATTTTATTCACCTCTCTAAGGTCAATCACGAATCTGTACACAGGTGGCTTAGAAGGGTCAGTCCGTTTTAAAACAGGCAAAACAGGACTATTGCAAACATTTCCTCGTGTTTCTTCAATCACATCCTTTTTAATCAATTCGTAAACGATAGCTAGTAAAGCTTTTTCACCTTCACTCGAGATTTTGTATTGGGGAATTCGTGGCATTTTAACGTTGGCTTTCAATGTTACAACATATGGTGGAATTTCTAAAAGACCTACATCATTAGGACCAGTGGCCCAAACAATATCTGGGAGAAACGACAATTCTGCTGGAAGTTCATCTCTCGACAAATACATGGGAGAAATTACTTTCTTACCTAAAGTAAGTTGTACTCCTGACGGAGAACAGTACAAAGTTGCATACAATCTCTTTAACAAATCCAATCCTAGCGAGTTTTCACCACAAGGACCAACAGAAAGAGACAAAGGGTCAGAAATCGGATGTCTAACTGGGGCGCCAGAAAAACCTACAGAAACGTTCATTTCGCCAGACAAAGGTGCGCCAGGGAGTTTGGAGTGCATAATAGAACTCTTTGTAGCACCAGTATCCAACAGAAAAGGTTCTGACACACCTGATGTAATCACCTCAACGTAAGGTCCACTCTGATCTACTGGAACTGAAACAACTCCCTCTCTTTGTCTATGGCTGTCCTAGCAATCATTATTCTCCAAATACTCATCTTCTGTATAGTAATCATCAACGTAGTATTGAGCTGTCCTGTCAGATACGTTATTTTGCTGATCAAACCTGTTCATAGAGTTTTGTGGTGGAAGGGGACGTGTGTTCTGAGGGGCGTTTCCACGCCCTCTACCTCTAGGTGCTTGCTGACTGCCACGACCTTTCACACCAGAAACTCCATTTGCACGTTGTAATAGAATAGGACAATTATACTTGAAATGACCCTCTTGTCTGCAATATGAACACTGGTTGGGGCCTACAGGTGCACGGGGTTGAGTATACTCGACTCTTTGCGAGTTCCTCTGATATTTTTGAGGCTGCTGGAAATTATTTTGGTAGTGATTCTGACCATTATTATTTTGATTACCACTACCACGTGGCGGATATGCTTGCTGTAGCAAAACCTTCGTTTTTAGTTCTTTCGTTTTCTTTTCTACTCAATCTTTCTCATCCTTGTCTCTATTTTCGTAATATTGTGTAGTAGCCAATATCTGGGCTGAAGATGAGACTGCCCAAGAACTTTCTGAATCCTTTAATTTTTTACACAATTCTGGTAGCAGATTGTGCACGAATTTATTGACAAACAATCTCTGACCACCTTCTGTGGTCATATCTTGACCGCTGTGGTCAACGAATGTTTCTTCAAATCTGGTGAAGAAATCTGAGACTGTTTCTTCTTTCTTCTGCTTGCATGCAGACAACTTATCCCAATTTACACGTATTGCAGGCATTATCGTTTTCATGTAATCTACTATTTTACCAGGGAGTTCTGCTATCAAAGGCTCAGGCTTGGCACCACCAACTTGTCGTGCATCTGCAGCAGTAATATTAGCCCATGAGTCACCTAATTCCTGATCATGATCTATATGACGAAGTTTACCCCATAAAGGCTGTGGAACAACATTCCCAAATAGCATATCGATATCGGCTAAATTCATTATACATGACCCAGCAGTTTGCGACAACTCTTTGTAATACCCTGCAGGATTTTTACGCGGATCAGGTAATGTTTGTTTAAGTGCTAAAACTTCAGCACGCTTCCATGGGACATGTACCCATACACGCTGAAAGTGTGGCAGAATAGGTGGGACAGCAGTCGTGTCACCCTCTCTCCATTGTGGGGGAACTTCTCTCATAGGGTATTGTCGCGCCTTTTTCCTACTAGATGTACTAGGTTCAGATGGTGACCCAGAACTGCTCCCCTTACTCCGATATGATAACAACATTTCAACTGCTTTTTCCACATCTGGACCTACAATCGTACCCTCTCCGAACTTAAACCGTACACGACACATCTCTTGCGGGATGCATTCCAGATCATTGTCTTCTAAATCCTCGCAAAGAAAAACACACATCTGTTCGAAAACATATCTCTGTGTCGCTGCTTCCCATTGATGGAAGACTTCCATGACAGACTCTACATCATACTTCACGGTGTCCATCACCCATTTCCGTGCTAAATGATTCAATGAGTCTCTCTCTTGATAGTCAGGCAGTCGACTTCGCAACTTTCTACGTTCCATTTTAGGGGTCGTAGTAGGTGACCCAAAAAGAGGTAAAAGAAGGTTAGTAACAGTGCTGGCCATTTTCTGCCGAATGGAAGGTGAAACTGAAGGAAGAACAGATGGAAAAATGGGGTGAGATAAGGAAGGAGCAGAGACAATATCAGAAGAGGCATCAGGAAAAATAGAAGGAGTACTAGGCAAAATCGTAGAGGGAGCATTAGGAGAAGTAGGAAGTACAGTAGGCAAAATTGTGGAAAACACAGGTAAAACAGGTGTGATTGGTGGGCCTTGAGGAGGCTGCACCATAGGGACAGGAGCCAGCTGGAGAACAGCTGGTGAGTGCTGAATAGGAGGAATAGGAGACACAGGTTGCACAACTAAAGGTTGCGGGGGTGCCGTGGCATTTTGCGCATAGGGGGGTGGCGAACTTAATAAATGCGACATTAATGGATCTTTTTCACGTTCTTTTGCTGCCTCTTGCTGAAGAGACGGCAAGACTGGATAGCATTTGTCTACTGCCATTTTACGTTGCCTGTGCAACTGCTCACTCATCTGCTCTTCTTCATTGTCTTTAAACTGTATAGCAGCTTGCATTACTGAGAGCCCCTCTTCTCTCTTATTTTTCTTAGCTAATTTGATTTCTTTTTGTTTGGCTTCTTTACGCCATAAGCGGAAAGAGTCAAACATCGCCGGCCGGGCTTTCTTTTTAAAGAGTTTAACTTCAAGGTTATCTAGGATTTCGGTATCAAAGCTACCATATTGGGGCCATTTTAAAACACCATCTTTCCTGGTGTATTTAATCTATACTTTGTTGTAGGTGATGGGGCCTGCCCCATGTTTCACATATAGCTCGTAAGTCGGAGTTCCAACTGGAGGAACCGGACATGAGTCCTCCAATCGGGAGTCCCTATTATTATAACCAAGACAAAACAAATTTCCAAGTCTAAGACTAGGCATCTTCGCTCTCTAGTCTAGTTCCAAACTTCAAAGGATTATCGATTACGATATTTCTCGTGAATACACGAGTCCTTCGGTTTTGGTGCTTGCAAGTACCAACAAATTATTCCAAAGGATACCCAAGACTAAGACAACTAAGGACTGGGAGACGCTCCACTTATACTTAACTGAAATATCGATGACGTAACCAGAAGACTCGTCTTAGTGTTTCGCTCTACCAAACTTCAAGGGTCCAAATCAGGGCGATAGCCAGGGCAGCAGTCCTTGTAGCCGTCGGGAAGCGGGGAACCTCGCAGCAAAGACCTTCGGACCACGTCGACATGCAGGGGTCGATGAGGTGGTTGGCCGTCCTCTGGAATTTTCACACGAAGCTCCTCACGATCCTCTGGCTGACTGGTACCACTGGAATCGCCCCGCGTTGGGCGCCAGCTGAGGTACTGGGTTTTTAAGACCCGGCACAGAACCGGTAACCCAGCGGTGTCAGGGTACACCCAGAGACCTCGGGTTCTTCCTAATCCAGACCACAGAAACTCAGAGTCTTCTAGGTGAAGTCAAAGATTAGTTTATTGGCCGCAACCAAGGTAACAAGTGTCCTAGAAGTACAACACGGGGAAATATATTCTCAGGAGACTGCTCGCCTTTACAAAGTCAGGCTTCTCTCTTTATACAGAATATTCAGCTTCAGGCAAACATTCTTCGAATTTGTAGTTTGTCATTTACAGTTATTGGTTTACAAAAGAAAAGCAGAGTCATGATGACATGTACATATTTCACGTCGTGCTGCCCATAACAAATCACCTGGCAAGGCCCAACATTTCATCAGATATCGGTGGACCCCCAATAAAACAGGCACCTCCCCATCATAAAGAAAGTGAAGCAAAAGAGTAGAGACAGATGTGAGCAACATACGGCAGGTGTGCGCGCTGAAATGGTTTTATGGCTTGTTGAGCCTTGATGCTATCTTGCTCGGCCACTGGGAGGGGAACTGACCTAACGAGTTCGGCATGGGGCAATGGTTTCAACTTGCACAGGTCATGGAAAAGTCGATTAAGGAGTATGTGTCCTTGTGGAATTGAATTCAACTGGATTAAGGCCTATGTAAAGGGCAACACATAAATGGAAGCCAAGGGTTCAGAACGCAAATGACGATTTCGAGGTGAAATCGTCACTCGAATATGCTGAAAATATATGTACATGATGTACTCGTCATTCTCGGTCTTTTGATACCAAATTCGTCATGTTTCGACGAAGTTTTAATTCTTGAGTCCAGAATGATTACACAAATCCAGATTTTCAGAACCACATCGTCATATCAAGGACAGTGATCTTCTTGACAATTGTCAGTCCGGCCTCATCCAAAACTGCAGCACTGAAACAGCCCTACTGCAAGTGATTGATGACGCGCTGAGGATAATCGATTCGGGAGGTCCTGTCTTCTAATTCTCCTTGACCTTTCTGCAGCCTTTGACACTGTCAATCACAACACCCTCCTTAACACTCTTCAACAGAGAATGGGCTTGGAGGGCACTGTGCTTAAATGGCTTGCCTCCTTCCTCTCAGATAGTTCCCAAATGATCAAAATAGAGAACAGTCTTTCATCTCCTGTGGCGGTAAGTCAAGGTGTTCCTCAAGGCTCTATACTTGCACCCACTTTGTTCAATCTCTATTTAGAACCACTGGGGAAATCTCCTAAGTAAATCCGGGATCCACTATAATCTCTATGCAGATGACACTCAAACCCACCTCAAGGTCGCCTCCACTCACGATCTCTCCATCCTAAGCTCCACTCTCGACTCCATTCAAAACTGGATGTCAACTCATCAACTGATTCTGAATCCCTCCAAAACTGAATTCCTCCTCCTCTCCTCCTCACTCTCTCCTCCCCGGGTTTAATCATGGATGGATCAGATGAATCTACTTAACAATAAACCCATCATTGTCGACAGCACAAAATCCCTTGGTGTCATACTCGACAAAAAACTCAATCTAATCTCCCACATCAATTCCATTGCAAAGTCTGCTCGATACCAATTGCGCCTTCTTTGGGGAATTCGTCGCTTTTTCCCGGAGCAGGACCTTAAAACCCTGGTGCAATTGCTGGTCCTCTCCAGACTGGACTACTCTCTGGCAATTCTCTTCTTACTGGCCTCCCCAAATCCCACTTGTCCCCCCTTAGATCTGTTCTCCATTCAGCAGCTCGTTTCATTTATGGGGCCAAAAGAAGCGACCTCATCACACCGATGTTATCCACCTTCCGCTGGATTCCCATTGAGGCTAGAGCTATCTACAAGACTGCCTGTATCACCCACAAAGCCTTGCACTCCTCCTCCCCTCGCTACCTGGCGAACAAGCTGAAACTTTCTGAAGGCTCTAGACCTTCACGTAATGCGGAAAATCTACTGCTTGAACCTCCCACTTTCAAGAAGGAAAGATCGATGACCCAATCCTTTTAAGGCAACGCGGTGAGAATATGGAATTCACTTCCGCCTCAGCTCCGGACCACCACCTCCTCCCAGGACTACAAAACAGACCTCAAAGTTCTCCTCCTCCAAAGACACCTCCTAAAGTAACTCACGCCCTCTCTATTATCTGAAGGAAGACCTTCCATCACTGAAAACTCTATTCTCCATGACTATGGAAGTGCCTTCCCAGTGCTTTCGTGTGGTTGGAGTGTATGCCATTTATTACAGTATTATCCTTGTATCTGTGTTTGGTTCTCTTTTGTAACATGCACATGCCACTTTTCTCTTGTAACACACTGTTTGCTACCTCTCACATTTTGTTTGCTTTTGATACTTGCATAAGTGCCACCATTGCCTACGTAACGTTTGTTCTTGTGCTTCAGTGTCTAGCATATATTGCAGTATATTACCTCTAATTGTACTTTGTTTTCTCTTGTACCCTGCACATTTGTCACTCTTTCCTCCTGTAATGCACTGTTTGCTACCTCATGTATTTTGTTTGCTCACAATTGTAACTTTTACCTCATGTACCTTATCGTCTGCTTTTGTAATTTGTTCATTTGTAATTTTCTGTTCCTTTTGTGAAGCGCTCTGATGCCTTCGGGTAAAGTCCGCGCTATATAAAAACGCATAAATAAAATAAAAAATAAGTTGTAAAGCAATAGCTAGACATGATAAACACCACGGGTTCACAACGTGATAGACCAATGATTCCACCTCTTGGAGGGTAAGCACTTTCCTTGTGGAAGCACACAGCGTCTTCCAAATCCAAGCATTTACTCCTGTCCAACCACCATGTGGATGGAGCCAAAGCCCCTCTCCGTAGTACTCCTGAGAGCTCTTTTTAGGTTGTTCGCATATGGTCTAATGGCAGTCGCTCTGCTAAGCTAGACTTTAATAGGACTCACTTCAATGCAGCCCCCACCTCTGACTGCTGCCTGGACCATTGTGCCTAGTTTATTACTAGTACCAGCAGTGAATTTAGATAAAAATAGATCTCAGTCTAGTTAGAAACAAGCACTCACAATGCCAATAGACCAGACTTTAATGGGCAGTGCTTTGCCCAACACTCACACTACACTTACTAGCGTATGCTGCTTACCATACATGCACACAGGTAGCACGCACTACACTTAGAAAAAGACAGCCTCATCCTGTGCTGGCATAGTCACATCACTCACCCTGCACTCAGAGGTAAACTGCTCTCCATATATTCGCATGTGCACACTCCATATTCACAAGACACAATGACTCCTGCTATAATCCCATATGCAAAGTCCTCACGTGGCCTTGCACACATTTTGTCACCCTCCACTCTTACAGTCACTTCCCTCACACTCAACTCTCATACAGACACTTCCTCACGGTCTACAACCTTTACACCGTGGTCAAAACACCGTGGTGCCATTACGACGTGTCTTTTACAACGCAAGTCGTTACCACGACTTGCGCTGGAGCGCGCTCTAGACTAAGGAATATCAGATTAACTATTCCAACACCTTCCCTACTGTACGTAGGCTGGAGTTGGAATAGTAAATTTTACTATTCCTGAGTCCAGCACCCTACAGCGCAAGTCGTGCTAACGACTTGCGTTGTAAAAGATGCTTTGTGATGTACCGCGATCATTTTGATCACGTTGTAACATCGTACATCCCTTCCTTACTCTGCACTGACAACACATACTGAAGCCACACTCTAAGCCACCGCTTAAGATGCATTACTCATCCGGTACTCACACGGGTATAATCAAACTGGCCCACTACTCACAGGCATAATCACACTGGCACACTACTCACTCTATACTTACACAGGCACTACTCCCTGTTTACTCACTAAGCCACACCTCTCACCCAGTATTCACTAGGGTACACCACTTACACTGCGGTCACATAGGCACACCTCTCAACAACTCCCACGGGTACACCCACATTCATGGAGGCTGAACTAATAGTATACTTTAACAGACACTCACCTCGCCCCTGCACTAAACCAATGACTGCTCTCACTCTGCACTCACAATATACACTGAAACATTGCAAAAAGATACATTTCTCACACCACACTTGTATAGACACTCCCCTTGGAATATGCACTCTCACAAATAGTCTTTCTGTGAAGACAGGCAGCTGTTCTCTCATATATGGTATATTTTTACCATTATACCTTCTCCCAATTAATTTAAGAATTCCCTCATTATAAAAATAGCAAAGCAAATACTCTCCTCGCCCCCTGTACTGCTACACTACCCCGGTACCCTGCACAAGTGCAGATACACCCTCACACAATTTACTCATAGTCCTTCACCTCACAACATACCTTCAGACATTTACACTACATTCAAATAGGCACACAACTCGTCCTTACTCACAAAGGCATACCCCTCATCTTTCAGTGACACAGGCATGTGCCTCACCATCCAACGATCACACAGGCACACACCTCACACTACAGTCACACAAGTACACCCTACACTCACATGTGTCAAAATTAGGAGTGATGAGGGTAAGGCTAATTAGCAACCAGTGGCGGTTGACAGAGATAAGGACCGGTGAGGCAGGTGAATGGTGTGTGGGGCGGAGGGGCCGGTAGGAAGCGAGTGGGGGAGAGCATGGCGGAGGGATTAATATTAAATAAAATTAAAAAAAATCTACTGGTTCTGCCGGCCACCTCGCGCTCCTCTGTTCCTGGTCCCAGCAGTCCCTTGGACAGCATCGGAATTCCGGACAGTGCTATCTAGCTTGAGAGCAGCACGGTGATTGGCCTGATTGGGCTGGATTAACACTCACTGAGGTACAGGGAGTCTGTGCTGTTTCTGTAACCCGGCTGTACAATACATTAGGGTTGGAGTTACCTAAGTGTGCATGTCAGTATGGCTGACCTGAAACGGCCAGCCAAACTAACAAGGCCATTTAAAAGTACACATATACCCCCCACCCTCGTTGGCCTGGCCCTGCAGAGGCCCTGCACACGCTGGCTCTGAGCCAGAAGGTGAAAAATAAAACAATAGTAAAAGATCATATTATAGTTCTGCTGCTTGGGCGACACTCCTCCGCCATTGAGGAGGAGCCATCGCTGTTGGCAATCCTCTACCCCAACTAAGTCAATTATTACAGACCCAATCTGGAAGCTGCAAGTCATAATAACAATAAAGCTGAGGAAGGAAAATCCCTTTGCACAATGTTATTAACATTTGAAACCAAGGGGGTGCAGCCCAAAATCTCAAGCTGCACACAGAACCCACAAACACTGGCACTCTACGTCACTCTGCACTCATTTACACACCAAAGCTATACTTATTATTCAATAACGTACACTTCTCTCATTCAAGAGCACACCTCCCACTGCACTCACACTGGCACTCTCTTCACATTCACTCAATCACCTCAGACTGCCCTCACAATAGACAGCAATTTTCTGCACTCTGGTACAGTACTGGCCTGTAGTCATGCAGTCATATGTGGAATCCTCACTGCACCATACGCACGGCTCAGCGTGCATTCATACAGACTGTATTCACAAAGGCATTTCCAACACTCACACTGGCATACTCATAGTACCCTTGTACCGACACACCTGTGACCCTGCACTACGTACTGCACCAATTGTGAGTAGACCTGAGTCACACCCATAATTTACAATCTTCCCATCCCTAGAAGTCACATGCTACAATATGTGCCCTCCAGTCCTCCAGTACCTCTAGTAAAAATAATATTAAATGGGAGAGGGTTCAGAGGTGCCCATGGGGCACTGGACATAATCTGTGGCCATTTAATGTAATCACCCAAAAACATCTGTACTGACTGAAAAGATCTTTGCAGTGGCTTTTGCATTTAAAGAATTCTGTATGGGAATTTCAGCTGAAAGTGTAACTTCTTAGACTACCTCCCCCCTTGACCAACCCATTTCCTCTGCCTACACTGAGGAGGCTGGCACCCTTGCTGTACAACTGTCCCCACGTCACAGCTGTGAGGGGAGTGGTAGTAGAGCCCCACCTTGCAGAGTCTCGGCCAGAGTAGAATATCTACTCCAGATCTTTTCCTTTTCATTCTAGAATGTGGTGTCATTACTATCCTATTATTAAAGCAAAGCTACAGGCCCCAAAATTAAAAGACAAATCTTGAGCCGGATGAACTGTTCATGCATAGAACGGTGAACAGTGACAGGATGCTCTCAAGTTTCCCAGGTCTATGCCTGAGTTTTGTGTTGTGGGATTTGTAGTCCTGATTTTATATTGGGATAAACAAGAGTACAGTTTCAGAAGCAAAAACATTCCATAGAAGAGTGAGTCAGGCGTGGACATGGGAGATTGGAGTGCTCTGTCCTATAACATCTTCCCCACAGGTGCATATAATCGTGCAGTGGCACCGGGGTCTAGGATGCTGAGGAGTCCTCTTGACCGTGAATCTTGCAATCTGTGCTGCCTAACTAGAGGTCGAAGGACACATATTCCATGGCTGCATTAGGGTCCGTTGCACCCCTCCTATGCCACTGTTCCATAGTCACAGCGATGGGACAGGGAGGGACCAGCAGTGAAAGTCAAGTCCAACATTTTTCTTTGATGTGTGAGATTTCTAGTCTTTTCATAATTCCATTATTAAATCAAAACGACAAGACCCCGAATTTCTAAAATATATTGAATCTGATGGTCTATTCATGTCTAAAACATATGGGGCATATGTACAAGCTTCTATCGCCACCACAAGGTCACTTTTACCAACGTTGTGGTGGTGGCAGGGGCTTAGACTTATTTACAAGGCAGCGTTAAATCACTAAAAGTGGCTTATTGCTGCCTTGTACATTAGGCCCCATTACACGCTATGTTTAGCGTGATAAGGGGTGGGCAGTGGGTGTTCCACCGCAACACCCATTCATTTTTACGCTGCCCCCTATGTACAAGGTACCAACTTCCTGTACATAAACAATCCTTCCCTGCGGGCAGACACCCTTGCTCTACGTTGCAAGGGTACCTGCATTGGCGATAACTTGCTAAACTAAGCGTCATCGCACAAGGTAACGCAAGGCAGGACCACATTCTTGTGAATATGGTGCAGCCTTGCGTTTCAGAAGTGGTGGAGAGACAGAGGAGCAACTAGAGCCACATTTCGGGGGCAGGGGGGCTACTAGAATTTTGGGGGGCTAATACTTCTAGCAATAGGCAGAATAGAGATGAAGGGGTGAAAAAACAACAAAGCCTCGTTAACACGCAAATGGTTTTTTAAAGACCTGTAAAGTACTCGGTGCGGCTGCAATATGCTCAGAAACTGTCTGTGTGTCAGCCCATGTAGCTTTCTTAGCCCGGGCTGACACACATGATGGGGGGGGCTGAAGCCCTTTGAGTCCCATGGGCGTTGTGTGCCAGTGGAGATAGGCGTTAAGCGAGGACGGCTAACGCCTCTCCCCGCCACTTCCTTGTACATATCCCCCTGAGAGCTATGACACTGAGGTACTGAGGTTCTTGCATCTTTGGGATAGGGTGGTGTGGAGAGTGGAGAACAACTTCCGGAGAGGGTTGAGTGTCTTGGCACAAACACCTTCACAGCTTACAGGGGGCATCATAAAGGCAATAAACATCATTCCTGCCTCAACCCTGGTCCAGCCACAGAGGCCAAACAGGTGAGATGGGGAAGATAAGGTGCTGGCTGCACACAGGCCGTTCTCCATGCGGAGAGCGGTGGCCTGCTGCCTGCACCTGTGGCCTGAAGGATGCAAAGGAGAACTGAAGATGTGCCAGCCAGGCCTGGAGACCAAGAAGACAGCAGCTGAAGATACAGCTGCCTGGGCTAGCTTCCCAGCCCCCACCTGGACTAGGAGGCAGCCAGCACTAGGACGAGTAGCCTAGGGTTTCGGTGGCCAAGCACCGACCAGACCAAGGTCCCAAGACTCTGACTACTTCAGAATCGAAGAGACCCGGCTCCATGCCATGATCAGTCTCCAGCCTGCTGCTCTTAGTGGAGTAACCAGAATGAACCAATGTTTTGATCAATTTTGTTGGTCCTACTGACTTTAAAACGCTGCAATCGAGACACATTTCATAGAACCAAGCAGTATTTTGCAAACGATCATAATTGACGAATATGGCAACTTTTTTGGAGTGCCCATTTCTTTTTTTTTGTTGGTCCCAATCCGAGACTTTCCCCGACGCCTCCCCCTTCCGACTTATTCCCTTTCCATCTGCAGAAAACAAACAAAAAAGTTTCAGCGAAACTGATTAAAAATTCACTGTGAACAGCGAAGGAGTCAGAAACAGCCGGTGCTTTCCAATTTAAAAAAATAAAAAAATACTCTGCCTGGAACAGACTGCTGCATTGGAAAAGGGGCACCCAGCCAGCTCCGATCATGTCTGTCACGAAATAATTCTCATTTGGAAATTGCTGAGTTCCCCGCTGCGCTCCCGCACATCTGTAAGAGCGGCCCCGCGGCTGCGCGCGGAATGACAATGCGCATCCGCGCCACCTGGGGCTACCAGAGTTTTACACTGGATTCAGGAGAGAGTGGCTTCAATGGCACCTCCCTCCGATACAGGCAATTTATTTCAGATATAAAAACCGAATAAGGGCCCTGGGTACCAGCTGTAATAGCATCCACTCTTTTTCTGCAGCCGATTCTTTAAGCAAAAGGCAGAGTGGAGCAGCAGGGGCTCTAAGAAGGGGTTGCAACCATCAAAACCTCATTAACAAGCAAAAGGTGTTTTAAAGACCTGTGAAGTGCTCGGGTGCGGCTGTGTGTGTGCCCAGGAAGCGGTCTCAGCCCAGACTGCCACACACGAGGGGGGGGGGGGTCTGAAGCCCTTTGAATTTGAATTTAAAAATTTGAATTTGAATTTAAAAACATTTATTGAGCGCACTTTTACCGAGCGGTTTCATGGCGCTTGAGTCCTATGGGTGTTGCGCGCCTGCCCATGACGTAATTTCCTTTCATACAATGTAGTAACAGATTAGAGTTCAACATGGCAAGATTTAATAGTCGCATAAGGGGGAAACCTCAACAATATAATCACATAAGTGCCCTCACAGTCCTTGTTCTAGGGACTAACATCAAGCAAGATGTCCGGCTCTAGACTCCAACGTCGGGGCCTGGAGTTCAGGCAGACTCCCGGCAGTCACGCGGGAGAGTGGGAAGAAGAGAAGGAATGGGGCTCGTGGAGATGCAAGAGCACGAGGACTTAAAAAGGTGCCTCACGCAACGTACCAGGCACGACATCGATCGATCAATTTAAGAAGTGAATATAAATAATTCAGAAAAATATATTCCAATGGCATAAAGACACGAACGGAAAATATCAATCGGTGTTAAGATGGTAGTGTCTCCGGAACTCTTAGCTTGGATCTAGACACACACGTCACTGGTTACAAAGACATTATACACATGTGTGGTCAACAAGACGTCGCTAGTCCTGCAGTCAGTGTATTGTCTTCATGGACTAATGGCTGCATCATCATTTCTAAGATCAATTTTATTGTGTTTCAGGGGAATGTTGATTTCAATTCCCCTCAAAACATAGACACTGTGGAAGAGGTGTGGCGTAGTGGCCAGAGTGCCTGACTCCGGACCACAGGGTTCACTGTTCAAGCGCCAGCGCCAGGTTAGCCCAGCACCATGTGACTCTGGGCAATAGCTCGCTTAATCTTCCCGAAGGCCCCCAGCACCGGGACACCTCTCCGGAGGTAGCAGGGAACGTTACAAATGCTGTTATTTCATATTTTTTTCATTCCAAACTGCAAGTCATGATATCATCAATGTTTGTAAGGGAGCGAACCACTTCATGAGGAGACTCAGAATGATCAAACCTTTCCTGCCTCAAATGGACTTCAAGCAGGTGGTACAAGCTCTTGTCTTACCAAGGTTAGACTATGGCAGTGCAACTCTCTGTGGCCTTCCTAAATACGTTCCCCTCTTCCAACTTATTGTAAAGAGCTCTGATATCCTTCGGGATCAGGTTCGCACTATATAAAACTTTATAAAAGAAAAAAAAGAACCTCTTTCTCCTGTGATTTGTCAAGTTGTTGATAACGGACATATTGAGTAGCAGAGAAAGCGAGGCAGGTGGTTCAGAGTCATAACCAGTAGAAGCCGTCATACTGGCCCAACCCTTGCTCTCGGGCAGGTTAGGTCCTAAGTATTTGTAGCTTTACACCTCCAGCATTGTGAGTTAAGGCAGTTTCCCATAGTATTGTTTTCCCGGTAGGGGTTTGAAAGTTAGTTCTTCCAGTAGGCACGTAATACCTGATAAGTTGGTCTAGAAATCAGCTTGTTGATTAGGATTCAGTAAAGACCAGAGTCCACTCCCCGAGGCTCACCTAATTTCTTGAGGACAGGAAATACCGGGGAGTGTAAGAAAGTTTCAGGGAGTCTACCTGTAGGATGAGGATTCATTTTGATACTTTGATATCACTTTATGATAAGTTGTTAGGTACCGGTCTTGTAGCATGACCAGAGAGGTCCATTCATTCCAACATATTGGTTTTATATTAACATGAATTACAATATTGTTCAATATTGGGGAGAGGACGTGGTCTGTCAGCTAGACTGCCGACTTTGGTGCTGGAAACCAGGCTTCGAGTCTCGGGGTCGCGTCCACATCCAGTGATTCTGCGCAAATCACTTAATCTCCCCGTGCCTGAATGTGTAATGTAAATACGGTGCTCATGTAAAGCACTCCAATGCATTTGGGTTGAGTTTGCGCTATATAAATATTCCCCCCAAAAAATAGTAATGGAATAAAGGGGAGCTATTTAGATACCTTAAGTTGACTACTGGTATAGCTCCACATTGAGCATCCAGTGTAAAATTGAGTTTATGGTTCAACAAGATACTATCCAGTTTGTAGCGCATATCCATTACTTAAAAGGTTAGTCAGTAGTTTCTCCTATATCAGGGGCGGCCTTAGGAATGTGCAAGCTGTGCACCTGCACAGGGCCGCCAAACCCCAGGGGCCACCACTCCAATATATAGCCTTAATATAATAATCCTGAGAGGATGGATACATATTTGCGTGGCGGCCCCTGGCAGGGATTTGGCGGCCTCTGGCTCTGTTCCACTTCCAAACACCCTGAACCCCCCCCCCCTCTTCACTGGCCTCCGCGCCTGCGTTCCTCCTGGTTCCTGATTGGCTTCTTTTTTTCCCTCCCCACTGCTGGCCCGGAAGTACCTTCCTGAGCTCCGGGGGGCTCCGCCTCACCCGGACCCCCTCTTCCGGGGCCCCCTACCTACGCTCCCTGCCCAGGGCCGCCATGAGCCTATATGGTGATCCGAACTGGCTTGACTTTCATGTTTGGAGAAAGATGCTTCAGCTGTCACTGTGCAGTGAGCCTCGTAACTGATCCACTGACAGGCCTGGAGACATTGTGAATGCTTTTAGGGTCAGCGCCAAAGCTCGGTAATAAACAGTGTTTATTACGGACTACGACTTGGAGCTCTCAACACTCCCTTTGATAGCGTCCTAGCATATCGACTGGTCAGATCTAGTATGGTTTATTCCAGAGTCGTTTGTTCTTCCATGTTCTTCCTTTTGTTGTGAGGGCAATCTCTCATCATTGTGTCCTCAAGTAAAATGTACCTACTACACCTATCATCAAGAGGAACCATAGTCCTCCGTCATTGTTATTGAGGTACAATTGTAGGTTTGTGCGGCATTGTTTGCAAGTTTTAGAAAGTGCAAAAGAGATACATGACCAGCATAACTCGCCCTACCGCCTGCTCTCAAGTACGATAAATTCAGCGGCGTTTGGTAGTAGGGACCATGAGGTTAAGAAGAAGTGTATCCTCATGCAGGTGCCATGAACACATGAAATAAATGTGGTCCTAGTCTAGTGGATACACTGTCACCAATGGTCTTCCATCCAGTCTTAGAGGCTGCCTCTACCAAAGGCTAAGGCGAGGTCTGGTGTCCAAGAGTGATCGATGCACAACCCGTTGTGAGGTTGCAGGCACCACCAACAAACCAACATGCTCTGCCGAACTCTCAGCAACTCCACTAGCAACTGGTCTTGAGGATTATGCAGGCCTGGAGGTTGAACCAGTTGAATAAGTTCACCGTTGAGGTGACGCTGTTAAGTTTCTTCAGGGCTGCAATGACAACGCAAAGCTCCTATTTGCTGGTAAGGTGCTTGTGAAAGGACCCTCATAGGAAACGGAACTGACAGAATGTAGTTTGAAGAGTATGTATATACTGCTTAAATGAGAACTTCTTTGGCATAAATTTAGCTGGAACGCAACAGAGCCCTATTATTAATAAAAAAGGAACATAGCTACTATGTCATTAAAGGAGAGAGGACTATTTGTGAATGTGTGCATTAGTAATGATGGGTGAAATGGTACTTTATTGACAGGCCTGTAAAGAGAAGGTGTTTGTTATCTAAAATGTAAGGAGTTGGATTATTATTGTCGGTACACTGAGTGGAACAGTGGAAAAATGTACTTCAACAAGGTGCTCCTTAAATAGGTGCCTCTCTTGCTCTTTATTGATCTGCAAGAGTGATATCCCCTGATATGCAAAGGGATTTACTACAGCCCCTCAATACACAGACGATTCAGAAAAGTGGGTGGTGATGAACAGAGTGTCTGAATTAAGCAGACCACTCTTACCCAGTCCAAAGATCAGGGCTTAATCCATCACCGTTATTTAGCTCACTGCCCCATCCCAGCTCAGAACCTGGCTATATGCAAATTAGTCTGTCCCTGGCCCAGTGCATCATGGGAACAGGGCAGACCAAACTACCAAGCCAATTCTTCACCAGAAAGGAAACAAGCTACCGGGGACCGGTTTCTGGCATTTCAGCCGTCGTCGGCCCGGCTTGCTTGAATCCTGATGGAGCAGTGAGCAAGGGACTCATGTCTGAGTATACCCTGCCACACCTATAGTGGTCAAAAACGATTCAGAAAAGGGGGTGGTGATGAACAGAGTGTCTGAATTAAGCAGACCACTTTACCCAGTCCAAAGATCAGGGCTTGATCCATCACCGTTATTTAGCTCACTGCCCCATCCCAGCTCAGAACCTGGCTATCTGCAAATTAGTCTGTCCCTGGCCCAGTGCATCATGGGAACAGGGCAGACCAAACTACCAAGCCAATTCTTCACCAGAAAGGAGACAAGCTTCCGGGGACCGGTTTCTGGCATTTCAGCCGTCGTCGGCCCAGCTTGCTTGAATCATGATGGAGAAGTGAGCAAGGGACTCATGTCTGAGTATACCCTGCCACACCAGAAACCGGTCCCCGGAAGCTTGTTTCCTTCCCAGTACAAGAATTGGCTTGGTAGTTTGGTTTGCCCTGTTCCCATCATGCACTGGGACAGGAACAGACTAATTTGCATATAGCCAAGTTCTGAGCTGGGATGGTGCAGTGAGCTAAAAAACGGTGATGGATCAAGCCCTGATCTTTGGACTGGGTAAGAGTGGTCTGCTTAATTCAGGCACTCTGTTCATCACCACCCCCTTTTCTGAATCATTTTGTCCACCATAAGCGTGGAAGGGTATACTCAGATGTGAGTCCCTTGCTCATTGCACCATCAGGATTCAAGCAAGCCGGGCCAACGACGCCTGAAATGGCAGAAACCGGTCCCCGGAAGCTTGTTTCCTTCCCAGGACAAGAATTGGCTTGGTAGTTTGGTTTGCCCTGTTCCCATCATGCACTGGGACATGAACAGACTAATTTGCATATAGCCAAGTTCTGAGCTGGGATGGTGCAGTGAGCTAAAAAACGGTGATGGATCAAGCCCTGATCTTTGGACTGGGTAAGAGTGGTCTGCTTAATTCAGGCACTCTGTTCATCACCACCCCCTTTTCTGAATCATTTTGTCCACCATAAGCGTGGAAGGGTATACTCAGATGTGAGTCCCTTGCTCATTGCACCATCAGGATTCAAGCAAGCCGGGCCGACGACGCCTAAAATGGCAGAAACCGGTCCCCAGAAGCTTGTTTCCTTCCCAGTACAAGAATTGGCCTGGTAGTTTGGTTTGCCCTGTTCCCATCATGCACTGGGACAGGAGCAGACTAATTTGCATATAGCCAAGTTCTGAGCTGGGATGGCGCAGTGAGCTAAAAAACTGTGATGGATCAAGCCCTGATCTTTGGACTGGGTAAGAGTGGTCTGCTTAATTCAGGCACTCTGTTCATCACCACCCCCTTTTCTGAATCATTTTGTCCACCATAAGCGTGGAAGGGTATACTCAGATGTGAGTCCCTTGCTCATTGCACCATCAGGATTCAAGCAAGCCGGGCCGACGACGCCTGAAATGGCAGAAACCGGTCCCCGGAAGCTTGTTTCCTTCCCAGTACAAGAATTGGCTTGGTAGTTTGGTTTGCCCTGTTCCCATCATGCACTGGGACAGGAACAGACTAATTTGCATATAGCCAAGTTCTGAGCTGGGATGGTGCAGTGAGCTAAAAAACGGTGATGGATCAAGCCCTGATCTTTGGACTGGGTAAGAGTGGTCTGCTTAATTCAGGCACTCTGTTCATCACCACTCCCTTTTCTGAATCATTTTGTCCACCATAAGCGTGGAAGGGTATACTCAGATGTGAGTCCCTTGCTCATTGCACCATCAGGATTCAAGCAAGCCGGGCCGACGACGCCTGAAATGGCAGAAACCGGTCCCCGGAAGCATGTTTCCTTCCCAGTACAAGAATTGGCTTGGTAGTTTGGTTTGCCCTGTTCCCATCATGCACTGGGACAGGAACAGACTAATTTGCATATAGCCAAGTTCTGAGCTGGGAGCTAAAAAACGGTGATGGATCAAGCCCTGATCTTTGGACTGGGTAAGAGTGGTCTGCTTAATTCAGGCACTCTGTTCATCACCACCCCCTTTTCTGAATCATTTTGTCCACCATAAGCGTGGAAGGGTATACTCAGATGTGAGTCCCTTGCTCATTGCACCATCAGGAATCAAGCAAGCCGGGCCAACGACACCTGAAATGGTAGAAACCGGTCCCCGGAAGCTTGTTTCCTTCCCAGTACAAGAATTGGCTTGGTAGTATGGTTTGCCCTGTTCCCATCATGCACTGGGACAGGAACAGACTAATTTGCATATAGCCAAGTTCTGAGCTGGGATGGTGCAGTGAGCTAAAAAACGGTGATGGATCAAGCCCTGATCTTTGGACTGGGTAAAAGTGGTCTGCTTAATTCAGGCACTCTGTTCATCACCACCCCCTTTTCTGAATAATTTTGTCCACCATAAGCGTGGAAGGGTATACTCAGATGTGAGTCCCTTGCTCATTGCACTATCAGGAATCAAGCAAGCCGGGCCGACGACGCCTGAAATGGCAGAAACCGGTCCCCGGAAGCTTGTTTCCTTCCCAGTACAAGAATTGGCTTGGTAGTTTGGTTTGCCCTGTTCCCATCATGCACTGGGACAGGAACAGACTAATTTGCATATAGCCAAGTTCTGAGCTGGGATGGTTCAGTGAGCTAAAAAAACGGTGATGGATCAAGCCCTGATCTCTGGACTGGGTAAGAGTGGTCTGCTTAATTCAGGCACTTTGTTCATCACCACCCCCTTTTCTGCCTCAATACACAGAGGCAGAAGTTTGATGAATGTTTTTCATGCCTTTGTTTCACTCCTCGTAGTACAAGCCTGGCCTTACCTTAGCTTCTTGTTAGGTTGAAGGCTACCAGACAGCACAGCTGTCTGATTGGCTAATGACATCTTGGCAACGTTCAAAAAGCGAATACATTCCGCCCATTGCTCACCATTGGCTCTGTGGTTTGTAACTCACATTTGCTTGCTTTCTATTCGCTGTCTTTATGTGTTTTAGGCTATCCAGCTTGAGTCTTTCCCTTCTGTTGCCCAAACCTTATCTATTGTATTCTACCACCAGTACTGAATCCCTGTAAACAGTCCTTTAAATCTTGTGCTTATCTTGCCACATTTCCTGTACATTCTAAAACAGAGGTCAAATGTCAGGCACTGTCTGCCAGGGAGCTTGGTGTTTACTGTTCCTTCTCTAACAACAACATGAGAGGATTTTTGCAACAATCCAGCTGGGTGCCCATGTAAGACAGAAAGGCTGTAGGATGTTATTTTTTTTTCTATGCACAGAATAGAATTGAAACATCTGTAAATGAACCGTGTTGATATCTCTGAATATGTAAAGAACAAATTAAGTACATGTTTGGATAATTCTGAAGTGCGGTGGAAGCAAAAATGTTAGTACGATCAAAGCAATACAGTAGGTGATAACATTTCCAAACACTATCGTTTGTGCCTTATATATTTTTGTCAGTAAAACGCTATGTCTGTGCAAATGTAATGGGAATTTTAATTGAAGATGTGTTGTCTGTAATGGCAGTGTGCTACAACCATGCATGCTCCACCTTACCGCACTCTGCTCTGCACCAGTACACACCACTGCACTAGAGTGCACTCCACACTATACCACTCAATACTGCATCACTGCACTCTACTCTGCATCACTCTACACTATGCCACTCCATACTGCATCACTTCACTCTACTCTGCACCACTCCACTTTACATCACTTCACTCTACGCCTCTCTACTCTACACCACTCTACTGTATGACATGGCACTCTTCCCCACCCTACTCTACTATGCACCCCAGCACTCTTCAACTGAACACTACGCCAGTCAGCTCTAACCCACTCTAATCTACCCGCTGTACGGTACAACACTGCACTACATCCATCTCTCTGACACTGCACTTCACACTACTCCGAAATAATCTTGAATCTAAGCAAATGCACTCTACACCAGTTTATTCTCCTCTGCACCATTCCACTCTACACCACTGTAGTCTATCCTGTGCCTCTGCCACTGCACTATGAGCCACTCTTACTCTGTCCCACTGCACCCTATGCCACTGCACTCTACTCTGCTCTGCTCCAATCTACTTCTCTCTAATCTAAGATGCACCACAGCACTCTATGACACTGCGCTTTACGCTACTTCACTCTACACCTCTCTACTCTGCACCACTCTACTCTGTGCGAGTGCATGCTACCCCACACTATTATGCGCCACTGCGCTCGTCACTGTACTCTGGACCACTCTAATCTACGCCAATGCACTCTATAGCACTCTATTCTTTAAGACTGCAATCTCAGCCACTGAACTCAATGTCACTCTAGTCTGCACTACGGCACTTTATACCACTGCACTATATGCCACTGCACTCTACTCTGCACCACTCAACTATGCAAGTACCTTTATTCCACTCTATTCTGCAACACACTACTGTCCTCTACTCTACTCCACTCCAGTGCTCCTCTGTAAGCAGCTCCACTCCAACCTATGCCCCTCCACTCTGATACTGTATGCCACACCACACTACTCCACTCTACAACTCTATACTCCACTCTATGCCATTCCACTCTACTGCAATCTACTCTCTACTCAATGTAACTGTACAACACTCTACTCCACTTTTTGCAACACTCCCTACTCCACTCTACTCTGCTCCCTACCACTACACAGCACTCTATGCCACTCCTCTCTATGACACTGTACTCCACTCTGACACTATTTTAGTTGACGCCACTCACCTCTACTACCTTCCACTCTACAACAGTCTAAATCCCTCCTCAACACACTACTATACTCTGTTTTACTCCACTATACATAATTCCACTCCAACCTATGCCCCTCCACTCTACAACTCTATAATCCACTCTATGCCATTCCCACTACTACAATCTACTCTCTACTCTACGTTACTGTACAACACTCTACGTCACTCTACCCAACACCCTCTATTCTGCTCTTCGCCACTCCACGACACTCTATGCCACACAACTCTACAACACTGTACTCCACTCGGACACTCCTACACTCTATACTACTCAGCTCCTCTTCCGTCCACTCTACAACACTCTAAGTCACGCCACAATACTTTACAACACTCTACACCGCTCCACTCTATGCCACTCCATGAGACTACACTGCATTCTACGCCCCTCAACTCTACTCTACACCACTCCATGGCACTCTATGACTTTCTATGCCACTCAATAACACTCCACTCTACCCTACTTTACGATACTCCACTTCACTCTCCTAAACCCCATTTACTTTAAGCCATGCTGAACAGCAGCCAAGCTGGATTCCAACATGGATTAAAACATAGTAGCAAAGCCAATTGCTTTTGCATATACAAGACCTGTTAACTTTGCCAGTGCTTGTGTTACTTCTGCTGCCTCTAAGTTTTAGCCCAGTATGCTGATGCTGCCATTCTTCCTGTGGATGAAGAGCCTGCAGCCCTGGAAGCGTAGGCTCTGCAGGTTCTTCAAGGTGGGTGTTATGAATTTGTATTCCTTCAGTCCTTTGATCACCGGTTGGTGGTGTGGAGCACACAGAGTAACGATGTAAGCTTGCGGCTGAGCAAGCTTTCAACTGACAGATCTAACAGAGAATAGCACCCTGCCCTGACGCACTCTGGAGGTTCACACTCAGAAGTAGCCTGCCTTTGATGCAAGTAGACAACAAGCATTGAAAATGCAATAGGTCTCGCAGCATTAGAGTTAGTGCTTTTAGAATTGTTTATGGTTTTTTTTTGTAAATCTTTAGCATTTTTGTTTCCTGTAGCCAATGCTAAAGAATTTCAAAAAAAAAAAGCCATAAACATTTCTAAAAGCTCTGAAATGCAGTCTGAAATGCTGGATATATATTCAGTACAGATACACTATATTGTTAATGAAGACATAGGATATAATATGTTGTACTGTATACACACAATTAGATGGGAACGTGCTGTGTGTGTCAGCGATTGAAAGAGACTGCACTCAGAGTTGCTGTGCGCATCAGCAAAAAGATTGCAGAGTAGACACGCAATACTTGTACTAAAGTGTTGTGCGATTGTACTGTAGGCACGCAATTTAAAATCCAGCTAAACGCGTCAGCAGAGTTGCTGTGCGCATCAGCGAGTGAACTGTAAACTAGACACGCAGTTTTAAAATCAAGATGTGCGTATCAGCGAAAAGATTGCAGGGTAGACGACCAAATACTTGTACAAAAGTGCTCTGCGTGTCAGCGAAAGAACGTAAAAGTCTGCACTGGGCACTGCTGTGCGAGTCTGCAAGAAAGCATGGAGCTGCTGTGCGCATCAGTGAGAGGTTGTGTGAGGGTGAGTGGGTGTGTGAGGGGTGGGAGGTTGTGTGAGGGTGGGAAGGGGTGTGAGGGTGAGAGGGGGTGTGAGGGTGAGAGGGGGTGAGAGTGTGTGTGAGGGTGAGAGGGTGAGAGAGGGTGAGGGTGTGTGAGGGTTGAGGGTGTGTGAGGGGGAGGGTAAGGGTGAGGGGGTGTGAGGGTAAGGGTGAGGGGGTGTGAAGGTGAGGGGGTGAGAGGGTGTGTGAGAGTGAGAGGGTAAGAGGGTGAGAGGGTGTGTGAGGGTGAGAGGGTAAGTGAGGGTGAGAGGGTGGGTGTGGGGTGAGAGGTTGTGTGAAGGTGAGTGGGTTTGTGAGGGGTGAGAGGTTGTGTGAGGGTGAGAGGGGGTGTGAGGGTGAGAGGGGGTGTGAGGGTGAGAGGGGTGAGTGTGTGAGGGTGAGAGAGGGTGAGGGGGTGTGAGGGTGAGCATAAGGGTGAGGGGGTGTGAGGGTAAGGGTAAGGGGGTGTGAGGGTGAGGGGGTGTGAGGGTAAGGGTGAGGGGGTGTGAGGGTGAAACTGAGGGGGCCGTAAACACCCACAATGTGCATGAACATTTTCAATTTCTTCCCCTCGGTTTCACATATTTTTAAATGTATACTGGGCTGATCCAGGTGTAAAAAGTGCTGAACGGCGAAAAGCTCGTGTGAAATCCCTGCGTTTTTTAGAAAGTTATGGAGTGGAAGGAAATATTGACTTTGGATGGTAATGAGGAAGGAAAAAAGCGTTGTTTTATATGTAACCTACGCGCACACCTACACATTTGAAGGATACGGTCTGGCACTCAATAAATATTGTTACTTTCCATTTTTGGAGGTGTTAGTCTATTACATCGAGATTTAAGACTTTTTATTTGTATAGGGCCCTGTGGCCATATTTTATATCAATTTTCCTTTTCAACGCACGTTCATTCAAGCAGGAAAAAACGACCACCAAGGGAGGGTAGTTCATTTATTAATTATGTATTTATTTATTTATGGCTCTTGTGTCACAGAAGCCTTGAATCCCCAGCAACGAAACCAATGAACGGATGGGGAGGAGTTTTAACATTAATCCTCCCCTGAGCAGGTGCTCTGCACCCCAGTGGATAGAGTTTCCAATCGGTGGAAGACTTCAGTTTGCAGAACGCAACTTTTCATAATACCCAGTTCATGCAAGTGCCTAGAGGTTTGCAATGTTAATAATACAGCACCTCTTAACATCGTCCATTTAACACAAGCTCCTAGTGGCCGTTCAGGTTGCAGTGTCAATAACTCGGCGCTTCTCACAGCACCCAGCTCAAGCAAGCGCCTAGAGGTCCTTCAGCTTGTTTTGCTGATAACTCTGCATATGGAATGGCCTCTAGGCGCTTGTATGAACAAGGTTCTGGTGAGACGTGCTGATGTATTAGCACCACAGTCTTGTGGTACTGTAGGCGCGTGTGTGATGCTGAGAAGTAATTATTAGCGCTGCATAGTGAATGGCCTCTAGGCGCCTGTATGAATGGTGCTGGGGAGAAGGGCTGATTTATTAGCAGTGTAGTCTCAACCCGCCGTAGGCATTAGTATGGTAAGCGTATGAAGTACCGAATTATTAGGACTGCATATCGTAAGGCCTCTTAGCGCTCGTGTGAAACACGAGCTACGAGAGGCACCGATTAATTAGCCCTGAAACTGAATGTCCGCTACGGGCAGGGGTAAATTGTGTGTAGGTGATAGGTAGAGACGTGTTTACCAGGCAGAAGCACTGAATGATAGGGAATCTGAAAGGCCTCTAGGAACATGTAAAACAAGAAGTGGGCAAAGAGGTGCCACCAGGGAGACGGGGAGAGGAAGGAAGAAGAGGGAACGTGGAAGGAAAGTGAATGCAGCAGGGGGCGGAGCGGATCGCTTTGAAGTACGTTTTCACAGATACATGGAAAATCACTAATTCCTGCACATTACAGGGGGAGCGGATCCCTTTGAAGCATGGCCTCGCGGCCGTGAAAGAAGTGTGTGTTAATTAGGGGGAGGAGAAGTGAGGCCGAGTGCGCTGGGGAAGCAACAGCAACAGATGCTTTAATTTGAAGCTCTCGGAGGCAGGCGGCTCGGATGATAACACCGGAGGGTGGTGGCAGTTATGCCAGTGAGTGCTGGGAGCACTGGCTGTGATGCTGGTGGCAGCAATGCTGACGGCACTGGCGCTGCTGCTGGCGAAGCTACCACGGATGCTTGCTCCAACACTGTTGATCCTGGTAGCACTGTTTATGGTATAGCTAGTACTGCTGGCAAAGATGCTGGGGTACTGGAGGTACGGATGGTGGCAGCACTGCTGGTGATATAGGCAGTAAGGCTGGCGGTAGGGGTGCTGGTGGCACTGACAACGATGCCGCTGATGGTAAATATGATAAGGGCAGTGATGCTGTGGAATACATACGGAGAATCCTGCTGAGAGGTATCTGAAGGGTAGATGTACTGGCAGTGAGGCTTGCATGCTGGTGGTCGTGGCACCGATAATACTGCTGAGAGGCGTCTGAAGAGCAGTGGTACTGGCAGCGAGGCTGTGGAATAAATACTGATAATACTGCAGAGACATATCTGGAGGGCAGTGCTACCGGCAGTGAGGCTTTCGGCAGCGACAGTAACAGTGAGGATTGCACGCTGGAGTCAGCGGCACAGAAAATACTCCCGAGAGGCAGTGGTACTGGCCTCAATGAAAGCATGCTGGCTCCTCTGATAGTAGTGGTACCGGTAATGCTGCTGAGAGAGATGACCGGAGTAGTGTTACTGGCAGTGACGGAGTTGGCAGCAGTAGAAGAGAAGCGTGCACTGCCGGCAGTGGTACTTCTGAGAAAAAGCATTAGGGCAGTGGTAAAGGCAGTGACGTGTTTGGCAGTGGTAGTACCAGCAGAGGTGTGTGAATGCTGGTGCAGGTGGCAGTCGCACTGCTGAGGGAGATGGCAAGGGCAGCGGTGCTGCCAGTGAGGCGTGCATGCTGGGGGCAGTAGTTGTGGTACTGATAATACTTCTGTGAGACATCGTAAATACAGTGGTACTCGAGGTGACGCCGTTGGTACCGATAGTGGTAGTACCGATGCTTGCATGGTAGTGGTACTGCTAGTAAGGGCAGTGGTACGGGCAGTGATGCTTTTGGCATTGACAGTACTAGCCGCGATGGTGGCAGCAGTACTGCTGAGAGAGATCGTAAGTGCAGTGGTACGGGCAGTGACGCTTTTGGCAGCGTGATAGTAATAGCGGTGGCAGCAGTACTGCTGAGAAAGATGGTACGGACAGCAGTACGGGCAGCGGCGCTTTTGGCAGCAAGAGTAGTGGGAGCAACGCTTGCAGCGCTGGCGGCGATGCTGCTGGCAGTGATGGGGATGACTCCGGTGCCAGTAATGACACTGACATCCAGGGAGACTGGCAAAGGGTGGGGGTGAGGCGGGGGGGAGGTACTCACGTGGGCTTCTGTGGGAAAATTAAGCCCTCGGCCCCCAGCGCGCACAGGGACAGCAGCAGGACCATGGCCGCCAGCGAATAAGTGCAGGAAGAGACGCGGCTCAGAGACCCCGGCAACGTCATCTTTCCAACAAGAGCAAAGAACAACAAGCCTTTCACCGTAACACGGCTGGCAGGGGAGGGGGCGGAGAGGGGAGAGGTGCGACACGGCAGTAGGAGGAGGAGGGGGGAGGAGAGTAGGGGAGGCACGGCCTAGCGGCAGGCAGGCAGGGGAGGAGAGGAGGAGGGGGGAGGAGAGTAGGGGAGGCACGGCCTAGCGGCCGTGCAATCAAGTAGTGAGGGGGCGGAGCTGGGGGAGGCTGTGAGAGAGAGTAGGCAAGGCAGGCGGCTGGGGGCATGTGCACGCGCTTTAAAGCTCAATGCACATGCGCATTGAGCTTAAAAGTCACGGGCACTGCAAGGAATCGCCACGATTCCTTGCAAGTTAGATAAAGTCTGGATGAGCCCCTATAGTCTCGCTTGCTCGATGCGCATGCGCATCGACAGGCGAGACCTAAAAAACTAAGAGCAGCGCAACAACAAGGCAGTGCTCTTTCAAAGAGACTTGGAAAGTAGCTGTCAGCGTGTCCACTCCGTATCCATTGTGGCATAGGGGCACGCATGAGAAGCCTGGTGCACGGTTCCAGTGCAGCTCCATATTTTCCTTATGAGTGCTGTTGCCGACTGTCAGTGCCTGTTTGTAACCAGCTGTCCCATGAAGTGTCTGCTGCTGCAGGCTATTGTGCTGTAGTTTGTTCCAGGTGAGTGAGTGACTTTAAGGAACACGGGCTGTTCAACCCCTTGGCTGCGGCTGCAATTCCGCCGCAGCGCTAGGGGGGAGGGGATGCCACGCAGCGCTCACATGCTCGTGACGGAACCGCTCCATCGAGCCTCGGGTGGGCTGTGCTTGTGATGGAGCGGTTCCGTCAGGGCCCCGCCCGCTTAATAGAACGTGCCACGCAGGCGCGAAATCAGCGCCGCGCAGGTGCGCCGAGCAGGCCGTGACGGAACCGCTCCGTCACCAGCACAGCCCACCCGAGGCTCGTGACGGAGCGGTTCCGTCACGAGCATGGGAGGGGTTAAAAACAGTATCCCTTTTGGAATACAAACACAGGGATGGCGGTATGCTACTCCATGTAGGTTGCCATCCATGTATTTGTAGCCAATCACAGAGGATTGCTGTAGGAAAGTACCTGTTTCCTACAGCAAGTAATTTATCGCCTGGTAATTTATGTGATTTTGACTTGAAGTGCACTGGGTCCCTGTTTACCAGATCCTCAGTGCCACATCTCTCCGTGTTGCTGTTGGAAAGTGCCCATTTTTGACATGGTGACATGGTAATTAATGTGATTTCGATTTGAAGTGCACTGGGTCCCTGTTAACCAGATCTCCAGTGCCAGATCTCTTTCCCCAAACTGTACAATTTGACCCCAATTGGCAATTCCTTTGCCCCTCCCTGTAAGTACCTAGTAGGTGGTACAGTCCAAGGAAACCTCTGCACCTGTTGCGCCCCTGGCCAATGGAGAAGAGGACCAAAGGTGTTCTTACGTCCCTGAACATTGGGAGGCCTGAGCGCCCCTGTTGGTTCAGCCAATTTGGCCTCAGATTAAAGCCAGCAGCCTCTTTACGTGAAGACCGATCCCCACAGACTAATATTGTAGTATATTCACCCCCTATTTGCTCCTCGGGATTTTTATCAAGTGAGCTCAGCCTTACTTTACCCTCAACATTTGAATTCACCGAAAACGTTTTGCTTTTTATCCCAGTTCTTGGCAGGGATGTATTTTGCTAACTTGAGAAATTAACTGTGACAGTAAGCTATTTTATAAATGTACTGCTCAAGTAATTTGGTGAAAATTCTATTGGACTATTGGTTTTAAGTGGTTCCTATTATTCCCTACTTACATAGTAGATCCCTATATGGAGGTGTTTGTGTTAGGTTTTATTAGGATAAGCCCTGGAGCCCTTTTATACAATATTTTGTAACATGTTTTATTCTGTACGCAGGTATTTTTTTAGCAATGTATTATTATCTTTTTAACTGTTGCACTTAAAAAATTTACTGTATTTTAATTTAGATATGTCTGCGAGTGAAATTATGATGCAAGATGATTTGTAGATTTTTCATTTCTTCATGTGCTTTTATGCCCAATTTAGGCCGAATAAAGGATTTATTGATTGATTGCTTGACTAATATTGGGCACTCAATGCTCTTTTGCATCCCTGCACATGGGCGCCCTAGTGCCACTCACCTTAAGTCCAGGAGATTGCTCCCATAAATCGCTGTTCTATACCTGAATGCTGACCTTCATCTTCCTCAAACAGGATAACATTACAGCTTCTGAAAAATTGACTGTCCACTTCTTTTTTTCACAACAGATTTTATTGTTGACAGACAAAAGAGCCCTGGCGACACCAGGGCAACACATTGTATACGTGTCATGACAATGGTTAAGATGTCAACTTTTACAAGGGAAACATCCTTTACAACACAACTTTTACCACGCAGTGCCTTTACAACGCAACTATTACAACGCATGTCATTACAACGCATAGCGCTGGGGGGCGCTCTAGGATAGGGAATAGATTTAATTTACTATCCAACACCTTCCCTACTATCCACGGGGACTGGCGTTGGAATAGTAAATTAAACTATTCACTATCCAGCACCCCTAAGCGCTATTCGTTGTAAAGGCATGCGTTGTTAAAACTGCGTTGTAAAGGCATGTGTGGTAAAAGCATGCGTTGTAATGTCATACATCCCTTTTACAATATACGGTTGTCGAAAATAGAAGTATGCAAAGATCAGAGGTTTTTTTGGGGGGCAGTATTCTGTTTAATAAAGTGTCCTCATAATTTACAATTATTTGGAAAAATAGCATTTCTTTTTAGAAATAAGGCCCAGCAACTGCAGAAATCACACAAGGACGAGGAATGTAGGTGGAGTCCAGACCTTTTCGTGTGCAGTAGAAGAGCCAAGGAAAAGAGAAATTACAAAGTTGCGGTCTCTCCACGTTGTGTCCACCTGCACACTGGTAAACAATAGAGGTCCTACCGACTCATAATTAACTCTGAGTGTGCTGAGTGTGCTACCCCTCCTCATACTTGGACTATATTCAGCCAGTGAAACTTAATTTTCAGAGAATACATTATGATCTCAGCACAAACTGAGATCTCATTCCCAAATATTTCTCTAATGAGTTGTAAAATTACTGCTAATATTTATCTTTTTTTCATTAGGTTAATTTGTACTCGTTTTTATTGTGTCGGGTGAAAACTAACATTGTTGCAGTGGATTCATTTACACGGGAGAGGGGAAAGTAGTACTAGTCATAAACATAACAAGAGTAGCAATTGGATTTTAGTAATTTTTCTCGTCTTCTGTGGCATTTTACTAGTGAAGTATTTTGTGCTTTTATTTTGTGTTACTTTTATCTATTGTTAAACATCCTTCAAAAGAATCATTAACATGTGAAGGTCCACCAATGGAAATTTGTTTTGTTTTTTTCATTTCTTTTTTGAAAAATGATTTTCAGCTTAAATCCCAAAAACATACAACTCTCTAACCTGGTATGAACATGGACAGTTTTTTCAGCATATGAGAGCAGGTATACACAATAATACAGCAATACATGATAGCAGGGGTTTGTCAGTAAGGGTGCATTACACAGTGATTCAAATCAGTTATACAAATCATCATTTCTGTGATATTTGATTGAAACATTGACAGAACAATGCGTTGTTGGAAGGGGGTAGGGGGGGGGTGATACCCCAAAGCTCGAACCTTATAGTTCCCTCTCTGTGTTTGTTAGCATGTGATTTTTACATTCCTGCCTCTGGTGTCTGTGCTACCCCTGTGGTGTTCTGTGACTCTGACGTTATCTCATTAGTATCTTTTAGCTAGTAGGTTTGGTAAGGTCCCTAGTAGTTCCTCAGGCGACTTCTTGGTGGCAGTAGTTCGCTGTACGTGTCGGATTGAGTCTGTGAGCCAGTCTGCTATTTTTGGGAGTGGGCCTTTCATCCATCGCAACGCCACCCTCCGCTTGGCAAGTAGGAGACCTATGGCGTACAGCGGGTGCAGCGTCTAGGTTAATGAATGGTCCCATCCTAGGTGTGCCATTTTCAGATCAGGTACTAGGTCTGAACTAATAATTTTGCCCAACACCCAAAACACAGTTTCCCAGTATGCATACATTCCTGGGCTTTGCAAGGCTACATGCCAGAATCCCGCCTCTTCCTGCCCACATTCATGGCAATTTGAGGTCTCATCAAGCCCATATCAATATTGGCGCTCTGGGTGCAATAAGCCCTATGTAAAAATTTTTAAATGAATTAATCTGTGCCTACCGCTGAGCGATATCGAGCGGGTATGGGCACAGCAGTAGGACCATTCCTTGTCGCTTATGGGAGCACCCAAATCAATCTGCCAACCTCACCTTGCCCTTAGGACTTCTGTCGTACGTGTATCCTGTAGATTGGCACACAATTTTGTTATCAACTTTGTAGGTTCTTCCGTTCTTATAAGCGTGGAGAGTGCCTTCAAACTTTGTGGTTCGATGAGATCATCTCCAATAAGAGCTCTCCAACTCTGACTCGTGACTGTACTACCTATCGGTTGGCCCGGTAATTGTAATGACTCCCAGGTCGCCAATACTCCATCTTTAAGGAAATCACCCATTGTGTGTATGCCGATGGCATTTAATGCCTTCCTTACCCCTACTTCTTGGCTTAGTGGAAACCACCGACAACACATCAATGGCATTTCTGGGGCATAAATAAAGGCTCCCGCCTGCATATGCGGCAAAGTTTGCCATGCCTGTATGGTGACGCTATTGAGTTAAAAACTCTCAATTTCCTGGATGGGGACTGTATAAAGGGCTTGTGGCCCATGTATCCAATAGTGCGCAAACACACCACACGCAGCCTTGTAATATTTCTCTAAATCTGGGGCTCCTAGTCCCCCCAACTGATACAGTAGAGTAAGCGTATCCCATCGAATGCGCAATTGTTTACCAGCCCATGCTAACCTTATCAGTTGTGTACAAAAGTTTTTAAACATGTGTTTTGGTAACAATATGGGTATATTTTCAAATAAAAACAAGAATCTCGGTAGAATGACCCTCTTCATTATGGAGATTCTCCCCATCAACGAGAGTGGAAGCTTTATCCACTTCTCTACATTGTCTATGTGCCTCTGTGTGGCTTTGCCATAATTTTCCTGTAAGACTATCTCAGGGTCTGTGTAGAATTGGATACCTAGATACTGCACTGCGTCTGCAGTCCAACGCAGGAGAAACTCCATGGCCGGCTCAACCATGCAGGGGGTGAGGGGGAATATGATTGATTTATCCCAATTTATACGTAATCCTGAGTGACCTCCGAACTGTACCACATCACGTAAGATTGGCAATAAGTATACCTCCAGTTCCCGTATATATAATAACGTGTAATCAGCATATGCTAGTGTTATTTACGTACTGCACAGGCAAGAGGCTCAACAACTATGGCACATAATAATGGGAATAGTGGCCAGCCCTGTCTTGTTCCCGAGTAATATTGAATGACTTGCAAAAATCTGAGTTGAACGCAAACAAACAATTGAAACAAGAAACATCGGTGTCACAAAGTCCATATATATGTTATCGTACAAAATCTCCAATCGTAATATTCAAGTATAGGTATATTTTTGGGGGTATTAGTACCCAGCATTAGATATTTATGGCATATCTTCATTGTGTAGTGTAGGTACAAGATACAAACCCCGATAGTCATCCCACCGCTTCCATATCCTAGGGTGTTTCCGGAGGCATCCCAAAGATTTAAAAATTGATATTAATAGCCCCATGGAAAAGTTTTGGCCCTGGTTCCAGGCCCCCACAGATGGCGGGGAGTCGCTTTCCAAGCCTTAACAATGTCTAGCTTAGCCAGAGTAAGACCCAGGTAAAGCAGATATCTTTTGTACCTGTTACCTACTATTCCCTCCGTAATATGAAGTATAGCTAAACGCGGTGACCGTGGAACATCCCACACCAGTCACACAGGTCTGTACCCCACACCAAAAGCACGATAAAGCAGTACATTCCCATACTGTGTGGAGGAGAGTGCCCTCGGCCATTCCACAGCGCAGACACAGGGGAGATACAATCATCTCGGCGTGCATAAGCCTATAGCGAGTGAAATATACACGGTGGAGGTATTTAATATGTATAAGACGTAGGCACTCAGCAATGGCTGCACCGCGCGGGGATACAATAGCCTCAACCCAGTCGTCCACAGCAAATAGACCCAAATCTTTCTGCCAGGCGTCTCTAGTCTTGTTAAGTGTGGTGTAGCTATTAGTGACCAATGTGCGATATAGTTCTGTAATTTTGTGCCCACCCAACTCGCCCAGGAACACCTTGGCCTCAATGAGATTGTAGTTGGGAATATTGTCTTGGCGTGTTAAATAAGGGGAGAATGTGTGATGAAATTGCAGATATCTATAGAATTGCGACCGGAGCATCTGAAATTCGTATTGTAGCTCCTGGAAGGATTTCAAGGCTTGACCATGGACCACTGCGCCAATCATTGAGATACCGATCGCATCCCAGTTCACAAATCCCTGCAACTCAGACAATTGTGGTAGGAGGCCATTGCTTTCATCAGCTTGCCCCACCATCCCATCCTACGCCGTGCCTATTGCCATATCACAAAGACCATTCTGGTTGTGGGAGGTAGCGATTTGTGCGTTGCGCTAGAGTATAGATTTGTGTGTAATGATTTAGGGCTAGATGTAGGTAATTGGTATTTACCGATTAATAAATACCGAATTTAACCGATTTGGTATTTATGAATCGGTAAATATGAAGGGGAGAGATGTAGGTATTTCTAGAAATTGAAATACCGAATCGTTAATATTCGGTATTTACCGATTCGGTAAATACCGAATCGGTATTTCCTATTGATTCCTATGGGCTGTGAAGCCCATAGGAATCAATGGGAAATACCGATTCGTTAATTACCGAATCGGTAAATACCGATTTCTGCCAGGGTGCAGGGGGTGTCACTTTGACACCCTCTATCACCCCAAATACAGGCATGTGGCATTTGGCATGTGGCACACAGACATGCCCTAAGGGCATGTCTGTCTGTCACATGGCATAGGTGTGCATGCACACATGTGCATGCACACCTGGATTCGGTATTTTACCACCCAATTGAATTGGGTGGTAAAATACCGAATCTGAAAGGCCTTTGGGACTCAGAAGAGTCCCACCTACATTTAGATTTTCCGAATTGGTAAAATTACCGATTCTGTAAAATAAAGGCCCCTACATACCAATTTCTAAATACCGGTCGGTAACGGCCGAAATGGGCCGTTACCGACCGGTATTTCGGCTCCTACATCTGGCCCTAAGTGTCCATTAGCCAGTGCTCGACGGCGTAGGCATAGTACCGTCTATCTCAATACCACCGTTCATTTAAGGTGAGTAGATGGGAGGCAGCGTGGTACGCCTTAACGTCCGGAGTCGTGAGCCCTCTACAGTATGTGGACTGAAAGCACGTCTTTAGTGCAACACGCACGGAGCCCCCACCCCATAAGAAGTGACTAAGGACCACGTACATTTGTCTGCACCATGTATGCGATATTGGGTAGGGATGGTTTTGAGGTTGATAGAGGAGGCGGGGCAGGGAGACCATCTTAAAGATGGCTGATCTGATGAATAATGATAAAGGCAAGTGTGACCAGGAGCGCACCTGTTCTTTAACTAAAAGCAACAAAGGGGCCAGATTCTTATTCCAAGAGGCGGGTTGAGACGCTGACTGGAAGACCCCAAGAAACTTAAATCCATCTGGCACTACCGTCACCTCACGTGGTCAAATCCCAAGTTGATCACTCCCCGCAGAGGCCACAGAAACGATTTGCAGACATTCAAATAAAGGTCGTAGTTTTCGCCAAAAACTTGCATCATCTGAAGTAGACGTGGGCCGGATCTTTTCTGGTGCGTAAAAAAGAATTATACATTGTCAGTGCATAGCACTATACGATTGGAGACCTCCTGTGACCAAGCCATATACTTGGGCATCTATACTTTCCCACACCATGAGTGGCTCCATGGCAACTGCAGAAAGATAGGGAGACAGAAGGTATCCCTGTCTGGTACCCCTTCTGATGGGAAATGTGGGAGAGATTGAATCAGCGTCCCGCACGAGCCAGTAATGTTGGTGTATAGACGCGGATGTCGAGGTCCGATGTTAAGGGGGTTCAGCAGTACAAAGAGGTAGGTCCAGCTAAAGGAATAAAAGGCCTTGTCGGTATCAGCGAGAAGGACCACAGCTGGCACATCCAGCAAATCCTCAGCAGCAATAGCGTTTAGTGCACGACAGATATTATGTTGGGTGGCACGGCCGATATAGAATAACAATTGGACCTTGGACTCCTTTTTCATAAAAAAAGTCAAAATACGTTTGTAATTCAAAAACAATTTTTCATGCAGAAACAAATTCAGCATATAGCACTCAATACACGATGCACTTTGTGAAAGACAGAATGGATACTCACTATTTTAAACAAAAAATTTCTATTTTATTCATAGTATCAAAAAACACAAGATACTAAACAGGTAATTGTCAGGAGGTTCCTCCACGAAAAAAGGGAAGTGAAAAAAGAGTGCTCTTGTGTGTGATAGAAATTAGAAGGACACAGAGTGAAAGTGATTCAATAGAAAGGATTACAATGATTCCAGTTCTCCCAAGCATCCTAGGAGCGCTTTCGGGCTTTCAGCGCATATAAGCCAGGAGAGCTTGACTCCAGTGGCATGGAGAGCACAGGACCCACTTCTGTGCATACTCGTCCTAGGATGCTTGTTTCCGGTCCAGGTAGGACCTGCATGGCAGTTCGGTCTGGACTGTTCCCATGAGGCACAGAGTCAAGACTGATTTGCATACGGCTGGGTCTAAACTGGGGTGGCATGGTGAGCAAAAAACACTGAGTTTAACCCAGATCTCTTGACTGGGGTTGAATGTATGGTCTATTCAGCATTCCGTCCATAAGTTGTTTGCGTAGAACTTCTCACCCTAAGTGGGATGGGTATGCCCAGACAGGAGAAGTGTGGCTCACTGGTTAGAAGCGGCAGACCCTGATGCAGAGGTCAGACCCGGGACCAGGGTTCAATTGCCGACGCGGCAGGGTATTGGGCTCAATGTCCACGGACTCGATAATTCTCGCCTCTGTGCCTACTCTAATCATGGGTCCCACTCTGCAACTCTGGGCAATAGCTTGCTTAATCTCCACAACGGCCCCAACAGTGCTGGGATGCCTGGCTTGACCTGGGGGGCGCCAGGAGGGAACGTCTCACAGGGAAAGGGTTCCACAGTGGTATATAGCGCCAGGATGCCCCGAGATGGGGCGACAGTGCGCTTTACAAGTATACACACATTTACATTTACATTTACATTTACATAGGTCCTTTGCTCACTGTGCCACTGGATTAAAGCTAGCCTAGCTGATGAAGGGTAATACCCAGAATCCGGTCCCAGGATGCTTGTTTCCGGTCCAGGGAGGACCTAGCTTGGCAGCACGGTCTGGACTGTTCCCATGAGGCACAGGTTCAAGACGTATTTGCATAAGGATCTGTGTAAACTGTGGTGGCATGGTGAGCAAAAGAACAAGGGATTTAACCCAGATCTATAGACTGCGGTTGGATGTATGATTTATCTGAATAAATCATACATCCAACCCCAGTCCGTCCATCAGTTGTATGCGTAGCACTTTTCACCCTAAGTGGGATGGGTATGCCCAGACGTGGGTCCCTTGCTCACTGTGCCACTGGATTAAACATAGACAGACTAGTGCTGTCTTTTCCCAGGACAAGAAGTTGTTTAAAAAACGATTTTCACTTTCTGTGTTTACTGTCTATGCCTGTGTTTGTTACAGTTAAAAATTGTAGTTATAGCCTGCCTGTAATTGCATATTTTATCACCTGTGTTGTGTTTTAAATGTGTGGTTTTCCCTGCCCATGATTGCCTTCATTTAGTGTGTTGAATTGTGGGATTTGCAGTCCAACCTCTGTAGTATGTCCCTCTCATTCCTTGGTGACAAATCTGTTTTCCCTCCAAATTTCTCCTTTGCTCTGTGCTTAGGCCTGTGTGCTCAAAAAGTGCACCCCCAGCCACCATTTTGTGTTCACAAGCCAGTGAGGCCAGCCCCCCCCAGCCCCTCCCCCCCAGCAACAGGGATTTTCTACATCTGAGGGTGCTACTGTGAGCTGTTTAAACTGTATTTACTGGGGCCTGTGCACTTCATTTTTTTGGCCAGCAGGGGGAGTAAAGCTTTATTCAAACAGTTTTGTTAGATTTCGAGTTAGTGAAGCCTTTACCTGCTGAAGTCCAAAGTTGTGGATTGAGCCTGTCTGTCTCCTAGGAGATTCTGAACAGGAGCAAGCAGCTGCCCAGACCCCACCCCCAGGCCAGCAGACCATTGGCTATTCAGCTACCAGGCAAGTCTGAGCCCTCCTCTCACACCTGCCCAGGCCCCTTAAGGCCTTGCTGGGTGCACCCCAAATCATTCTCCTCCATCTTGTGAGTTGCAGCCCACATATGCCCCAGATTGCAATGAGAAGAGTACAGGAAGTGGTAAGGAGACAGACTAGTGCTGTCTCTTCCCAAGACAAAAAGCTGTTTACATTTTTTTTCCCTTTCTGTGTTTACTGTCTATGCCTGTGGTTGTTACAATTAAAAATTGTAGTTTTAGCCTGCCTGTAATTGCATATTTTATCACCTGTGTTGTGTTTTAAATGTGTGGTTTTCCCTGCCCATGATTGCCTTCATTTAGTGTGTTGACTTGTGGGATTTGCAGTCCAACCTCTTTAGTTTGTCCCTCTCATTCCTTGGTGAAAAATCGGTTTTCCCTCCAAATTTCTCCTTTGCTCTGTGCTTAGGCCTGTGTGCTCAAACAGTGCACCCCCAGCCACCATTTTGTGTTCACAAGCCAGTGAGGCCAGCCCCCCTGCCCCCCCAACACCCCCCCCCCCAGCAACAGGGATTTTCTACATCAGAGGGTGCTTCTGTAAGCTGTTTAAACTGTATTTACTGGGGCCTGTGCACTACGTTTTTTTGGCCAGCAGGGGGAGTAAAGCTTTATTCAAACAGTATTGTTAGATTTCGAGTTAGTGTAGCCTTTACCTGCTGAAGTCCAAAGTTATGGATTGAGCCTGTCTGTCTCCTAGGAGAATCTGAACAGGAGCAAGCAGCTTCCAACTCCCTGGCCAGCAAACCTTGTCTGAGGTTGCTGGGACCTTATATGGTGTGCTAGTGGTTGGCACATGTGTACACTGATGGTGGTTGTATCTGGTGTTTCTATTGGTTTAGGGTTAATGTCCTCATTGGTTGGGTATTTGAGGGTTCTGATTGGTTTCTCGGTCTGTGATTCAATCATTGCAGGGTTGGGACTAGGGCTAGGGTTAGGATTTCTATTGGAAGTAGGGACTGGGCTTCCTATGTTATTGGTTGTTGGGAGTAGGGTGGCTAGGGTGAGACCTTTAATTGGAAGTAGCTATTTAGGGCTTCTGATGTTAGGGCTAGCATTGTGACTGGATAGTTTTAGGGCTAGGGTTCCCATTGGCTGAAGGGGTCACCTGATTACTAGGGCTACAAAAAAGGCCAGGCTTAGGGCCTCTCAGCCCCTTCGTCGAGGCTAAGGGTGGAGAGGACAAGGGTAGTTGCCTGTTTGGGCCTGTTAAGGGCGGAGAGGACAAGGGTAGTTGCCTGTTTGAGCCTGTTAAGGGCAGAGAGGACAAGGGTAGTTGACTGTTTGGGCCTGTTCGAGACTGGTCGGAACTAGGGCCAGAAATGCTGCCCTTTTTCTCATTTAACAATACCCAGCCCACACCATCCACAACCACAAACAGAGCAACACACTCACACCAAATATACACCACGCACAACACTATGCACAGATTAATGTACCAGCATGCACCACTAACCCAACCATACCACATCTAAACACCCTACTATCCCAACTACCACACATATCCACCATCACCCACAAACAGTACACAACTCTATCCTATACCACTAACTAATAAACTCATTACTAACACAACGCCAATCAACACCATAAATAACTACATCCCACTCAGACACACTCTCCCTGCTGTAATTACACCTAACAGTCCACCTTTTATCACTAACAAATATATAATGATCCTTCCATCAGTTGACTTAAAAAACAAATCCTTCACTCTTTTATCCCTCCACTATCCTTTGTCTATCAAAATTAACAGACTAACATGTTCACTTCTCAAATTCCATATTCCATATTCAACTATACTATTATACTGCCCAAATAACTGAATAACATATCTACTACTCAAATTAGTTCATATTTATACTATACTAATTTTCAACACTAATCCTTTATGGGTTCCAGAGTGGCATGCTACTCGACAAAAAAGCTCTTCAACACCCATCAGGGGTAACAAGTGCTATAAGAATGCAAATCTTTCTTCCCCTTTTATCCATCCGCTATCCTTCTCACATTTCAAGTAACAGACTAATATCCACCACTGAAATTACCTCATATTTCACCATATGAATTCACCACTAATCCTTTATAGGCTCCCTGAATAGCATGCGTCAACAAGCAAGCGATAAATAAATACAAACATTTGTCCTCCTCTATCCTTCTGCTATCATTCCAAATCCAAATAACTGACTAACCTATCCACCACTTAAAATGTACTTGCATGTTTCACTATACTAATTCAACACTAATCCTCTGTGGGACCCGGAGTAGCGTGCTACCCGCCGAAAAAGCGTTTCGACGCCTCGTGAGGGGTAGTAAGCGCTATATAAATGCAATTACAATACAATTACAATAGCCTGGCTGATGCGAGGTAATACTTAGAAACCGGTCCCAGGGTGCTTGTTTATGGTCCAGGAAGGACCTGGCCTGACAGTTTGGTCTGGACTGTTCCAATGGTCAAGACTGATTTAAATATGGCTAGGTCTAGACTGGGTGGCATGGTGAGCAAAAGAACGATGGATTTGACCCAGATCTCTTGACTGGGTTTGCATGTATGATTTATTCAGCATTCCGTCCACCAGTTGTCTGCGTAGCACTTTTCACCCTAAGTGGGATGGGTATGCCCAAACGTGGGTCCCTTGCTCAATGTGCCACTGGATTCAAGGCAGCCTGGCTGATGAAGGGTACTACCCCGACACCGGTCCCAGGATGCTTGTTTCCGGTCAAGGGAGGACCTGGCCTGGCAGTTCTGTCTGGACTGATTCCATGAGGCACAGGGTAAAGAGTGATTTGCATATGGTTGGGTCTAAACTGGGGTGGCATGGTGAGCTTTTTGGATTTAACCCAGATCTCTTCACTGGTGTTGAATGTATGAATTATTCAGCATTCCCTCCATCAGTTGTTTGCGTAGCACTTTTCACCCTAAGCGGGATTGGTATGCCCAGACGTAGGTCCCTTGCTCACTCTGCCACTGGATTCAAGCTAGCCTGGCTGCTGAAGGGTAATACCCAGAAACCGGTTCCAGGTTGGTTGCTTCCAGTCCAGGGAGGACCTGACCTGGCAGTTTGGTCTGATGTGTTCCCATGAGGCACAGGGTCAAGACGGATTTGCATATGGCTGGGTTTAAACTAAGGTGGTATGGTGTGCAAAAGAATGATGGATTTAACCCAGATCTTTTGACTGGGGTTTAATGTATGATTTATTCAGCATTCCGTCCATCAGTTGTCTGCGTAGCACTTTTCACCATAAGTGGGATGGGTATTCTCAGACGTGGGTCCCTAGTTTACTGTGCCACTGGATCCAAGGTAGTCTGGCAGATGAAGGGTAATACCCACAAACCGGTCCCAGGAGGCTTGTTACCCATCCAGGAAGGACATTGCCTGCCAGTTCGGTCTGGACTGTTCCCATGAGGCACAGGGGTCATGACTGATTTGCATATGGCTGGATCTAAACTAGGGTGGCATGATGAGGGAAATAACAATAGATTTGACCCTGGTCTCTTAACTGGGGTTTAATGCATGATTTATTCAGCATTCCGTCCATCAGTTGTTTGCATAGCACTTTTCACCCTTAGTGGGATGGGTATGCCCAGACATGAGTCCCTTGCTCACTGTGCCACTGGTTTAGACCTAGCCTGGCTGATGAAGTGTAATACCCAGAAAGCAGTCCCAGGATGCTTGTTTCCTGTCCAGGGAGGGCCTGGCCTGGCAGTTTGGTCTGGACTGTTCCCATGAGGCACAGGGTCAAGACTGATTTGCATATGGCTTGGTCTAAATGGGCATGGCCAGACTTGGGTCATTTGCTTACTACAGCACTGGATTTAAGCAGCCTGGCTGATAAAGGGAAATACCCAGAAACCGGCCACAAGATGCTTGTTTCGGGTTGAGGGAGGACCTGGTCTGGCAGTTCAGTCTTGATTGTTTCCATGAGGCACAGAGTCAAAACTGGTTTACATATGGCTGGGTGTAAACTGGGGTGGCATGGTGAACAAAAGAACGATGGACTTACCCCGGATCTCTTCACTGGTGTTGAATGTATGAATTATTCAGCATTCCGGCCATCAGTTGTTTGCGTAGCACTTTTCACCCTAAGCGGGATTGGTATGCCCAGACTTAGGACCCTTGCTCACTCTGCCACTGGATTCAAGCTAGCCTGGCTGCTGAAGGGTAATACCCAGAAACCGGTTCCAGGTTGCTTGCTTCCAGTCCGGGGGGGGGACCTGACCTGGCAGTTTGGTGTGATCTGTTCCCATGAGGCACAGGGTCAAAACGGATTTGCATATGGCTGGGTTTAAACTAAGGTGATATGGTGTGCAAAAGAATGATGGATTTAACCCAGATCTTTTGACTGGGGTTTAATGTATGATTTATTCAGCATTCCGTCCATCAGTTGTCTGCGTAGCACTTTTCACCATAAGTGGGATGGGTATTCTCAGACGTGGGTCCCTAGTTTACTGTGCCACTGGATTCAAGGTAGTCTGGCTGATGAAGGGTAATACCTACAAACCGGTCCCAGGAGGCTTGTTACCCATCCAGGGAGGACATTGCCTGCCAGTTCCGTCTGGACTGTTCCCATGAGGCACAGGGTCATGACTGATTTGCATATGGTTGGATCTAAACTAGGGTGGCATGGTGAGGGAAATAACAATAGATTTGACCCTGGTCTCTTGACTGGGGTTGAATGTATGATTTATTCAGCATTCCGTCCATCAGGTGTTTACGTAGCACTTTTCACCCAGACTGGGATGGGTATCCCCAGACGTGGGTCCCTTGCTCACTACACCACTGGATTAAAGCTAACCTGGCTGATGAAGGGTAATACCCAGAGACCGGTCCCAGGATGCTTGTGTCCAATCCAGGGAGGATTGGACACAAGCAGTTCGGCAGTTCGGTCTGGTCTTTTCCTATGAGGCACAGGGTCAAGACGGATTTGCATATGGCTGGTTTTACACTAAGGTGGTATGGTGAGCAAAAGAACGATGGATTTAACCCTTATCTTTTGACTTATTCATCCTTCTGTCCATCAGTTGTCTGCGTAGCACTTTATACCATAACTGGGATGGGTATGCTCAGACGTCGGTCCCTAGCTCACTGTGCCACTGGATTCAAGGTCGCCTGGCTGATGAAGGATAATATCACAAACCGGTCCCAGGATGCTTGTTTCCGGTCCAGGAAGGAACCTGACCTGCCAGTTCGGTCTGGACTGTTCCCATGAGGCACAGGGTCAAGACTGATTTGGATATGGCTGGATCTAAACTGGGTTGCATGGTGAGAAAATGAACAATGGATTTTACCTAGATCTATTGACTGGAGTTGATAGTATGATTTTTCCAGCATTCGATCTATCAGTTGTTTGCGTAGCACTTTTCACTCTAAGTGGGATGCGTATGCCCAGACATAGGTCCCTTGCTAACTGTGCCACTGGATTAGACCTAGCCTGGCTGATGAAGGGTAATACCCTGAAAACTTTCCTAGGATGCTTGTTTCTTTTCCAGGGAGGACCCATGCTGAACAGCAGCCAAGCTAGATTCCAACATAGCTAAAGCATACTAGCAAAGCCAATTACTTTTGTATATGCGAGACCTATTGGCTTTGCCAGTGATTGTGTTACTTCAGATGCCTATAAGTTTTAGCCCAGTATGCTGATGCTGCCATTCTTCCTGTTGATGAAGAGCACGCAGCCCAGGAGGCGCAGGCTCTGCAGGTCCTTCAAGATTGGTGTTATGAATTTGGATTCTTTCATTCCTTTGATCACCGGTTGGTGGTGTGGAGCACGCAGGGTATTGATGTAAGCTTACAGCTGAGTAAGCTTTCAACTGACAGTTCTAACAAAGAATAGCACCGTGCCCTGATGCACTCTGGATGTTCACACTCAGAAGTAGCCTGCCTTTGATGCAAGTAGACAAAAAACCAAGAGCATTAACAACAAGGCAGTGCTCTTTCAAAGAGACTTGTAAAGTAGCTGTCAGCGTCTCCGCTTCGTATCCATCATGGCATAGGGCCTCACATGAGAGGCCTGGTAAACAGTTCCTGTGCAGTCCTATATTTTCCTTATGAGTGCTATTGCTGACTGTCAGTGTGTTAATATCGATAAACTTTAGGTGTACATCAGCGGCGTTTATTTATGTTCACCACAGCATATTGTTAAAGGTAAAATGACGGTCGTGAACATTGCCTGCGCCATCTTGATTAGTGGGTATTTCTATGTGCACGTAAGCTGCAGCCATTTTAACCATCACAACCATTTTGTACTCTGTTGGTCACCTTTGTTTCACCCTGTCCTTGCTAACATCCTTCTGACTCTCTGACCAAACCTGATATGTGTGCTGGTGGCTATAAACCCTATTGTCACGACAAACCTTAGTGCCACTTGCTGCCCCAAACTTGTTTTTCCTCTCATCTCTGTTTACAGGCAAATCCATGGACACTCTTACACAAACTGGTTCCAAATACCAAACAGACTCTTGCAAACATGGTTTATTGCACTGCACACAGCAAGACTTGTTTTTGCCAAAATGGGACCTTTTTTTATCAACAGAACAGACTCTTAGATCTGGCCGTTCTCACATGTTTTAGACCCTGAAGAAAGGTACAGCTGCGAGATAACATTGTCAATTTTGACCTGGATAGGGGGATAATTACTGTTGGGTTTGTGTGGTAACCTGCCTGGGGCGGGCACTCAAGCTTTTGTAACCATGTAAATAAAACAGATGCACTGTGTCAAACTTTTATAAAAGGAAGAGCCAAAAGAGATGCAGTTAGAGCAGCTCCCTGAGACATCCCAGTGTCTGCAGTTGATGTGTTCTCCTCTGGAGTAATAAACCTTTTTCTTGCCTTCTAGTTTCCAGTGCCTGCCTCGTTATTTTGATAGCGTATCACGAGTGAATTAAGGGTGTCCCTGCGCCGGGCAGCATTGGGGGTCGTAGGAGACTTGCTGCTTTTCACAAGTGCCTGTTTGTAACCAGCTGTCCCATGAAGAGTCTTCTGCTGCAGGCTTTTGTGCTGTAGTTTGTAACCGGTGAGTCAGTGATGTTAAGGAACAAGGGCTGTTTACAAAAAAGTATCCCTTTTGGAATGCAAACACAGGGATGGCGTTCTGCTCCTCCATGTAGGTTGCCATCTATGTATTTGTAGCCAATCACAGAAGATTGCTGTCGGAAAGTGCCTTTTTTTACATGGTCACCCACACTTTTTTAGCCTGGTAATTGTTGTGATTTTGACTTGAAGTGCACTGGGTCCCTGTTAACTAGATCCACAGAGCCGCATCTCTGAGTGTTGCTGTAGGAAAGTGCCCATTTTTTTACATTGTAGTTAATGTGATTTTGATTTAAAGTGCACTGGGTCCCTGTTTACCAGATCCCCAGTGCCAGATCTCTTTCCCAAAAGTGTGCAATTGTACCCCAATCGGCAATTCCTTTTCCCCACCCTGTATGTCCCTAGTAGGTGGTACAGTCCTAGGACACCTCTGCACCTGTTGCCACTGGTCCGTGTAGAAGAGGACCAAAGGTGTCCTTACTTCCCTGAACATTGGGAGGCCTGAGCGCCCCTGTTGGTTCAGCCAATTTGGCCTCAGATTAAAGCCAGCAGCCTCTTTACATGAAGACCGATCCCCATAGACTAATATTGTAGTATATTCGCTCCCTTTTTGCTCCTCTGGATTTTTATCAAGTGAGCCCAGCCTTACTTTACTTCCAAAATTTGAATTCACCGAAAACGTTTTGCTTTTTATCCCAGTTCTTGGCAGGGATGTATTTTGCTAACTTGAGAAATTAACTGTGACAGTAAGCTATTTTATAAATGTACTGCTCAAGTAATTTGGTGAAAATTCAATTGGATTATTGGTTTTAAGTGGTTCCTATTATCCTCTACTTACATAGCAGATTCCTATATGGAGGTTTTTGTGTTAGGTTTTATTAGGATAAGCCCTCGAACCCTTTTATACAATATTTTGTAACATGTTTTATTCTGTACCTAGGTATTTTTTTTAGCAATGTATTATTATCTTTTTAACTGTTGCACTTAAAAAATGTACCGTATTTTAATTTAGATATGTCTGCGAGTGAAATTATGATGTAAGATGATTTGTAGGTTTTTCATTTCTTCATGTGCTATTATACCCAATTTAGGCCAAATAAAGAATTTATTGATTGATTGCTTGACTAATATTGGGCACTCAATGCTCTTTTGCATCCCTGCACTTGGGCGCCCTAGTGCCACTCACCTTAAGTCCAGGAGATTGCTCCCATAAATCGCTGTTCTATACCTGAATGCTGACCTTCATCTTCCTCAAACAGGATAACATTACAGCTTCTGAAAAATTGACTGTCCACTTTTTTTTTTCACAACAGATTTTATTGTTGACAGACACAAGAGCCCTGGCGACACCAGGGCAACACATTGTATACGTGTCATGACAATGGTTAAGATGTCAACTTTTACAAGGGAAACATCCTTTACAACACAACTTTTACCACGCAGTGCCTTTACGACGCAACTATTACAACGCATGTCATTACAACGCATAGCGCTGGGGGGCGCTCTAGGATAGGGAATAGATTTAATTTACTATCCAACACCTTCCCTACTATCCACGGGGACTGGCGTTGGAATAGTAAATTAAACTATTCACTATCCAGCACCCCTAAGCGCTATTCGTTGTAAAGGCATGCGTTGTTAAAACTGCGTTGTAAAGGCATGTGTGGTAAAAGCATGCGTTGTAATGTCATACATCCCTTTTACAATATACGGTTGTCGAAAATAGAAGTATGCAAAGATCAGAGGTTTTTTTGGGGGGCAGTATTCTGTTTAATAAAAGTGTCCTCATAATTTACAATTATTTGGAAAAATAGCATTTCTTTTTAGAAATAAGGCCCAGCAACTGCAGAAATCACACAAGGACGAGGAATGTAGGTGGAGTCCAGACCTTTTCGTGTGCAGTAGAAGAGCCAAGGAAAAGAGAAATTACAAAGTTGCGGTCTCTCCACGTTGTATCCACCTGCACACTGGTAAACAATAGAGGTCCTACCGACTCATAATTAACTCTGAGTGTGCTGAGTGTGCTACCCCTCCTCATACTTGGACTATATTCAGCCAGTGAAACTTAATTTTCAGAGAATACATTATGATCTCAGCACAAACTGAGATCTCATTCCCAAATATTTCTCTAATGAGTTGTAAAATTACTGCTAATATTTATCTTTTTTTCATTAGGTTAATTTGTACTCGTTTTTATTGTGTCGGGTGAAAACTAACATTGTTGCAGTGGATTCATTTGCACGGGAGAGGGGAAAGTAGTACTAGTCATAAACATAACAAGAGTAGCAATTGGATTTTAGTAATTTTTCTCGTCTTCTGTGGCATTTTACTAGTGAAGTATTTTGTGCTTTCATTTTGTGTTACTTTTATCTATTGTTAAACATCCTTCAAAAGAATCATTAACATGTGAAGGTCCACCAATGGAAATTTGTTTTGTTTTTTTCATTTCTTTTTTGAAAAATGATTTTCAGCTTAAATCCCAAAAACATACAACTCTCTAACCTGGTATGAACATGGACAGTTTTTTCAGCATATGAGAGCAGGTATACACAATAATACAGCAATACATGAGAGCAGGGGTTTGTCAGTAAGGGTGCATTACACAGTGATTCAAATCAGTTATACAAATCATCATTTCTGTGATATTTGATTGAAACATTGACAGAACAAGGCGTTGTTGGAAGGGGGGGGTGATACCCCAAAGCTCGAACCTTATAGTTCCCTCTCTGTGTTTGTTAGCATGTGATTTTTACATTCCTGCCTCTGGTGTCTGTGCTACCCCTGTGGTGTTCTGTGACTCTGACGTTATCTCATTAGTATCTTTTAGCTAGTAGGTTTGGTAAGGTCCCTAGTAGTTCCTCAGGCGACTTCTTGGTGGCAGAAGTTCACTGTACGTGTCGGATTGAGTCTGTGAGCCAGTCTGCTATTTTTGGGAGTGGGCCTTTCATCCATCGCAACGCCACCCTCCGCTTGGCAAGTAGGAGACCTATGGCGTACAGCGGGTGCAGCGTCTAGGTTAATGAATGGTCCCATCCTAGGTGTGCCATTTTCAGATCAGGTACTAGGTCTGAACTAATAATTTCAGTATGCATACATTCCTGGGCTTTGCAAGGCTACATGCCAGAATCCCGCCTCTTCCTGCCCACATTCATGGCAATTTGAGGTCTCATCAAGCCCATATCAATATTGGCGCTCTGGGTGCAATAAGCCCTATGTAAAAATTTTAAATGAATTAATCTGTGCCTACCGCTGAGCGATATCGAGCGGGTATGGGCACAGCAGTAGGACCATTCCTTGTCGCTTATGGGAGCACCCAAATCAATCTGCCACCCTCACCTTGCCCTTAGGACTTCTGTCTTACGTGTATCCTGTAGATTGGCACACAATTTTGTTATCAACTTTGTAGGTTCTTCCGTTCTTATAAGCGTGGAGAGTGCCTTCAAACTTTGTGGTTCGATGAGATCATCTCCAATAAGAGCTCACCAACTCTGACTCGTGAATGTACTACCTATCGGTTGGCCCGGTAATTGTAATGACTCCCAGGTCGCCAATACTCCATCTTTAAGGAAATCACCCATTGTGTGTATGCCGATGGCATTTAATGCCTTCCTTACCCCTACTTCTTGGCTTAGTGGAAACCACCGACAACACATCAATGGCATTTCTGGGGCATAAATAAAGGCTCCCGCCTGCATATGCGGCAAAGTTTGCCATGCCTGTATGGTGACGCTATTGAGTTAAAAACTCTCAATTTCCTGGATGGGGACTGTATAAAGGGCTTGTGGCCCATGTATCCAATAGTGCGCAAACACACCACACGCAGCCTTGTAATATTTCTCTAAATCTGGGGCTCCTAGTCCCCCCAACTGATACAGTAGAGTAAGCGTATCCCATCGAATGCGCAATTGTTTACCAGCCCATGCTAACCTTATCAGTTGTGTACAAAAGTTTTTAAACATGTGTTTTGGTAACAATATGGGTATATTTTCAAATAAAAACAAGAATCTCGGTAGAATGACCATCTTCATTATGGAGATTCTCCCCATCAACGAGAGTGGAAGCTTTATCCACTTCTCTACATTGTCTATGTGCCTCTGTGTGGCTTTGCCATAATTTTCCTGTAAGACTATCTCAGGGTCTGTGTAGAATTGGATACCTAGATACTGCACTGCGTCTGCAGTCCAACGCAGGGGAAACTCCATGGCCGGCTCAACCGTGCAGGGGGTGAGGGGGAATATGATTGATTTATCCCAATTTATACGTAATCCTGAGTGACCTCCGAACTGTACCACTTCACGTAAGATTGGCAATAAGTATACCTCCAGTTCGCGTATATATAATAACGTGTAATCAGCATATGCTAGTGTTATTTACGTACTGCACAGGCAAGAGGCTCAACAACTATGGCACATAATAATGGGAATAGTGGCCAGCCCTGTCTTGTTCCCGAGTAATATTGAATGACTTGCAAAAATCTGAGTTGAACGCAAACAAACAATTGAAACAAGAAACATCGGTGTCACAAAGTCCATATATATGTTATCGTACAAAATCTCCAATCGTAATATTCAAGTATAGGTATATTTTTGGGGGTATTAGTACCCAGCATTAGATATTTATGGCATATCTTCATTGTGTAGTGTAGGTACAAGATACAAACCCCGATAGTCATCCCACCGCTTCCATATCCTAGGGTGTTTCCGGAGGCATCCCAAAGATTTAAAAATTGATATTAATAGCCCATGGAAAAGTTTTGGCCCTGGTTCCAGGCCCCCACAGATGGCGGGGAGTCGCTTTCCAAGCCTTAACAATGTCTAGCTTAGCCAGAGTAAGACCCAGGTAAAGCAGATATCTTTTGTACCTGTTACCTACTATTCCCTCCGTAATATGAAGTATAGCTAAACGCGGTGACCGTGGAACATCCCACACCAGTCACACAGGTCTGTACCCCACACCAAAAGCACGATAAAGCAGTACATTCCCATACTGTGTGGAGGAGAGTGCCCTCGGCCATTCCACAGCGCAGACACAGGGGAGATACAATCATCTCGGCGTGCATAAGCCTATAGCGAGTGAAATATACACGGTGGAGGTATTTAATATGTATAAGACGTAGGCACTCAGCAATGGCTGCACCGCGCGGGGATACAATAGCCTCAACCCAGTCGTCCACAGCAAATAGACCCAAATCTTTCTGCCAGGCGTCTCTAGTCTTGTTAAGTGTGGTGTAGCTATTAGTGACCAATGTGCGATATAGTTCTGTAATTTTGTGCCCACCCAACTCGCCCAGGAACACCTTGGCCTCAATGAGATTGTAGTTGGGAATATTGTCTTGGCGTGTTAAATAAGGGGAGAATGTGTGATGAAATTGCAGATATCTATAGAATTGCGACCGGAGCATCTGAAATTCGTATTGTAGCTCCTGGAAGGATTTCAAGGCTTGACCATGGACCACTGCGCCAATCATTGAGATACCGATCGCATCCCAGTTCACAAATCCCTGCAACTCAGACAATTGTGGTAGGAGGCCATTGCTTTCATCAGCTTGCCCCACCATCCCATCCTACGCCGTGCCTATTGCCATATCACAAAGACCATTCTGGTTGTGGGAGGTAGCGATTTGTGCGTTGCGCTAGAGTATAGATTTGTGTGTAATGATTTAGGGCTAGATGTAGGTAATTGGTATTTACCGATTAATAAATACCGAATTTAACCGATTTGGTATTTATGAATCGGTAAATATGAAGGGGAGAGATGTAGGTATTTCTAGAAATTGAAATACCGAATCGTTAATATTCGGTATTTACCGATTCGGTAAATACCGAATCGGTATTTCCTATTGATTCCTATGGGCTGTGAAGCCCATAGGAATCAATGGGAAATACCGATTCGTTAATTACCGAATCGGTAAATACCGATTTCTGCCAGGGTGCAGGGGGTGTCACTTTGACACCCTCTAGCACCCCAAATACAGGCATGTGGCATGTGGCATGTGGCACACAGACATGCCCTAAGGGCATGTCTGTCTGTCACATGGCATAGGTGTGCATGCACACATGTGCATGCACACCTGGATTCGGTATTTTACCACCCAATTGAATTGGGTGGTAAAATACCGAATCTGAAAGGCCTTTGGGACTCAGAAGAGTCCCACCTACATTTAGATTTTCCGAATTGGTAAAATTACCGATTCTGTAAAATAAAGGCCCCTACATACCAATTTCTAAATACCGGTCGGTAACGGCCGAAATCGGCCGTTACCGACCGGTATTTCGGCTCCTACATCTGGCCCTAAGTGTCCATTAGCCAGTGCTCGACGGCGTAGGCATAGTACCGTCTATCTCAATACCACCGTTCATTTAAGGTGAGTAGATGGGAGGCAGCATGGTACGCCTTAACGTCCGGAGTCGTGAGCCCTCTACAGTATGTGGACTGGAAGCACGTCTTTAGTGCGACACGCACGGAGCCCCCACCCCATAAGAAGTGACTAAGGACCACGTACATTTGTCTGCACCATGTATGCGATATTGGGTAGGGATGGTTTTGAGGTTGATAGAGGAGGCGGGGCAAGGAGACCATCTTAAAGATGGCTGATCTGATGAATAATGATAAAGGCAAGTGTGACCAGGAGCGCACCTGTTCTTTAACTAAAAGCAACAAAGGGGCCAGATTCTTATTCCAAGAGGCGGGTTGAGACGCTGACTGGAAGACCCCAAGAAACTTAAATCCATCTGGCACTACCGTCACCTCACGTGGTCAAATCCCGTTGATCACTCCCCGCAGAGGCCACAGAAACGATTTTTAGGCGTTCAAATAAAGGTCGTATTTTTCGCCAAAAACTTGCATCATCTGAAGTAGATGTGGGCCGGATCTTTTCTGGTGCGTAAAAAAGAATTATACATTGCCAGTGCATAGCACTATACGATTGGAGACCTCCTGTGACCAAGCCATATACTTGGGCATCTATACTTTCCCACACCATGAGTGGCTCCATGGCAACTGCAGAAAGATAGGGAGACAGAAGGTATCTCTGTCTGGTACCCCTTCTGATGGGAAATGTGGGCGAGATTGAATCAGCGTCCCGCACGAGGCAGTAATGTTGGTGTATAGACGCGGATGTCGAGGTCCGATGTTAAGGGGGTTCAGCAGTACAAAGAGGTAGGTCCAGCTAAAGGAATAAAAGGCCTTGTCGGTATCAGCGAGAAGGACCACAGCTGGCACATCCAGCAAATCCTCAGCAGCAATAGCGTTTAGTGCACGACAGATATTATGTTGGGTGGCACGACCGATATAGAATAACAATTGGACCTTGGACTCCTTTTTCATAAAAAAAGTCAAAATACGTTTGTAATTCAAAAACAATTTTTCATGCAGAAACAAATTCAGCATATAGCACTCAATACACGATGCACTTTGTGAAAGATAGAATGGATACTCACTATTTTAAACAAAAAATTTCTATTTTATTCATAGTATCAAAAAACACAAGATATGGCATTACTAAACAGGTAATTGTCAGGAGGTTCCTCCACGAAAAAAGGGAAGTGAAAAAAGAGTGCTCTTGTGTGTGATAGAAATTAGAAGGACACAGAGTGAAAGTGATTCAATAGAAAGGATTACAATGATTCCAGTTCTCCCAAGCATCCTAGGAGCGCTTTCGGGCTTTCAGCGCATATAAGCCAGGAGAGCTTGACTCCAGTGGCATGGAGAGCACAGGACCCACTTCTGTGCATACTCGTCCCAGGATGCTTGTTTCCGGTCCAGGTAGGACCTGCATGGCAGTTCGGTCTGGACTGTTCCCATGAGGCACAGAGTCAAGACTGATTTGCATACGGCTGGGTCTAAACTGGAGTGGCATGGTGAGCAAAAAACACTGAGTTTAACCCAGATCTCTTGACTGGGGTTGAATGTATGGTCTATTCAGCATTCCGTCCATAGGTTGTTTGCGTAGAACTTCTCACCCTAAGTGGGATGGGTATGCCCAGACAGGAGAAGTGTGGCTCACTGGTTAGAAGCGGCAGACCCTGATGCAGAGGTCAGGCCCGGGACCAGGGTTCAATTGCCGACGCGGCAGGGTATTGGGCTCAATGTCCACGGACTCGATAATTCTCGCCTCTGTGCCTACTCTAATCATGGGTCCCACTCTGCAACTCTGGGCAATAGCTTGCTTAATCTCCACAACGGCCCCAACAGTGCTGGGATGCCTGGCTTGACCTGGGGGGTGCCCAGGAGTGAACGTCTCACAGGGAAAGGGTTCCACAGTGGTATATAGCGCCAGGATGCCCCGAGATGCGGCGACAGTGCGCTTTACAAGTATACACACATTTACATTTACATTTACATTTACATAGGTCCTTTGCTCACTGTGCCACTGGATTAAAGCTAGCCTAGCTGATGAAGGGTAATACCCAGAATCCGGTCCCAGGATGCTTGTTTCCGGTCCAGGGAGGACCTAGCTTGGCAGCACGGTCTGGACTGTTCCCATGAGGCACAGGTTCAAGACGTATTTGCATAAGGATCTGTGTAAACTGTGGTGGCATGGTGAGCAAAAGAACAAGGGATTTAACCCAGATCTATAGACTGGGGTTGGATGTATGATTTATCTGAATAAATCATACATCCAACCCCAGTCCGTCCATCAGTTGTATGCGTAGCACTTTTCACCCTAAGTGGGATGGGTATGCCCAGACGTGGGTCCCTTGCTCACTGTGCCACTGGATTAAACATAGACAGACTAGTGCTGTCTTTTCCCAGGACAAGAAGTTGTTTAAAAAACGATTTTCACTTTCTGTGTTTACTGTCTATGCCTGTGTTTGTTACAGTTAAAAATTGTAGTTATAGCCTGCCTGTAATTGCATATTTCATCACCTGTGTTGTGTTTTAAATGTGTGGTTTTCCCTGCCCATGATTGCCTTCATTTAGTGTGTTGAATTGTGGGATTTGCAGTCCAACCTCTGTAGTATGTCCCTCTCATTCCTTGGTGACAAATCTGTTTTCCCTCCAAATTTTTCCTTTGCTCTGTGCTTAGGCCTGTGTGCTCAAAAAGTGCACCCCCAGCCACCATTTTGTGGTCACAAGCCAGTGAGGCCAGCCCCCCCCAGCCCCTCCCCCCCAGCAACAGGGATTTTCTACATCTGAGGGTGCTACTGTGAGCTGTTTAAACTGTATTTACTGGGGCCTGTGCACTTCATTTTTTTGGCCAGCAGGGGGAGTAAAGCTTTATTCAAACAGTTTTGTTAGATTTCGAGTTAGTGAAGCCTTTACCTGCTGAAGTCCAAAGTTGTGGATTGAGCCTGTCTGTCTCCTAGGAGATTCTGAACAGGAGCAAACAGCTGCCCAGACCCCACCCCCAGGCCAGCAGACCATTGGCTATTCAGCTACCAGGCAAGTCTGAGCCCTCCTCTCACACCTGCCCAGGCCCCTTAAGGCCTTGCTGGGTGCACCCCAAATCATTCTCCTCCATCTTGTGAGTTGCAGCCCACATATGCCCCAGATTGCAATGAAAAGAGTCCAGGAAGTGGTAAGGAGACAGACTAGTGCTGTCTCTTCCCAAGACAAAAAGCTGTTTACATTTTTTTTCCCTTTCTGTGTTTACTGTCTATGCCTGTGGTTGTTACAATTAAAAATTGTAGTTTTAGCCTGCCTGTAATTGCATATTTTATCACCTGTGTTGTGTTTTAAATGTGTGGTTTTCCCTGCCCATGATTGCCTTCATTTAGTGTGTTGACTTGTGGGATTTGCAGTCCAACTTCTTTAGTTTGTCCCTCTCATTCCTTGGTGAAAAATCGGTTTTCCCTCCAAATTTCTCCTTTGCTCTGTGCTATGGCCTGTGTGCTCAAACAGTGCACCCCCAGCCACCATTTTGTGTTCACAAGCCAGTGAGGCCAGCCCCCCTGCCCCCCCAACACCCCCCCCAGCAACAGGGATTTTCTACATCAGAGGGTGCTTCTGTAAGCTGTTTAAACTGTATTTACTGGGGCCTGTGCACTACGTTTTGTTGGCCAGCAGGGGGAGTAAAGCTTTATTCAAACAGTATTGTTGGATTTCGAGTTAGTGTAGCCTTTACCTGCTGAAGTCCAAAGTTATGGATTGAGCCTGTCTGTCTCCTAGGAGAATCTGAACAGGAGCAAGCAGCTTCCAACTCCCTGGCCAGCAAACCTTGTCTGAGGTTGCTGGGACCTTATATGGTGTGCTAGTGGTTGGCACATGTGTACACTGATGGTGGTTGTATCTGGTGTTTTTATTGGTTTAGGGTTAATGTCCTCATTGGTTGGGTATTTGAGGGTTCTGATTGGTTTCTCGGTCTGTGATTCAATCATTGCAGGGTTGGGACTAGGGCTAGGGTTAGGATTTCTATTGGAAGTAGGGACTAGGGCTTCCTATGTTATTGGTTGTTGGGAGTAGGGTGGCTAGGGTGAGACCTTTAATTGGAAGTAGCTATTTAGGGCTTCTGATGTTAGGGCTAGCATTGTGACTGGATAGTTTTAGGGCTAGGGTTCCCATTGGCTGAAGGGGTCACCTGATTACTAGGGCTACAAAAAAGGCCAGGCTTAGAGCCTCTCAGCCCCTTCGTCGAGGCTAAGGGTGGAGAGGACAAGGGCAGTTGCCTGTTTGGGCCTGTTAAGGGCGGAGAGGACAAGGGTAGTTTCCTCTTTGAGCCTGTTAAGGGCAGAGAGGACAAGGGTAGTTGACTGTTTGGGCCTGTTCGAGACTGGTCGGAACTAGGGCCAGAAATGCTGCCCTTTTTCTCATTTAACAATACCCAGCCCACACCATCCACAACCACAAACAGAGCAACACACTCACACCAAATATACACCACGCACAACACTATGCACAGATTAATGTACCAGCATGCACCACTAACCCAACCATACCACATCTACACACCCTACTATCCCAACTACCACACATATCCACCATCACCCACAAACAGTACACAACTCTATCCTATACCACTAACTAATAAACTCATTACTAACACAACGCCAATCAACACCATAAATAACTACATCCCACTCAGACACACTCTCCCTGCTGTAATTACACCTAACAGTCCACCTTTTATCACTAACAAATATATAATGATCCTTCCATCAGTTGACTTAAAAAAAATCCTTCACTCTTTTATCCCTCCACTATCCTTTGTCTATCAAAATTAACAGACTAACATGTTCACTTCTCAAATTCCATATTCCATATTCAACTATACTATTATACTGCCCAAATAACTGAATAACATATCTACTACTCAAATTAGTTCATATTTATACTATACTAATTTTCAACACTAATCCTTTATGGGTTCCAGAGTGGCGTGCTACTCGACAAAAAAGCTCTTCAACACCCATCAGGGGTAACAAGTGCTATAAGAATGCAAATCTTTCTTCCCCTTTTATCCATCCGCTATCCTTCTCACATTTCAAGTAACAGACTAATATCCACCACTGAAATTACCTCATATTTCACCATATGAATTCACCACTAATCCTTTATAGGCTCCCTGAATAGCATGCGTCAACAAGCAGGCGATAAATAAATACAAACATTTGTCCTCCTCTATCCTTCTGCTATCATTCCAAATCCAAATAACTGACTAACCTATCCACCACTTAAAATGTACTTGCATGTTTCACTATACTAATTCAACACTAATCCTCTGTGGTACCCGGAGTAGCGTGCTACCCGCCGAAAAAGCGTTTCGACGCCTCGTCAGGGGTAGTAAGCGCTATATAAATGCAATTACAATACAATTACAATAGCCTGGCTGATGCGAGGTAATACTTAGAAACCGGTCCCAGGGTGCTTGTTTATGGTCCAGGAAGGACCTGGCCTGACAGTTTGGTCTGGACTGTTCCAATGGTCAAGACTGATTTAAATATGGCTAGGTCTAGACTGGGTGGCATGGTGAGCAAAAGAACGATGGATTTGACCCAGATCTCTTGACTGGGTTTGCATGTATGATTTATTCAGCATTCCGTCCACCAGTTGTCTGCGTAGCACTTTTCACCCTAAGTGGGATGGGTATGCCCAAACGTGGGTCCCTTGCTCAATGTGCCACTGGATTCAAGGCAGCCTGGCTGATGAAGGGTACTACCCCGACACCGGTCCCAGGATGCTTGTTTCCGGTCAAGGGAGGACCTGGCCTGGCAGTTCTGTCTGGACTGATTCCATGAGGCACAGGGTAAAGAGTGATTTGCATATGGTTGGGTCTAAACTGGGGTGGCATGGTGAGCTTTTTGGATTTAACCCAGATCTCTTCACTGGTGTTGAATGTATGAATTATTCAGCATTCCCTCCATCAGTTGTTTGCGTAGCACTTTTCACCCTAAGCGGGATTGGTATGCCCAGACGTAGGTCCCTTGCTCACTCTGCCACTGGATTCAAGCTAGCCTGGCTGCTGAAGGGTAATACCCAGAAACCGGTTCCAGGTTGGTTGCTTCCAGTCCAGGGAGGACCTGACCTGGCAGTTTGGTCTGATGTGTTCCCATGAGGCACAGGGTCAAGACGGATTTGCATATGGCTGGGTTTAAACTAAGGTGGTATGGTGTGCAAAAGAATGATGGATTTAACCCAGATCTTTTGACTGGGGTTTAATGTATGATTTATTCAGCATTCCGTCCATCAGTTGTCTGCGTAGCACTTTTCACCATAAGTGGGATGGGTATTCTCAGACGTGGGTCCCTAGTTTACTGTGACACTGGATCCAAGGTAGTCTGGCTGATGAAGGGTAATACCCACAAACCGGTCCCAGGAGGCTTGTTACCCATCCAGGAAGGACATTGCCTGCCAGTTCGGTCTGGACTGTTCCCATGAGGCACAGGGGTCATGACTGATTTGCATATGGCTGGATCTAAACTAGGGTGGCATGGTGAGGGAAATAACAATAGATTTGACCCTGGTCTCTTAACTGGGGTTGAATGCATGATTTATTCAGCATTCCGTCCATCAGTTGTTTGCATAGCACTTTTCACCCTTAGTGGGATGGGTATGCCCAGACATGAGTCCCTTGCTCACTGTGCAACTGGTTTAGACTTAGCCTGGCTGATGAAGGGTAATACCCAGAAAGCAGTCCCAGGATGCTTGTTTCCTGTCCAGGGAGGGCATGGCCTGGCAGTTTGGTCTGGACTGTTCCCATGAGGCATAGGGTCAAGACTGATTTGCATATGGGTTGGTCTAAATGGGCATGGCCAGACTTGGGTCATTTGCTTACTACAGCACTGGATTTAAGCAGCCTGGCTGATAAAGGGAAATACCCAGAAACCGGTCACAAGATGCTTGTTTCGGGTTGAGGGAGGACCTGGTCTGGCAGTTCAGTCTTGATTGTTTCCATGAGGCACAGAGTCAAAACTGATTTACATATGGCTGGGTGTAAACTGGGGTGGCATGGTGAACAAAAGAACGATGGACTTACCCCGGATCTCTTCACTGGTGTTGAATGTATGAATTATTCAGCATTCCGTCCATCAGTTGTTTGCGTAGCACTTTTCACCCTAAGCGGGATTGGTATGCCCAGACGTAGGACCCTTGCTCACTCTGCCACTGGATTCAAGCTAGCCTGGCTGCTGAAGGGTAATATCCAGAAACCGGTTCCAGGTTGCTTGCTTCCAGTCCGGGGGGGACCTGACCTAGCAGTTTGGTGTGATCTGTTCCCATGAGGCACAGGGTCAAGACGGATTTGCATATGGCTGGGTTTAAACTAAGGTGATATGGTGTGCAAAAGAATGATGGATTTAACCCAGATCTTTTGACTGGGGTTTAATGTATGATTTATTCAGCATTCCGTCCATCAGTTGTCTGCGTAGCACTTTTCACCATAAGTGGGATGGGTATTCTCAGACGTGGGTCCCTAGTTTACTGTGCCACTGGATTCAAGGTAGTCTGGCTGATGAAGGGTAATACCTACAAACCGGTCCCAGGAGGCTTGTTACCCATCCAGGGAGGACATTGCCTGCCAGTTCCGTCTGGACTGTTCCCATGAGGCACAGGGTCATGACTGATTTGCATATGGTTGGATCTAAACTAGGGTGGCAAGGTGAGGGAAATAACAATAGATTTGACCCTGGTCTCTTGACTGGGGTTGAATGTATGATTTATTCTGCATTCCGTCCATCAGGTGTTTACGTAGCACTTTTCACCCAGACTGGGATGGGTATGCCCAGACGTGGGTCCCTTGCTCACTACACCACTGGATTAAAGCTAACCTGGCTGATGAAGGGTAATACCCAGAGACCGGTCCCAGGATGCTTGTGTCCAATCCAGGGAGGATTGGACACAAGCAGTTCGGCAGTTCGGTCTGGTCTTTTCCTATGAGGCACAGGGTCATGACGGATTTGCATATGGCTGGTTTTACACTAAGGTGGTATGGTGAGCAAAAGAACGATGGATTTAACCCTTATCTTTTGACTTATTCATCCTTCCGTCCATCAGTTGTCTGCGTAGCACTTTATACCATAACTGGGATGGGTATGCTCAGACGTCGGTCCCTAGCTCACTGTGCCACTGCATTCAAGGTCGCCTGGCTGATGAAGGGTAATATCACAAACCGGTCCCAGGATGCTTGTTTCCGGTCCAGGAAGGAACCTGCCCTGCCAGTTCGGTCTGGACTGTTCCCATGAGGCACAGGGTCAAGACTGATTTGGATATGGCTGGATCTAAACTGGGTTGCATGGTGAGAAAATGAACAATGGATTTTACCTAGATCTATTGACTGGAGTTGATAGTATGATTTTTTCAGCATTCGATCTATCAGTTGTTTGCGTAGCACTTTTCACTCAAGATTCAAGATTCAAAAATACTTTATTCGGTTAAAAAACAAGATAACCATGAAAGTAGCATGAAAGGTACAATTTACAAGAGGTAGAGTAAACTTTTTTTTTTTTTAAATCACGAAAAAGAAACAAAAAGAAAAGCAGCAGAGTTAAGTAAATTCATGTATACAATAAAAACAATCAGTCTGTTCGGATTGATTTACGGCACTTAAAAACTAATTTTAAAAATTCTGCAATTGAGGCAACCATAAAAACAGTTTCCATTTTCTGGCACTCAGTGAATGCTAGGCGGCATCTGTATACATTTAAATCCTTGAGGATAGGGATGATAAGTTTCTTTCGAGGAAGAGTATAAAATTTGCAAAAGAATAATATATGTATATCGGATTGTTGGGATACATCATCACATGGACAAAGACATAAATCCTTCGACCAACAATTCATCAAGGGGAACGATAATGTCCTAAAAACAATATTCAATCTAAAACGGGTCAAAAGGTAACGCTCATGATTGGACATATACAATGAAAGATATGGCTGCAATTTTTCTCCACATAGAATATTCTGGTGGATGGAAACAGACTTTTTTCTCGCCTCTTCTATATGTCTCTTTTCCTTGAGGTACGCCATACACAGATTTTTCAAATCCCTTCTAGATATATATTCCATTGATTGTGGGTCCTCAAAGTATTGGAGGCAACTTATTTTTTCAAGAAAGTTTCTGACGTAGCCTATCCATTTAAAATCACAAATATTGTCCAATGCCATGATATCCTCTAAAATAGCCCGATTGACAACACATTCATCATTTGTCCAAACCCTATGCCAAAGAAGAACTGGCTGAATTTTAATGGTATCGGTAACATAGGGTGTTCCCAATTCAGCATGGCATATCATCGTTGCAGTACTTTGGGGTACGGACAGAATGTGGCATAGAAACTTGTTCTCCATGATCTGAATCGCACTGATGTTTGAATACCCCCATAATCCTGCACCATAGGTAGCTACAGATATACAGGTTGCATTATAAACAGTTAAAATCTCCTTTATGGGTTTTTTACCTAATTTTTTCATAAAGCATTTTAGGGCCATAATGGTCTTAGAAAATAACAAAGATCTAGCATGAATTGCTGTAGTCCATGAGCCACTTTCATGGAACAATATCCCCAGATATGGGAAGGTAGGGGTCCTTTCTAGGGGATTGGAATTTATAAAGATTGGCTTCACATGCTTGCTTGTTCTAGACCCACAGTACATAGATAAAGTTTTAGAACAATTGATTTTCAAATCTAAACCAAGCATAAAAGTGTTAAAGGCTGTAACCAAAGTTTGTAAAGCCATTGGTGTGCGTGCCATCAGAACAGCATCATCAGCGTACATCAGTGCAGGGACAGGCCTACCTCTCACCATAGGCATGTCTCTGCCCTCCTGCACGAGGTGCTTCTCCATTCCATTTATATATAACAAAAATAGAAAGGGGGCTAGAACGCACCCTTGGCGCACTCCCCGACCAATCCCAAATTGTCTGCTGCATTCGCCATTATTCCCATATCTGACACTGGCAGTGGCCCCAGAATAAAGCTCTCTCAGGAAGCATACAATGGCGTTGTCTACCCCCAAATCGGCCATAATTGACCATAATTTAGCGTGTGACACACAGTCAAAGGCTGATGTTAAATCTACAAAAGTGAGGTATAGACGTTGTTTTTTAACCTTTGTATACTTCTGTTGCAAGGTGAAGAGATTCAAGCCTTGCTCTATGGTCCCTAAACCCTTTTGGAACCCAAATTGGAAATCGCTTAACACCCCATTATCCTCCGCCCAACTTTGCAATTTAGCTAAAATCACTCTCCCCAAAATTTTTATAGAAGAGTCCAATAAGGAAATTGGCCTATAACAAGTGCAATTTAGCCTGTCCCCTTTCTTAAATATTGGGACTATTACCGATGTAAACCAGGTAGGAATTGGGCTATTTACCAGAGCGGCATTAAAGAGCTGAACCAACAGTGGCCCCCATAATTCGATGTTAGCCTTATAGAGGTCAGCTGGTATACCATCTGGTCCTGCTGCCTTGCCCCCCTTAGTCGCCTTCAAGCTTGCTATAACTTCAGGAAGGGTTACAATTAAAGTTCTGGATGTATCTAAATTTAACAACCCCACATCCTGACCTATTTCAGGGGTTAGTTCCACAACCTTATAAAGGGAGGAAAAATGAGCCACCCACTCATCTTCTGAGATGGCAATTTCCAAGCGTGCTTTTTGTTCATGTAAAAGGGGGGTATTAATGACCCTCCAAAAAGCAGCCGGATCCTTTGATTTTGAGGCAGCACATAGGTTATCCCAAGCCTCCCTTTTTATCGAGGCCTTCCTGTCCTTCAATGCTGAGTTATAGTCCTTCCTTGCAATTCTAATTAGGATTACGTCCCGTGGTCTTTTATGAATTGCATGTCTAAGCTTCGTTAGGGCTCTAGTGCAATTCCTATCAAACCATTTCCTATTGGACTTTAGGGAATTTTTCCTTTCAACCCACAAAGCTTCCTTGATTGTGCTCGAGATGATATTAAAATGTGTTATTATATCACGATTCTCTGCGTGTTCATCTAAACAGATCAAGAAACTACTCATGCATTTACTTAATATTTTATGCTGGAAATCATCCGGGACCAGTCTGCTCCATCACTTTTCACTCTAAGTGGGATGCGTATGCCCAGACATAGGTCCCTTGCTAACTGTGCCACTGGATTAGACCTAGCCTGTCTGATGAAGGGTAATACCCTGAAACCTTTCCTAGGATGCTTGTTTCTTTTCCAGGGAGGACCCATGCTGAACAGCAGCCAAGCTAGATTCCAACATAGCTAAAGCATACTAGCAAAGCCAATTACTTTTGTATATGCGAGACCTATTGGCTTTGCCAGTGATTGTGTTACTTCAGATGCCTATAAGTTTTAGCCCAGTATGCTGATGCTGCCATTCTTCCTGTTGATGAAGAGCACGCAGCCCAGGAGGCCCAGGCTCTGCAGGTCCTTCAAGATTGGTGTTATGAATTTGGATTCTTTCATTCCTTTGATCACCGGTTGGTGGTGTGGAGCACGCAGGGTATTGATGTAAGCTTGCAGCTGAGTAAGCTTTCAACTGACAGTTCTAACAAAGAATAGCACCGTGCCCTGATGCACTCTGGAGGTTCACACTCAGAAGTAGCCTGCCTTTGATGCAAGTAGACAAAAAACCAAGAGCATTAACAACAAGGCAGTGCTCTTTCAAAGAGACTTGTAAAGTAGCTGTCAGCGTCTCCGCTTCGTATCCATCATTGCATAGGGCCTCGCATGAGAGGCCTGGTACACAGTTCCTGTGCAGTCCTATAGTTTCCTTATGAGTGCTATTGCTGACTGTCAGTGTGTTAATATCGATAAACTTTAGGTGTACATCAGCAGCGTTTATTTATATTCACCACAGCATATTGTTAAAGGTAAAATGACGGTCGTGAACATTGCCTGCGCCATCTTGATTAGTGGGTATTTCTATGTGCACGTAAGCTGCAGCCATTTTAACCATCACAACCATTTTGTACTCTGTTGGTCACCTTTGTTTCACCCTGTCCTTGCTAACATCCTTCTGACTCTCTGACCAAACCTGATATGTGTGCTGGGGGCTATAAACCCTATTGTCACGACAAACCTTAGTGCCACTTGCTGCCCCAAACTTGTTTTTCCTCTCATCTCTGTTTACAGGCAAATCCATGGACACTCTTACACAAACTGGTTCCAAATACCAAACAGACTCTTGCAAACATGGTTTATTGCACTGCACACAGCAAGACTTGTTTTTGCCACAATGGGACCTTTTTTTATCAACAGAACAGACTCTTAGATCTGGCCGTTCTCACATGTTTTAGACCCTGAAGAAAGGTATAGCTGCGAGATAACATTGTCAATTTTGACCTGGATAGGGGGATAATTACTGTTGGGTTTGTGTGGTAACCTGCCCGGGGCGGGCACTGAAGCTTTTGTAACCATGTAAATAAAACAGATGCACTGTGTCAAACTTTTATAAAAGGAAGAGCCAAAAGAGATGCAGTTAGAGCAGCTCCCTGAGACATCCCAGTGTCTGCAGTTGATGTGTTCTCCTCTGGAGTAATAAACCTTTTTCTTGCCTTCTAGTTTCCAGTGCCTGCCTCGTTATTTTGATAGCGTATCACGAGTGAATTAAGGGTGTCCCTGCGCCGGGCAGCATTGGGGGTCGTAGGAGACTTGCTGCTTTTCACAAGTGCCTGTTTGTAACCAGCTGTCCCATGAAGAGCCTTCTGCTGCAGGCTTTTGTGCTGTAGTTTGTAACCGGTGAGTCAGTGATGTTAAGGAACAAGGGCTGTTTACAAAAAAGTATCCCTTTTGGAATGCAAACACAGGGATGGCGTTCTGCTCCTCCATGTAGGTTGCCATCTTTGTATTTGTAGCCAATCACAGAAGATTGCTGTCGGAAAGTGCCTTTTTTTACATGGTCCAGGGGTGCCGCTCGTTTAGAGGTTTTCCAGTTTTCTAAGCGCTTTGCTGTCAGTCCGCTACAGGAGTAGCTCTCACCGTTTTGACCCGCTGTGCCCAGGGAGAGGAAGAGACCAACACCGGCGAGGCCGCAGAGGAGGCGAGAGGCGCAGCCCCGGGACTGCGAGGTACAGCGTTAATTCCATCAGCTGTTGCCTCTTCCCGTGTGGGCCGCGCCCCCTCCCAGTGCCCGCCCCCAGCAAGGAGCACATAACCTCTCGCGGCCCCCGTTTCGCGGGAGCCGCTCGTTTAGAGGTTTTCCAGATTTCTAAGCGCTTTGCTGTCAGTCCGCTACAGGAGTAGCTCTCACCGTTTTGACCCGCTGTGCCCAGGGAGAGGAAGAGACCAACACCGGCGAGGCCGCAGAGGAGGCGAGAGGCGCGGCCCCGGGACTGCGAGGTACAGCGTTAATTCCATCAGCTGTTGCCTCTTCCCGTGTGGGCCCCGCCCCCTCCCAGTGCCACGCCCCCTCTCGCCTCCCGCATTCTTAAGCAAGGATTCCACCGCGCATCGCGGGACGCGCGCGGGGCGTAGGCCGGGGCGAAGCCCGGGCCAAGTGCGGGCCCGTTGTTGCCCGTTAGTGCCCGATAGAGACCGGACCGGGCCACCTCCCCTTCATTATAGAACTCCCAGCCAGACAAACATCATGCGACCAAAAACTAGGAGCACCACAAAGACCAAATCCCAAAATGCTCAGGAGGTAGCCCAAATAACGGGCCCTATTGACCTTTTTATCTCACGGACCCACGAGGCAATAAATCAGAGTATTGCCTTGATGGAAAAGAGAGTCTCACTAGACCTTATGAACGCGAACGCAAAGCGTTCCTCTCTAGGCGCCATAGCAAACGCTACTTCTCCCATCCATCTTAACTCACAAAACTGTTCCCTCCCTGTGTCTCTGTCAGCACCAGACATAAACACAGTACCATCGATAGTAAACCTTTCTGTAACCCAGACTGAGTCTGACCTTTCATTAATGTCTGACGACTTGGAAGCCACCCCCGACTTGGCGATTTGTCAAACCCAGGAGGACGCCCAGACACACGTTAACCTCCTCCAACAAGGCGAAAGGGAAGGAGCAATTCCAAAACGAAACCTAATCGCCGAAAAAGCAGTAACCATGGCTCCTTGTTTAGATCATGCGATTATCCATTCAAATTCCACAATGCCACAAAGTATAATACTCCCTTCTGCGACCAATCTACCTCACATGGCAATATCAAATGAATCCTCTGATAACCAATGCCGAACATGTAAAGTCACTTCCCAAGTTCTCACCACAATAAAAGATTTGTTATTTCAACATTTGAAGCCCATTCAACTTAGTATCAGGAACCTAGAAGCTCAGCTAACTATCATTTCTGCTACCCTTCTCGATACCAACACTCGTATAGATATAAAGGGTCAGCGGAATTCTTCGCAACCACCCAAAAAACAATTCCAAATACAACCACAGAAAGTAGTCCAACATTCAAATCCAACCATCCCAGTCCACATAAGTCACAAACAAAACACCACACAGCACAAGCCACCACTCACAACGCCCCAATTACAGCAGAACAAAATCCCGACTGCACCTAATCAACAAACGGAAAACCCGGTCCCAGGTACTGTGGATACTCCAGGTTCAGCGATAAATATAGACACCAGTAGAGCCCCTCCGGGGAAAAAGCCTGCATCCCTCCCATTTAAATCAGTGGCCACCCAGCTGTCTCCCAAAAACATCACTAAAAAACCACTAACAGTTAGACGCCCTGCTCACTTGCCCCCAGAAGCCACTCCCTACACGATAGTCCTTACAGGTGTACCAGAACTAACCGATGATACACCTGAAACTGCATGGTCACTTAAAAACAAGGTAATGCAGTGGTTAAGCATTAATAGACCTCTTGAATCCCATCTATCTGGAGGGATTACCACAGCCCGCAGGGTAGCCTGGATAGGCAAAACAACAAAATCAATCCGCGGAGACTGCATTATAGTGACATGCAGAGACCCCTCCGCAGTGGACTATATTTGTGCTTGGCCCTTGCTCGAAAAAAAAGGAGGGATCGATGCGTGTCATCTTTCCTTTTTCTATCCCCCAGTAAAACATCATCGTAATACCGCACCCTGGTCATGGCACCAGTTCCCTAAAGAACCATGGAACCAGGAGCCATGGAACCAAGACCCATGGAACCAGTTGGAATACACATATGACCATACAGGTAGGAATGGACCGAGAGAAAGGCCAAGAGAACGGCCGAGGCACTATTTGCAAGAAAGACCCTATCAAACCTATGAAGGATGGCAGGGCCTCTCTACGCAAAACCGCTTCGACTGTCTAGAGATGGTCGACTGACCACTCAGGGACGAACTAGGACATCCAAAACTAGTTACTATACCGCATCTAGCTAACCCCACGCAGCATTCAGCACCCCCAGAGTCCCCTCCTGATAAACATGGAAATTCATCCCAAGAACCTTTCAACACTCATCTTAGTATTCCCAAAAAAGTTATCAACACGATCCATGACCCATCTAACGCGTTTTTCAATATTTCAAAACAAGCTACCCCTATTATTTCCTCACCAGAAGATGATATGATTTCAGGAATGTGCCACCAGCTAGTTGTAGCCCCTAAAGTTCCAGTTGAACCCCTCTGGGTTAAACCACAACAACTATTAGTAGTAGAGGCTGCTAACAACCCGACAAACCTACCTCACACGGCACCTCCAAACCTGAGTTTTTCCATTGCATACTGGAATACCGCAGGCCTAACCACAAAAATCACATCTCCTATGTGGCTCGACACAGCAAAGCGACATCAAATTCTGTGTCTGCAAGAAACTTGGTGCACAACCCCACTGCATCTAGCGGGTTACAAAACTTTTTTCACCCAAGCGGTACCTGGAAATATGGGCAGACCAAAGGGGGGCCTCACGACCTATATAGCCAACACCCTCCCTCTTAGAGTGAAACTATTAAAGGAGTCACCCACCTTCCAAATCATACTAATTACGCAGTCAACAGTACTTAAAGGAAACCATCATATACTCATAAACTATTACAATAACTCAGGCACTCTGGAATGCTGCTCATATCTAGACGAAATAGCCATATTCTTAACTTCATTTCAAAAAGACAATAACAAATCCCCAATTTATTTCATTTGGGGTGGCGATTTCAACCTCACACTGTGCCCAAAGCAGAAAAGCGGGAACTGTGGGCTTCAAAATGAACTTGGGAACCCCATCCCTCACTTCGCGCATACGCCATGTGGTAACAAGTTAAACGAAATCCTTTTTACATTAGACCTTGACTTTGTCAACGAACTAGTCAATCCGCAGCAGGATTATTTACCCACTTTTCATGGGCGAGGTTGCTCTACAACCATTGACTACATCATAGGTTCAAACTCTTACAAAGGACAACTAACTAACTATGAAATTGGGTCAAACCCAATAAGTGATCATTATTCACTCAGTGTGGTAATCCACTTGGAACAACTGGGTGTATTCCCCGCAAAACTTAGTTCCCTCGACCAACACTCGATGTCCATGAACAAACTAAATGGGTACTCAATAAAATGGGCAAAGATTGATCCGGAAGAGATGTCACAGAGGATCCTTGGAAAAACGCACCACTGGCTAGCCAAATGCATGACCTTGGAGACACCACCAGAAATAATAGTTACCTCCTTCCTAAGCATTCAGGAAGTAATAAAGGATGAGTTATTTGTCAACTTAAGAAACAAATCCAGACTCCCAACCACGAGATGGTTTGACACCGCCTGCCGGAAGGCACTCACATCCCTCAAAGAAGCTCTATGCAAGCAACCGAGAGACCCCCAAAATATCTCGCAACTGAGGAAAATGTATAACTCTACCCGGAAAAACCGAAAAAAGCAGATCAAGCAAGAACTTTGGCTGCGTCTACATGACAGTGCTCAAAGGAAAGATAGCACTGCATTTTGGCAGACCGTACGATCACCCTTCTTGGCCAATAGCAGTGACCCTGACCATCTTGATGTGGCAATCACCGAGGAGGATTGGGTCTCCCATTTCACAAAAATTTTTGGAACACCAATAGACGCTGCACCAAATAACCAGACACAAGATCTTGAACCGGTGAAGAATAACATCTACCCGATTAATTTACGTTTTACCCTTAGTGAAACTATAAAGGCAATCAAGGCCTCAAAAACTGGCAAAGCCCCTGGCCCCGATGGGGTCCCAATGGACCTGTTCTTGCATGATGTCGACTATTGGTCAAAAATAATCACACGGGTCATGTCAGCAGTAGTGTCATCTGGTCTCTTTCATTCATGGTCAACCTCAATACTACTACCCATTTTTAAAAAAGGTGACCGCAACAACCCTGCATGCTATAGACCGATCTCCCTTCTGGACTCCATGGGCAAGATTGCAGGTCGATTACTCCTGGACCGATTACAATCTTGGGCCCGGGAGAACAACATCATAACCGACCTGCAGTACGGTTTCCAGAAGGGGCTTGGGACTGTGGAACAGGCACTCAACCTCGTCCTTCTGGTAGGAAAATATGCTCGCGCTAAAGGAGGCAACATCTTCCTTGTTTATGTAGATCTAAGCGCGGCTTTTGACTGTGTCCAACATGCAAAGCTTTGGCAAACACTAGCCGCCCTGGGAGTGGATCCCCCGATATTAACCTTCCTAAGGGAACTTTACAGCAACGCAGAAGCTCGAGTACGATTTGGCACCAGAGGTGAACTGTCACGACCCTTCCAAATAACGAAAGGAGTCAGGCAGGGCTGTGTACTGGCTCCCTTCCTGTTCAACCTCTATACAAACGGGCTTGAACAGGCGATGCTGGAAGGGAGCCAGGACCTGCCCCAGATAAACCACCGCCCAATTCCTACCCTCCTGTATGCCGATGACTCTGTAATCTTAGCACGGACCCTAAACCAACTTCAACGGCAGCTCAGTAAATATGTAATATTTATGGACTCACTTGGCCTCAAAGTTAACATTAAAAAAACGTTTACAATGAATATTGGCCCCAGAACAAAAGCTCTCAAATCCATATCGATCGATAACAACAGCCTTGAAAGAACCCCGGTGTATCCATATCTGGGCATCTTGGTGGATGACGCAATTAACTGGTATAAGGCAGTGGAAGCCAGAAACCTCCATTTCCGTCGTGCAACATCTGCACTAACTTCTTTCTCAAGGAAACTAGGTAAACCAGCCCCACCCGAGCTGTTAGCCATATACTACGCAAAATGTCACAGTGTGGCTACCTACGGAGCTGGAATCTGGGGATACGGATGTATTGATTTGCTCCAGGTTACCGAAAACGCTTTTATCAAATACATCCTAGCCCTCCCCCAAAGTTCCCCGATATTAGCCTCGCATCGGGAGCTCGGTATGGAATACATCACCGACACCATTCGATGCCAGCCCATTTTATTGTGGCATCGTATATGGTGTAATACCGAAAGTCATCTAACCCGCTCCCTTATTACTGACTGTCTTGGTTTAACAAACTGGCGGAAAATCCCGTGGCTTAATTACATACATAATTTCTTTAAAGACCTGGACTGTGAGCATTATTTTCACGAACCACCCTCAGTCGAAGACATTTCAAAGAAACAACTAAAGCAAATGTGTATGGGCCATCTGAGAGAACTCCGAAATCAGACAGAGATTATTAAAACGCAAAACGAAAAAATCTGTTCAGTTCAGTCAGGAAAAACTATCCAGCCCTACTTGACATATTTCTTATCGAATCATGAAAAGTTTTTACTTACTAGACTACGCTTTGATCTTTTTTACCGTTTGGTTTCATTCCCAGAAATGAAGAACTGGTCCCGCAACCTGACGAGATGCCCCTGTGATGAAGTCGCATTACAATCAACGATTCATGTCGTCCTTTTTTGCAAATACTACAAACTAGCAAGGAAAACATGGATTACTCCTATTCTCCGATCCAGTGGACTCAGACATTCTTACCCTGCACTCTATTATTTACAATCCCCGAAATCCCCTTATGAAGCCAAACTCATAGCAACTTTTCTCAAAGCAGTAATATCAACACGTCGTAATCTCTCTAACTAAAGCAATGTTTTTCTAACTTGTAAAAACTTTCCCACTGTTTTAAAAAAGTTTTACTATATAGCGATTTAACCATTCTGTGCTCTTATTGTTTTTTCCCTTTGTATCAAATGTACTTTTTATGATTTGCAATTTGACAAATCGAATAAAAGTTGATGAAACTGAAACTGAAACTACATGGTCACCCACACTTTTTTCGCCTGGTAATTGTTGTGATTTTGACTTGAAGTGCACTGGGTCCCTGTTAACTAGATCCACAGAGCCGCATCTCTGAGTGTTGCTGTAGGAAAGTGACCATTTTTTTACATTGTAGTTAATGTGATTTTGATTTAAAGTGCACTGGGTCCCTGTTTACCAGATCCCCAGTGCCAGATCTCTTTCCCAAAAGTGTGCAATTGTACCCCAATCGGCAATTCCTTTTCCCCACCCTGTATGTCCCTAGTAGGTGGTACAGTCCTAGGACACCTCTGCACCTGTTGCCACTGGTCCGTGTAGAAGAGGACCAAAGGCGTCCTTACTTCCCTGAACATTGGGAGGCCTGAGCGCCCCTGTTGGTTCAGCCAATTTGGCCTCAGATTAAAGCCAGCAGCCTCTTTACGTGAAGACCGATCCCCATAGACTAATATTGTAGTATATTCGCTCCCTTTTTGCTCCTCTGGATTTTTATCAAGTGAGCCCAGCCTTACTTTACTTCCAAAATTTGAATTCACCGAAAACTTTTTGCTTTTTATCCCAGTTCTTGGTAGGGATGTATTTTGCTAACTTGAGAAATTAACTGTGACAGTAAGCTATTTTATAAATGTACTGCTCAAGTAATTTGGTGAAAATTCAATTGGATTATTGGTTTTAAGTGGTTCCTATTATCCTCTACTTACATAGCAGATTCCTATATGGAGGTTTTTGTGTTAGGTTTTATTAGGATAAGCCCTCAAACCCTTTTATACAATATTTTGTAACATGTTTTATTCTGTACCTAGGTATTTTTTTTAGCAATGTATTATTATCTTTTTAACTGTTGCACTTAAAAAATGTACCGTATTTTAATTTAGATATGTCTGCGAGTGAAATTATGATGCAAGATGATTTGTAGGTTTTTCATTTCTTCATGTGCTATTATACCCAATTTAGGCCAAATAAAGAATTTATTGATTGATTGCTTGACTAATATTGGGCACTCAATGCTCTTTTGCATCCCTGCACTTGGGCGCCCTAGTGCCACTCACCTTAAGTCCAGGAGATTGCTCCCATAAATCGCTGTTCTGTACCTGAATGCTGACCTTCGTCTTCCTCAAATAGGATAACATTACACCGTGCTGAAAAATTCATTGTCCACTTCTTTTTTTCACAGCAGATGTTATTGTTGACAGACACAAGAGCCCTGGCAACAATAGGACAACACATTGTATACGTATTATGACAATGGTAAAGATGTCGACTTTTACAATATACGGTTGTCGAAAATAGAAGTATGCAAAAATCAGAGGTTTTTTTTTTTTGGGCAGTATTCTGTTTAATAAAAGTGTCCTCATAATTTACAATTACTTGGAACAATAGCATTTCTTTTGAGAAATAAGGCCCAGCAACTGCAGAAATCACACAAGAACGAGGAATGTAGGTGGAGTCCAGACCCTTTTGTGTGCAGTAGAAGAGCCAAGGAAAAGAGAAATTACAAATTTGCTGTCTCTCCACGTTGTGTCCACCTGCACACTGGTAAACAATAGAGGTCCTAACCAGACACTCCAGGATTTCGCGATTTCACGGTTTGCCGCGAAATCGGCACTTTTGTAAAAATGGCACGATTTTTACAAAAGTGCCTGCGCAATCTAGACATCCAGACCCCTTTCAAGGTTGCGGGGCGTGTCTGCGGAGGGTTGGGGGCCGGGGGGGGGGGGGGTGGAAAGAGCCATCTGGTCGATCTCAGGCCTCTAGAGGCAGTGGCATTGTATGATCAGAGGTCCGGGCACAACCTCGCACCCGGTCATTTGAGAGGTCATTTAGTTTAGCGGTCACTCGGGGCTCCATATTAAGTGGAATCAAGCTTCACTTTTTCCCTTGACGGATTTTACAACTCCTATGCCTCTGGAATTCCCCTTGCCATGGAGTACCGGTGTGGTGAGTAGCTGGCGTGCTCTTAACACGAGACATCACTGACCTACTTTATGACATCTCGGTCAAAATTCCAGCAGCCATCTTTAAGCAGCTGCGGCAAACACTTAGCCGTCCGCTCTCTGGAGGTAAACAGCTGTGTCTCTGATAGGGCATGCTGACCCAGCCTTAGAGAGCTGGTGGTCTGGCATCACCGGATTTCAGGTATAATATTTAGTGACACAGGAGTACTATGTCAAATATTGGCTCCAGAGTACTGAAGTGTTGATACATGCCTGGATGTAGCGTACTATCATGAGTTCCAAACCTCAGATGAGTGCACTTTGCAAGCAACCCTAGGTACAAATAGATGTTGTCGACACAGTCGGTATGACATGTATGGCCTGGTGGGCCTTGTCTTGTTGAGAGAACCAACCACTCCAGCCGGCTCGGTACATTGCCTTGCTTCCTTCCTCCTACTGTAGAAGACTAACCTTAGCACATTAATGCAGGCAGGCATTGACACTGATGGAGACTATTTCCCTGGGGGGACTTCGTTAGTCTCGATGCTTTTCAGGGCTGAGCAGGACCATCTCTTATGGTTACTTTACTCTACTATCAACTACATCCCGCGGCGAGAGTTGTTCACCCAGACTTCCCCAGTCCACCTCCTGAATTGGAAGCACTTACACATAACATGCAGGGAAAATGCCGCGATTTTTACAAAAGTGCCTGACCTGTGTCGGGGGGCGGGGCTGTCACTGATGGCTCTTTCAGAGAAAGCGCTATCTGTAATTACAGGAACAATTAATGCAACTGCAGACCAGGGGATCCTTTCCTGTCGGAAGCCTGACCCTGCCCCAGCCCTTCTGGGGGCTTCCTTCACTCTCCTGGCTTCCGGATGGGCCCTTGTCTGCAGACATGCCCTGCCTGGGGCCCCGAGGGGCCCTAGGAAGACTCAGTGTCCGCAGACCGCAGCAGCTTCAGAGAGTTCAAGGGCATCAGTGACCCGGCGGCACAGGCGTCAGACGCACTACAGACCAACACACACAGGCATCAAACACACAGACCACAAACACAGCAGGGACCAACACACACAGACCACAAACACACACAAACCACAAACACACCAGGGACCAACACACACAGACCACAAACACACCAGGGGCCAACACGCACAGACCACAAACACACCAGGAACCAACACACACAGACCACAAGCACAAAAAACTAAGATATCTGTGTTTCTTGTAGGAAAAACCGCCAAATAAAATGCAGCTAAATTTCCATATATGTGCGGCTAAATTTCCATTTTTGTGCTGCTAAATTTGCTAATCCATGCCGCTATATCCTGGGGGGTCTGCCTAACGGCTCAGAATTAACTCTGAGTGTGCCAGATCTCCTCATAGTAATTTTCAGAGAATACAATGTGATCTCAGCACAAACTGAGATCTCATTCCCAAATATTTCTCTAATGAGTCGTAAAATTACTGCTAATATTTATCTTTTTTTCATTAGGTTAATTTGTACACATTTTTATTGTGTCGGGTGAAAAATAACATTGTTGCATTTACACGAGAGAGGGAAAAGTAGTACTAGTCATAAACATAACAACTGTAGCAATTGGATTTTAGTAATGTTTCTTGTCTTCTGTGGCATTTTACTAGTGAAGTCTTTCATGCTTTCATCTTATGTTTCTTTTATCTATTGTTAAACATCCTTCAAAAGCATCATTAACATGTGAAGGTCCACCAATGGAAATTTTTTTTTTTTTTTAATTTCTTTTTTGAAAAATGATTTTCAGCTTAAATCCCAAAAACATACAACTCTCTAACCTGGTATGAACATGGGCAGTTTTTTTCAGCATATGAGAGCAGGTATACACAATAATACAGCAATACATGAGAGCAGGGGGTTGTCAGTAAGGGTGCATCACACAGTGATCCAAATCAGTTATACAAATCATAATTTCTGTGATATTTGATTGAAACATTGACAGACCAAAGCATTGTTGGAGGGGGGGTGGTTGATACCCCATAGCACGAACCATATAGTTCCCTCTCTGTGGGGCATATAACCAACAAGTAGCGATAATTATCGCTAAATAGACTTAGCGACGATTTTTTTATTGCTGGATATGTTAGCGGAGAAAACATGCTATTAGCAACATTTTTCTCCATTCTGCTAAAATATCCAGCGATAGCAGCGAAATACGTGAATATTGCTGAGAATACAGAGATATTCATGCATTAGCGACGAAATGCTCTTAGCCATGTTATCCACCTCCCATTGGATAACATGGCTAAGAACTGGTCTGGGCAGGTGTTAGTATTTGGAGATATTCGCGCTTAGCACGAATATTTCCATCACTACGCCTGCCTTGCTAATAGGCGATAGCGACGTTAGCGACTGCTTTCAGTCGCTAACTGGTTGGGTACGCCCACTTTGCATGTCATTAGCGATAAACATCGCTGACATGCATAGCGGGCCCCAAACCGCTCGCTATCGCCTAAAAGCTGTCGCTTACATCAGTTAGTAACAGCTTGCTAATAGGGCGATAGAATTATCGCCGCTTAGCGGACGAAAACTGCCGCTAAAGCGGCGATAATTGCCTATTGCCCTGCTTGATAATATGCCCCTGTGTTTGTTAGCATGTGATTTTTACATTCCTGTCTCTGGTGTCTGGGCCACCCCTGTGGTGTTCTGTGACTATGACGTTATCTCATTAGTATCTTTTAGCAAGTAGGTTTGGTAAGGTCCCTAGTAGTTCCTCGGGGGACTTTTTGGTGGCAGAAGTTCACTGTACGTGTCGGATTGAGTGTTACAGTATAGCATGTCTGTGTGCCAGTCTGCTATAATTGGGAGTGGGCCTTTCATCCGTCGCACCGCCACCCTCCGCTTGGCAAGTAGGAGACCTATGGCGTACAGCGGGTGCAGCGTCTTGGTTAAGGAATGGTCCCATCCTAGGAGTGCCATTTTCAGATGAGGTACTAGGTCTGAACTAATAATTTTGCCCAACTTCTGAAACACAGTTTCCCAGTATGCATAAATTCCTGGGCATTGCCAGGCTACATGCCAAAATTCCGCCTCCTCCCGCCCACATTTATGGAAATTTGACGTCTCAGCAAGCCCATATCAATACTGGTGTTCTGGGGGGCAATATACCCTATGTAAAAATTTAAATGAATTAATCTGTGTCTACCGCTGAGCAAGATAGAACAGGTACGGGCACAGCAGTAGGACCATTCCTTGTCGCTTATGGGAGCACCCAAGTCAAGCTTCCACCCTAACCTTGTCCTTAGGACTTCTGTCTTTCATGTATCCTGTAGATTAGCATAAAATGTTGTTATTAACTCTGCAGGTTCTTCTGTTCTTATAAGTGTGGAGAGTACCTCCATACTTTGTAGTTTGATGAGATCATCTTTAATAGGAGCACGCCAAGTCTGACGTGCTCTATAATAATGAAATAATACTGTACTCCCTATCGGTTGGCCAGAAAATTGTAATGACTCCCAGGTCGCCAATACTCCACCTTTACAGAAATCACCCATTGTGTGTATGCCGATGGCATTTAATGCCTTCCTTGCCCCTACTTCTTGACTTAGTGGAAACCACATACGCCACTGCAATGGCATTTCCGGCCCGTAAATAAAGGCTACCGCCTGCATAGGCAGCAAAGTCTGCCATGCCTGTGAGGTGACCCCTATTGAGTTAAAAACTCTCAATTTCCTGGATGTAGACTGTGTAAGGGTCTGTGGCAAAGTTAGAGGGTCCACTGCGTACTTTTCCATGTGCAGGTAGGGTAGGTCTTGTGGCCAGTGTATCCAATAGTGCACAACACACTACACACAACATATGGCTGGTTCTAAACTTGGGTGGTATGGTGAGGAAAATAACCCAGATTTCTTGACTGGGGTTGTATATGATGTATTCAGCATTCCGTCAATCAGTTGTTTTCGTAGCACTTTTCACCCTCAGTGGGATGGGTATGCCCAGACATGGGTCCCTTGTTCACTGTGCCACTGGGTTCTAGCTAGCCTGGCTGATGAAGGTAATACCCAGAAAAGCATCCCAGGATGCTTGTTTCCGGACCACGGAGGACCTGATCTGGCAGTGCGATCTGGACTGTTCCCATGAGGCACAGGGTAAGGAAGGATTTGCATATGGCTGGATCTAAATTGGGGTGGCAGGGTGAGAAAAAGAACGATGGATATAACCCAGAACTCTTGACTAGAGTTGAATGTATGATTTATTTAGCATTCCGTACATCATTTGTTTGACTAGCATTTTTCACCCTAAGTGGAATGGGTATGCCCAGACGTGGGCCCCTTGCACACTGTGCCACTGGATTAAACCTAGCCTGGCTGTTGTCGGGTAATACCCAGAACCGGTCCCAGGATTCATATTTCTGGTCCAGGGAGGACTTGGCCTGGCTGTTTGGTCTGTACTGTTCCCATGAGGCACAGGGTCAAGACTGATTTACATATGGCTGGGTCTAAACTGGAGTGGCATGGTGAGCAAAAGAACAATGGATTTTACCCAAATCTCTTGACTGGGGATTGAATGTATGGTTTACTCAGCATTCCGTCCATCAGTTGTTTGCATAGTATTTTCACTCTAAGTGGGATGGGTATGCCCATACGTGGGTCCCTTACTCACTGTGGCACTGGATTAAACCTAGCATGGCTGATGAAGGGTAATACCCAGACACCGGTCCCAAGATGCTTGTTTCCGGTCCAGGAGTACCTGGCATGGCAGTTTGGTCTGGATTGTTCCCATGAGGCACAGGGTCAAGATGGATTTCTATATGGCTGGGTTTAAACTTGGGTGGATGGATTTAACCCAGATCTCTTGACTGGGGTTGAATGTATGATTTATTCAGCATTCGGTCCATCAGTTGTTTGTGTAGCACTTTTCACCCTATGTGGGATGGGTAAGCTCCCACCTAAAAATTTAAATGAATTAATCTGTGTCTACCGCTGAGCAAGATCGAACAGGTACGGGCACAGCAGTAGGACCATTCCTTGTTGCTTATGGGAGCACCCAAGTTATGTTATGTTATGTTATGTTACTTTGGTTTATATAGCGCCAACTCACCAACAGGTCTCGAGGCGCTCTAGACCAAAGGAACCACACCATATTCTTACCAGCAGAAAAGATGAAGTTTTGTACAGATTAACATATAGATCCAAAAGCCTCCCTAAACAGGATAGTTTTCAACTGCTTTCTAAAGCAAAGAAGATTGGACTCCTTGCGCAAGGAAACTGGCAACTTATTCCACAACAGTGGAGTAAGTATAGAGAAGAATATTCCACCTTTTGTAGCCATTTTAAAGCGAGGGCAGGTCAGCAGCTGAGCATCAGACGATCTTAAAGATCGTTTCGGATTGTAAGGCATCAGACGATCCTTTATATAGACAGGTGCCTGCCCATATATTGCCTTGTGTGCAATGCACAGGCTTTTGAATTCCACCCTCTGTTTCACAGGGAGCCAGTGAAGCTTAAACAATAGAGGGGACGCATGAGATCTTCTAGGAAGCTTGAAGATTAAACGTGCAGCGTCGTACAAAACAACCTGCAATCTGTTTATCAAATTCTTTGGTAGGCCTAAATAAAGGACATTGCCATAGTCCAGTCTTGATAATATTGTGGCCGAAACCACAGTCCGAAGCATAGATTTGGATAGAAGGGGGACTAATCTACGCAATTGCCTGATTAGGCCAATGCAGGTTCCCACGACGGCTGAAATCTGGGCAGTCATTGACAATTCTTTGTCAATTTTTATACCCAGACTTTTTACATTTGACACTGGTGTTGGAGTGGGCCCAAGTTCTTTTGGCCAAAACAGATCACCTCACGGTGATATGCCAGTTGACACCACCAGAACCTCCGTCTTCTCGGGGTTGATTTTCAGCAGGTTATTAGTCATCCAGCTGACTGTATACCTAAGAACCTCCTGCACATGTAACTGTGCTCCATTAGAGTTCTCAATACTAAATAACAGTTGGGTGTCGTCAGCGTAGTTAAACACCCGACAACCCATGTGTACTAAGGACTCAACAAGGGGTTGCAGGTAGAGGTTAAAGAGCAGCGGTGATAACGCAGAGCCCTGCGGGACCCCATAATCCACATTGCCCACCTCAGAGATCTCCTCTCCCAATTGGATCCTCTGCCGCCTCCCTGTCAAGAAGGACTCTAGCCATTTATAAGCTGTGTCCTTTATTCCAAACCCAGCCAGTCTGTCCAGGAGAAGATCATGGCTGACAGTATCGAATGCCGCTGATAGGTCTAAGAGTATCAGGGCACTCGGTTTCCTACTGTCAGCCATGTCTCGGAGCTCATCCAACACGAGAGCATCACCAACTCGGTGCTGTGGTGTGCCCGAAAGCCTGCTTGACGCCCCTGGAGAAGATTGTGTGACTCCAGAAAGGCAGACATCGACTGTAGCACATGCTGTTCCAAAATTTTGGACAAAAATGGCAGCTGAGAAATCGGTCGATAGTTTTTTAAATTTGCCGGTTCAGCTCCTGGTTTCTTTAACAGGGGTCGGACCCGGGCTTCTTTAAGCCTCATTGGGAGATAGCCCATCTGCAGTGAGCTATTTAAGAAGGAGACAATATGGTCTGCCAAGATAGACAGAGCTACCCGGAAAATACTTGGGGGACACGGATCCGCCGGTGATCCTGATTTTATAGAGGACATAAGATGTTCAAGCTTAGTAGAATCCAGCTCTGGAAAGGTCGAAATAATGCAGTCCTGAGGCATTTCGGCGTTCTGCCCCGGGATAAACCCACTTACTGTATTGCTCTTAATCTCAGAGAGGATAACCTCTACTTTCTCTAAGAAGTAATGTTGGAAAGTATTGCACTCAATCTTTGTATCCGCATTTACCGGTTTCTTTGTCAATTCTGACAGAATATTAAAAGTTTCCTTCTGCACATTATGTGCCCGCTTAATGCGGATATCAAAATATTCAGTTTTAGCAACCAACATACATTTCTTTATGCTTTTAATGAAGTTTTATATTGCTCCCTGTCAATTTCATCCTTTGATTTCCTCCATCTCCTTTCCACGCCACGAAGCTTTTTTTATATTCTCTCAGAGAAGGAGTATACCAGGGTGCACCCTTCCCCAGCCCTTTTACTCTTTGTAACTTCTCTGGGGCTATCTGGTCGATTGCCTGAGATACAGTCTGAGTTAAACGCGAATAATCCTCATCTAGATTTCCATTAAGCGGGATAAAATGTTGCAGGAGAGTATCCAACAGGGCTTGTGAGTCAACCTTCCTCCATTGACGTACTCGCTTCAATTTTGAGACTTGACAAGGGGGTTTCCCAATAATGGGGATAGTGCAGTAGATAAGATAGTGGTCTGACCAAATACAAGGTAGGACCCCTTCTATGGCGACTTCAGGGTCTGAGGTCCAGCCTCACTTTATTTGCATAAAGCTGATGCAAAGTATCCGCAGAATAGGTAAAATTCCGACTAAGAGTCCTAGCCCCTGGTACCGTTCGTGCGCGGACGGGCGCAGACGGGCGCAGACGGGCTGGACTCTGGCGTGACTCCGGCGTGCTCACGCTGCGCGCGAACGCTGCGCGCAGACATGGCCACCTTTAGTAGGTCTCAGTCGTGTGAACCCCTAGCACGCTAACCACAATTGCACCGCCGAGCGTGCAATAGTTACTCCCAAGATGGCGCTGACAGTTCAATGCGAGTGAGCAAGGACCCGCCAAGTGCGGTGTTCGAAACAATTATAGAGCAAGTGAGGGCCAAGTCTCCGGCTAAAAACAGGGTAAGAATAAACAATGACAAAATAAAATACAAAACGGGATGATTAAAATTGTACAAGCCTAAGCGCGACCTGTTCTTGTGCGCAGCCTTCAAAATATGTGCGCGTTACCTGGTCAAGCCCCTTCCTCTTGGAACAGCTCACCTTGAGTAGGTCTCAGTCGTGTTAACCCCTAGCACGCTAACCACAATGGCGCCGCCGAGCGTGCAATAGTTACCCCCAAGATGGTGCTGACAGTTCAATGCGAGTGAGCAAAGACCCGCCAAGGGCGGTGTTCGAAACAATTATAGAGCAAGTGAGGGCCAAGTCTCCGGCTAAAAACAGGGTAAGAATAAGCAATGACAAAATAAAATACAAAACGGGATGATTAAAATTGTACGAGCCTAAGCGCGACCTGTTCTTGTGCGCTGCCTTCAAAATATGTGCGCGTTACCTGGTCAAGCCCCTTCCTCTTGGAACATCTCACCTTAAGTAGATCTCAGTCGTGTTAACCCCTAGCACGCTAACCACAATGGCGCCGCCGAGCGTGCAATAGTTACCCCCAAGATGGCGCTGACAGTTCAATGCGAGTTGAGCAAGGACCCGCCAAGTGCGGTGTTCGAAACAATTATAGAGCAAGTGAGGGCCAAGTCTCCGGCTAAAAACAGGGTAAGAATAAACAATGACAAAATAAAATACAAAACGGGATGATTAAAATTGTACGAGCCTAAGCGCGACCTGTTCTTGTGCGCAGCCTTCAAAATATGTGCCAGTTACCTGGTCAAGCCCCTTCCTCTTGGAACAGCTCACCTTAAGTAGGTCTCAGTCATGTTAACCCCTAGCACGCTAACCACAATGGCGCCGCCGAGCGTGCAATAGTTACCCCCAAGATGGCGCTGACAGTTCAATGCGAGTGAGCAAGGACCCGCCAAGTGCGGTGTTTGAAACAATTATAGAGCAAGTGAGGGCCAAGTCTCTGGCTAAAAACAGGGTAAGAATAAACAATGACAAAATAAAATACAAAACGGGATGATTAAAATTGTACGAGCCTAAGCGCGACCTGTTCTTGTGCGCTGCCTTCAAAATATGTGTATGTTACCTGGTCAAGCCAAGCTTCCACCCTAACCTTGTCCTTAGGACTACTGTCTTTCATGTATCCTGTAGATAAGCATAAAATGTTGTTATTAACTCTGCAGGTACTTCTGTTCTTATAAGTGTGGAGAGTACCTCCATACTTTGTAGTTTGATGAGATCATCTTTAATAAGAGCTCACCAAGTCTGACGTGCTCTATAATAATGAAATAATACTGTACTCCCTATCGGTTGGCCAGAAAATTGTAATGACTCCCAGGTCGCCAATACTCCATCTTTACAGAAATCACCCATTGTGTGTATGCCGATGGCATTTAATGCCTTCCTTGCCCCTACTTCTTGACTTAGTGGAAACCACATACGCCACTGCAATGGCATTTCCGGCCCATAAATAAAGGCTACCGCCTGCATAGGCAGTAAAGTCTGCCATGCCTGTGAGGTGACCCCTATTGAGTTAAAAACTCTCAATTTCCTGGATTTAGACTGTGTAAGGGTCTGTGGCAAAGTTAGAGGGTCCACTGCGTACTTTTCCATGTGCAGGTAGGGTAGGGCTTGTGGCCAGTGTATCCAATAGTGCGCAACACACTACACACAACCTTGTAATATTTCTCTAAATCTGGGGCTACCAGTCCCCCCAACTGATACAGTAGAGTAAGCGAATCCCATCAGATTCACAATTGTTTACCGGCCCATGCTAACCTTATCAGTTTTGTACGCTAGTTTTTAAACATGTGCTTGGTAACAATATGGGTATATTTTCAAATAAAATCAAGAATCTCAGTAGAATGACCATCTTCATTATGCAGATTCTCCCCATCAACGAGAGTGGAAGCCTTGTCCTCTTCTCTACATTGTCTATGAGCCTCTGTGTGGCTTTGCCATAGTTTTCCCGTAAGACTATCTCAGGGTCTGTGTCGAATTGGATACCTAGGTACTGCACAGCATTCGTAGTACAATGGCGGAGAAACTCCATGGCCGGCTCAACTGTGCAGGGGGTGAGGGGGAATATGATTGATTTATCCCAATTTATAAGTAACAGGGAAGAGGCTCCGCAACTATGGCATATAAAAATGGGGATAGTGGGCAGCCCTGTCTTGTCCCCGAGTAATATTGAATGACTTACAAAAATCTGAGCTGAACGCAAACATTGGAAACAAGAAACATCGGTGTCACAAAGTCCATATATATATTATTGTACAAAATCTCCAATCGTAATATTTGAGTAAAGGTATAATTATTCTCGGTATTAGTATCCAGCATTAGATCTTTATGGCAGATCTTCAATGTGTAGTGTAGGGGGGATAGGTTCAAGATACAAACCCCGATTTCCCCATAGGAAGTGACTAAGGACCACATTCATTAGCCTGACCCATGTATGCAATATTGGGTAGGGATAGTTTTGAAGTTGATGGAGGAGGCGGGGCAGCGAGACCATCTAAAAGATGGCTGATCTTTACGAATAATGATAAAGGCAAGTGTGACCAGGAGTGCATCTGTTCCTTCACTTGGATCAACAAAGGGGCCAGATTCTTGTTCCAAGAGGTGGGTTGAGACGCCGACCGTAATATCCCAAGATACTTAAATCCAACCGGCTCTACCATCACTTCACGTGTCCAAGTCCCGAGCTGATCACCTTCCGCAGAGGCCAAAGATACGATTTGCAGGCGTTCATATAAAGGTCAAAGTTTTTGCCAAAAACGTGTATCATCCGCAGTAGACGTGCGCCGGATCTATTCTGGCGCATAAAAAGAATAATACGTCGTCCACGTATAGCGCTATAGGATTGGAGACCTTCTGTGACCAAGACATATGGGCATCTATACTTACCCACACCGGGAGTGGCTCCATGGCGAGTGCAGAAAGATTGGGAGACAGAGGGTATCCCTGCCTGGTATCCCTTCTGATGGGGCGAGATCAAATCGGCGACCCGCACCGAGGTGGTAGTGTCGGTGTATAGGAGGCGAATGTCGAGGGCCGATGTTAAGGCGGCTCAGCAGTACAAAGAGGTAGGTCCAGCTAAAGGAATCAAAGGCCTTGTCGATATCAGTGACAAGGAGCGCAGAGGCAATAGCGTTATGTGCTCGACGGATATTATGTCTGGTGGCACGACCGATATAGAAAAACAATTGGCCATTGGGCTGCTTTTTCATGAAATAAGTCAAAATCCGTTTGTAATTCAAAAACAGTTTTCATGCAGAAACAAATTTAGCATATAGTACTCAATACAATATGCACCTTGCGAAAGATAGAATGGACACCCACCTCAGGTTGCTTGTTTTTGGTCCAGAGAGGACCTGGCCTGGCAGTATGGTCTGGACTGTTCCCATGAGGCACAGGGTCAACACTGAATTGCATATGGCTGTCTCTACACTGGGGTGACAATGTGAGCAAAAGAACGATAGTTTTAACCCAGATCTATTAACTGGGTTGAATGTATGATTTATTCAGCATTCCGTTCATCAGTTGTTTGCGTAGCACTCTTCACCCTAAGTGAGAAGGGTATGCTCAGACTTGGGTCCCTAGCTCACTGTGCCACTGGATTCAAGGTAGCCTGGCTGATGAACGGTAACACCCACAAACCGGTCCCAGGATGTTTGTGCCGGTCCAGGGAGGACCTGGCCTGCCAGTTCAGTCTGAACTGTTCCTATGATGCACAGGGTCAAGACTGATTTGCATATGGCTGGTACTAAACTTGGGTGGTATGGTGAGGAAAATAACCCAGATTTCTTGACTGGGGTTGTATATGATGTATTCAGCATTCCGTCAATCAGTTGTTTTCGTAGCACTTTTCACCCTCAGTGGGATGGGTATGCCCAGACATGGGTCCCTTGTTCACTGTGCCACTGGGTTCTAGCTAGCCTGGCTGATGAAGGTAATACCCAGAAAAGCATCCCAGGATGCTTGTTTCCGGTCCACGGAGGACCTGATCTGGCAGTGCGATCTGGACTGTTCCCATGAGGCACAGGGTAAGGAAGGATTTGCATATGGCTGGATCTAAACTGGGGTGGCATGGTGAGAAAAAGAACGATGGATATAACCCAGAACTCTTGACTAGAGTTGAATGTATGATTTATTTAGCATTCCGTACATCATTTGTTTGACTAGCATTTTTCACCCTAAGTGGAATGGGTATGCCCAGACGTGGGCCCCTTGCACACTGTGCCACTGGATTAAACCTAGCGTGGCTGTTGTAGGGTAATACCCAGAACCGGTCCCAGGATTCATATTTCTGGTCTAGGGAGGACTTGGCCTGGCTGTTTGGTCTGTACTGTTCCCATGAGGCACAGTCTCAAGACTGATTTACATATGGCTGGGTCTAAACTGGAGTGGCATGGTGAGCAAAAGAACAATGGATTTAACCCAAATCTCTTGACTGGGGATTGAATGTATGTTTACTCAGCATTCCGTCCATCAGTTGTTTGCATAGTATGTTTACTCTAAGTGGGATGGGTATGCCCAGACGTGGGTCCCCTACTCACTGTGGCACTGGATTAAACCTAGCATGGCTGATGAAGGGTAATACCCAGACACCGGTCCCAAGATGCTTGTTTCCGGACCAGGAGTACCTGGCATGGCAGTTTGGTCTGGATTGTTCCCATGAGGCACAGGGTCAAGATGGATTTCTATATGGCTGGGTTTAAACTTGGGTGGATGGATTTAACTCAGATCTCTTGACTGGGGTTGAATGTATGATTTATTTAGCATTCCGTCCATCAGTTGTTTGTGTAGCACTTTTCACCCTATGTGGGATAGGTAAGCTCAGACGTGGGTCCCTAGCTCACTGTGCCACTGGATTCAAGGTAGCCTGGCTGATGAAGGGTAATACCTACAAAACGGTCTCAGGATGCTTGTTTCCGGTAGAGGGAGGACGTGGCTGGCCAGTTGGGTCTGGACTGTTCCCATGAGGCACAGAGTCAAGACTGTTTAGCATATGGCTGGGTCTAAACTGGGGTGGGATGGTGAGCAATAGGACAATGGATTTAACCCCGATCTCTTGAAGGGGTTGAATGTATGATTTATACAGCATTCCGTCCATCAGTTGTTTGCGTAGCACTTTTCACCCAGAGAGGGATGGGTATGCCCAGACGGGGGTACCTTTCTCACTGTACCACTGGCTTCAAGCTAGTTTGGCTGATGAAGGGTAATACCCAGAAACCGGTCCCAGGATGCTTGTGTCCAGTCCAGGGAGGACTGGCCTGGAAGTTCGTTCTGGACTGTTCCCATGAGGCACAGGGTCAAGAATGATTTGGCTATGCCAGGGTCTAAATTGGGGTGGAATGGTGAGCAAAAGAACGACGGATTTTACCCAGATCTATTGACATGGAGTAGAATGTATGATTTCTTCAGCATTCCATTCATCAGTTGTTTTTGTTACACTTTTCATCCTAAGTGGGATTGGTATGCCCAGACGTAGGTCCCTTGCTCACTCTGTCACTGAATTCTAGCTAGCCTGGCTGATGAAGGGTAATACCCAGAAACCGGGTAAGGATTTATTCAGCATTCTGTCCATCAGTAGTTTGCAAAGCATAGATCGCAAGCTAAACCCAAGCTCACTAGACCGCATCTGCCTATTAGTGTGGGAGCTTTAGCCAATTTTTATTTAACTCTAAATTTACCTTTTGGTAGTATTGCTCTGTTAGCATTCCAGCAGTACAAGATCCCCATCAGTAACACAAATTTAGCAAAGTAAAATCATAATTAAAAACTGGGACCACTCCAGAACTGAGTTCTAGCTAGAAATTAAGTTTTAAAGGTGTAATGCAGGATCGTTAATAAATTCAATACAGAGAAAATGCTTAATTTGCAAAATAACCTTAGATACAAAATACAGGGTCACACATCATAACAAAAACTTTAGTCAATAAAGATTTCCCTTAATTCAAAGTGTCAAATTCATAAAGAGTACTGACAGCATTCTAAGTGAGGAAAAAAACCTCAATATGATTGGGAAGAGTTTTGGGTGGTTAAATGGAAATTTTCCCCCGATCTTTCAAAACTAAGGGTTTTTATAAACAATGTATCTGTATTAATAGAACTGCTAATTCAGCATGGCACAATTATGGTTAGTCCCGTAAATTGCGTACCCCTGCAATTGGGGTGCCATCCCCTGGTCACTTGCCTTAATCCCTTTATATTAGGGTGTATTCCATTCATCCATATATTACAACATGCTGTTCATTGTTTTTGATTATGTCAATTTTTATTTTTTCTTTCTTTGCTTTTTCTTTATTTACTTTTTCATTTTTTCTTTACTTTTCTTGATATATATCCCCTTGTTTTCAATTATTCCAATGCATTTCAGCTTATAATAAAGCCTTCATCAGGGAAATTATTTCTACAACACAAAAAAGGCATTCATTTATATATACATTCATTTATACACGAGCCAATCAGTACGTATTATACAACATTCTATGTGTTAAATACATCTAAATCGATGCATTAATCTCATCACGGCTTGCTGGTTCATAGCTAGCTTATCGTATGTAGTTACACTTCTCTATTACAGATCCTAATTAGGTTGACTAGGTATACAATTGGCGTGATCACAAAATTAATGACTACAATCCTTCCAGTGCCCTTATTTTGAAAAAAGGCACTCCCCGGCTTACTTCAACTGTGTGTGGCAGCGTGTTCCCTTCCGTTTGTATCTCGATAAAGTATCTCGTATTTCTTCCCGGCTCGTACTTGAATGCAAGCGTGTCGGGTTAACGTTATGACAATCAATACATACCTACGCACACAATTGACATAGAAAATGGACTCAAGTATTGGGCGCCATCTTAGTAGTGCCTAAACTCTGCTGTTAGTGTTGGCGACTGAAGGTGCATTAAGTTAATACAACGTACGAAAAAACTAAAATTAAAACTACAAATGAGAATAAACAATAAAAATGTGGATTTGTTCTTCTTTGTCTCATACGTGTAATTAATTATGTAAACACGATATATGTGTAGCACTTAATAAACTGAAAAAAGTTTTTGTATGGTAAAATGTTTTTTAGCTTCAATTGATTATACCTCCTAATAGGGAAACAAGAATATCCATGATTATTAAAAATAACAATTAAATTCTACCCTGTCATTCATTCCGTGTGGTTTGAGGGTCTCAAGGAGATAAATCCCAAAATTCTCCCTTTTTAATAATTGTAAATTCATGCCTATTCCATCAATGTCCCGGACTTCCTCCAAAATTACACAACGCAATTGACTCACAGTATGCGATTTTTCCATGACGTGGCTTGCAACATTCGATTTTATTGTTTTATTCCTTATGTTTGACTTGTGTTCATTTATTCTTGTTTTTAGTTTTCTTGCTGTCTTTCCAACATATCCATAGCCACATGGGCACTGCAATAGATAAATGACATTTTTCGTATCACAAGTCAAGTCAAGTCAATAAATTTATATAGCGCGCTACATACCCAGAGGGTCTCAAGGCGCTTGAATAAGGGTGGGGAATTACTTGTCAAATATCCACGTTTTAAGTTGCTTTCTGAATGCTAGGTGGTTCTGAGTAAGTCGAAGGTGAGTGGGAAGTGAGTTCCAGGTTTTAGCTGCCAGGTAGGAGAAGGATCTACCTCCCATGGTGGTTTTGTTGATGAGAGGTACAGAGGCAAGGGCTTGGTTGGAGGATCGTAGCTGGCGGGAGGGGGTGTAGAAGGACAGTCGTGTGTTGAGGCATTCGGGTCCAATTTCGTAGAGTGCTTTGTGTGCGTGGGTTAGGAGGCGGAAAGTAATCCTCTTATTGACGGGGAGCCAGTGGAGGTTTTTCAGGTGACCAGAGATGTGTTCTTTACGCGGGATGTCCAATATGAGCCTGGCTGAGGCGTTCTGGATGCGTTGGAGTTTTTTCTGGAGTTTGGCGGTGGTACCGGCATAGAGGGTGTTTCCGTAGTCCAGTCGGCTCGTGACCAGAGCGTGGGTGTTTCTAGTTTCGGTGGGGATCCAGCGAAATGTTTTTTTGAGCATGCGAAGAATGTTGAAGCAAGATGAAGAAACGGCGTTGACTTGTCTGTTCATCGAGAGTGATGAATCCAGGATGACGCCCAGGTTCCGTGCGTGGTCCGTTGGGATGGGTGCTTTTCCAAGGGCCTCTGGCCACCAAGAGTCATCCCAGGCGGAGGGGGAGGTGCCTAGGATGAGGACTTCTGTTTTGTCTGAGTTCAGTTTCAGACGGCTGTGCTGCATCCATTCGGCTACTTCTTTCATTCCTTCGTGTAAGTTGGTTTTGGCAGTGTTAGGGTCTCTGGTGAGTGATAGGATCAGTTGAGTGTCGTCGGCGTAGGAGATGATGTTGAGGTTGTGTTGGCGTGCGATGACCGCGAGGGGGCTCAGTATACGTTGAAGAGGGTGGGGCTGAGAGAAGATCCTTGTGGTACGCCGCAGATGACTTCAGTGGCCTCTGACTTGAATGGTGGAAGGCGGACTCTCTGGGTTCTTCCGGTGAGGAACGAGGTGATCCATTCCATTGCTTTTCCCTGGATTCCGACGTTTCTGAGGCGTTGTCTGAGGCGTTGTAAAAGGGTGCTATGACAGACCGTGTCGAAGGCTGCGGAGAGGTCGAGGAGGATGAGGGCGACTGTGTCTCCATTGTCCAGTAGAGTTCTAATGTCGTCTGTTGCTGCGATGAGGGCGGTTTCGGTGCTGTGCTTGGCTCGGAAGCCGGATTGTGAGGAGTCGAGGGATTTGTTGGTTTTGAGGAATGCGGCGAGCTGGTTGTTGACCGCTTTCTCGATGACTTTGGCCGGGAATGGAAGGAGTGAGATAGGGCGGTAGTTTTTGAGTTCGGTGGGGTCAGCTGTGGGTTTCTTCAGGAGGGCTCTGAGTTCGGCTTTCTGGGAAGGTTGCGGAGTTGAGGGAGCAGTTGATGACGTCTCGGAGGTGCGGTGCTATAATGGAGTCTGCTTTGTTAAAGATGTGGTGAGGGCATGGGTCTGTGGGGGATCCTGAGTGGATAGAGTTCATCAGACGGATGGTGTCCTCCGTGGAGATTGGCTTCCAGTCATTGAGGATGTTCAGGGGGGGTGGGGGTCCTGCAGGGGGTTGGGTGGGTTGGTCTTTGGGACGGTTGTCGAAGCTGTTGTGGATGTCTGCAATTTTGTTGTGGAAGAAAGAGGCTAGGGAGTCGCAGAGGGCTTGAGAGGGGGTGATGTCATTGGAGTTGGCTGAGGGGTTGGTAAATTCCTTGACGATGTTGAATAATTCCTTGCTGTTGTGGGCGTTGTTATCTAGTCGGTCCTTGAAAGCGGCTTTCTTGGCCTTCCGGATAAGTTGGTGGTGTATGCGGGTGGCGTTTTTGAAGGCGTCCTTGGTGCTGGTGGTTGGGTCTTTTTTCCAGGCCTTCTCAAGGGAGCGACAGAGTTTCTTGGATTTCTTAAGATCATCGTTGAACCAGGGGGCCTTCTTGCTGCCTAGTTTGATTTGTCGTTTTTTCAATGGTGCTAGGATGTCGGCGCTGTTGGATAACCATTGGGTGAGGTTGGTGGCTGCTTGGTCTGGATTAGAGGAGTGGGCTGGGGGGTTTTGAAGAAGCGATGAGGAGATCTGGTCGATGGTGATTTTGTTCCAGTTTCTTTGCAGAGTGGGTTGGGGGTGGTTGTTGGATGTGGGCTTGTTGAAGGTAAAGTGAACGCAGCTGTGGTCAGTCCAGAGGAGAGCTGTGGTGTGGCTGAAGGAGACATGTTTGCTGGAGGTGAAGATAGGGTCGAGTGTGTGACCTGCGATGTGGGTGGGGGTAGTGACAAGTTGTTTTAGTCCGAGGTTGGCGAGGTTGTCCAAAAGGGTGGAGGTGTTGCGATCGTTGTTCTTTTCAAGGTGAAAGTTGAGGTCTCCCAGAAGGATGTAATCCTCGGAGGGGAGCGCGTGTGGAGTGATGAAGTCCGTGATGTCTTCACTAAATTGTGCGCGGGGTCCTGGTGGCCTGTAAAGGAGGGTGCCTCTGAGTGTGGTCTTGGAGTCGGTGTGGATCTGGAAGTGAAGGTGTTCAGAGTTGGCGAGATTGACGTCTGAGCTGGTAGAGATGCGGATGGATTTCTTATGGACGATAGCGATGCCTCCTCCTGTGTGGCCGGTGCGGTCCTTGCGAATGATCTTATAGCCTTCCGGGATGGCAATGGTGATGTCTGGGGCTGATGTGGCGTTCATCCATGTTTCTGTTAGGAAGGCGACGTCCGGAGAGGTGGTGTCTAGTAGATTCCAGAGGTCAATGGCGTGCCTGTGGACCGAGCGGGTGTTGAGCAGGATGCATTGTAGGTGGTTGGGGTCGGGTATCTGTTGTGTGTTCGTAGATGAGGAGTTGTTCTTGGTGCCGTCGAACTTGCAGGAGTTGCAGGAAAAGGGTCCATGAGTGTGTCCAGGGGCGGCTTGGACGCAGTTGGGGGAACGACCGTGGTTAAGGGCTAGGAGGGTGGAGGCATTATAAGTAATGCAGGAGGGCTGGGCATTGCGAGGGCCAGGGGGTCTGGCGTTGGGCGCGGTCCAGGCGCGGACGGGCGTAGACGGCCTTACCTTTGGCGCACCTTCGGCGCAAATGGGGCGCGGTCGCTGCGCGTGAACGCTGCGCGTAGCTTGTACTGACATACATGGAAAGTGGGGGGGCGGAGCGTGGGCGGGTCAGCTGGGAGGCGGGAGCGGGGTGGAGCTACGGGCTGGGACGAGGCACAATCAGCAAATGGCGGCAGCAAGGCTAAAGTGAAACCAGGGTGAGTTTCTAAGTAAACAGGCTAAACGTGGGCAGAAGCACCGTCACAATGGGACAAAAGCTCCTCTCACCACTCACAGCGCACCAGCAGATAAGCGCTACAGAAGTGCAAGTGCAGGAGCAAGCAGCAAGTTCCAATCAGGCACCAAATTACACTGCAGGCAAGTAAAGCGCTACGCTGATATTACAAAGCAGCAAGTATGAAAATAAGCAAGGCGTTACGATTCCAGCAGTAAACAAACAAAGAGGCAAGGCGCTACGATACCAGCTGTTGAGGGAGCGATCGTTCCTGCCAGAGTCAGGGTGGTCACAGCGCTGGGGCAGCCGGCTCCTTCCTGTTGTGTCCGTGGGAGGGCGGGTCAGCTGGGAGGCGGGAGCGGGGTGGAGCTACGGGCTGGGACGAGGCACAATCAGCAAATGGCGGCAGCAAGGCTAAAGTGAAACCAGGGTGAGTTTCTAAGTAAACAGGCTAAACGTGGGCAGAAGCACCGTCACAATGGGGCAAAAGCTCCTCTCACCACTCACAGCGCACCAGCAGATAAGCGCTACAGAAGTGTAAGTGCAGGAGCAAGCAGCAAGTTCCAATCAGGCACCAAATTACACTGCAGGCAAGTAAAGCGCTACGCTGATATTACAAAGCAGCAAGTATGCAAATAAGCAAGGCGTTACGATTCCAGCAGTAAACAAACAAAGAGGCAAGGCGCTATGATACCAGCTGTTGAGGGAGCGACCGTTCCTGCCAGAGTCAGGGTGGTCACAAGTAGTTCATACCTTCAATTTGATATTGTTCCTTTCCTGGGGTGTGTTATGGTTATTCCTCTAATGATGTTGTTACAATTATTACAATTATAACATGGCTTTGTTCCATCATATTCTTTCATTTCCTGTGTCTTGTTGGTTTTAAGTATTTCTCCTAGATTTTTCGCTCTTTGATAAGCAAATATGGGAATATGATCGAACAAAGCCATGTTATAATTGTAATAATTGTAACAACATAATTAGAGGAATAACCATAACACACCCCAGGAAAGGAAACAATATCAAATTGAAGGTATCGGCTACATGTGATACAAAAAATGTAATTTATCTATTGAAGTGCCCATGTAGGTATGGATATGTTGGAAAAACAGCTAGAAAAATAAAAACCAGAATAAATGAACACAAATCAAACATAAGGAATAAAACAATAAAATCGAATGTTGCAAGCCACTTCATGGAAAAATCGCATACTGTGAGTCAATTGCGTTTTGTAATTTTGGAGGTAGTCCGGGACATTGATGGAATAGACATGAATTTAGTTATTAAAAAGGGAGAATTTTTGGATTTATTTCCTTGAGACCCTCAAACCACACGGAATGAAGGACAGGGTAGAATTTAATTGTTATCTTTAATAATTATGGACATTCTTGTTTCCCTATTAGGAGGTATAATCAATTGAAGCTAAAAAACATTTTACCATACAAAAAACTTTTTTCAGTTTATTAAGTGCTACACATATATCGTGTTTACATAATTAATTACACGAATGAGACAAAGTAGAACAAATCCACATTTTTATTTTTATTGTTTAATCTCATTTGTAGTTTTATTTTATTTTTTGTTATGTTTTATTTAACTTAATGCACCTTCAGTCGCCAACACTAACAGCAGAGTTTAGGCACCACTAAGATGGCGCCCAATACTTGAGTCCATTTTCTATGTCAATAGTGTGCGTAGGCACGTATTGATCGTCATAACGTTAACCCGACAAGCTTGCATTCAAGTACGAGCCGGGAAGAAATATGAGATACTTTATCGAGATACAAACGGAAGGGAACATACTGCCACACACAGTTGAAGTAAGACAGGGAGAGCTTTTTTTCAAAATAAGGGCACTGGGAGGATTGTAGCCATTAATTTTGTGATCACGCCAATTGTATACCTAGTCAACCTAACTAGGATCTGTAATAGAGGAGTGTAACTACATACGATAAGCTAGCTATGAACCAGCAAGCAGTGATGAGATTAATGCATCGATGTAGATGTATTTAACACATAGAATGTTGTATATAACGTACTGATTGGCTCGTGTATAAATGAATGTATATATAAATGAATGCATTTTTTGTGTTGTAGAAATAATTTCCCTGATGAAGGCTTTGTTATATACCGAAATGCATTGGAATAACTGAAAATAAGGGGATATATATCAAGAAAAGTAAAGAAAAAATGAAAAAGTAAATAAAGAAAAAGCAAAGAAATAAAAAATAAAAATTGACATAATCAAAAACAATGAACAGCATGTTTAATATATGGATGAATGGAATAAACCCTAATATAAAGCGATTAAGGCAAGTGACCAGGGGACGGCACCCCAATTGCAGGGGTACGCAATTTACGAGTTTTAAGAGTGTATGACGGAATACACACTCCGGAGCACGCCACAGCTTTCAAACCGAAAAAGCGCACAAGCTGTGCCAGTGGAACAAATCATAACAATCATGGTTAGGCCACAATGGCAAATCAAAACATTTTTGTAAATCCAAAAGGTCCTTAACACTAACTTATTTCTTAAATTAGGACTTAATCACTTGCTGGTGATGCAGCGCGACTCCGGAAATATTTTCTAAAACCATATCACCTTTCCCTGAAATACCAAATCTTATATTTACTCATCAGTGGGGCCCATAACACTGCGAGTTGCTCACAAAACACTACCATCCTACTACATGGATCGGTGAGATTCAAAGGAGAGCTGCTGCTGTGGGAGCGGAGTGTCTAAATCAAAACTGAATATTTATACTATATACACCTGCAGTTTAAAGAGTTTACCATGGTTTTATTAACAAAACATTTTATTCGGACACACCACCACTATAGTCTATGGATCTGCTAGTAAAAAATTAGGTGTAGGAAAATACAAGACCAGCTTAATTCTCCATTTATTTAATTTTTATTAAAAGCAAAGTTTAACATGTCTAACAGTTTATTCGCTTTATTTATTTCTTACTCAAAAGAATAACTCTAAAAAAGAAAGTTTTTTCTAAAACAGATATATTCATTTATTTCAGGGATTCAGAAATAGACATTATTATTTAGATTCAGAACACCAGTATTAGCAAAAGAGAGATAGTTCCCAAAATTCATTTTCTCCTAACTTCCCTAACTAATCACCTCATCTAAAGCTCATTTCTCATTAAAAGAAAATAGAAAATTAGTCAAAGTCTTACATCTCAGGAAAATCAGCATACGGACAGCACCTCACGAGGAAATCGAAAAGGAGTTTTTTCTTAACGGAAATCAGCACTTTTTATACCTTTTTCACTAACTTTATCTATTTACGATAGTAACTATCAGCATAAACTCGAATTCTGATTGGACAAATTTGGGCTGGATGAGCATCACCTCATCATCCTAATATTCAATTTCCGTTGTGTCAGCTGAATTTTAAAGAGTCCTTTGTTTAAGAAAGTCTTTGGCTTAGTCACATCCTCAACTAGCAACTCCGTGAACTTTTCCCACGTTCAGTAACTCAAACGTCCATTATTTTTGGCAGTCATCAGGACTTCCAGGGCATTTTGTCCTTGAACTTGTTTCATTCATGCACAAGCAGCTCACATTCAAACTCGGACTTGGGCTGCGCATGCTCAGTTCGTCTTCTATTCACAGTTAATAAAGCAGCCATATTTTCACTAGGCCTCACAGGCCAGAATAGGAACTATCATAGAAACAAACACAAATAAATGTTAATTATTGAAATATAGCCCTTCTGTTTACCTCCCTCCATACTAAGGTTTCCCTATTAGTTGTTACCTAGCAAAATAAGCAAAACATATGCGTAATATGCTCACCTGTCTTCATGTTTTTGCCACAAAATACATAAACAAAAAGCACATTTATGCCGCTTTTAATTTTTTCAAAGCTTTTGCATTATTTCACATCACGACAATAACATTAATTAGTTAGTTATATTTTCGCCATACAAGCAGATTAGTATTCCCACGTGTATTTGTGTGTGCATTTTATACTATGTTGGTTAATGTTTTCCACATCACGCAATTAATTAAGGTTATAGTTATGAGGTAATTATTTCGCGAGGGGTATACAAAATTTTGTTTCTCCACCTCGCTCCATCAACTCCCTCCTTTGGTGATCTTATCACTAAATATCTCCCAAAATTTTGCAAATTTGTATCAAAACATGTTTCGAGTTCTCCCGATTAGTATGGTTTATACTCTAGTATGTTCTACTCTAGTTTCTTTAAAGACCTTTTCTCGAACTTCCTCCATTTCTATATCACAGTTTTCTCTTTCTCGTTTTTCTTGAATTGCTTTCTTTATTGACTTTCTTGCATTCCTTCTTTTTCTATATATGCAACATAATCTTAACATCAAAAACACTAATACTATTACTGTTACTGGAATTAGTATCTTACCTATAATAGAATTACCTATTCTTGTAAACCAATGTTTAACTGCTGAAAAACTTTTCCCAAGTCGTTCAAGAACACCCTCTAACCTCCAGTGGTTCAATTTCCTTATGCAACTCGGTAATGTTTGTTATGTACTTCTCAATATTTTGACTTTTATCTAGAATCTAGGTACAACAGTGCTGTACCTTCAAAATATCACAAACTCCTTCTTCTTTTGCCAATATTATATCAAGAGCAAGACGATTTTGCATTATCATAGCTCTCATAGCAACCATTTCGGTGTTTACCATTAAGAATCCATCGGCTGTGTCTGTTGACAAACGATCTACTATCATTGACAATCTTCGAATTCGATTAGCATTAAAAGATATTCCCACTGTTGGTATCAGTGCTCCAAAAATATCACCTATTATTTCTATTACACTCTCTTTTTTTCTATGACTTAAAGGTTTACCTATCTCATGTATCCCATTAGTACCCCTATCTACGTGAAAAATTTTAGGAAAGACCAGACCCACGTAACATGTCCCGTACCAGTGGTCCGGTCATCTATAGTAAGCTTTGTTTCCACAGATAAAATATATACCAGGGAAAACTGCATCTTTTCCACCTTTAAATCCCCAACCCACTATGATTCTATAGGTGTCTTTACATTGACTCGCTCCCACAAAATAATTGTCATATACAGTGTTGTCTCTTCTTATACAGAATTTCCCTAACAATGGAGTATCTTTATTTATAGACACTTTCACATTTCTATCATCAATGTTTTCATCTTCAAATGTCCAATATTTGGATTTCTCATGCTTTACTTTTTTACTACGTTTATAAGCAATTCTTCTCTCTTCAACCATATCTACAAATGCTTTCTCCTCAACTCTCATTTTACATGTCAAATTATTTTTGAAGGCATATTTATGACTCAATTCGTCTATTTCTAAAAAGAATTCCCCCATTACTCTAGCAGGCTTTACTTTATTCATGACATCAACAATTTTTTACTTAGCAAAAACATCATCTGAATATGAGTAATAATACTCTAGCTTTCCTGTTTTATAAAACAGGCTTGCAATCTCACTACACGTGACACCATATGTAAGTGGAAGATGGTGATACATAACCCCTTCTGAAACAGATGCAGGCAATTTTACACAAACGTAACAGTCACTAGCAACCATTGTCCTAACATATTCAGATAACAATCTTGAAAACGTGTTCTTAGTGTGATCACTAATGGAGCTATCCTGATGCATTTCCGGTCTGTATACATGCTGCTTGTTAGACTTTGATTCCACATTTTTCCACTTGAACTCACATTATGCTTCAACTTCACTAAGTTATCCTGAAAACGAATGATAATAGCTAAGATTATCCATATCAATATTAGTAATCCTGTACATATCAAACATGATCTACACCATTTTCTAAAGATAGAACATTTCGTTTTGTGATCACTACTAGACTTTTTTTTTTGCACAGCGATCTGCTTTACAATTCTTTCACCTTTGCCACCTATAGGCTTTCACCTTTCACTTACAATGTCCTCCTTATATCAGGACTTCAAGTTTTGTCTTTACCTTATACCTTTTGATCCATTATCATTTCTTTCTGTGATTCAGTTCTTTACTCACTTTTCTCAATTGACTTTGTGCAGCATAAGTTCTCTTGGCTACTGTTTACTTCTTCAATAGGAGGTAGAACAATATTGGACCACTTGTATTTTTGATTTGGTCTTCTCACTCTTTTTGGCCTTTGAACAACTTCTATTCTTTTTCCCAACGACTCCTTTTGACTGGTTATTTCATTTACTTGATATTCTGGTTTTCTCGCTTTGTTAACCAGTTTAAGTCTCAGTCAATCAGTCTCTTTTGGCCAATTATCTCCTTTACAAACTCTCTTTGTCTTAGGCTCCATGGTGTTATGCTCCACTCTCCATGACCTTTTTCTTGAACTCTTTCTCAATGGAGTCTCATCCGCACTGTCGTCAGTTTCACTTTCAGTCTCTTCGACAGTTTTATTTATGACAAACTTTATAATGTCTTTTTCTTTTTCAAGATCAGTTTTCTCGTTTGACAGTTCTTACACTCTGTTAAGAACATCTCCATAGCTGGTACTTGGAATCTCATCCTTCTAGTGAGTTATTTCCTGTTTTCCAGTGTCAGGATTTTCGTTCCTGCTTTCAGAGCTTTCAGACTGTTCTTCAGTATTTTCTTGATCACCAATCTTGTTTCCACATTGCTCAGTGTCCTTACTGGTGTCAGTCTCTACCAAATCCCGATCTTTAGATTGATCTTCAGAACTCTGTATTTCGACAATTTCTCCTTCTCCTTCAGACGCAGAGCTAGTATCTGATACTTCCAGATGTTGACGTTCTTGTCGAGCTTACGTATCTGGATTTCTCTCTGGTTCACCTTCAGAATCAGAATCAGTAGTGCTTTCACCTTCCTCGTTTGGATTCTAAGGTTCAGGCACACGTATAGTGTGGCTTGCGTGCACCCATCTCTTCACTCCGGCACATTTAACTGCTGTGGTGCTGACCAATATGACTTGTCTTGGTCTCTGCCTACGAGGCACCAAACAGTTTCTTCTGCGATGTACTTTTATCCGAACCCAGTCTCCAGGAACTAGATCATGAGCTGGATTTTTCTCTTTCGTGTTTGATTCAGTTACCACCTGATGGAACACAGAAGACACCATGTCAGACTGGTTTTTGCAGTAGTCCAGTATCATGTCATCATTAATAGTTAACAGTTTATCAACTGGTACAAATACTTGTCTCATCACCCTGCTCATTAAAATCTCATGTGGAATCAATCCAGTCTTTCTGTCAGGTATGCTCCTTAAGGTCATCAAAACAAGTGGAAAGCGTCTGGCCACTTTAGTCCTGTTGCCAAACACATTTTTGCAATCCTGTTTTTAATGGTTCCATTTACTTGTTCAACTACTCCTGAAGCCTCAGGTCTGTAAGCACAATGCAGTTACTGACGAATGTCCAGTGCTTCACATATCATCTGCATGAGTTCATTTTGAAAGTGTGTGCCACGATCAGTTTCGATCGTTACTGGAAATCCGAACCTCGGGATTATCTCACGTAAAAGCAATTTCGCAACAGTTAACCCATCATTTCTCCTCGTGGGTAAGGCCTCTACCCATCGAGAGAACAAACAAATGATCACTAAAACATATCTGAGTCGATTACAAGGTGGAAGTTCAATAAAATCCAACTGTATTCTTGTAAATGGTCTTCCCTCCCATCCTATGGTTCCCAGACTCACAATTGTTTTTCTGTTTTGATTAAACTGCTGACACACAAGGCATCTTTGACACAAGCTTTCAGCAATCATCCTGCATTTGGGATTGTACCACGTCTGTCTAAATAGACGAAGCATGGCATCTCTTCCAACATGAGCTTGACCATAATACATTCGGGCCATATTTGAGAACATGCTATCGGGCATTACTGGTCTTTCATCTTTGTAAACCCAAATTTCATCTTCCTCTCTTTGTCTGCATCCTGCTTTTACCCAAACATTTTTTTCTTCCTCATCAGCTTCTTCCTGCATTTGCCTCACTTCCTGCCAAGTTTCAACTACTGTGGTTAGTATTAAAGAAATTGAAACATGATCGTTTTCTCTATCCCGATTGATGGATGCAAGATTTTTGGCATAGTATTTTGCAATTGAGTCTACGTACCTGTTACCTCGGGTGATATAATCATCCCCCTTCTTGTGAGCTGCGCATTTTACAACAGCAATCTTTGTCAGGCAATTGAATTGCGCCAATCAACATTCTCACAAATTTGGCATTACGTATCGGTGATCCTGCAGAAGTCAAATAACCTCTTTGGGACCACAGCTGTCCGCAGTCATGGACAACTCCGAATCCATATTGACTGTCAGTCACTATGGTAACATTAATTTCCTTTCCCAGTTCACATGCTCGTATCAAAGCAATCAATTCAGCTATTTGAGCAGAACGAATTCCTTTCAGACAAGATGCTTCCAGTACATCTGCCACTGTGCAAACTGCATATGCTGCACTCAGAACACCTACATTTGTTCTCAGACACGAACCATCAACAAACATTACATAATCTGATTAAGGCAATGGCTCATCTCTGATGTCTGGTCTTGGTTTGGTACAGTATTCAAGAACATCTAGGCATTTGTGATCAACCTCATTTCTCACTTCAGGGTCTACTTTTACGCATCTAGAGATTGTCACATATTCTGCTCCTAGAATTACCTTTTCATATTTAGTCATTCTATTGTTGGTCAGATATTGTCTTTTTGTCCTAGTGAGCAGAATCTCCACAGAATGAGGTACAAACACCCTCACAGGAAATCCGTTCACTATTCCTACACTTTGTTCCAGACTTACGCTTGTAGCTGCTACTGCTTTTAAACAACCTGGCAACGCCTTTGCAACTGGATCCAAAACAGCTGAGCAATATGCAATTGGCTTTCTCAGTTTTCCATGTCTTTGAATTAGCACTGACAATGCAGATCCTTCTCGTTCACTGCAATACAGTTCGTACTCTTTTTCATAATCAGGCATCCCTAAAGCTGGAGCTTCACATAAGCTCATTTCTAGCTGTTCAAATGCTTCCATTTCAGCTTTGGTCAATACTATAGGGTCTCGGATATCTGCTCTTGTTAATTTCTGTATTGGTTTTGCTATTAGTGAAAATCCGCTAATCCACTGTCTACAGTAACCTACCATTCCCAGGAACATTCTTACTTGTCTTTGCGTTTTTGATGGCTGCATTCCTTGTATCATTTTGATTCTTTCTGCAGTTACTTGTCTGATTCCTTTAGTAATCTTATGACCTAAGTATTGCACTTCTTTCTGACAAAATTGTAATTTAGATGGAGACACTTTATGTCCCTCTTCTGCCAAATGATTCAGCAATGCAACGGTATCTGTTACACATGTATCTTTTGTCTTCGATGCCACTAGGAGATCATCAATGTACTGAACCAATACAGACTCTCCAGGCATGCTCAAACTTTCTAATGATTTCTTTAGCAACTGATTAAAGATAGATGGACTTTCAGTATACCCTTGAGGAATTCGACACCATGCCAGAATACGATCTCCAAACCGGAAAGCAAATATCGGCTGGCTTCCTGGGTGCAATGGAACTGTAAAGAACGCATTACACAGATCGATCACAGTGTACTATTCTGCATCATGGGGAATTTGATATAAAATCACTGCTGGATTTGGTACAATTGAACAACATGGGACAACAAACTTATTGATCTTTCTAAGGTCCTGCACAATCCTAAATGTTCCGTTTGGCTTTTTCAATCCCATTATCGGTGAATTACGAGGACTACTTTCTATCTCTCGCAAAATACCTTGATCAATCATTTTGTTTATTACTAGAGTTATTCCTTCAATTATCTCTGCTGTCATTTTGTATTGGGGAACGTTTGGGTAACTCACACCTTCTATTATAAAGACTTTTACAGGATCTACATCTTTCATTAATCCAATATCTTCTCCTGTGAAATCCCACACCTTCTCTTTCACTAACTTTTTCAATTCATCAGATATCTTTTCTCGATCAAACACAGTAAACAACTTATTTTTTTCTGCCTCAATCATGAGCATGGTCATTTTATACAGGCTATCTTCATCTGGGGTTTGCAGTTCTATGCCATCTGGTGAACAGTATATGGCACAGTTCATTTTACACAAAATGTCTCGTCCTAACAAATTTACGGGGCTACTATCACACACCACAAATTGATGCATGTCTTTAAAATTTCCAATTTCTACTTCAACTGGTTGGGTTAAGGAGGTTTTAATCTGTCTATTAGCTACACCTACAACTTGGATGTACTCTCCACAGAGAGGAAGATGTTGGACTTCCACTGATCTAACAGTAGTATGGGTAGCACCAGGGTCCACTAGGAAAGTTATTTCTACATCATTCACCTTTCCGTTCACAAATGGACCAGACTAATCTACCTCAAGAGTGACTCCAAGCACACGCTCTTCTCCTTCTCTCAGGCACCGTCAGAAACTTTCATCCGACTCACTCCCGCCTTCCTCTTGTAACCAATACTGGGGACTCACATTCACTATGGGCGATCTGTTTACCTGCTCATCTCTGCTGAATCTTGTCTCTGCACTGTATCTCTGTAGGTTTACACTGTGTGAAAGTGGCGGTGGTGGCACCTGACTTTGCTGAGTAACTATCTGCTGCTATTGCAGTTGCTGTTAATTTACATCATGCTGCACCTGTGAATTCGATGATGTATTTTCTGGATTAACTCTTGGTGGATACTTACACTCTTTCTTCCAATGCCCTATTCTGCCAAGGAAACTATTTCTTGAGCTCTTCTATATTCCCTACTAATTTTGTTTTGTCAAAATTTCCTTTCAATTTTCCCTGACTTGCATCAGTGTTTTTATTTTCCAATTGTGCCACTTGGTGTTCTGCTACCTTCACCTGTGCCCACATGGCCTTGTCTTTTAACTACTTTTGTTTGGCAACAATTTCTTCACTACAATATTAGGCTTTTCTTAAAACATCATCTACAGTGCTCGATTGCCATCCTATCATACTATGCCTAATCATATTTCCAATTTCCGTTCTTAATCCATACACAAATCGATATATAAAATGACTCATGTCCTTTTTGCGCTCAACTCTTCATATCCACTGTATTGTTTAAACACCAACAACAATCTTTCATAGAATGCATGTACAGATTCTTTCGGCTCCTGTGTAGTTCTGTCAATTTTGACCCAATCTGTCTCTTTTGGTGGAATTGTATTCTTCAAAAACACTATCACTTGTTCGTATTTGCGCATAACTACAGGTAAAGGAGCACCTGTTACTTTATCACAAGGATATTCTTCTCTCGGCCAATTTACAGATATTTTACATTTAGTCCACAAATCTGCTGGCACGACTATATCAAATAATCCATCCAGATCAACCCATAGTCCTTTTGAAACTTTCACAAATCGATCTACCTGTTGATACCATTCTACTAGTTTTTCTCTCAATCTTGGGAAATCATTCGTAAAAACTACTCCAAGGAACATGCACATATCCTCCTCTCGGTATTTCTCTCATAGGAAATTCATTTACTGCTGTTTCCTTTTTTCTCACAGGGAACGCTAATGTAGATTTATCACTAGCCTCTTCTTTCCCCTTTGCCCATTTCACTCTCCACTTATTCACATCCCCCCATCTCCGTAACAGCACAATCAATTCTTTTATTTGGGTTAACCTTCCGGGACTATTCATATTTTCAATATCTTTTTCTGAAAAGTCTACTCTGTAGGATTTCTGCTATGTTTTATTCTTTGCTAATTCTACTACAAATTAATTTGCTAATCCTTCTAATTGATCAAGTACAGACTTCGCTTTCCATGTTATACTTTTGCACATGAACATAAGTTCATCATCTTGGTACGTTTTTAATCTGTCTGTTCCAATTGTTCCAATAATGAATTCTTCCATATCGATTTTTAATCTTGCCACATCTAATACTTTAGTTTCATGTTCTTTTAATTTCAACGTTTTAAGCCAATCACTTAATTCTTGTTCTGATGGTCGTACAGGAGTCTGTGTTAAATCTATTTTCTCAATACTCTTTTCAGGTGCAGCAGAGTCAGATTCTGCTCTAGTTGCACATTTATAGGGTAAACTCTGATTAAAAGTTAAGTCAGGCGGATTTACTTTACTTGCTCTCTTGATTTCTGACAAATCTGGATAAATATTTTCTTTTACCTTTTGCAAACTTTGCTGTAAAGGGATTGTCAGACTTGGCTCTTTTATTCTTTGATTTTCAAACACTGGAATTACAGGGCCTATCGTTACTGGGACTGTTACTGCTTCTATGTTTTTCGTCAGCTTTTGTTTCTTTTCTGTCAACTCATTTGTAGATCGTATATATTCGGCAGTACTTGTTTGTTCCTCAACTCGTTTTTCTACTCTATTTATACTTCCTCTTTCGTTATTTTCTTTGGGAGTACCGGTAAATCTTGTTTCTGTTATTGAGGTATTTGGATTATATCTCACTTTTACTCTTTCTGGTATATCTCTAAAATTTGAAAATTGCCTTGGGGTTTCATTAATTCTTTTTCTTTGTATTCTGGTGGAGCATTAGATGTAGTCCATAAAGAACCGGGTTGATATGGTGGCGGTCTCCTATTTCTTCCAGTACAGCATCCTCTGATTCAATATCACAATAACCTTCTTTCCCTGTTTCCACATTTTTCCTCTTTTCTGTACATTTCCGCCCTTCATATTCATCCACTAATCTGACTGGATACATGCCATCACACATGTCAGCATTTCTCCATCTGCGCATTGTACTCTCATGTGTCTCTCCCCATAAACCACGCAATCTACCTCTTAGTCTGATATGTTTATCCGACCTTTCTCGTTCCATTTCGTGCATCTCATCTTTCCATTCAACTATAGCTTCAAACTGTGTCGGTCTAGGTCTTGGCTCAAGCTTCATCATTCTCTCTCTCAAGTTTAGCAAAACTGCCAAATTAATAGATCCGACTTCTGTGAAACCTAACGCACCATCATTCCTGGTATACCTTGCCCAATTCTCTAACCAAACACATGTATGGTAACCATATTTTGACAACATATAGGAAGCAGGCATTTTCGGCGGAGGAAGTAATTTTCCGTCTCTTGTTACTATCGCCTTATCCTTTACAAACATATTTTTTAACTTTTTAAACCATGAAGGTTTCTTCTTTTCCTCTTCGTAATAGTAATCCATTTTTCTATAAATTCCCTGTTTTTAAAAAGATCGCGTACTTTTCTGTTGCTGTTCCGTAATACCAACCTATCACAGCGCGGTTTACATTAGCGTACCAATTAGAACAAATACGTCTTCTTAGTGCTTAACCAATAGTTTCACTGCTTTTCCTTGATGCACCAATCATCCCTTACTCTGTCTTGGTCACAGGGACCAATCCCTGCGCGACACTTTTGATGTCAGCTTCTGCTCCGGCTCCTGCAGCTTCAACTGACCCCTCCTTTGCAAGGTTTATCGAGAGGCCGTATTTACAAGATATACAACTGAATCGGTTAGTAACTTACACAAAACAACTCCATTCAATTGTTTCGCTAAATAAAGTGATAGTATTTTCAGTCGTACAAGTATTCTGTATTTCCAGTAGGCAGCGCTTACCTCTACTCTACCACAGAATTTTTACACTTGCCAATAAAATAGCACCACTTCCTCTACTCGGGTTAAGCTCTATTACTCTGCCAGCAGTAAGTTTTAAATCAGGATATGCAATGATCCCTGTACTTGAAGGCTAAGATTTTATAGACTGCCGTCGCTATGCATTTATCCTTTCACATGGAAAGTCCCTAAACTTGAGATGTGCGACAACACCACTTGTGATATACGACGATACCAATGCAGTAAACGACTATACTACTTTTTGAAACAGACTATGCGATGTGCGACTTCACTTGCCACACTTCCTCTGCCTGCAGACAGAGGCACCAGACTACATATAACGTAATACGAACTCAACAGATGTTAGTCATAATTCTGTAAATCAAAAATCCTTATATGTCACTTTATACATAATCCTAGCTAATTCTATAGCAACCAATGCTCTGCTACCAAGCAAATTACTGATGCAGCGCTACTCCGGAAATATTTTTTAAAACCATATCACCTTTCCCTGAAGTACCAAATCATATATTTACTCATGAGTGGGGCCCATAACACTGCGAGTTACTCACAAAACACTTCCATCCTACTTCATGGATCGGTGAGATTCAAAGGAGAGCTGCTGTATCATAGCGGAGTGTCTAAATCAAAACTGAATATTTATACTATTTACACCTGCAGTTTAAAGAGTTTACCATGGTTTTATTAACAAAACATTTTATTCAGACAAACCACCATTATAGTCAATGGATCTGCTAGTAAAGAATTAGGCGTAGGAAAATACAAGACCAGCTTAATTCTCCATTTATCTAATTTTTATTAAAAGCAAAGTTTAACATGTCTAACAGTGTATTCGCTTTATTTATTTCTTTATTCAAAAGAATAACTTTAAAGAAGAAAGTTTTATCTCAAACAGATATATTCATTTATTTCAGGGATTCAGAAATAGATATTATTATTTAAATTCAGAACACCAGGATTAGTAAAAGACAGATAGTTCCCAAAATTCATTTTCTCCTAACTTCCCTAACTAATAACCTCATCTAAAGCTCATTTCTCATTCAAAGAAAATAGAAAATTATTCAAAGTCTTACATCTCAGGAAAATCAGCATACCGACAGCACCTCACGAGGAAATCGAAAAGGAGTTTTTTCTTAAAAAAAATAAGCACTTTTTATACCTTTTTCTTTAACTTTATCTATCTACAAAAGTAACCCTCAGCATAAACTCGAATTCTGATTGGATACATTTGGGGTGGATGAGCATCACCTCATCATTCTAATATTCAATTTCCGTTGTTTCAGCTGAATTTTAAAGAGTCCTTTGTTTAAGAAAGTCTTTGGCCTAGTCACATCCTCAACTATAAATTCCATGAACTTTTCCCACGTTCAGTAACTCAAAAGTCCATTATTTTTGGCAGTTATCAGGACTTCCAGGACATGTTGTCCATGAACTGGTGTCGTTCATGCACAAGCAGCTCACATTCAAACTCGGACTTGGGCTGCGCATGCTCAGTTCGTCTTCTATTCACAGTTAATAAAGCAGCCATATTTTCACTAGATCTCACAGCCCAGAATGGGAACTATCATAGAAACAAACACAAATAAATGTTAATTATTGAAATATAGCCCTGCTGTTTACCTCCCCCCATACTAAGGTTTCCCTATTAGTTGTTACCTAGCAAAATAGGCAACACATTTGCGTAATATGCTCACCTGTCTTCATGTTTTTGCCACAAAATACATAAACAGAAAGCACATTTATGCCGCTTTTAATTATTTCAAAGCTTTTGCATTATTTCACATTATTTCACATCACGACAATAACATTAATTAGTTAGTTATATTTTGGCCATACAAGCAGATTAGTATTACCACGTGTATTTGTGTGTGTATTTTATACTATGTTGGTTGGTTAATGTTTTCCACATCACGTGGCTTCGTCAGCAACTGTACTCCTCAGAAAAGAAGGAACAAAAAACAGATAAGAAGCAGGTGTTGCATACCAAACTCTACAATGTCCTGTGCTTTGATCCTCAATCTTGATCATCTAAAGGGCAGGAACTGGTTTAACAAGGTCAGCTTCAGGCAACAGGGTCAGTTCACTCAGGTCAAGCATGAACTCGAGCTAAGGTGTACATGTCCTCAAAAGACTAGTTTCAGCCACAGTCATGGCCTATGTGAGGGAAACCACAAAATGGCTGCCATACACAAAATGGAATCCACGGGTTCAGAATTCACAGAACCTCAGACCTCCTTTTGCCCTTACATAGGCAATCACTCAGTCTGTGTCTGAATCAATGTCAATATTATCCGTTATTCCCTTCACTAAGGCATTATTACTCGAGTTATCTTTCATGGAACGCAAGGGATAGACTTTGTTGGCATAAATAAACATCGTCTGATATGCCCATACAGACCCATTGTAACTAAATGACAGAACCAAATAGGGCATAAGACCACACACCCAACAATTAGTGATGTTCATTACTAACTGGTATTGATGCTGAAACTGTACAAAGGAATTATTCACAAATTCCGACCTTCTATTCTGCTCGTGTTCAAGTAAGATATGAAAAGAATGCAAAGAAGTAGTAGTAGGAAAAGACATAGGTTGGGAGGTGGGTGCAGAAGTCAATTGGGTAGTGAAAACAATCCAACCCACAAAAGACACCGTCATGCTTACAAATAGTAGAAAACATGTTATTAAGAACATATGGACAACAGGAGAAAGTAATGACCACTATTACAAACAAAATTATAATTTTTCACAACTCTAAGCAGAAAGCAAATCCTAAAATTATCTAGTAACATTTTTTTATGGCTCTTATGCATTCCAGTAACTTGTTATATGTTCAGGTGAAACAGTGGTGATCCTTATTAATGCTCTCAGATGAAAAGGGATACTCTTCCACAGAGAATGGACTTTATTCTGCTTTTACTAAACAGAATACTACTTTAAAACAATGCCAGCAAAACAGCAAAAATTAGTCTCCTAACACCCATTTTATGCAATCGCACGGGAAATACCGAGTCCGTCCAAGCCTCTCCGGCAGGCTTCTATTGTTCATCAAGTCCTCTTGTGTTGTTTTCTTCCACATGGGCCTCTTCATTCAGGTCTTTCATGAAAATGGTCCTTCTCAGTATCCGTTGGAGTGCCCTCCTGGCAAACACTCGCAGCTTATTTAAAAGTCTCAATGTCTCAAGGCAGTGCACCAATATCTCTCCTCTGCGGCAGGCACTACAGATACTGTGCTCTCCATTGATCATGGGCACAGCTCATCTCATGCAGACCCAAGTACTATTAATCAGGAAAGAGCAACAGGCTTTCATACTCAGCAACACTTTCAGACTCCAACACTCGCTTTTCAGTGTCAGAGGATGCTCGGGCTGCTCTTCCATTTAATTATAGGTACCACAATGTAGTGCCTTTTTCCAATCCTGGATCCTCTGGTGCACTGCCTTTCCGTTGGAGCAAAGAAAAGGGGTGTGTGGCCAAAACTCAGGCCAAGGGGCTCAATGGACTGCCTACTGTCAGAGGTTACTAGCACATGACAGGTGAAAAACTAAAAACTTAAAATAACTGGAATCCCTCTCTTTCGCTCTTTTGCACTGAAACTCTGGTTCTGTGGCAAAACCAGCTCCTCCTTCTTTTCTGATGTTCGACGCCTTCTGATGAAGCAAGTACAATACGTTGGAGATATCACTGATGACACGCTGGCGATCACTGTCTGGGTGCTGGGACTGTCACTGATGGGAATTAGCTTTTCATCAAAGGTCCGCAGGTTATTATGACTTAATCCCGCAGAACCTAGTGACGTAGGAAATGGGACATATTTGTTATTTTCCTTCAATTTAGTACAAAAACAGTTTGGGGCCGATTAGGATGGCGGACGGACTTGCGTCCGTCCGCCATCCCAGAGGTGGAGGGACCGTCCGCATGGGCTGCGGCGGTCCCTCCGTGCAAATTAGGATGTGACCACCACCCTGGCGGTCACATCCTGGATATTTCACATTGCGGCGGAAGCAGCACCCGCCGCAATGTTAAAAGTGCATGTTTTACATTTACATGCACAAAGCGGCAGGCACCGCGCGGTGCCTGCCGCTTTGTGCATGTAAATGCTGGGGGGTACCATAGGTACCGCCCATGTGCACCCCCCACCCGTCCACCCCCTGGGGGCCCGCAACGGGCCCCCAAAATCAAAAGTACACATGCTTTTCCACGGCGGAAAAACCGCCGCGGAAAAGCATGTTTACAAATGTTTCCTAATTTGGCTGGCGGTGTCTGATAGACACTGCCAGCCAAATGAGAGCTTTTCCGCCGCGGTTGTAATCCGACCGTGGCGGAAAAGCAGCGGACAGAAACCAAGACCCACCAGCCATCGTAATGCGGCGGTGGGTCTTTGGTGACTCCGCAGAGGATTTTCCGCCTCCTCCGGGCCGGAGGTGGCTTCCGCCGGCCCGGAGGAGGCGGAAAATCCTCTATCCTAATCGGCCCCTTTGTTTTTAACAAGAGGATTGCAAGCAGGTGGCCTGCAATCTGCGAGGGAGTGGCCATACGCCATGAGACAATTCTGGTCTAGAACACACTATCATTCTCATAGAATACAAAGACAAAGGCAATAAGCAAAACAGTGCCTCTGATTTCTTCAATTGGGTTTCCATGTGAGAGCATATCCTCTACCATCTAAGGTAGGATAACTATATAAGAATTTTATCTAAATGGATGTCCTCACACATAGTGACATAGGGTAAACAAATTTTTTCTCTCAATGATTAAGTCTAGGTGTTCCTAAATTCCTTATCTAGAACATCTCAAAAGAAAAATCGCATAATCCAGATTATCAGGGACATGTAGATACCTCCCTTTTAATAACTGTGCATCAAGTGCACTACGCAATACACAGGCTAATAATCAAAATGTGGAAACCTGTCTTATAATAGCATTGAGTCAGTTAACCAGTCCATCACTACCATGACGGTTAGAAGGAAAAACATTGAGTTAAGCCTAAAGAAAATTCTTAAAAAACAGTCTAGTCATACAAAAGGGAATTATACATAATATAGGGGTTGTTAGTACATTACTGCAATCTGAAAGTGTGAACCTAATACAATAATAATAATAAAAGAAGGCTAACTGGTGAAAGGAATATGGAAAAGGGAAAATGGGACTAGGACACAGCTAACATCCCCAATTACTAGGGACGATGCAACATCAATCAGGGGAGAAGTGACGAAAGAAAAATCTATAGGAAGAACAAGAAATTACTTGGGTGATAGTCAGGCATGTGACACAACACCAAGAGTGGGGGTGATACATAAAAATCAAAATAGTTCATGAACGTTAGCTCTACCGCTGGCCGCTACACCATATACGGTAATCTCAGCTAATGTTCCAGTTCCTTTTTCAGGGAAAAAAATTAAACATTGTTTCCTTTATGGTACAAGGCCATACACTATTCAGGAAGCAGAACAAAACTGACTAAAATAATATAAAAATTAGGTCACCATACGCAAAAGTCACAGATCTATAATTTATCCTTACGTCCAATCAGGAAACATAAATGTAGGGCTGCCTGTTCCTTAAGGGGAGGGGCAGTACGCGACTAACAGCATGTGACACACTTTGATTCTGTATATCTCTTTTTTATTTTCCTTCAAATACCATTAAAGCCAAATTTGACATACACTGATGAAGTGTTGTCTGTCTTTCTGTGAAATTTAGTGTCAAAGCAAATCTACCCAACTGTTTGCAGGATACACATCGTCATGTATATCCCTTCACAACACAGGTAAACTTGTAATAGTATCAAAAGCAACAACATAAACGCAAAACGCACATGTTAAGCCATCAGATATACTTGCTGTATATCAAGCACAAAAAACATAGACAAAACAATAGCATATGTAAATGAGCGGCGACACACACACTTCAAGTCCTTTACTTTATGCACTGTGAACCTGCAGCCCAAAACTCAATATTTGGGCTTGCTTAATTTGTCAGGTTTAAAATCCTTACCCTCCTTTTTGACAGTAGATCACCAATTAGTGGATATCTACTGTCAAATACAACTTTCAGACATACAGAACCAGCAAGAACAATTCATGATAGAACCAAATACACAGACATGAAAAACACATGGACATTTCTTTCCAAAGGAGTTACGCAAAACACATCTCATTTCAACCAACGAAACTCACGTGTCTTGTCAGCCTTAATATCACCCAGAACAATCCATGAATGATCTGTGGGTAGAAGCAAAAAAAAAAATACACAACACACAAAAGAGAGACATTTCTCATAACAAACAGGCATCAATTATAATGTTTAATCAGAAGACAAAACATAATACACATGAACAGACACAAAAATAAATTTCCATTACTTAATTGTTACCATCTTGTCAGTCAGCTTGCAACATTAAGCCAAAAGTAAAATTCTTTCACTGACACTCCATGTTATATTTGGGCCACAATTTCCACTGTAAAAAATAATTCTTAATTGGAAAATCGTTCTCACTTAGGCATGTAGCCTTCAAAATTTCAATAAAAAGCTTTGTCTTATTTTCTGTCTAAGACTTAATGCAATGCTTCATTTTCGGTCAAATAAAAGCGACTAGCAGACATTATTTTTTTAGAGGCAGAGATTCAAATATATCATTTCTGCAGAGCATTTAGAATGTGTTGGGACTTTCAAAGAAACCTGTTTCATATTTTCCCTTTGGAATTAAGTTCTTTAATTTTGTGGAGAAACCAGAAACCCTTCCTTTTAGAGGCCTGTTAAGCAAGGTCATTCTGCATTTCACAGAGACAAGGCCTTAATTTAAAAGGTCACAAATGTCAACATGACAGCCTCCTTCCATTGTTTACAGGGAAAGTAAAGACAACACCTCAGCGGGACTTGAGCAAACCTCTGCAGTTCTACTAGCCCCCACCCTCTGCTCATTCTGAGGCTGACAAAGGCAAAAGGCCTTCCTAATTCCTCCTAACCTGCAATAATTCACTCTATTTAAAAATACATGTTATACATATGACTCATGTTAGGGGCTACAATTTATTGCTATAATTATATTATTAAAACATAACATACCATCTTTAGAACAGATGTTTGCTATTACCCTATGCAATGATACTCATTTCAGCAACCTTAAATAGATAAACAGTTCAGTAAGTCCAGCTGGAGTTAAAACCTTCAACCCTGATATTAAGCTCAAACCTCTGCACCAGGCACATTGGCTCACTGAGCCATTAAACGCAACCCCAAATGGGAACAACATGCAAATTTGTGTTTTATACCTAAATGTATGCATTTACTGAAGCCTAAGGCACTTTAAAGCTATTTTAAATGGCAACAATACCCAAATTCGACTTTGATATTTGGGCCCTTAAAAATAAATATCCTATAAGTATGTTACATACTAATCATCCTCAGAATGTTCTTTACACATTACAGATATTAGACATTAGACATATCTCGTGTAAATCCTTAGAATAATGAGTTTTTTACGCCTGCGCTAAGTGAGATGTCATATGCTAATGTCCTCCTTATGCAGTGCAACACAACTCAAATTAAATTATAATGCTAGGAGGCCCCACGGACTCCTGCCCCCCTGCTATCCTCCACCTTCTCATTGAGGCCGTCAACCCTCTTATTAATTCCATTGTTAATCAATCCCTCAGCTCAGGCACCGTCCCCGCAGAATGGAAGAAGGCTATTGTTAGGCCTCTAATGAAAAAACAAAACAAATCCCCGACAGACCTTTCCAACATGCGCCCAATCTCCCTACTCCCGGCACTAGGCAAAATTACTGAGCAAATAGTACAAGAGGAGTTAAAAGCCTTTGTGGAAAACAACCACATTCTCCATCCACAGCAATCTGGCTTCCGCCCCGGCCACTCCACTGAAACTGCTCTGATCGAGCTATCCGACACCATTAAGTTCTTGCAGGATGAGGGGAAACACGCTGTACTCATCCTGCTCGACTTAACCGCCGCATTTGATACCATCTCTCATGACATCCTCATTCACAGAATGCGCGAGATCGGTGTGACAGGTACTGCACTAAAATGGATAACATCCTTCCTTTCCCACAGATCCCAAACAGTCTCACTTGGCCCCTTTTTCTCTGGCGAAAGAACCATCATATCAGGTGTGCCCCAGGGGTCCATTCTTAGTCCTCTTTTTTTTAATATCTACATGGCCCCACTGCTTGCCTTGATTGAATCCCATGGCATCCTCGTAACATCTTACGCTGACGACACCCAACTTGTCGTCACCTTAGATAAAAAACTACCCGATGCCGCTCTCAGATTCCAGAACTGCCTCTCCCAAGTATTTGCTTGGCTCAACAATAACCATCTTAAGTGCAATAGCGCCAAAACTGAAATTATACCCTTAGGTAAAGACATCCGCTTTTCTCCAAAAGATTGGTGGCCTCAACACTCTGAAGCACCTCCCAGTGCAGTCTCCTCGGCCCGCAATCTGGGTGTCCAATTTGACTCTTCCCTCAGTTTTGACGATCATGTGCGCATTACTGCAGGGTGCTGTTTTAATCTCATTAGACAGCTAAAGAAATTCTTCGACTTTCTCCCTATCTCTGCCAGGAAATCAGTCGCCGTCGCTCTGATCTTGTCTAGGCTAGATTATTGCAATGGTCTCCTGGCAGGCATAAAGAAGTCTACCCTCAAGAAGCTACAGAGCGTCCAGCACGCAGCGGCCAGGCTCGTCCTTAAACTCCCAAGAAGGTCCTCTGCCTCCGCAGCCCTCAACACTCTCCACTGGCTGCCCCTCCCTAAAAGAATCCTTTTTAAACTCCTTGTCACTGTTTTTAAAGCTACCAAGAATACAGGCCCCTCCTACCTTATTAAGCGCTTCCCACATTATATTCCATTGCGTTGCCTGAGGTCATCAGGAGCCAATCTGGTCACCATACCCAGGTTTAAGCTCAAAACGAAGGGTGGAAAAACTTTTTCATTCCTGGCGGCTATGGCATGGAATGGCCTCCCCTTCAACCTCAGGCACGCCCCCTCAGAAAGCCTTTTTAGGAAACTCCTGAAGACATGGATATTCTCCCAGCCCGACTCTTTGGTCCTCGCAGCCATCTGATTCCTGTTCTCGTCAAGTTGGTTTCTTCTGTCAACTCAGCGCCAAGATGCTCCTTCCGGAGCGATAGACGCGCTTTATAAAAGCTAATAAATATCAAATATATATCAAATATCAGTATGAGCATTAAGCTTCATGAATAGTAAAAAACGAATTTTGTAGCACTTATTTCTAATAATTATTTTTCATAATTTAATAATTATTTTTAATAAACCCAATCATTTTGGCTAATTTCACATATAAAAGCAAGCTGCATCCCTTATTTCAGACATAAACAGAAAGGGGTGAAACACTCAGGACACACAATACGGCGCGCTTTAGCCATGCATTTCGTGAATAGCGCCAACGCTATTCACTTACAGAAATTGCACTAATGGAAAAACCACATAGACATTTAAACACACATTTAACCCACAAACCAACACTCAGAACAAAAACAAAGGACAGCCCACAGACTGTACTTAAACCAAACCATTTGTAAATACTAGTTGTAAGTCATATTTACAAGAAACGCTTCTCAATTGTGTTTCAAAAGACTGCAAAAACAGCCCAACAGACTGATGTATGTCCAAGAAGCGAAAACACACTCAATTCACTAGCTTTGGCTAGCAGAACACCAAAAAATCGCTCTACATATCTTCCTTCATAACATTGCGCAGAACAAAGGATCCTTATATGTATTATGTCATATTTTTAATTCCCTGGGGATACAAAATCACCAAGGAAGAAATATGGTTGTAAATCTAAACCTATTTAGATATTCCCTCTAGGGAAGCCGGCTAATTTACTTCACATCACACTATGGTACCTTCCAAATAAAGTCACATATTCTTCGTATGTGAGCTTTTAAACAGGCATGCCAAAAATATTGCAAAATATACAATATTATAATCAATGTAGTGCTTAATGTACTTTTCGTACGTGCACCGTTCAACTAAACCAAATAGAGAAAATTCTACTCATTACCTGTTCTACACAAATTGCAATTCGCATATACAAACCTATACAAATCCAAAGTTGGCCAACACAAATTCCAAAGTTCCAAAGTTACAGTCCTAAATTTGCTAAGACCAGGCATCTTATAGCTCACTAATCTAGCTTCAAACATCAAGGGGTTATCAAAAACGATATACTCGCAAATATACAAGACCCTCAGCTTTGGTAATTGCAATAACCAAATCAAAACCAAGAAACCAAACCCTCGGCTTTGGTAATTGCAATAACCAAATCAAAACCAAGAAACCAAACAAAGTCGTGGGAGCGACCCACTTGTACTTCTTATTCTTACTAATCAAAAGGTTATCCAAATTCTAACTGTCAAGTTCTACATGACCTAACGGTCTTTTTTAGAATACTCACGCCAAAAAGGTTCTCAGTCAGAAGTGACATCATGTGGAGGATCAAAATCAGGAAGATCAGAAATATACCGGGCTGCGAAGAGAGAGAATCTCCAGAATCCTTGTGCACAAAGTAGCAGAGTCCCATCCTCTCCTCCTCAGTATATTTCAGTCTCCTGACAAGATCGCTCCTTCAGAAAGTCACTTCTCTGATGAAGCCCACGTTGGCCGCGCCATTTGAAGAACTGAAAGCTTCATTCTCAGGGAATACTTACTAATAAAAAAAGAACTTGGCACAGAAGCTGAAAATATGAAAAGACATCTTTATTAAATTTAATAAGTGAGGCCACGTCACACAGAAGCCGTAGCAACTGAATGAGGTAGTCTGAGGAATACAAAAAACAGAGGCCTTTTATATGCTTAGGGCATAGTCTTTGCCATGGCCAAATTCATTATGGCTATGTGGCGCATTAGGAGAAAACTGTTAAATACTTAATACCTCAAATCATGATTTTGTTTTTAAATATGGACTGTGATCTTTTTAACAATTCATGTATGTTTTCCCCCTGATATGAAATGTTTTATCTTTTCCCCATCTTGTTTGAACGGCATGTAATTACTTTATGTAATGTGTTTCCAAAATTGTTGTTAAATGTATATTTATGTATCTTTTATGGTCTCATAGACCGAAATAAAGAATTTTGGATTGGATTGGCTTAGGGTTACAAACTTCAGCATACAAGTAAGGGGCAGTCCTAGCTTTTGCAAGCATGCAAAAAAAGCCTAACATTCCTTCTTACACAAGCCGGCATAAACCATAATAAAAGGACCACAACCCATATCATAAACAGACCATAAAAGAAGGAACAAAAAACAGATAAGAAGCAGGTGTGTGTGTGCATACCAAACTCTACAATGTCCTGTGCTTTGATCCTCAATCTTAATCAGCTAAAGGGCAGGAACTGGTTTAACAAGGTCAGCTTCAGGCAACAGGGTCAGTTCACTCAGGTCAATCAGGAGTCAGCATGAACTCGAGCTAAGGTGTACATGTCCTCAAAAGACTAGTTTCAGCCACAATCATGGCCTATGTGCGGGCAACCACAAAATGGCTGCCATACACTAAATGGAACCCACGGGTTCAGAATTCACAGAACCTCGAAGGCGGGTCCTTCCTGGACCAGAAACAAGAGATGTATGATGGCAAACGTTTACATCGTATGCTCTCACATCGATGTATTTAAATCGCATGTTCACTTACATTGTGAGTAATCACAACGCACCCATTACGTTGCATTTCTATAGAACAGTATGCAAAATACAATTACACCGCATACAAACACCCTGCATGCTTCTACATCGTGATTTTTACCCCTATGCGCATTCCCCCTGACACGACCCTAAGCCCTAAACCCTGTAGCCTAAAACATTACCCTACAGCGCATTCCCCCTGACACTACCCTAAACCCTAAACCCTGAAACTTAAAACAGTACCCTACAGCGCATTGCCCCTGAGCCGACCCTAAAACCTAAACCCTGAAGCCTAAAACAGTACCCTACAGCGCATTACCTCTGACCCGACCCAAAACCCTAAAACCTGAAGCCTAAAACAGTACCCTACAATATGATCCGCTAACACTTCCCTAAACCCTAGGCCCTAAACGCTAATACAGTACCCTACAGTAAGACCCCCTGACACTGCCGTAAGCCCTAAGCCCTAAGTATACTATACACAACGACCCCCTAACACTATAAACCCTACGTCCTAAACTACACTGTAAGCACAATTTCCCTTACCTCTGTCTCCTCACTTCGTTTCTTCCTCACCTCTGTCTCGCTGTGCGTCCATTGCACCACATGCATTTTAATAGCGCAAGCGTTTTTAAAGTGTATGCGGTGTAATGGGACGCGTCGCAATGGCAATTCATCGTTACGTCGCTTGCGTTGTAACACATGCGAAGTAAAGGCATGCGTAGTAATGCCAGCACTGTAATGGGTGCACTCCGAAACAAGCATCCTGGGACTGGTTTTGGGGTATTACCCCTCATCAGCGAGGCTATCTTGAATCATTGTTTAACATCTAGAACCTGAACCAATCAAAGCACTGGATTACTAGCGCCGGGAAACCCTTTGTTGGGTAGCTGTCTGCGCTATATAAATGAAAATAAATAAATAAATTAATAAATCAAGTGGCACAGTGATAAAGGAGCAACGTCTGGGCATACCCATCCCACTTAAGGCAAAATGTGTTACACAAACAAATGAATCATGCATTCACTCCCAGTCATGGAGAACAGGGTCAAGACTGATTCGGATATGGCTGATTCTAAAGAGGAATTGTGTGGTATGCATAAAAAACAATAAATTTAACTCAGTTCTGTGGCTGGGGGTGAATGTGCTATTGATTCAGCATGCCGTCCATCTTCTGTACTTTTTGCATTTGTCACAAGAATTGGCTTAAGTGTTCTATTTTATTAATCATTCTCCTAAATGACATAAGTATATGGTTTTTTTTTTTAAGTCTTTTTATTAAATCATAAATCACACATATAAAAAAAATAATCATCTCAGGGAAACCAAGATATTACAATGCACCGGTACGTAGGAGACAGCAGAATAACATGATCCACCATGAAACCTCAGGAACCATCGGATATCTGCACCTCCTCATCAAGGCTGGGCTCAAGAGGAGTGCAGATGTCTCCCCGGTGACCGCTCCACGCCCCCAGATCTTCCCCCACTTACGAGGGCACCCCGGGCCACGTATACTGACTTTTCTCGCACCATGCACCAGTCAAGGTCCTCCGCCCACTTGGTTACCCGGAGCGCCTGGCTAGCACCCCAGAGCTGGGCAATGTTACGTTTCACCACCATATACGCCAGAGTCACCCATTGCTTCTGGGACACATTCAAATATGATGGCTCCCAGACATTCAACAAACAACGCCGAGCCTCAGGCCTCAATTCCATCCCCAACACCTGGCCCAACTACATATGTATGGCCGACCAGTACTTCTGCACTCGCTCACACACCACAATATATGCATTAGGGTACCATCCTCCCCACACTCCCTCCGACACGCACCAAAGTCAGCTCGTCCCATACGTACCAAGCACGGTCCTATATTATAAGACCTATGCAGGATTTTCAACTGCACCAGCCTCAATCTCATCTGAATCGCAACCACCCTGGGAGAGGCCACCGCTTCCGTCCAGTCTACGTCATCCAATCCCAGCCCATCCTCACACCACTGGACCCTGATCTTCCGCAGTGGATCCTCCTCGTGATTTACCAGCTTACGATAGATCAGCGAAATCGTTTTTTCAGGGATAAGGCCATCCAATACCCGGTCCTCCAGAGGAGACGCCTCCGGGAGAACCGTATCCTTAGGGACGTGGGTGACTAACGCGTGCCTCACCTGCAGGTAGCGAAAATATTCGTTCTGGTGCAGTTTGTACTGGGCTACCAAGGACTCAAACGTGTGGACCGTACCCATCCCCCACACATTCCCAATCTTCACAATGCCAATTAGGTCTCACTTATCAAAACCCTTAGACTTCCACATACTGCCCAACTTCTCCAAATTCAACAAAGGGGTGGCCAGTGTAAGTCTACCCTCCCACCCCAAACTTTTGTTAGCAGCATGCCAGACGCGCACCACATGAGCAGTAGGCCCAGTCAGAGGAAATCTACCAGGTCTGGAGTACAAAGCCCTCTCATGCGAACCACCAGGTGCTTGACCCTGATCCATGGCATAACCCGGGTCTCCCGGAATCCCGTACACTATGTTGTTCAGTGCAGCCAACTGAGAGGCCCAATAATACTTGCGTATGTCCGGGAGCCCGATACCTCCATCATACGAAGGAAGAGTCAACTTACTATAAGCAATCCGGGCACTACCCCCCAGAGGAGCTGTCTCTGGAGAGCCTCTATCTCCATGAAATAGGCCAACGGCACCAGGTCCATTGAATTTTGCAACGCGTACAAAAACCGAGGGAGCGACATCATTTTAAACACCGCACCGCCATCTTGTGCCCAACCACACACCCCCAGACGAACCCTTTGATACCGTGTATCGGTCCAATTTATTAGACTGCACTGTGCGGCTCGTCCTGGCCGATCTCACCTGGGCCTTCTCCACCTCCGGTTTCGTTGCCATCGCAAGGGCCAGTCCTACCACCAAAGCACGGAACGGCCCTCCACTCCTCCGTCCTCGCTCGAGCAAATCGTCGTCACCCACCATGCCACCACCTCAAGAACAGCACATTCGTCCACAATCGACCAGTGCTCAAGGGGGGGACACATCCATAGGGGGGGGAAGCCCGAGAGGAGGGCACCCACAATCCACGTATCCGTGACCGGAAATCAAAATGGGTGTCCGGACCGGCCATTTCCGGTCGATCGATCCGATGTTGTTCAACTCGGGACCGGGCCGCTACTCACCCAGGACCCCGGTCACCTTCCGGCACAGGCCCCAAACTCCCAGACCCCACAACTTCACTCCCCGAAATTGGAGCCGGTCGCGGAATGTCTCATTCAGTGCCACCTTCAATCAGTCATTCAGGTCCGTGTCGAAAGATCAGGATAATTTACAGGATATTCCCGGCGGCTGCGGGGGTCTCGGGAGCCCCGAGCTCACGTGGCCATCTTGGACGCGCGCGAAGCTCCTCCCCCAAGTATATGGTTTTAAGTGCAGAATCATTAGTTCATTAGTTACAGCCAAGAGGAGCTCCACTCAGCCCGCCCCTACTAAACTACAGAGATATAAAATGTTTGTATTAAATTGTCTGAATATACAGCGGAAATCTCTATCCTCCTTGAGGAGGAACTGCCTGAGATACTGTTTCTTACTGAAACATGGCTTACCCCCAGTTTACCACCCCAATCTCATCCAGGCTTTACCAAGCTTTTATTCCATTTTTAGGTTGGACCCGCCTTCAGGGAAGGGGGGCGGGAAAGCCATCATTTATAAACATGGCTTAACTTGCCATCTGACTGGCAGCCCTGTCCCGGACTGTGAGAATACTGCTTTTTCATTGAGTTCTCTTCAGTCCTCACCTTCTCTGGTATCCTGATATAGCGAACCCCTGGTCCCTCAGTGGAATTCTGTAACTCACAACCAGTCCTGGCTGCAAACCTGGCTAGTTCATTGGCCAATTTTACTTTACTGGGGGATTTTAATCTCCATTTGATGACCCTCTTCATACATCTGCAAACAAACTTACCAAGGACTTAGCAGCTTCCATCTTATTCAAAAAATTTGTGAACCCACTCATATAAAGGGTCATTTATTAAACCCCATTTTTTCGAATTAAGAGGATCTATCTGGAGGGAAACCCATTCCTGTCCCGTGGTCAGACCGTTTTCTTATTCCTCTTATTTGGTCACCACCCCATTAAGCCCCATGTAAATTCCCAAACTATTCAAAAAGTCGTCCCTGGTCCAAACTCTCAATCGAACAATGGACCTCAGTATTGGAAGAAACTAAACCAGCGCCCTCTTTAAACGCGGTCACGGCCAATGACAATTTTAACAATTGGGTCCAAAAATCCTTAGATGTTCTTGCTGCCGTAAAAAGCATTAAAAACAAAAGGGGAGTCACCCAAAAACCCTAGTATTCATCTATACTATGGGCCTGAAACAAAATTGCAAAAAACTCGAGAGAGGTTGGAGGAGAAGCTTCTCGCCTGATAAGAAAAAATTAAAATATATAGAGAAAGCATTCATCATTATAAAGCTAAAATCAAGGCAGCTCAGACAGACTGCTATGGAAATAAAATCTTAGCAGCACCCAACTCCTCTCGTGAGATTTTTAGTATAGTTAAAACTCTCTCCAAAGTTCCCCCTCCACCTGTCGCCCCTGATATTTCGGGAGCTCAATGTGATAAGCTAGCGGAGTTTTTCTCGAACAAAGTTGAAATGATCTATTCCTCATTCCCCTCCGTCAAAAAGGATTCCTTAGCTCCCCTTTTTGCAACCAGGCCACTTTGGACATAATCCCGGCAATGGAGATGCCTGTTTTAGAAAGACTCCTATCTAAGGTGAAGAGTGGCTCACCCAAGGATCCTGGCCCTTTAGGGAAACTTAAACAGGTAGCAGGCGTGGTCTCTCCTGTGATCTCAGACCTTATTAACATCTCACTCTCTTTGGGGGTAGTGCCTCCCTTGTGGAAGGAAGCCATGGTTAAGGCTCTGTTTAAAAAACGTAGCCTTGATCCCTCCGACCTGGTAAATTACTGCCCTATTCCTTTGCTCCCTGGGTAAGTAAAATTACCGAAAAATATTTCAATCTAATAGTATCATCTGACTTGGAGACTCATAACCTTCTCCAACGGACTCAGACAGGTTTTCGCCCACTACAGGAAACAGAGACGGCCCTTCTCTCAGTAGTGGAAGCATCAAGTAAGATAGAAGACTCCGGTGGCACCGCAGTGGTCCACCTTCTTGACCTCAGCGTGGCCTTTGATACCGTAAACCATCAGATTCTGATCCATAGACTCAGTAAATTAGGTATCACTGGTACTGCCCTGGCATGGCTGCACTCTTTTCTGAACAACAGATCCTTCCAAGTCTTGGACAATGAAGTCACCTCCAAAAGGACACCCCTCCGCTGTGGAGTGCCGCAGGGATCTTCCCTAAGCCCCATCTTGTTTAATGCTTATACCTGCACCCTCGCTGAGGCAGTCTTACCCTTTGGAGTTCACATAGTCATCTACGGAGATGATACACAACTGGTGATTGGGCTAAATAGAGCAGAAAGTTCCCCTCCCTGCCTTCGCCTGTGCCTGGAAGAAATTGCAAGATGGATGAGCGACTCTTTCCTAAAATTGAATGGGGGATAGAGTGAAATTATGATCCTGGGTAATCACACTTCCCATGATTTGATTGAAATCTGGCCTACCTCCATGGGTCCATTCCCCACTCCTAAGACCCAGTTAAAGAGTTTGGGTGTATGGATCGATCATGAACTTACATTTAAAACTCCGGCTCGGAAGACGGCCTTATGCTACGGGATCCTTAAAATGATCCGGAAGGTCCTTCCTCTCCTGCCTTTTCAGGCTAGGAAAATCAAGGTCCAGCCTCTGGTTCTATCTAGGCTGGATTATGCTAATGCCCTCTACTTGGGTGCTCCTGTTGCCACTCTCTCCAAATTACAGACTACTCAAAACTGGGCAGCAAGACTCTTATTGGACATTCCTAAATACCACTCTTCCAAATCTGCCCTGAAATCACTCCACTGGTTGCCAGTTCAGGAGAGAGTTAAATACAAATCCTTGTGCATTGTTCATAAATCTTTATTTAAAACTGGGCCCTCTACTCATCACAGTATTATCCAGCCTTACGAGCCCAACAGATCCCTTCGTTCCAAAACTAAGAACCTGGGGGCATATCACCAACATCTAGCGATATTTATCGCTAAATGGGCTAAGCGAGTTTTTTTTATCGCCAAGCATCGCCGGATATTATCGCAGAGATAACGTGCTATTAGCAATATTTATCTCTAAAGCGATAAAATATTCGGCGATAGTGGCGAAATGCGTGAATATTGCTGAGAATACAGCGATATTCACGCATTAACACCAATAGGGTCTCAGCCATTATATCCACCTCCCATTGGATATAATAGCTAAGAACTGGTCTGAGCAGGCGTTAGCTTTTGGAGATATTCGCGCTTAGCGCGAATATTTCCATCGCTACGCCTGCGTTGATAATAGGCGATAGCGATGTTAGCAACTGTTTTTAGTGGCTAACAGGTTGGCCAATTATTTTCATTCAACGCTGCCAGACTCTGGAACTCCCTTCCCTCACACCTGCGTACAGAATCCAACCACCTTTCCTTTCGTAGATCCCTAAAAACATTTCTCTTTCCTCACTGAGTGAACATCGCACCCCTTTCTGTGATATCGAGTTGTCTTCAAGAGCTCCACGCCTAGCATCAGTCTGCCTCCTACAGATGCCTAGAGGTCACCTCTCATCCCAAGGTCCATGCTGTTTCATAGACACCTGTCCTCATTTCTTCAATGGTTGCACATTTCTCTCCAGTCCTGAACAAACATCACATTTTCTGGAAAAATCGCAAAACAATAAACTTTAAGCCCCACTGCTTAGCCTGGGTTTATAGGACCATCAATCTGAAAGCAGCCAGACTCGCTTATTATGTACTATTTGGCTGGCGCCAGCATGGGCAAGAAATAGCACCAAGAGGTGATATAATTTACAATGTGCGCTATAAAAACAACAATAAAAATGGAAATGTTCGGAAATAAGTGCATTTATATCCCACAGAAACAAGGAGCACATATTTCCTAATTCCATGATGATTCTACACACAATTAGATTTAATTAAAGCAGAAACAGTAGGACCACGGAGAAGGGTCGTGGGGAAGCCTAGGAAGAAAAGATAAAACAACAGCCAGTGTTTACAAGAGAACTCCAGGATGAATCACCCTCATAAAAGCCACAAAGATAATCTACAGGCAGTGGTACAAGCAGCGTCTCCATCACTGTGTGGCGTCTGGTACCCGTAGTGATGTCAGATACTCGTGTACACGAACAGACTGTAAGAAGCCAGTTTTATCCCCGTGGCGCTCCAGGGAGACGAGGAGGCGTGATTAAGTCTTAATTACAAAATAAGGCTCTACACGGAACATGGGTTTGTAGCCCAAGCTGCTTGTGCTTTCCTTGTGCATTACGTCACCACGATGTAGATGTTACCTTTCATTGTATTTTTATTTCTTTTACCCTTGAGTGGAAAAAAAATGTATTTACATAGCGACTGATGAAAAAAGAACAATTGATGGACAGAATACAGTACAATGTATTGTATTCACCCCAGTACAGAGTTCTGGGCCTAAATACATCGTTTTTGTGCTCACCATGCCATTCCAGTTTGGACCCAGCCATATGCAAATCAGTCTTGACCCTGCGCCCAATGGAAACAGTTCAGCCCACCATGCCAGGCCAGGTCCTCCCTGGACTGGAAACAGTCATCCTAGGACAGGTTTCGGGGTTTCACCCGTCTTCAGCCAGGATAGCTTGACTCCAGTTGCATGGAGAGCACGGAACCTATTGGAGCCCGTATCCACCTTTGTGGATCATTTCCTCCAACCTATTGTGAAGGCTATGCCTACATTCCTACAGGAGGTAACTGGACATAATATCGACTACATAATATCGAATGGACAAAATATCAACGGAAAAATATCGACATTAACAAAATATCGACTATAGGAATATCGTTGAAAAAAATATCGACTGCAAAAATGACCCAAAAATATCGAATACAAAAATATCGACTTAAAAATATCGACTAGACAAAATATCGAAATATAGTGAAAGTAAAAAATATCGAGAAAATGTTAGAAAATATTGATTTTATAAAATAATATATATATAATATATAAATAAATAGTACCAAATGTTTAGGAGCGGGTTGTGGGTTTATAGGGGAATAGGGTGGGAAGTAATTTAATAATAATTAATTAGTTAATATATGTGTGGTAATTGTTTTAATTAGATTGTAATTGGTAATTAATTAATATTAATTAGTTAATTGTTTAATTGATTAATTAGCATATAATTTAATTGATTAATTGATTAATTGATTATTAATAATTAATATTTTTTAAAAAATTTTGTATATGATTTTCATTGATACATTGGTTATTAATTAATAATAATTAGTGATTTATTGTATTAATGTTTAGGAGCGGGTTGTGGGTTTATAGGGGAATAGGGTGGGAAGTAATTTATTAATAATTAATTAGTTAATATATGTGTGGTAATTGTTTTAATTAGATTGTAATTGGTAATTAATTATTATTAATTAGTTAATTGTTTAATTGATTAATTAGCATATAATTTAATTGATTAATTGATTAATTGATTATTATTAATTAATATTTTACAAAATATTTTGTATATGATTTTCATTGATACATTGGTTATTAATTAATAATTAGTGATTTATTGTATTAAGAATTAGTATATTATTTACATTTATTAATTGCTAACACATTAATTATAATTAGTTAATGATGTCATTAATATATTGCATATCATTTAAATAAATTAATTGGTAATTAATTTATAATAATGACTTAATTACATTAATTGTATACATTTAAATGTAATGTGTTAATTAATGTTGATGTTAATTAATTAATTGGAATTAAACAATATTAATTAATCTAAATTATTATTATAGGTAATGTGATCATATATTTTATAATAGTTTTTTGAAAAAAATTTGTTTTTTTTATATATTTATGTTTAATGTTGTGTTCATTATTATTTATAGTGTTCTGGCTTAGTTTCATATTTTTTGTTATAGGTTAATTGTTTAGGGTTCAGGGTAATTTTGGTAGTCGTGAGTGAAGGTGTATTTAGTGGGATTTGGGAATTTTTTAAGTTTGTGGGTAAATGGGTATTTTTGAGGTTGAGGGTCAGTTTTCTATTCTTGTGTAAAGGGCTATTTGTAGAGTTCAGGGTCAGTTTTCAGTTTGTGGGAAAAGGAGTATTTGTAGGGTTCAGGGTCAGTTTTCAGTTTGTGGGTGAAGGGCTATTTGTAGGGTTCAGGGTCAGTTTTCAGTTTGTGGGTAAAGGGGTATTTGTAGTGTTCAGGGTTAGTTTTCAGTTTGTGGGTAAAGGGGTATTTGTAGGGTTCTGGGTCAGTTTTCAGTTTGTTGGGAAAGGAGTATTTGTAGGGTTCAGGGTCAGTTTTCAGTTTGTGGGTGTAGGGGTATTTGTAGGGTTCAGGGTCAGTTTTCAGTTTGTTGGGAAAGGAGTATTTGTAGGGTTCAGGGTCAGTTTTCAGTTTGTGGTTGTAGGGGTATTTGTAGGGTTCAGGGTCAGTTTTCAGTTTGTGGGTAAAGGGGTATTTGTAGAGTTCAGGGTCAGTTTTCAGTTTGTGGTTGTAGGGGTATTTGTAGGGTTCTGGGTCAGTTTTCAGTTTGTGGGTAAAGGGGTATTTGTAGAGTTCAGGGTCAGTTTTCAGTTTGTTGGGAAAGGAGTATTTGTAGGGTTCAGGGTCAGTGTTCAGTTTGTTGGGAAAGGAGTATTTGTAGGGTTCAGGGTCAGTTTTTAGTTTGTGGGTAAAGGGGTATTTGTAGGGTTCAGGGTCAGTTTTCAGTTTGTGGGTAAAGGGGTATTTGTAGAGTTCAGGGTCAGTTTTCAGTTTGTTGGGAAAGGAGTATTTGTAGGGTTCAGGGTCAGTTTTCAGTTTGTTGGGAAAGGAGTATTTGTAGGGTTCAGGGTCAGTTTTTAGTTTGTGGGTAAAGGGGTATTTGTAGGGTTCAGGGTCAGTTTTCAGTTTGTGGGTAAAGGAGTATTTGTAGGGTTCTGGGTCAGTTTTTAGTTTGTGGGTAAAGGGGTATTTGTAGGGTTCAGGGTCAGTTTTCAGTTTGTGGGTAAAGGGGTATTTGTAGGGTTCAGGGTCAGTTTTCAGTTTGTGGGTAAAGGGGTATTTGTAGGGTTCAGGGTCAGTTTTCAGTTTGTTGATAAAGGGGTATTTGTAGTGTTCTGGGTCAGTTTTGGCCTTTAGGGTCAAGGGGTCTTTTTAGTGTTTTGGGACAGTTTTGGGTATTTTAGAGTGCTGATGTATAGTTTAACTTAACAGTGATACATTAAATTTATCACACGAAAATAGATATTATTATAACTTTACATTAGTACACTTTATTTAGATAAAAACTATTTATGTATTAGCATGTTTCCAGACAGTAGCTAGAGTGGAGTTGGAATTCTAATTATTAATTGGTTGGTGTCCAGCACCATCAGTAATATTACCAACACTGGAGTTGGATTAATAAAAATACATTGGTTAGTCTCCACCACATTTTATGGTATTACCTTGAGTGTAGTAGGAATAGTAAAATAATTTTTGCTAGTGTCCTGCAGCTTCTATGATTTTAGATTGACTGGAGTAGTAACAATACATATAAAATTGGTCAGTGTGCAGCACATTTGTATACATTTGTTCATTACTGTATTTTAATAATAAAAAATTATGCAACATAGATGTTTTCAAATCAGTTTATTAAACAATTTTTAATTTTTTTATTGTGTACTACAATAAAATCAAAAACAAATATAACATCACATTTTTTTTAACTTTTATTATTCACACAATAACATCTTTACATTTATATACATGTGGTCAATGTAAACAATAATTTGGATTACTAGATTCTTTCAGTAAATTTTACATATTCCCATCAGTCATTTACAATTTAAAGTATTTATATAGAAATACATTAAACAATGATTTGTTATATATTTCTTACATTAATATTTAATAATGTTAATATTAAATATTAATATAATAAAATATATAATACATATTTCTTTGTAACAAGTAACATGACTATTATTACATTTCTTAGGATAAATTGAAATACCAAAATAAATTTTCTTGGTGTATATTTCACACAATGTTGTTTTTACATAAAACATATAAATCGCTTTGGTTGTAAAGTTTATAATTGTATAGGGAAACAATATGTTTAATTATAATATCTGGTATTTATCAAATATTAGTAAAGCAATTATATAATTTTGTTATAATTAGAAATAATTATATAATATTTTTTTAATAATTAATAAAAATAATAATTATTTTAATAATTATTATTATTATTAATTAATAAACATAAACATTCATTGATTATTAACAAAAATATATATATTCACAGATAAAATAGAGACTTTTTTCAGGGCATTCTTTATATACTAAATGGTTCTACTTGTTATATTAATAACAATAAATAAGTTATATTATTTATCATTATTAATTATTCCCATAAACATTTATAATGTTTTATAAAAATTATACAAAAAATTATTATTATAAATATACAGAATAACTAAATATTTACATCTTTTATTCAAAGTTTTACATAATTATTTTATATTATTAATATATAATACATATTATATATTAATTAATATTAAATATATTATTTTTTGTTAATAAATAAAAATTGTCATGAGTATAGTGTATTAATTTGTTACATTATACATGTGTATGTATTATATATTTTTTATTTCACATTGTTTATTCTATTATCCTTTTACACAAATGGGTTAAGGGGACTACTTTTTTACCGCGTAAGGTTATTGCGCTCCATTCAGGACTGGAGAAGCTCGCGGTTGGGAGTTGCTTCGCTTGGAGAGAGGTAAGGTTATTTTGTAATACTAATTATAAGTAAGTGGTCATGTTTGAGGGTGTAATCAAACTCTGTAGTGTTTTTTGGTGTATGTATTATTAGTTTAAGTAGCGTTTGGGTGAAAAGTCTGCGTTATAGATGTGTCGTGCTTTTTTTCCTTCAAGTCTAATTTTAATTGTTCGGAAATGTCTTCTTACATGGTTAATGTTAATTGTTAGTATATTTACTAATGTGAAGGGGGTATTTGTGGGTGGCTTTCGTTATGTATGTTATTTTACAGGTTTCTGTTCCTCGCATGAAAACTACATGGAAGGAAGCGTGTTTTTTAACGGAGAAACAAATGTTTAAGTTATTATGCTTATATTTTGACTTTTATCTCCTATTTTTCGTGTTTGCCTGGAGCGGTTTTTTCACTTTTTAAACCTTTTTCGGGTTTTTTGGAGGGTTTCGAATCGGATTGATACTTTGATATGCGTGACCGTTTGTTTAAAATTGTGTGTATATAACTTTAAATCCTAACGTGTACACACTACTGTTTTCGGGATTTTCTGGAGCGTTTTTTTACGTTTTACAATTTATTTTCGGGTTTTTGAGGGTTTCCCATATTGGAATAGTAAGATATTGGATTGGATTGTATGGATTGATTTTTCCTTGATTGCGTCTCTTAATTCCCAAAATTTTTTGTATTTATTTTACAATTTTGATTGGGTGGGAAATGTCGATTTCTAATGTTATGTGTATGTTATAAAAAATTATAAACATTGCATATTTGTTACGAATTTTTTTACATATTTTTTAAAAGTTTGTCAAACAAATATGTTTCATTTATAATTCATTATATATGTTTATGACATGTGATTTTTATTAGTATTGTAAGAAGACATTCGTATATTTACTTGACATTTTTATAGAAGACTTTTTGCTATTATTGCCAGGTATTCTAAACCTCTAGTTGTAGGGTATAATGTGACTTGACTTTGAAGTAGTCGGAACATTTGTTGGGTTTGTTTAGTGAGTTTGGGCCCTATTTGTGACACTGATTGTTCCATTCTTAGTTCCTGATAGCTTTGTTCTTTTTTCAAAGCTTCAAGAAGGTTGTGGAATGTGGGTTTGCCTCTGTTTGTAGTTGCTTGGAAAGCATTATGCCACCCTTCAACACTGTTGTTGGTTTTCGCCTCTTGGTTTAAAGTACTGAGATAGACATTCCACCAAGGGATTTGGAATTTGGGCTGGCGTCGATGTCCTGATCTGTGCAACCTTCCCACCCAAGTGTCTTCAAAATAGTCTAGCAATGGTGTTAGCTTATCCTCATTCCTCTTATAATATGCGCTGTCAATTAATAAATTGTAATGTTCAGCAACATCTGTAACAGGGACGTAGGCCAGGGCTATTAACTTTTTAACTTGATAGGCAAAGGTGCTATCTGTAGAGTATAGTACACTTAAAGTAGATTTTTGGAGATGCCTCCATATACTCTGATTAAAATGATAATAGCAACCCTGGATTGCTGTGTGGGGAAATGTTCTCAAAATGCTATTTATCATAGCTAATTCGAAATCAATAATTATTTTTTCGGGAAAATAATTATTGATTTCCGTTTTGAGAACATTTAAAATTTCGGTGTAGGTTGTTTGCTGTTTGTTGGGTAGCAAACAGTAAATGAAAGGTATATTAGAATGATGGTATAAACCGTGGATGGAATACAGTTGGTAAAAAGGTTTTGGGCAGGGTTTAAATGTTCCATCCATCATCCATTGGGGACACTGTTGGATTTTTCGTAAATTACTTGCAGTTGCAAACATAATTATTCTGTTTGTACTGCTTTCATTATCAAAAAGAATAAATTTATCTTTATTGTGTGTGATGGCCATTTCGGGTGAAATAATAATTTCTTCAAAACAAGTTGGGTTGGGTTGGGTTGTGCTATTGAGTCGTTTGGTGCGTGCAATTGTGCGTTTCAGGGAATCAATAGAGGGTAGTTGCCCTGAAGCATGGTTAGGGATTTTTACCAGTTCTTCTTTAAGTATTTGGGTGGTGGGTTTGTCACTTTGTGTGCTAGCACTTTTAATACTTTCTAAGGCATCTCTAATTTCAATTTCGGTGACATTTGGGGGATGATTATGTTCTCTAGTAAATAGCACATTAGTTTCCTTGGTAGTGGCCCTCCCATAACATTTGTTGGAGTAATATTGTGTACACTTCCCAAAAACCTTTCTACCACTTTGTCTCTCCTGATTATACACATAACCCATGTAGCATAATAGCAATTTATTTTTCTGAGACATGACAAATTCTGCACCTTCAGTCATTTTGATTTACCTGTTCTAGGAAAGAGTAGAAAGAAACAAAATCAGTACACATTTTTTTACTTATGTGGTGCTAACATCATTAGTGATGCATTTATACTTACAGTTAATCAAAGTAGTAGTCACAGAAGCAGAAATGTCTTTTGAATGATGTTCTTGTATGTATGTCTTTATTTGCTGTTGGTATGAAAATATAGAAAAACAACGTTAATGTTTATATATAACAAATGTATTTCCTACTCAAAAGCAATTGTCATTTTTGTCTACTAGTGCATTTGATGTAAACATTACATATACTTACTTGTTTAAATAGTAGAATAGTAGTAATTGCTGGAGTTCATCAATTTAGTACAGGTATGATCTGTAGAGTAGATAGAAGAAATAAAAGCAAAATATTATAATTTTAATACTGAACCGTTTGGAAATGTAACAGATTTAAACGTATACTAACTTCTAAATATGTCGTTTTCTTTGTTGTAGGTAGAATAGCTGTATGATGTATTCAGAATATCTGTAGAGGAAATATAAAATAGATAAGATGTTGTTAAGAACATAGACTGTGTTATTTTAGGCAGTTTTAGAAAAATGATAAATATACTTACATTTTTTACAAGGCGATTCTTCTATATTGGTATATTTTGTGTAGTATGTTTTCATATGATATGTAGAATAGATGTATGATGTTTTCTGAATATCTGTAGAGGCAATTTAAAATAAATAACATGGTGTTAAGAATATAGTTAGCGTTTTTTGTGCCAACATTTTAGCAAATAACAATTATACTTACTTTTTTCTGAAGGGTAATTTTTGTGTTTTGCTATAGTTGATCTTGGATTTTTCAAATGATCTATAGGGAAGATGTAAAAAGCAAGATATGTTGTTTAAAAATGTGCATTAATGAAATTGGCCGTTTTATAACAAACACATCTATACTTACATGTGTAATTAGGTTAGTTTTATCGTTTTTGCTGTAGAAATAGCACCATTTCTGTATATCTGTAAATATAATGTCAATGAAAAATAAATACTCTTGTAAATTAGTGTTTAAACAAAGCAGTTGGTGTGTAACAGAGAATTATTATATACTTACTATCTGATTTTGCACATGAAGAAATATGACCATGTAATAGGAATTGTGTTGGAGTAGTTTCTATCAGAAAAGTAGGAAGACATGAAAATAAAATAAGTCTAAGAGTTAGGAGATGTAAGGAAAATAGTGCACTTCTAATGTAGTTTTCTACTAAAATGCTGTGTTACTTACTTGATTAATTAGGTAGTAAGCTGGATCTTTAAAGATGTTTATTCTGCAACAAAATCTTCAAAGTGTTGGCATCTAATTTCCAGATAGGTAGCAGCAACAAATGGTAGAATGCATGTAGCCCTTTTATAGTATATGTGTTATGTGTGCTTTGATTTGATTGGTTGTAGGATGTAAGGAAGCATAGTATAGGCTAGTTTGAATTTTTTTAAGTTAATTGGAGTGTTTGTTGATGTGAGAATGGTGGTATGTGGTTGTTCCCGCATTAAAGCAGGTTCGTGTTTAAATGAAATATATTTATATGTGAAAATAAGTAATGAAAATGTTAGTTAAATGCAAAGAATAATAGAAAATGATAAAATGCATGTAATAGAATGTATAGTAAATGTGGATTAATAGTAATTTTATGTAAGAAACAGGTATTATATGTGAAAAGTTTTTTTTACAGAGAAATGACTTTTATTGATGATAAAGATGGTATTTTAGAAAGAAAAGTGTGCAAACATGAACTCGATATTATTTTTTTAACGATATTGTGGTAGTCTATATTTTTGTAGTCGATATTTTTGTAGTGTTAGGGCTAATTTCATGTCCAACGATATAATTGTAGTCGATATTTTTTTAAGCGATATTTATGTTTTCGATATAGTTAGTACTCGATATTTTTTAGTCGATATTTTTGTAGTTTGTGTAATAAGTATAGTAAGTCGATATTTTTGTTCTCGATAATTTGTCAACGATATTTTGGTAAGTCGATAATGTGTCCGTCGATAATATTTCAGTGATCCCCTACAGGACACTGCCGATGTCTTGCGACTATTGCCAGATGTGCAGTTCAATGTGGAGACTGACCTTCTTGTCAGCTTTGACGTTGAGTCTCTCTTCACGTGTATTCCACAGTTAGAGACTCTGGAGACTATCAGACAGCTGTTGTCTCAGTGCACCCTTGATACCATCACCCCTATCCATTTTTATCATGGACTGTGCAAAGTTAGCCATGACTGAAAACTTTTTCAAATTCGAGGATGAGTTCTTCCTCCAAATCTCGGGAACCTCAATGGGGAGCATTTTTGCCCCGAGCCTCGCCAACCTTTATGTCCACCAATTCGAGCAAGATCATGTCCTCAACCATAGCAATCCTTTTTTCCATCAACTGGTGCTATGGAAGAGGTACATAGACGATATTTTTGTGGTATGGCGAGGCTCAACAGACGAGGTACATTTGTTTCACCAATGGCTTAACGATCAGAACCCTTACCTCAAATTCACCATTGAGGTTAGCCATGAGAGACTATCGTTCCTTGACCTCTCCATCTTTCCAGCAGATGGGAAGTTAGGAAGTGAGCTCTACACAAAACCTATGGCAAGGAACTCCCTTCTACTTTTTAATAGTCATCATCCGCGTGCATTACGTGCAAATTTGCCAGTCGGTCAGTTCCTCCGGTTGAGAAGGAACTGCTCTTCCAAAGATTTGTTCAACAAACATGCCTACCACTTGTCACAACAATTACAAGCGAGACGCTACCCTAAAGATCTGGTAAAAAAAGCTTGGAAACGCGCCTCGAACAATCACCGAGACTCTCTGCTTGAGAAACGACAGCAAAAGCCAACCCTGGATTGTTTAACCTTTGTCAGTACTTTTTGTGCGCTTTCAAATAACATTCAAAAGACAATAAGGAAACATTGGAATATTCTCAATATTTCCAATGAAAACATTCCCCTACCATTGTTCTCTTTTAAAAGAGCACCCTCTCTTCGGGACAGTTTAGTCCACACGAGACCACGGTCCCAAGAACCGGTTAGATCCAACACACTTTGGGATTTACCACCTGTACAGTGCCACTATCCATGTGGCTCGTGTAGCGCTTGCCCACAAACCTCTAAAGCTGAACAAGTTGACTTGGGGTCTGGAAGAACCTGGTTTCTCAAGAAGCATACGAATTGTAATACTGAAAGGGTCATATATATGATCACTTGTCCCTGCTCATTGAGATACATAGGATTCCCAACCAGGAAAATAAAGCTGAGGATTGGAGAACATAAGAGCACCATCCGTTGCCAAAAACAATCGACCAGACTGACTGATCATTTCCTCGCTCAAAAACACTCCGCAGAAGACCTCAGGTGGGTCATTCTGGAACAGCCTTTCATTCCATCTCATATTAGTGACATCACCAGATTCCTCTTTTTGAAAGAGCAGAAATGGATTTTTTCCCTTAATAGTGACAAAAGGGGTCTGAACGATGACATTGCCTGGACGGCACTGTAAGATATCCTAATGGTGGCACACTAACTGTCAAACTACGCACCACACATGTCCAGGGTGGTTCTAACATGTCCTTGTTGTTATGCGAACTAGCACTAAAATTTGCATGAGACCACTGTCCTTGTACATTTCTTTAAGACTATTCCCTAAGAATTTCTCTTTAGGAATATCATCTTTCTGCTGCACCAGTCCGTCCATGGGCCTTACTTATCATTGTAAGTTGCCATTGTCACGACCTCCTTCACATAAAATTTCCATCTTGGCCTTGTGCCAATAAAAAATAAGGGGGTTTTTGCACATTTATATTCAGTATGGCCCTAGTACCCCGCGCTATAACTAATATCCGGGGTTCCACTATCATACTCAGTATGCCCTCTGTGCGTCGCGCCACTCAATATCCTACTACCTACATCCCCGCGCGCCTGGCCTTAGCTGTACTGTGCGCATGCGTGCAGCGAATGCACTATTCGCTCTCTGCAGCCTCGGTGGTTTTACATTGCACGGCTCAAGACTACATGTCCCCCGAGCCTTCGCTATCAATCCTGGCATGTTCACGGGCCTGACTGCATGCCCTAACTTTAAATATTTCCCATATTCCACGTGTTTGGATACCTACCATGACTGCGCATGCGCAGGGTGTTGACACTGCTAGGTTCATACGCAGGTCTACAACACTACCATTTACTGATAACAGCGCATGCTCGGAGAAAAGAGTTCTCTATACGAGCGTGCGCAGTGCGCAATTTCTAACGCGCGATTGTCTAAACGAGCTCATTGCTCGTTCCCAAGACGCCTAATTAGTACTACAGGGCCAATTACGACGGGGATAAAAGGCATGCTCCCTGCCTGTCCGCTACCTCCACTCCTACTCGGATGCTTGCCTGAGGTACCGACGGACAGGTAGGTCTGCACTCCGCCTTTTCCCCTCATACTCTCTTTTTAGGGCTTGGGCTCTCCTTTCTTTGTGCTCATAACCTTAAACTTCGGCACTAGTCTAGTCCGTGTCCTGGTGTATGGAGTTCTTTTACTTGGGACAATTGAGTTTTTTACCATTGATAGAAATCATTTTGTATTAGCCACTTTTTACATGTTGAAGCTGCTCACATGTTAGAAGTTATACTTTATGGCTATTTTCTATCTCAACAGAGCGGGGCCTCATACTCCCGAGCAGGTGCCGGGTGAGGTGAGGCTGCTTCCCACACAATGCTGGGTAAGTTTAATTCCATTAAAATGTTTTTTCATAACCATTTCTGGTATTACACAGGAGTACTTTTTATCTTCTGTTGCAGTAAGGAAAATGTTCTTGCTCACTGTGTGTGTGTTGTGTTTGTTATCTGTGGATCACTAAGGAGACTTGTTGTTCACTTCATTTTCTCCTTAGGTAAAGGACAATTCATTTAGAGTCTCCTCCAGCTAATATTGGGGCTCCAAAATACTGGTAGGATTACTTTTTTCATTTAGAATTGTTGTTCAATTTTTGCAGTTGCATCATTACCACCTTTGGTCCTGACGAAAGCTTTGTTATAGCTGAAACATGTTGACCACACTGCCTAGCGTCTTACGGTAGTCATAATTTCAGACTACAAGGCGCCTGTTCTTAACCACGACACCAGAGCAGTATCCAATAAACATATTTTCTGCTCTTGTAGTTGTTTTAAAAAAATGTTGTTCAGCTTATTTTGAGCACTGCACATTCATTAGCACCACTCAGAAATACACTGTGGCTTGAAGGTCATCACAGGTTTCTAATCTCTGCACCATCTTTGATGGGGTGGGTGAGATTCGGAATACACTATCCACTTCCCACATGACGATGCCTCCGCCACGTTTGGTGGGCTGATGGGAATATTTCAGCCCAGTGGTATTTCTGTTCCCTTATTGTATCCACAACATCCACACATTGCTCTCCTGACTATGTGCCTCCCTGTTTTGTATTCGAGCACGGAACCCACGTCTAGGTGTAATAATAGGGTCTAGGGTTATGTGTTCCACCCAATTATGTTGCAGCGGCGATCGCCTTGAAACCCTGGGTCTAGAAATATGTGTTCCGCCCTATTATGATGTGGCGGCGATCGCCTTGTAACTTTGGGTCTAGGGTTATATGTTCTGCCCTATTATGATGCGTCGGTGATCGTCTTGAAACACAGGGACTAGGGATTTGTGTACTGCCCTATTATAATGCAGCGGCGTTCGCCTTTGAACCCATGGTCTAGGGAAATATGTTGCGCCCTATTATGATGTGGCGGCGATCGCATTGAAATACAGGGTCTACGATTTGTGTTCTGCCCTCTTATGAAGGGGAGGCAAATGCCTTGAAACCCAGGATCTAGGGTTATGTGTTTTGCGCTGTTATGATGCGGCAGCGAACGCCTTGAAACGCTGGATCTAGGGATATGTGTTCCGCCCTATTATGATGTGGCGGAACACATATTCCTAGACCATGGGTATAAAGGCGAAGGCCGCAGCTTCATAATAGGACAGAACACAAAACCTTAGACCCTGGGTTTATAGGCGAATGCCGCCGCAACATAATTTGGCGGGACACATATCCCTAGACCCTGGGTTTCAAGGCAATCGCCACGGCATCATAATAGGGCAGAACACATAACCCTAGACCCGGGGTTTCAAGACAATCGCCACGGCATCATAAGGGGTGGAGCAAATAACCCTAGACCCTGGGTTTCAAGGCGATAGCCGCCGCATCATAAAAGGACAGAATACATAACCCTGGACCAGAGGTCTTCAAACTTTTTTGCTCTGAGCCCCCCTTAAGAAAAATGTTTTGAGGTCGGGCCCCCTCCAAAACTTTGTGTATAGATTGGGGGGGTGGGAGGAACATAGCTATGTTCAGGGGCAGGCACCCTTCCCCGCAAACAATTGGTCACAGAGCTAAAAAAACTATATTTACAATACTTGTGCCTCAGTAGGCACTTGTACTCTTACAAAACTATGGCACTCCTAGGTACCATTCGGAAAAAAATTCAAATACTCAACGACCTAATTAGCCGCCACATGCAATTAATGCTGTCCACAATGAGTCACGAATATGTCCACCATATGTATTTTTGAGAACATTTATCAATATCCTTAGTGCAAAATAACAGACACATGAAACACTTGATTCACTGAACATAATAAAAAACGAGCAACGCGTCCGCACTGACACAGAACCTCAAGGAAAAGAAAACAAAGTCTTCTGACTTCTGCAACTTTAACAAGCAAACTGACAACATGGGGACATTGAAACTAACATTAAGGCCCGTAGACTACTAAAGATGATTTCGTGTAGTTGTTCCTTATGAGAAACACACATGTACAGGGGTATGCTGCATGGAAATCTATCTGCATTTCGCCCACATTCGCTCATTTATTCCCCAGATGCTCTCCTAGTGTGCATCTGGCATACCTACCAACCATCTACAATTTTTGATTTCCATAACCTCTTGCATTTTTCTATTTGCCTTTTCCATCCCAAGCATGTTCAGCTCATCGTACTATTCTACCTCATGCCTCATCTTTTTCCACCTAAACCTCTGTCCACCTTCCTCCTCCTGTCTTCATAGCCCTCCACCCCTAACTCCTTAACGCCCCAACTAATTCTAATAATATAGAATATAGCGCACTTTGTTCCTTAAGCAATCACTCCACTACAGACCCAAAAAGTAAATAACAAACATTACAATTTATGACGCCAATAGCTGTAACTTTTTCAAATGCCAGACTTTTACTGTGAAAATACAAAACATTTACTAACATTAGTACTCGTGTGTATGAAATGCGAGCACCAGATAGAAACTCCCATGCAATAGCGCCCGCTTGCACGTGGCCCCTCTCTGTATACAAATGACGCCAGTAATAATCCACATTTGAGCTGTGTGCTGTTTAAATTGTGCCTAAACCCTGTATAGAGGGGGATTCTAAAGTGCTGTGATGAAAGTTAAGGGGGCCCTCCTGCAAAGTACATGGAGGGGCCTCCCTTTGGACTCACTCAGGAGCTTTCAGGCCAGGGTACAGTCCTGCCAGGCCACCTGGAGCTCGGCCCGCCCCCAACTGTTGTTGGTAAAAGTTGCACTTAATCTATTTTTTCCATTCATTTAGTCGTTCATTCGTTCATTCATTTATTCATTTATTCATATTTGTTTCTGAGCACCTGGAGCAAAGGCTCGCTGTCAAACAAAAGAAGTCATGGGAAAAAGATGTGGGCCAATGTATAGTGGTGAGTGGGGCAGCTCTCCTCTTTTGTTTAAGAGACAAAAGAACATTGTTAATGTCTTAGCAAAGAGCTCGCAACTCGCCAGTCTAAGCATCACTGAATTCAAGAGTCCCACTCTGAATTGTCACCCGCCATCTCCAAGCCATGGCTTATTTTCAAGGAGCACCACTTTAACTAAAACGCGATAGTCCTTGTGCACCTGAAATTCTTCACCTGTCAAAAGGAGAGCATCAATAGGCTATGAATTCTTGGAAGACCCCCGCTGGGTCAAGTAATAAGTGCTGAAATATAGAGGAGGATGCAGCTCTATTCAAATGTTAAGCTGGTATGGTTACCAGGGCTTTGAGAACCAGAATGGAGTCATCACTTCACTAAATAAATATCCAAATCACCAAAATCATTTTTTATTTACAACTAATTCCTAATGAAAGCATCTGGTAACAGACCCCTCTTTCACCAAATATATACTAGTAGATCCATGTGTTTAGATGAATTACAAAGTAACTAATGTTGAATATGGATGAACTCCAAGGTAATCTGAGTTCAATAGATACTAGAAGTTTAAAACGCTAGAGTGTCCTATCCTTTGCCTGGAGTTCTGAAAGTATCTGGGTTTTCATTCTGGCCATAATTGGGCTGGTCTAAACAAGTAATGTGCCTGAATAAATGTGTGACATGTAACTTTGCAGTTTACACTACATTCTTTGATGAGCATACCCTAATATTTTTCGGATCATAAAACGCTAGAATGTTGACCATCGTGATGGAGAAGGCAACACTACAGCAAGTAATTGGCTAAATGCTTCAATGCACAGGCCCAATGTCCAATCCAGTTGGGTGATGTAGAGATCTTTCAACAGCGCAGATGACTGAAGCTTGTGGAAAGAGAAAACTCCTCCTTGGCAGAAGCCTTAGTGCTTCTGCCAGGGAGGAGAGCAGAAAGGGGAGTGGAGCAGACCCCTGTAACCCTCAGCTCTGCAGAGACAATAGTGCCATTAGGAGAGAGAGGTTTGCAATCAACGAGACACTCCTCTGGCAACATAACTATTCTGAGGTCATTACTACACAAAGCCTCAATAAAATCACTGTGCTGAACCTTCTTGAAATACTTACTGTGGTAGAGGAGGCCACTCCAATGGCTAGTAACAGCTTATCATGACATGGCCTGATGCCACCATACTAGGACAAACACCGAACAAGCAATAGGTAAAAAAGTTCATTCCACAGGGGAAATCGCTGCACAACCACTGGACAAAATTATAACAGAACTATAAGTGGGGCGAAATAGTGAACAGGGCACTAAAGATAGGCAACTTATGAGAGTCAATCCATGCATCGATTTGGTGGTTAAATGATGTTACTGTGGGATTAAAATAATCAACATTTTTCATGGCATCAGTTGCTAAAATGCATTCAAATCTAACTCTAACTCTGATATTGTAACCTCCAGGGGGTGGCACACCTAAAAGTCATATTGAAATCGTAATATAATTCATGGAATACATTGAAGGTTATTCTCATCTTGATTGGTAGATCCATACATACCATGACTTATTAATATAACCGGTAAATATAAAACATATTACTAATTAATTACTCTCCAGTGGAAAATTGTGTATTTAAACTATTCAATAATGAGAAATAGCTATATTTTTTCCTGCGAGAGATCAAATACTGCAAAATGGCTGTGATGGGAAGAATATCAGCATTATTTTGCTGGTAACACGTGAGCTATGTTCACAATTTAGGTAATTGCACTTTAGAAGGAAATAACAGAAGAGATCCTTAAGAGTACATCTCTAAAAGTTCCATCAAGTGTGAGATTTCATTAAGGGAACAAAACTATCCTGGTTCTCTATAGAATCATCTTCCTACCAACCCTAAAATGTTGAAAATATTTTAAAATACTATTAGTAAAAAGATCAAAGAAATATCTTAAGGGCATCATTATGACTAGCATCCTAATGCCAATATAGACCCGGACCTTTGAGTCAGGAGATAATACCGCATATAATATTACCACACTATGGTGTCGATTCCGATCCGGTAAAATGCGCTCCGAATGGTCGTACGGAGAGTTTTTCCCCCGTACGAATCGTATCCGTAGACGTCCCGTACGTACGATGAAGTACGATCCGTACTAGGTGCCGAACTCCGTACGAGTCGTACAGGACTCCGTACGACTCAAATCTCGGTACGAATCTCACTCGGAACCCGCTGTACGCGACATCGCGGCACGTTTTTACGACCCAGCAAGTACGATTCGTGTCGGGTACGCGCCGTACGACCCTTTTCCTACGGGAGCCGAAAACAGTCGTAAACGCAGAGTTTGCGCCGAAACAGGTACGGAACGCCCCCCCCCGGGTACGGCACGTACCCCCCATGATCGCAGGGGTATGCGGCGTACCCCTGTGGTCATGCGGGGTACGTGCCGTACACCCAGCGTACATGGGGTAGGCACCGTACCCCATGTACAGTGGGTGTACGGCACGTACCCCATGTACGCTGGGTGTACGGCACGTACCCCGCATGACCACAGGGGTACGCCGCGTACCCCTGCGATCATGGGGGATACGCGCCGTACGGTGTGTAGGTGATCGTGCGCTTTTCCGTACGAATCGATGTGTACCGTACGAATCGCGTACGGGTCGGCCGATCGGGATCGGAATCGTCCGGTCGTACGGCGTCTGTACGAGTCGTACGGAAACGGCTCCGGATACGATTCGTACGCCGGATTATTTTACCGGATCGGAATCGACCCCAATGTAATACCGAATGTGATATAGGGATAAATCTATGAGCTCAAACATGATGTCACATGTTCACATAAAATGGGATAGACTTCAGAACTGCATTCAGACATCGACGTTGTGACAACGATTTCCACGTTATTACTCATTCCAGATAGGAACCTTTAAAAGTCATTTAATGGTGAAGTAATACCACTCATATCGGTAATCCGAATGGAATATTATCACACCTTTTTAATGGGCCACTTACACTGAGGGCCTATGTGCCTTCCCATAGCAATCTCTTCAATAAACAGTTACTTAGTGTTTGTATTTATGTCTGATGTAATTTTGGAAATTACCATATATTGATTGAATAATTTACTACTACAGTATCTTGTCAATGTTTAGACTGTTTTGTACTGTCATATATCTGGACTGAAAGGGAGTTATTCAGTCTGCACTTTGCTCTTTTCTCCATATGTGCCTGCATTGTATGTATTCTTGGTAGATGCACCTTCTGGCAGCACATAAAAGCCTATACATTATGAGCGGTGAACGTGTTTCATGCCATTGACAGCAAATAGGCTTAGTTTTATTGGTAAGATGTACTACTTGTAATATAATTTTACCTGAAAATATTGGTAATTGTTTGTGCAACTTAGAGTTGCCTTTGCATTTAAGTATTTTTTTTAAAAAATCACTCACTGGACAAATATTTATTGATTCTCCACACCACCTCTATGAATATGCTTATGGCTGCCCAGCCTCATTAGCATTAGAGTTAACCACTAAAAAGGGGCACTTGGTCTCCAGGTTGAGAATATACTGTGGAGGCCCAAGGACACCAGAGAGGAAGCATCTGATTGCCAAGGGTGTAAAAAGGGTCAGCCCCGATCGCACCCGATGCCCAGGCTGCTGGTGCAGGGCGACTCTTTGTTTCCTTCTTGAGTAGTTACCAAATAAAGAGACGGGCACTGGAAGTAGGAAGACAAGGAAAAAGGTTTATTACTCATGAGGAGAGCCTGTCATTTGGGACACTTGCATAGTGCCTTCGGGAGGTGCTCTAACAAGTTTCTCTGAGGCTTCATCTTTTATACACAGGTTTGTGGCACACAGGCATCCTTTATTACAATCAACGCTTTGTATAGTATGAAGGTATTTCAACACGTGGCCACAGTAGGGCCCTTATCCTCCATGCAATAGGAGGGGCTGTCACGCAGCTGAGTGTTCTGCTGATTCCATTGGAATGTGTGTGCCTGATCGAGTCTCAGGGGGTGGGGTGGCCATGATCAATAGTAGCTTCTTCCAAGAGAGACGAGTGCATAGAGTAGTGGGCAATAAACTGTATCCTCGGGCTAAAGGATGACCAGCAGTCAGTGCTGACGTTCAGGCTCAGAGGAAGAGGTCATCAAAGGAGGGGTATTCATGGAGGGACAGGAGGTGTTGGTCAGGCGCGGGGTGCGATTCTTAGGGACAGAGTCATGCGGGAGGGGTGGGCTCATGACTCGCGCATGTGGGAGAGGGGCAGCCAGGGTGCATGGGGGAAGCTTGCAGGGTCAGGGAAGGGGCGCTGGCGATCGACCGCAAACTGAGAGACCATGGTGCCTAAAGTGGCTGTCGTGTACGTGTGTGCATGGGTCTATGCTAGTGGGACAACACAGTCAGAGTTTTAACGATATCCATTCTGTTTACACCAAGGGGTACTGTGAACATAAATGAACGCCGCTTATGTACATACACATTGCTATTTTTAACAAGGGGGCTTTTGAACTAGATTCCTGGCAATAAACAACAGTTTGTGCATGGCGAGTATTAAAACCAGGCAAACATCTGTCTGAGTGAAAGACCCTGCAAGCAAGACCAACTTTCATAATTTAGACTGGAGGGTCTCTTCTAGGAATTTCTAAAATCCACCCTTGTGTGAGGCGAGTTTGATGGATGTCTCATGAGATATTACAGGACTTTAAGATCTACCACAGAACACAGCAGCGTCATTACTCAGCAGCATCTGACGCAGTGTAATGAGGCTGAACAATGGCATGCCAACAGAAACAGGGCTCTACAGTGCAAACGCAACTGGCACCTAAATACACCACAGGTGAAACATTACTACATAAAAATATGTCTGTAGTAAATAATATGCAAGGAGAAAAAAACCCAGAAAGTAAGATGTCTCATGTGCATGCTGTGGTTCTCCCAAACTTCTGCTTAAATACTCTAAGGTGATGTGAATACATTCAGGGAGATGTTCAATCATGCCGTCTGTGGGGGTTCATTCTGCCTGCTGTGCTGCTCATTTTTAGCTTTGTGTATCAGTTGTGCTGCTCCACGCTAGCAGTTTGGCTGCCTCCAATCCTGACAGATATGGGGCTCTGTTAAACTATTTACGCTGGGCAGTGCTGCCAATTGAGCGAGTCACTTAAGTATGGCTGGTCCTGGACCGTGATGCAATTGCGGATGATAATTACAAGGTGCAGTACATTCCTTGACAGAGGGGCTACTGCTCCGGATTTAATCCGGAGCTCTCAGGCCTGAGTTCTGTGATGAGTGGCCCTCTGCAGCTCGGGGCCCACCGCACTGCAGGGCCTGCAGGGGCGTGTGTTATGCCCCTGGGCTTCTGTCTATCACATTTCTGTATTCATAGCTAGACTTACATAGCTCACCATTCTGTCCCAACAGCTTGCAAGACCAGTCACTGCTATATGGTCCTGAACTGGAAATACAATGGTATGCATTACAGTGTTACCAGGGCAGAGGCCTTTGACTGAACCACTGCACACGCCTGCGATAAAATCTGTGCGCCTCAGAGCCATCGGGGATGACTTGATAAGTCGCGCGCACTGCGTGCACAGTGCCTCGCACTCACAAAATTTCTTTTTAGGCAACCTCCTTGACCCTGCCAGCACATTTACTGACCCCTGCCCTCACTGTCATCCGGAATAAATTAAGACAGCCTGGAAATGTGGCAATTAAAGATCGCCTCACTTCCAGAGAAAAAACGAAAACCTAATACACACCAAAATATACAGTATAGAAAGAGATGTCTCAATGGACATTAGTATGTACAAGTAACAGTGGTCGAAGTAAAGGGAAAACGACGGTAGTACGATTCCTCTTTTATTGCATGGATGGCCAGCCGACACGTGTTTCGTCGTCAAGCAGTAACAGTGCTTGCACGACTCATCAGGGCTGTAGCGCGAAGGTAATGAACCACAGGTCGCTTTGCCGGTGATATTTCCGACCCGGCCCCTGCTCGAGACCAGGTTAAAAGTTGTATGTGGATCTATGGTATGGCTCCAGATTCAATAGAGATTCATGCAGTAAAAATGCTTTACGTCAAGTGAAAAGTGCTCCAAACGCCTGAAGTTCATTAATGTCACCAAATGGTGAAGAGCATCCACTTCAAATTACTTGACGTAAAGCATTTTTACTGCATGAATCTCTATTGAATCTGGAGCCATACCATAGATCCACATACAACTTTTAACCTGGTCTCGAGCAGGGGCCGGGTCGGAAATATCACCGGCTAAGCGACCTGTGGTTCATTACCTTCGCGCTACAGCCCTGATGAGTCGTGCAAGCACTGTTACCGCTTGACGACGAAACACGTGTCGGCTGGCCATCCATGCAATAAAAGAGGAATCGTACTACCGTCGTTTTCCCTTTACTTCGACCACTGTTACTTGTACATACTAATGTCCATTGAGACATCTCTTTCTATACTGTATATTTTGGTGTGCATTAGGTTTTCGTTTTTTCTCTGTATGTTGTGTGCTTTGCACACTCTTGGAGGGGTTTAGGGCCTTTGTCCCCTCACCTACTTGCACCCTGACCCATCAATACCTTACACTAACGTGTGCTGTGCGACTAGTATTTCCCTGTACTCTAAAAAACCCCAGTTCTCTTTAGGCTTTATCGCCTCACTTCCAGGCCATCTAGAATTACATTCATCTGCAGAGGTGTTCGCGCCCCACTGGGTACCCATTCACGCCTCCCAAGGAGTGCCCGCCCCACAGTATGAAGAACCCTGCTGTAGACCCTGGGTTAAAAGGCGTGCGCCGCTGCATCATAATAGAGCGGAACACATAACACTAGACCCTGGGTTTCAAGGTGATCGCCGCCGCATCATAATAGGGCGGAACACATAACCCTAGACCCAGGGTTTCAAGGCCATTGCCGCCGCATCATATTAGGGCGGAACACATAACCCTAGACACTGGCTTTCAAGGCGATCACCACCGCATCATAATAGGGTGGAACACATATCTCTAGACCCGCGGTTTCAAGGCGATCACCGTGACATCATAATTGGACGGGTCACATAACCCTAGACCCTGGGTTTAAAGGCAATCGCCACGGGATCATAATAGGTCAGAACACATACTGTTACACCCTGGGTTTCAAGGCAATCGCCTCCGCATCATAAGAGGGCGGAACACATATCCCTACACTCTGGGTTTCAAGGCGATCGCTGCCGCATCATAATAGAGCAGAACACATAACTCGAGATCCTGGGTTTCAAGGCGATGCGGCAGCGATTGCCTTGAAACCCTGGGTCTAGGGATATGTGTTCCACCCTTTTATGATGCGGCGGCGATTGCCTAGAAACCCTGTGTCTAGGGTTATGTGTTCCACCCTATTATGATGCGTCAGAACACATAACCCTAGGCCCTGGGTCTAAAGGCGAAGGCCGACGCTGCATAATAGGGCAGAACACATAACCCTAGACCAGGTTTAAAAGGCAAAGGCTGCCGCATCATTATAGGGCGGAACACATAACCGTGGGTTTCTAGGCGATCGCCGCCGCATCATAATAGGGCGGAGCACATAACCCTGACCTTGGGTTACAAGGCAATAGCCGCCGCATTAGAAGAGAGCGGAACACATAACCCTAGACCCTGGGTTATAAGGCGATCGCCTCTCCATCATAATAGGGTGGAACACATAACTCTAGACCTTGGGTTACAAGGCGATCACCGCCGCATCATAACAGGGCAGAACACCTATCTCTAGACCCGCGGTTACAAGGCGATCGCCGTGACATCATAATTGGGCGGGTCACATAACCATAGACCCTGGGTTTAAAGGCGATCGCCACAGCATCATAATAGGTCAGAACACATAACGTTACACCCTGGGTTTCAAGGCGATCGCCTCCGTATCATAATAGGGCGGAACACATAACCCTGACCTTGGGTTACAAGGCAATAGCCGCCGCATTATAATAGAGCGGAACACATAACCCTAGATCCTCGGTTATAAGGTGATTGCCACTCCATCATAATAGGGTGGAATACATAACTCTAGACCCTGGGTTACAAGGCGATCGCCGCCGCATCATAATAGGGCAGAACACATATCTCTAGACCCGCGGTTTCAAGGGGATCGCCGTGACATCATAATTGGGCGGGTCACATAACCCTAGACCCTGGGTTTAAAGGCAATCGCCATGGCATCATAATAGGTCAAAACACATAACGTTACACCCTGGGTTTCAAGGCGATCGCCTCCGCATCATTAGAGGGCGGAACACATATAACTAGACCCTGTGTTTAAAGGCGATCGCCGCTGCCTCATAATAGGGCAGAACACATAACCCTAGATCCTGGATTTCAAGGCGATTGCCGCCGCATCATAAGAGGGTGGAACACATATCCCTAGACCCTGGGTTTCAAGGCGATAGCCGCCGCATCATAATAGGGTAGAACACAAATTCCTAGACCCTGTTTTTCAAGGCGATCACCGCCACATTATAATAGGGTGGAACACATATCCCTAGTCCCTGGGTGTGAAGGTGATCGCCGCTGCATCATGATAGGGCAGAATACATAACCCTAGATCCTGTTACGTGAGCACCATTGTCAATGAGCACCTGGACAGAGCTCCGCAACCACCTCTGCCCGTCTCACGGTCTCCACACAGTTTGCCTTCTCCCCAAATCTCTAATGGTTGCAGGGCGAGGTGCCTGGGATCTCACGCTGGTCGAGGTATTCCGATGCCCATTAGCTCAGGAATGGAGTTTGGCAGCCATAATCTCCAGCGGATTTCTCTCTCCCCCTCCCTCGATTGAAGTGTTTCTCTTCAGCCGGTCGAGGTATTCCATCGCCCACTACTCAGGAAAGGCTAATTTGTCTCTCCTCTTCCCTCGATGGAAGTTGTTCTCTTTCGCGTTGGACCAGTGTTTTTGAGCCTCCATCTCCACCCTGGTTTGTTCCCCACATCGCAACCCCGGTGCTGCGATCCCTCACAGTGGCAGACAACATCCAATTCCTGCTTCTCAGCGGAGACTGGGCTTGGCACTATCCCCTCTGGACCCGCCTGATTTCCTGTTTATTGAATGTGACGGATGCTGTCCACACTTCACGGCGAATTATGCTTACACTTTTTGAGATGTTAAATGTCAGTTTATGCCTCTTTTTTTTTGTTTTTGTCCGTACTATGAATCCTTATCCAGTAATTGGGATTCTCAATTGGTGACCATTTTGTAGGGTGGTTTTGCCGCCATGTAGTTCTTCTTGCTCAGGCTAGATGACGCTGCTCTCCTTCCAGTGACCTGTTGCTGAACAGAGAGGGGAAAGAGAAAAAGGACTCGCCCCTTTGCAATCATATGGGGCCCATCTTGAAAGGAGCTCTCCATCACAAGAGTTGTCCTGCCTCCTGAGCAGTCACTAGGTATTATCTTTATTTTTATTTTTTACTATACATCAAAATACCCCACCCCCATTATATGAGCCCTCAAGTCGGCTAGAAACGCCACGCTTCTCTCAAAACGACGACCCAGATATCCCTCTTCGCCCGGTGTACAGTAACTCTCTGACCGTCATGTGACTCATTTACTATCCTTTTGGTCTAATTTTGCTCCCCAATGAGTCTTTCATTCTATGCTTTTTTATGACTTCACTCCCGATGGCTCAACATATTACCTCTTCTGGCCAATCCCATCCAGATACCTCTCAGCGATTGTATTAACCTGAACTACTTCATAGGGTGATTATTTTGGCACTAATGTCTCTCAGGTTTTCTACCTAACGGGCAATAAGTCCCCTTTATTTATTTTTGTCTACCTCAAAGGGTTGCTGCTAGTTTTTATATTCTTTTTGTATTCTTTGCTTGCTGATTATCAATTTGTAATACTACTCGGGTATTGGCACTAGCCTGTTGACCTACCTCTTCTTGTAGCTCTTACATCACAAATGTCTTGTTACCTGCTGCTATCACCTAGTTTGTGAAACCTTATGCGCTACCTACACCCAAATCTATCCACCCCATTTCGCCACTATTTATCTCTAAGGTTACTTTGCCTGCTGCTAGTCTAACTGTATCTTATTTGAACTCGTGACCTAAGATTCCCTGATCTAATGTCACTGTTTAATGTCAATGTCCAATGTCAATGTCCTCTGTATTTGTAACCACATGCGCTATTTGTACCCAAATTTATCTTTCTTATTCTGAAGCTTTTTTCTCTCAAAGGTAACCTAGCCTGTCGCTGGTGTAACAGTATTTCATTTGAATTGAGAATTGATGTCCCTCTGTCTAACTGTCCCTCATGCACCATAACTGATCGTCCACAGCTGGATGTTATTACCTTGACTGTTGTAATGCCTGCTTCTTAATTATCCACTTAATCGCACACAGCTCTTTGCCCCTTAATAACATTTTGATCTCTCTCCTTCCTTACGATCCTCCTCTCGTCTATCTCGATTGTGTGTTCTCCCCACCTGGTTGATCACTATACCACCCTCGCCTTCTCTTACCTGCTGATCCGGACTACGGTTGAAGCCTCTGGATAGCCCTCCTTATTCCCACACCTCTCTGTCTCAAACCACCGTAATACAAGGTCCTTTCTCCGTTTTTTGGGGCCTATTTTCTCATTCACACCTCCCACCATCTCTCCCTCCCACCATCTCTCTCCCTCCCCCAGCCTTAAGCATCCCTCCTATCTCTTACCAGCACTTTAGATCACCCTAGTTGCATTACCATTCCTCCCCCCAACCACACCCCTACTGCACCGGATCCACTCATTACTAGGTTTGGCTCCAACTCTTGGACCATCCTTTACCCACCCAACCTCCCTAAAAATGCCAAACACAAACTATTAATAGGTCACCAAGAACGCTTATTTGTTGACAATTACCTAAGCCTCACCTCCATTATCAAAACCAATTACATCTTTTACTCCAGACGCCCCTCTAAATGGAAACAAATCTTCCTCCACTACCACCCCATTAAAAAATCTTGCAAAATCGATTATGGCTTGAAGCTGTCCACCACTCCTTCCTCCACTTTCTCTGGTGAAATTGACATCTCTATTTTTAAATCCGGAAATATCCTCATTCAAACCTCAGAAAACCATCTCTCCATCTTTGAGCACCACTACTACACCTTACATGATCTAGTAGACTCTCCTGCTCTAATTGCTACAGCCGTGAGGCGATATAGATGAATTTCATGAAACTCACAATATTGAAGAATTGAGGGGTAAAAGGTCAAAAAAAGTAAAAAACCTCGAACATTTAGTCCCCAAGAGCACAATGGGAGGTCCTCGCACCTCACAATATCTGGGCGGTCCTAGCACCACAAATGCAATCGGAGGTCCTCGCACCTCAAAACCATTTGGTGTCCCCCGCGGCACAACTTATCAAGGTGTCCCTCGCGGCACACAATATACGGGTGTCCTTAGCGGCACACAAAATATAAGTGCTCATGATCTTATGGGAGAGAATGTATTCAGAGATGATAATTCCTCAGATACCCCCGACGAATACATCCTTGATTTAAACGAGGAGTACGTTTCACATCCACAGGAAGCCCTCATGACTTCGCCTCTTCTGACGCCAACTCCACCACTGCATGATACCGCTGCTTTCTTTGAAGTCTCCTAGTCCCTGACCTTTGATCCCACCGCTCCCGTAGCATCATCTCTTTCACTTGACATTTCCACATCTAACCTAGCCACCCAAACCATCTCTCCCCCTGCCTCATTGTCCTCTCCACCTTTACCTGATTTTCCATCACACCTCTCGGCCACCCTAACCCTCTCCCCTACCCCTAACGCTCACCCACCAAACCCCAATCCCTCCCTTCTTACCTCTCACTCCTCTCATCCCCCGCAGACTTATCCCCCTACTCCAACCCCCTACACACTGAGTCCCCTCCCATCATCCCTCCTGCTGTTCCCCTCCTATCTTAAGGACTCCCTCCCCAAAGAGATGATATCACCTCTCCTCACTTGCCCCATTTCCCTCTCATCTTCTAATAGCAACCACCAGACCTCTGGGTATGTGGACGCTCACACTACCAACTCGAACACCCCTCTTCCTATTCCCCCTGGGTTCCCTCCGCGTACACTTCCCACTCCTCTCTCCCTGGCTAATGTGGACCATGCCCCGCTCCTCTCCGGCCTCTTCTCCTCCTTACCATACATGCTATTATCCCAATCGCTTCTTAACATTGAACTTCACCTCTTCATTTTGACGTTCATCTCTCAGGAAAGACTTTAATGCACTCTCTGAAACTAGACCAGCCAGTCAGCTACTCTGACTCGGCGTCCCACCTACGAACACTTCTTTCCCGCTTCAAGGATGTACTACCCCTTACGGCATCTCAAACGATGGACCTCCTGGTAACTGTCTCCCTATTCCTTCCCAAGCTCCGAACCTTCACTCTTCCCCTAACCCTGGGGACTTAAACAATCATTACCCACCCTGTACCTTGACTGTGGCCTCACTTATTCCTCACCCCACTAGGCAGTAAACTCATCCCTGCTTCCACTGGCCCGCCCATGCCTTTTCCACAACGCACTGCTACTACTGATCCGCTGATACCTCACTCCACTATTTCCGTGATCCTAGGGACAAGCCGTAGGTATACACCTACCTCCCCTGGCTTGCCCAGGCCCCCACAGCAACTCACCACTATCCGTTCTGGCTGCTCCCACGAAATCAACCATATATCCCTCAACTGCATGCTGGTCAACTGTCGATCGGCTGCAAGACATGCAACTGAAATCTCTGAAACTATCCTTAGTGAAGCTATCAACATCGCTTTCCTTACGGAAACCTGGCTCAAGGCTCACTCCTCCTCTATTCTTAACATGCCTTCCCCCACGGGTTACTCTATTCTCAGAAAAGAAAGACTTGACAAAATTGGGGGGGGGGGACTAGCCATTATTTATAAAGATGAACTCCCACTCACCTTTATCAAGAATTCTGACCAAACCTCCTACGAACACATGGGAGCCAAACTAAATGTTCAGGGCGCCCCTTCTATTTGGCTACACAACATTTACCATCCCCCTAGTGACCCTTTACCCTTTGTGGAGGAATTGTCTGACCTACCTTCCCTTGCCTCGATTTCCAACCCCAATAACATCTTCCTCTGTGACTTCAACATTCAATGGAACAATAAGACTGAACCCTCGGTTAGCACCCGCAATGACCTCCCTGACTCTACAGACTTGATTCAAATTTGTCATTCACCTACACATTCCATAGGGGCTACTCTTGACGCTATCATTACTAACAAAGACCTGGCTTCCCTTTTGCAAATTGTCCCGATTAATTGCTCAGACAATCACCTCATCCTCTTCACGATAAACAGCGCTGCTCCTCCCCCTTCCCCCTGCCCCCATAAACATTAAACATAAGAATTAACCAGAAACCTTCACCTGACCCCTCCAGGGAGATCTGGAGTATAAAATGAAAGCAAAACTCCAACTTCCTCCTCCCTCACTAAATATAATGACCTTACTGAACACTACAACAAAGCCATCGTGGAGGTCCTTAACCAAATTGCCCCGGCCAAATAAAAATCCCCAAAAACCATTCCCTCCAAATACTGGTTTAATGCCTATCTTAACAGTGAGAGACGCACGCTCAGGATGACCGAACACACATGGAGACAACAACCCTCCCCCCCAATCTGGCCCTCCTCAGAACCACTAGGGCCAATTATAAGAAACACATCTTCAATGAAAAGACCTAATTCTTCCGTGCTCAGCTTGACTGAGCCAAAAATAGACCCAGGGAACTATTCAGCATTATCAAAAATTAAACAGCTTCTGCCCTTCCCAAACTGACTGTCTCTACTGAATGATGTGAGGAAATTGCTTCCTTCTTTTCTGAGAAATTGCCAAGATTGATCTATCCTTTGCTTTATCCCCCCATCACAGAGCTCATCACCACTCTATGTCCTCCCACCCAAGTCTCCTCTGATTCCCTCACCTCCTCCTGACTCTGTCCCTCTCCAGCACTCCGGTGCCCCACTTGAACATTTACCCACAGCTAAAAAAAACACATCTTGGCTATATTTTAGCCCAGTTACTGAGCGAGAAGTCCTCAACATCATCACTAAGCTTAAACCTTCATCTCACACCTTTGACCCGCTCCACACCAACCTCGTTGAAGATTTAAAGCACATCATTGCGCCTTATTGGACAACCATCATCAACTCCTCCTTGGCCACTAGCTGTGGCCACTGGCTGTGACTCGGCCAAATCTCTCCAATCCTCAAAAATGCCACTGCTGACCCTTATGATCTTAACAATTTGCGTCCTATCTCGAATCTTCCCCTTTTATCCAAGGACCTCAAAAAATGTGCCTTGCTCTAACTGTACAAGCACCTCAACTCATTTAGTCTTTTGGACCCACTACATTCAAGCTTCCATAAGGGATGAGGCACTGAATCTGCGATGCTCAACATTGTTGATGACATCCATCACTCCCTCGACAAAGGGGGCATACCTTCTAATCCTTCTCGACCTCTCTGCTACTTTCGATACTGTCAACCACTCTACCTCACTCACCACCCTCAAGGATCGGTACAGCTTCAATGGTCCTGTTCTCGAATGGTACACCTCCTTCTTTCAGCACAGAACCCAACAAATTAAAATCAACAATTGCCTCTCTAAACCAATGCCTGTTTCCTTGGGTGTTCCCCAGGGGTCTATTCTCCCTCCTTCTCTATTTTATGGAGCCCTTCACCCTCATTCTAAAGCAAGCAGGTATTAACTATCACCTCTATGCAGACAATAGGTAACTTTACTATAAAATCAAATCCCATGCAGACATTCTGCGCCTCAACGATACCTTGACTAAGATTCAACAATGGTTCCATCAGAACCACCTTGAACTCAACCCTAAAAAAACGGAAGTCATTCTCTTTGCCCCCAAAAAACAACCAGTTCTCTATTCAACATTGTTTCTCTGACCTTAAAGCCCTCAACTGCTCCTTGTCCCCCTCCAGCTTAGCCAAATCTCTCTGAATAAGCTTGACCAAAACATCAGCCTTTCCCCCCCCATAGAAAACGCAGCTAAAGCGCTCTCTTCTCCCTACATCATCTCAAAAAAATCAAACCTTTTATTCCTGCTGATGACTTTAAATCTGTTGTTCAATCACTAATTCTCTCCAAATTGGACTATGGCAATGCCTTACTCGCCGGAACCCCAAAAGTCCATCTAACCCCAATCAAGTCTGTCCTCAACCTCACAGCCAGGCTTATTTCCGATTGTGAGAGGTACGATCACATGTCCCCTATCCTCAAAGATCTCCAATGGCTACGCAACGAAGGCAGGTCTTCCTACAAGAACGTGTGCGTTACGCATAAAACCTTGCATCTTCAAATCCCACTGTATCTCGTACAAAAACTTCACAAAGCGGGCTGCTCCAAAGACTTCAGGAGCACTAATACCCTCATACTGGTACCTTCCTTGGTACAAAAGAAATCCGCCCCAATCTCGCTCTTTCTCCGGTTTTGCTCCTACCATCTAGACCTCACTCTCCAAGGAGTTACGTTGCAACCCCTCATACATCAGTTATAAAAAAGTTCTCAAGCGACACCTTCTCTACAAATACTGGGGTGCTTAATCGCAGCCTCCTTTCAGGGTCCCACTACATGCCCAGAACGGTACGACATTTCACACTACATCATACCTGACTCACTTCCCCCGCCTTTTCCCCTCACCCATTCCCCCACCCTCCTTCTACTTGCTCCCATATAATCACTGTCTTCTCCTACATGCCTTTTCCACCCCCTCCCCCCTCCCTGTTCGGTCTTTCCCTACCTCCTAACGTTCCACTCTCCATCACTGGCCTCCCACGCTGACACATCTATCCAAATCCTGTTATTGACTAAATGTACTGTGTTTTTGCTTTTCGTTCCCCTAATTCTGGATGTCCCCCCCTTGTAATAAAGTTGTATAGGCCCTGTGAGGTTGAGATGCTCTGTGTATTATTAAAATCAATGCTAGGTGCAGGTGCTCTCTACCTTCAACATGGCTGCCATAGGCCCCTGTTACTGCAGCGTGGTCTTGTTAAGGCGCATTCTAGTAGCCAGGAGCTGGCTGGAACCCTTAAACAATGTGCAATACCAGCCTGCCAGCCTGCCCATAGTTAGAATGAGGGAAGCTCCTGGAACCTTCTAGAACAGGGGAGGTGACACCAACTGCCACTGCCAACTGCCAACTGTCGCTATAAAAGGAAAGGGAGGGAAACTTTCCTGTCAGAGTAGTTGGGGCATCACTGACCTGGGGAACCCACGCAGGAGATTTAGGCGGTAGGGCCTAGTCAGGGACCTATGCCACTGGGAGTGACAGGGCTTAGGTGCTGCCTTCCAAGTAGGGTGAGGTACCCTGAACTAGCCCACTGATCTGGCCCGGCGGGAGGTAAACCCAGGGACCATCTACAGTGACCTTCTGAGAAATCCTGTCAGCAGCCCTCAACTCAACCCCCCCTTCAAGAAACAAGAAACTGCTATTTACAAAGGGCGCCAGAACCATCAAGCGCTAAGAAGAAACCTAACTATCACAGGACGACTGGGGATCAACTAGGTACTGGGCTGTGTCACTTCCGCGCCCCTTAATCCTGTCCTGGACCCCTTTGCTGATTTGCCACTGTCGTGTGGCCTTGGCTGCTTGAATTGCCTGGACTGTTAACTGTCCTGCCCTACCTACCCAGCGCACTCCTGCTGTATCCCTGAGAAGCGCTGTAATTTCCCCTTAAGCGCTGGACGGCCAGGGTTGTTATGCCGCTGAACTGCCCCCTGTGGCCTTTCTAGCGCTGTGCCCCTCTCGGCGCAGGGACCGCATGGCATCTCACCCCCCACTCACCGCTGCAGCCCTGCATGTGATGCCGATTCACTCCCTGACCTGGGAGACAACTGGCGCTGCCTCGCGCCGTCACGAAGACCTGCTGCGGCCCTCATCAATGCCGCGGCCAGGCATCCGGGTTGAGGAGGCTTCCCCGCTAGGAACATCATTGCGGCAGCCCCCGGTACCAGGAGAGGGCCGCCGGAGTCCGCGGAAGGCCGCCCTAGGCCTTAAATCCGGAATCCTGCATCACGTGACGGGGGTGCGTCCCAGCCCCCGCCCCCGCCACGCACCGATTGGACAGTGCTGACGAGCCCCCCTGAAAGCGAGCCGTGGATTGGCTCGGGGGCCGGCACCCACGCAGAATAGGCCGAGACTGGCCCAAGCAGCCTCACCCCTCCGCGCCGCCTCCTGACTGGTCCCGGGGCCCGAGGAACCATCGAAAGGCCCGGGACTGGTCCGACTGCAACGCGGAAGTTACGGGAGGCCGGGAACTGCAGGCAACACCGGAGGAGGGCTCTGAGCAGAACGAGAGCCCTCCCCCAACGAAGAACACGCCGAGTGCGCCCCCCTCCCGGGAAAGACTGTTGTTGGGCCCTGTTGGCTCCTCGTTGTGCCCGCAAGCCTACAGGAGGGCCGGAGCCTTCCCTTTCACCCAGAGCGCCGCAAGGGGCCTGGAGAGGCCAGAAGAGTCAGGTAAGACCCCGGGGAGGAGGGCGGAAGGCCGGAGAAGGCCTTGAGTTCGCCCCTCCCCCGGGGAGAGATGTAGTAGGGCCCTGCTGGCCCTGTGAGACTGGGAAAGTGTCTGTAAGCCCGCCAGGCCCCTGAGATGGGCCAGTACTGGTGTAGGACCCTATGGTTTTTAGGCAAGGACCTGCACTGGGTTTGAAGGGAAATGTTCCTTCCTGCTCCAAGAGCTGATTATTCCCCTTGAAGGGAATGTTTCTCCCTGATCAATAAACTGCTTATTCCTACCGGGAGTGATTCGGGCATTGTTTATTCCTGTGAAATGGAAAGGTTTTACCCTGTTTACTAAGCCTGCATAAGGGGATGGTTAGCCCGGTTTAAGGAGAATGTTTATTCTGGGCTGATGCTGATGAAAGGAAATGGTTATTCAGGATTAATGAAAGGTTTATTCATGCTTGCCGGAAGGTAAACTATATGCCCATAGATATGGAGTGAAGTGCTCTCTGCTTTAATGGAATGTTTGCTTAACTGTTGAAATGGTTACTTCCTCATGAAATGTTCATGCCTAGTGTCATGCTCATCCTTGCTTGATGAGTTAGTTTACCCTTACCTAATGAGATGTCTATTCTCGGGCCATGAAATGTTCCAGCTTGCTTGACGGAGATAATGCAATGTCCAGTCCTGCATCAGGAAAAGGGTGGTTTTGCCTACTGCCCTAATGAACTGGGTTATTGAGACGTTGCTAACTTGATAATTCATTGCCCTGAGACAGGGCCAGAATCCTGTAAGCCATTTGGGGCCTGGATTCTTCTTAAGTTACCCCACGTTGGGGGACGGGTGGTGCTTACCTGCCCTTAGGCAGGTCCTCGGAAAGTACCGCTGTTGTGCTGTTTTTATGGTCCCCTGGCCCAAAGTGCTGAATGTTTAATGGGGCTAATGGAAGGTCTACCTCCGCTGAATGAGTCAGCTTAATGCCCTGTTGACTCCTGAGTAAGGAAATATTATTATTCCTGCCCGATTTCTAGTGAAATGTTGATTCCTAATTAGGGAACAGTTTATGTTTACCTGATGAAATGGTTACCCTGGTTCACTGAGGAAAAGTCGCCTGTGTTCCAAGGGGATGAGGAAACTAATGTCTTCACAATGAGATGGTTATCTTTACTCCTGATGAGGAAATGTTTGGGTTTTGCCTAATGAAATGTTGGCCTTACCTAATGTGATGTTGCCTGACCTCTAATGTCTTGGGTCTTCCTGAGTGCATATAAAAAGGTTTATTCTTACGTAAGGAAGTGTTCACCTTTACCCGATGATAGGCTTCTCCCAGTCTAAAGACCTGGTTATATGACAGGGTTGTTTATCCCTGCCTAATGCCATGATTAGTGTGGCCTGATGACATGTTTATTCTGCATGAAATGTTTACTCCTACTTAGTGCCGCATCTCCTGACTGCTTACAGTTACATGAGGCACTGGTTATCACTGAGTGAGGAAACGCCTATTCACCTGTACGAAATGCTTTCCTGAAAGCCTACAGTTACCTACTGAAATGTTTAGTGCTAAGATATGAAATGCTAATCCTTCTATGAAATGGTTATTACAATATGCTACCTTGATTTCTGAACTGCACCCTTTACTCCCCTCTGATGAAATGCTATGATGACCTAGAGATACTGTGATTTTTGATTACCCTGAACCTTGATCTTACATAAAAGTGTATTGTTTTAAATCAGAATCACTGGTGTGGACTCAGTCATTGCGTGCGTTTTATTGTCTCAGTGGATGCGTGTGCTGTGTAGTCACTTAACACCTAAGCTTTCGGGTGCCTACCTGCTCGTGCCAGGCTACCCCTGGGGAACTGGTGACCCCAGTTCCTACATACTGCTTATTGTTCTGTTTAGCTATTTTTTTGTTATTCATATTTTGCTCATACTTTTTTTTATGCTTTTCCTTTTTGTACTCACGCCATTTTGTAACTTGTTTCCACTTCCAACCCCTGTAAAGCGCTCTGATACCTCCGGGACTAGCCAGCGCTAAATAAAACCGTCAAATAAATAAATAAATAGATCCTGGGTTTCAAGGCGATCGCCGCCACATCATAATAGGGTGGAACACAAAACCCTAGACCCAGGTTTTCAAGGCGATCGGCTCCGAATCATAAGAGGGCGGAACACATATCCCTAGACCCTGGGTTTCAAGGCGATCACTGCCGCATCAAAACAGGGCAGAACACATATCTCTAGACCCTGGGTTTCAAGGCGATCGCCGCCGCCTCATAATAGGGCAGAACAGCTAACCCTAGATCCTGGGTTTCAAGGCATTTGCCGCCGCATCATACCAGGGCAGAACACAAATCCCTAGACACTGTGTTTCAAGGTGATCACCGCCACACAGTAATAGGGCAGAACACATAACCCTATACCCTGGGTTTTAAGGTGATCGCCGCCACATCATTATAGGGTGGAACATGTATCACCCAAGGTTTCAAGGCGATTGCCGGTGTATCATAATAGGGCAGAAAACATATCCCTAGACGCAGGGTTTCATAGCAATCGCCGCCGCATAATAATAGGGTGAAACATAAAACCCAAGACCCAGGGTTTGGAGGCAAGTCTGGGTATCATAATAGGATCTAGGGTTATGTGTTCCACCCTATTAGGATGTGGCGGTGATCCCCATGTAACCCTGCGTATAGGGTTCTGTGTTCCACCTTATTATGATGCAGCGGCGATCGCCTTGCAACCGAGGATCTAGGGCTAGGTATTCCGCCCTATTATGATGCAGCAGTGATTGCCTTGTAACCCTGGGACTAGGGATATCCCTAGACCCAGGGTTTCAAAGCGATCACTGCCGCATTCTAATACGGTGGAACACAAAACCCTAGACCCTGGGTAGAAAGGTGATAGCCCCCACATCATAATAGGGTGGAACATATATATCCGTAGACCCTGGGTTTCGATGCAATCGCCGCCGTATCATAATAGGGTGGAACACATATCCCTAGACCCAGGTTTTCTAGGCGATCGGCTCCGCATCATAAGAGGGCGGAACACATATCCTTAGACCCTGGGTTTCAAGGCGATCGCTGCCATATCATAACAGGGCAGAACACAAATCCCTAGACACTGTGTTTAAAGGCGATCGCCGCCACATCATAATAGTGCGGAACACATATCCCTAGACCATGGGTTTCAAGGTGATCGCCGCCACATCAAAATAGGGCGGAACACATAACCCTAGACCCTGTGTTTACAGGCGATTGCCGCCGCATCATAATAGGGCGGAACACATAACGCTAGACCCTGGGTTTCAAGGCGATCTCGTCCGCATCATTAGAGGGTGAAACACATATCCCTAGACCCTGGGTTTCAAGGCGTCCGCCGCCGCATCATAATATGGCAGAACACATAACTCTATATCCGGGATTTCAAGGCGATCGCCGCCTCATCATAATAGGACAGAATACAAATCCTTAAACCCTGTGTTTCTAGGCGATCGCCGCCGCATCAAAATAGGGCAGAACACATAACCCTAGTTCCTGGGTTTCAAGGCGATCACCTCCCCATCATAAGAAGGTGGAACACGTATCCTTAGACCCTAGATTTCAAGGCGATCGCCGCAGCATCATAATAGGGCAGAACACATAACCCTAGATCCTGGGTTTCAAGGCGATCGCCGCCACATCATAATAGGGCGGAACACATAACCCTAGACACAGGGTTTCAAGGCGATTACCGCCGCATCATAATAGGGCGGAACGCTGGGATTGCAAAGCGATCGCCACCGCATCATAATAGGGTGGAATACATAACCCTAGACCCAGGGTTTGGAGGCGCGTCTGGGTATCATAATATGATCTAGGATTCTGTCTTCCACCCTATTATGATGCGGCGGCCATCGCCATGAAACCCTGCGTATAGTGTTTTGTGTTCCGCCCTATTATGATGCGGCGGCGATCGCCTTGAAACCCCGGATCTAGGGTTAGGTGTTTCGCCCTATTATGATGCAGCAGCGATTGCCTTGAAACCCTGGGTTTAGGGTTATGTGTTCCACCCTTTTATGATGCGCCGGCGATAACCTTGAAACCCTGGGTCTAGGGATGTGTTTTCCTGCCTATTATGATGTAGCGGCGATCAACTTGAAACACTGGGTCTAGTAATATTTGTTCCGCCCGATTATGATGCGGCGGCGATCGTCTTGAATCCCTGGGTCTAGGGTTATGTGTTCCGCCCTATTATGAAGCGGCAGAGTTCATAACCTTAGACCCTGGGTATAAAGGCGAAGGCCACCACTTCATAATAGGGCAGAACACATAACCCTAGACCCTGGGTTTAAAGGCGAAGGCCGCCACATCATAATAGGGCAGTAGTCATAACCCTAGACCCTGGGTTTCAAGGTGATCCCCGCCGCTTCACAATAGGGCAGAGCACATAAACCTAGACCCTGGCTTTCAAGGCGATCGCCGCTGCATCATAATAGGGCGGAACACATAACACTGACCTTGGGTTACAAGGTGATCACCGCCGTATCACAATAGGGTGGAACACATAACCCTAGACCCAGGGTTTCAAGGCGATAGCCGGCGCATCATAATAGGGCGGAACACATAATCGTACACCCTGGGTTTCAAGGTGATCGCCGCTGCATCATAATAGGGCAGAACACATAAACCTAGACCCTTGGTTACAAGGCGATCGCCGCTGCAACATAATAGGGCGGAACACATATCCCTAGACCGTGGATTTCTAGGCGATCACTGCCGCATCATAATAGGGCGGAACATATATCTGTAGAATCAGGGTTTCAAGGCGATCGCTGCCACATTATAATAGGTCGGAACACATAACCCTAGACCCTGGGTTACAAGGCGATTGCTGCCGCATCATAATAGGGCAGAACACATAACCCTAGACCCAGGGTTTCAAGGCAATCACTGCCGCATCATAATAGGGAGTTACACATATCACCTAGGGTTTCAAGGAGATTGCCGGCGTATCATAATAGGGCAGAAAACATATCCCTAGACCCAGGGTTTAACAGCGATCGCTGCCCCATCATAATAGGGTGGAACACAAATCCCTAGACCCTGGGTTTAAAGGTGATCGCCGTCGCATAATAATAGGGTGGTACATATATCCCTAGACCCTGGGTTTCGAGGCAATCGCCGCCACATCATAATAGAGCGGAACACATAACCCTAGACCCTGGGTGAAAAGGCGACCGCCGCTGCATCATAATAGGGTGGAACTAGACCCTGGGTTTCAAGGCGAACGCTGCCTTATCATAATAGGGCAGAACACAAATCCCTAGACCCTGTGTTTCAAGGCGATCGCCACACATCATAATAGGGTGGAACACATAACCCTAGACCCAAGGTTTCAAGGCGATCGCCTCCGCATCATAAGAGGGCGGAACACATATCCCTATACCCTGGGTTTCAACGCAATCGCCGCCGCATCATAATAGGGCAGAACACATAACCTTAGACCCTGGGTATTAAGGGGTAGGCCACCGCTTCATAATAGGGCAGAACACATAACTCTAGACCCTGGGTCTAAAGGCGAAGGCCGCCACATCATAATAGGGCAGTAGTCATAACCCTAGACCCTGGGCTTCAAGGTGATCCCCGCCGCATCACAATGGGGCGGAGCACATAAACCTAGACCCTGGGTGACCGTCCTGACGAGTTCAGAAGCGGTCGCTCCCTTTGCCCTGCTGCCCTGCTCCTGTGCGGTATCGTTACCACTATATTCATTGAGCTGCATTGTTTCTGAATTGCCTAACTACTCTGCTTAGCGCTGCAGCGCGAGTGCCACTACACATAATTGGGACATTTAAAAAAGCCTCTGGGGGACTGCTGACACGGCGCTCCTAGATCTGTACATTGGAACGCTTTGGGGGCATTGTATTTACGGCGCTTTATCTTGTAACGCTGATTTAAATAGCGCGATTCTGCAGCAAGCGTAGTCAATTACCTGAGCCCCAGCCTACCTTCAGTTTCGTTTTTCCCTACGCTGCCGCCATCTTAAGTTTGTTGTTGTTGGTGCCTCAGAGCCCGGCCCCCACAGCCCGCCCCGCCTCCCTGCTGACTCTCCCTCCCACGAACTGTATAGCCTGCTCTGACCCCGTTTGCGCTGTGACCGTCCTCACGAGTTCAGTAGCGGTCGCTCCCTTTGCCCTGCTGCCCTGCTCCTGTGCGGTATCGTTACCACTATATTCATTGAGCTGCATTGTTTCTGAATTGCCTAACTACTCTGCTTAGCGCTGCAGCGCGAGTGCCACTACACATAATTGGGACATTTAAAAAAGCCTCTGGGGGACTGCTGACACGGCACTCCTAGATCTGTACATTGGAACGCTTTGGGGGCATTGTATTTACGGCGCTTTATCTTGTAACGCTGATTTAAATAGCGCGATTCTGCAGCAAGCGTAGTCAATTACCTGAGCCCCAGCCTACCTTCAGTTTCGTTTTTCCCTACGCTGCCGCCATCTTAAGTTTGTTGTTGTTGGTGCCTCAGAGCCCGGCCCCCACAGCCCGCCCCGCCTCCCTGCTGACCCTCCCTCCCACGAACTGTATAGCCTGCTCTGACCCCGTTTGCGCTGTGACCGTCCTGACGAGTTCAGTAGCGGTCGCTCCCTTTGCCCTGCTGCCCTGCTCCTGTGCGGTATCGTTACCACTATATTCATTGAGCTGCATTGTTTCTGAATTGCCTAACTACTCTGCTTAGCGCTGCAGCGCGAGTGCCACTACACATAATTGGGACATTTAAAAAAGCCTCTGGGGGACTGCTGACATGGCGCTCCTAGATCTGTACATTGGAACGCTTTGGGGTCATTGTATTTACGGCGCTTTATCTTGTAACGCTGTTTTAAATAGCGCGATTCTGCAGCAAGCGTAGTCAATTATCTGAGCCCCAGCCTACCTTCAGTTTCGTTTTTCCCTACGCTGCCGCCATCTTAAGTTTGTTGTTGTTGGTGCCTCAGAGCCCGGCCCCCACAGCCCGCCCCGCCTCCCTGCTGACCCTCCCTCGCCCCTCCCCCTCCTCCATCCATATATGACAGATGCATTCTCGCGCAGCGTTCACGCGCAGCGGTCGCGCCCTAGTTGCGCCAAAGGTAAGCCCGTCTACGTCCGTCCGCGCCTGGACCACGCTCAGCGCCAGACCCCCTGGCCCCCGTACCACCCACCCCACCCGCATTACATACGACGCCTCCACCCTTTTAGCCCTAAACCCCGGTCCACTCCCCAACTGCGCCCAAGCCGCTCCTGGACACACCCATGGACCCTTCACATGCAACTCCTGCAAGTATGACAGCACCAAGTCCAACTCCTCATCCACTACACCAAACAGAGATCTGACACCAACCACCTAAAATGCATCCTGCTCAACACCCGCTCGGTCCACAGACACGCCATCGACCTTTGGAATCTACTAGACACCATCTCTCCGGACGTCGCCTTCCTAACATAAACATGGATGAACGCCTCCTCAGCCCCAGACATCACCATTGCCATCCCGGAAGGCTACAAGATCATCCGAAAAGACCGCACCTACCAAACAGGAGGAGGCATCGCTATCGTCCATAAGAATACCATCCGCATCTCAACCAGCTCAGACATCAACCTCGCTAGCGCGAACACCTTCACTTCCAGATCCACACCGACCTCAAGACCACACTCAGAGGCACCCTCCTCTACAGGCCACCAGGACCCCGTGCACAATTCAGTGAAGACATCACTGACTTTATCACCCCTCACGCCCTCCCCTCCGAGGACTACATTCTATTGGGAGACCTCAATTTTCACCTAGAAAAGAGCAACGACAGCAACGCCACCACCCTTCTGGACAATCTCGCCAACCTCGGACTCCAACAACTTGTTAATACCCCCACTCACTATGCAGGTCACACACTCGACCCTATCTTCACCTCCAGTAAACATACCTCCTTCAGTCACACCACAGTTCTCCATTGAACGGACCACAGCTGCGTTCATTTTACCTACAAAAAGACCACAACCCACAACCATCCTCAACCTACTCTGCGAAGAAACTGGAACAAAATCACCATTGACCAGATCTCCTCATCGCTTCTTCAAAACCCCCCTGCCCACTCTTCGAACCCCAACCAACCAGCCATTAACCTCACTCAATGGCTAACCAACAGCGCCGACAACCTAGCACCTTTGAAAAAACGTCAAATCAAACTAGGCAGCAAAACGCCCCCTGGTTCAACGATGATCTTAAGAAATCCAAGAAACTCTGTCGCTCCCTCGAGAAGGCATGGAAAAAAGACCCAAACACCAGCACCAGGGACGCTTTCAAAAACGCCACCCGCATACACCACCAACTTATCCGGACTGCCAAGAAAGCCGCATTCAAAGACCGACTAGACAACAACGCCCACAACAGCAAGGAATTATTCAACATCGTCAAAGAGTTTACCAACCCCACTGCCAACTCCAACGACATCACTCCCTCTCAAACCCTTTGCGACTCCCTAGCTTCGTTCTTCCACAACAAAATCGCAGACATCCACCCCGGAGACCAACCCACCCAACCTTCTGCCGTACCTTCACCCCCCTTGAACATCCTTTATGACTGGAACCCAATCTCCACCGAGGACACCATCCGCCTGATGAACTCCATCCACTCAGGATCCCCCACAGACCCATGCCCTCACCACATATTCAACAAAGCAGATTTCATCATAGCACCACACCTCCGAGACGTCATCAACTGCTCCCTCAACTCCGCCACCTTCCCGGAAAGCTGGAAACACGCCGAACTCAGCGCACTTCTGAAAAAACCCTCAGCTGACCCCACCGAACTCAAAAACTTCCGCCCCATCTCGCTCCTTCCATTCCCGACCAAAGTCATCGAGAAAGCTGTCAACAACCAGCTCGCCGCCTTCCTCGAAACCAACAAATCCCTCGACTCCTCACAGTCCGGCTTCCGAGCCAAACACAGCACTGAGACCGCACTCATCGCAGCAACAGACGACATTCGAACTCTACTGGACAATGGAGACACAGTCGCCCTCATCCTCCTCGACCTCTCTGCAGCCTTCGACACTGTCTGTCATAGCACCCTGTAACAACGCCTCAGAAACATCGGAATCCAAGGAAAAGCACTGGAATGGATCACCTCGTTCCTTGCCGGAAGAACTCAGAGAGTCCGCCTCCCACCATTCAAGTCAGAGGCCACTGAAGTCATGTGCGGCGTGCCACAAGAATCTTCACTCAGCCCCACCCTCTTCAACGTATACATGAGCCCCCTCGCGGCCATCGCACGCCAACACAACCTCAACATCATCTCCTACGCTGATGACACTCAACTGATACTCTCACTCACCAAAGACCCTAACACCGCCAAAACCAACCTACATGAAGGAATGAAAGAAGTAGCCGAGTGGATGAATCACAGCCGTCTGAAACTGAATTCAGACAAAACAGAAGTCCTCATCTTAGGTACCTCCCCCTCTGCCTGGGACGACTCTTGGTGGCCAGAGGCCCTTGGAAAAGCACCCATCCCGACGGACCACGCACGGAACCTGGGCGTCATCCTGGACTCCTCACTCTCGATGACCAGACAAGTCAACGCCGTTTCATCATCTTGCTTCAACATTCTTCGCATGCTCAAAAAAACATTTTGCTGGATCCCCACCGAAACTAGAAAAATGGTCACCCACGCACTGGTTACTAGCCGCCTGGACTACGGAAACACCCTATACGCCGGTACCACCGCAAAACTCCAGAAAAAACTCCAACGCATTCAGAACGCATCAGCCAGACTCATACTAGACATCCCGCGTAAAGACCACATTTCTGGTCACCTGAAAAACCTCCAATGGCTCCCCGTCAATAAGAGGATAACATTCCGCCTCCTAACCCACGCACACAAAGCACTTTACGAACTTGAACCCGAATGCCTCAACACACGACTTTCCTTCTACACCCCCTCCCGCCAGCTACGCTCTTCCAACCAAGCCCTTGCTGCTGTACCTCGCATCAACAAAACCACCATGGGAGGAAGATCCTTCTCCTACATGGCGGCTAAAACCTGGAACTCACTTCCCATTCACCTTCGCCTCACTCCGAACCACCTAGCATTCAGAAAGCAACTTAAAACCTGGATATTCGACAAGTAATTCCCCACCCTTCCCCTAGCGCCTTGAGACCCTCTGGGTATGTAGCGCGCTATATAAATTAATTGACTTGACTTGACTTGGGTCTCAAGGCGATCGCCACCGCATCATAATAGGGCGGAACACGTAACCCTAAACCCTGGGTTTCAAGGCGATTGCCGCTGCATCATAATAGGGCGGAACACATAACACTGACCTTGGGTTACAAGGTGATCGCCGCCGCATCATAATAGGGTGAAACACATAACCCTAGACCCTGGATTTCGAGGTGATCACCGCTGCATCATAATAGCGCAGAACACATAAACCTAGACCCTGGGTTACAAGGCGATCGCCGCTGCATCATAATAGGGCAAAACACATATCCCTAGACCCTGGGTTTATAGGCGATCACTGCCGCATCATAATAGGGCGGAACATATATCCCTAGAACCAGGGTTTCAAGGTGATCGCTGCCACATCATAATAGGTCGGAACACATAACCCTAGAACCTGGGTTACAAGGCGATTGCTGCCGCATCATAATAGGTCGGAACACATAACCCTAGACCCTGGGTTACAAGGCGATCGCCGCTGCATCATAATAGGGCGGAACACACAACCCATACCCTGGGTATTAAGGTGATTGCCGCCGCATCATAATAGGGCAGAACACATATCCCTAGACCCTGGGTTTCTAGACGATCACTGCCGCATAATAGTAGGGCGGAACATATATCTCTAGAACCAGGGTTTCAAAGCGATCGCTGACACATCATAATAGGTCGGAACACATAACCCTAGACCCTGCGTTACAAGGCGATTGCTGCCGCATCATAATAGGGCAGAACACATAACCCTAGACCCAGGGTTTCAAGGCGATCACTGCCGCATCATAATAGGGAGGTACACATATCACCTAGGGTTTCAAGGAGATTACCGGCGTATCATATTAGGGCAGAAAACATATCCCTAGTCCCAGGGTTTAACATCGATCGCTGCCCCATCATAATAGGGTGGAACACAAAACCCTAGACCCTGAGTTTAAAGGTGATCGCCGTCACATAATAATGGGATGGGACATATATCCCTAGACCCTGGGTTTACAAGGCTGAGGAAAATTGAATTTTGCCTTGTCATGTGTCCCTACGTGTTCCCCATTATATGTTATATGTGCATGATCGATATGCATATGTTCCCCCTTGACCGAATAAAGACGCAATTATAGTTGTGTCCAACGTTAGTATACCAGTTATCCAGTCCTCGTGAAAGCAACGAGTATTAGGCCTATGTTGCCAACGTTTTACATTGTACACGTTAATTCATCGAGTTGTCCCCGTTTCTAGGCCTCAAAGGGCCCGGACACCGGATTCAAGCTCCAGTCTCCTGAAATCACTCCGAGGAGCGATGCAGCCCCTCCCGCATCCCTGACCCTTCGCTTACTTTCTGCCAAGCAGCGCGGTGCCCGGCCTGGCCTGCCTGCCTGTCTGCCAAGAATATGTTATGCCTCTAGTTATCAGTTCAGCTCCCCGGCTTCACATTCCTAAGCTAACGAACCGCATAAACATCTTCAGCTATAGTCTAGTCTTCCTGTCTCCATGCAAGAGAATTACTGAATTAGTATCCATAGAAGATTTATAGCACACGCAATACATGTAGAATATATGCATGCACCAGCCTTAGTGTCAAGTAGCCTTTGCCCTGATGACTTTTAGATTCAATCAACATGTATTCCAAACACGAGATATCAGATATGCTATAGGTACATGTCGTCCTGACATCCTAGACTTTAGTCTCCTCTTCTAGTGCCAGAAGTCAGAGCCCCCAGCTCTCCCTAGTTACACGTCATGGCCCGTTTGCGCGCACCAGTAGGTTAAAGGTTCCAGCTGCCCAGGTAGCCCCCTCCATGTATCCACCCATTTATGACACTTCTGTGACTTTTACATCACATGTCTCCGTGCACGCCCTCTGCACGCCTTCTTTGTACGCCCATATGTTCTTATCTTACGTTTGTCACTTGTTACGCCTACTGTATGCAATGCAATTATACTGTTTTACTATATATACTGTATGATGTTAATGAGACGTTGCAGCTGCCATTCCATTCCATTGCATGCCATTCCATGGTCTTTAGGCTCGAGCCATCCGATTAAAGCCCATTTTGACTCAGATACAACGGATCCTGCCTCTTATTTATTGAGCTATCTGTTTTAGTTATTGCATAGAAAAATAGTACCGGTAATTAATTATTTATTTACCACATAAAATGGCGCCCGAATAGGGACGAGCCCCTTCCCCACGCGCCGGCGATGTAACGCAGGCCCCCTGACCCTTCTACAGCCGTGACGGACCTCTACTGCGCACCTGCAGATATTTCTGTTTCAAGTCTCCCCCAGGCCCACGGAGGAGACGGAGACTGCGGTCCGGCATCCAGACGAGGCGGTGAGGAAGGCGGGTCGTTCCGACCACAGCCCAAGCCGAGAGAGCAAGGTCCGAGGTATCCGGAGGCCCACCTGTAACCGAAGCCCGAAGCCCGAGGCGCATGCGTAGTGCGTAGCAGTAACCAGACGTCGTAGCAGTCCAGCCCAGTCCGAGGCCTTCAAGTTTTGCTTCCCGGTGAGTACAGTTGCTGGGGGTATCTAGACGGGTGTTCATTAATTTGTGCCCGGTCCGACGGGTTTGGGTACACAGATCCGGTCCGACGTGTTCACCTAGGTGGATACGGTATCACGTGTCTCTTTAGGAGACCGGTATGTTCTGTACTGTTTTAGCAGTGCATTCAGTAATTCTAGTAAGTCCGTTCTCGAGAAAATTCAAGTATTATGTTTTCAATGTATCAGGTAGCATTCTGTTCGAACTGTTATTAATGTGTTCTTGATGTCGTGGTATGAATGATTGTTTTGTGTTCAAGTCCAAGTACGGTTCAAATATGCCGCTATTTTCGAAATTACATCAGATAAAAACCAGAAAAGGGTTACTCGAAGAATCAGTTCCTGTCCCTCCTAGGGACAGTCCTGGACATTTCATGTATCATAAGCATGGCTTAGATGCCATACTGTATCTAGATTTATGGGTTGATTATACCAAGCATCTCGAAGAGAAATATAGATGGCCTGTTTCAGGAACATGGGATGCCGAGTGTATCATGAGAGTAGAAGAAGCATTATGGAAAAAGAAAGCCAGACAGTCCCAGAAAGATGCCATAGAGTTATGGCGTAAAGAATCCCATAAAAGAACCGAGAAAGAATTCAGAAAAGCAGAATTAAGTAGGGAATCCTCAGAAAAAACCCAAGAAAGGGAATTAATCGAAGAAGGTGAACGAGTTAGAGCAGAACAGTCAGACAGACAGAGAAATGCCCTTGTTAAAGGTATGTATCCTCTTCTCGCCGAGGGTTTGCCGAAGGCGACCCCGGAAGCACTCCGTAATTTACCGCCACCCTTGGTCCCGACTAAGCTGCGTCATAAACCGACTGCAGCCGAGATTTTTCTTTCTTCCTATTTAGACGACACTGTCCCCGAATATGCTAATACAGATCCTACCCCGCCAGTCCAAGTTCAAGTCCAGCCCCCTGTTAATAATGTAATTACTGTGCCTCCAGTCGTTGGTCCTGTCCATGCGCCAGTTCCCCAGGATCAACCCATATTACGTACTCCTACTTTACCAGTCACGTTACCAGCAGCCGCACATTTAGTATTAATTGACGATTCCAGTTCAGGAGGAGCAGGGGGAGGTATTCCTATCACCCCTCCTCAAACAAGGCGACGGACGCTGAGAGATGTAGCGTTACAGCGTACGCCAAAATTGGCTACGTATGACGCCCTCAGAAAGTATCTTACAGAGTGCGGACCTGATTGTAGATATGATCCAGTCCCAGGCGAAGATAGCATGTTAATATATTCCATACGTTTCCGTCGAGTTGCAAGCTTCTTGGTTACCATATCAAATATGGAACAACATCTAGACAGAATATATCATTTTATTCAAACAGGGGAGAATCCAGAAAGTATTCACGAAGCTATGGCACACAGGAAAGTCGAAATTCAAGGCATGATTTTGCAATTTCTGATAAATTGTTTAATAAGAGAACAAGATTATCCTGATAAAAACAAGGAAGATATGAAAGTCCTGACAATATAACAGAAGGAAAACACAGAACACAAAATTGTATAGAATCCATGTACAAAAAGATTCGTAAAGAAATTATAAGTATACACCAAAAGGAGGAAGAAATGAGAGTAGCCGAGAAAGAGAATGACTCTGCAGACGAAGAGGTAGACAGTGAGAATCCCTCCAGAATAGCGTATGTAGGTAGAACGAGACTTTCTGATAGACATTCACGCCTAGATTACAAGAAAGTTTTTCCTCCTCCCGTACCAGAACAGTGTTCTCTTGAACAAGTATTCCAGGCTACCGATAAAATTCTGAAACTACGAATAGGTTACAGTGAGCTTAGTACCATGCATGAACAAGAACTAGCCCGATCAGCAGTCCGATGGGTTAGTGATTCTGCCACGTTTCCAGACGAAGTAGTGGCCCAAATGTTTCTGAAACTGCCCCCAGCCGAGCAGCGACTGGTGGGTATGTACATGATCCAGCACCTCATCACACTGTACGAGAGTCAGCATTCTGATCCAGGTCCCTTATATAATGTATTGAACGAGTTACTCCTAAACAGATGGAAAGGTCTAGGTACCGATTTAATTAGTGTCATTTTAGAACAGCCCCACAAATACAGAACGTTCCTGACTCCGCATTTTGTTCCTATTTCACCCCCGTTCTACATAGACAGACAGAATCCGTTACGATAAGTGCATCCAGTTAAGGGAGCGGGGGGTAATCTCGAACGAGTATTTGTTTACACCCCTATCACGAAAATAGAACTACTAGAAATGAAAAAGTTAATACCCTGTCACGACAAAGATCCAGCAGGGTTCCACCGAGAATTAAAGGACATGCTCCGTATGGGAGAATACACGTATCCTGATATCATCAAAATGTTGAAGGTCCTGTTGCCTGCGGGCATATATGAAAAACTTAAAGAAAAAGAATGGGAGGTGGGAGAGAAAAAGATTGATTGGACCGCGTTAGAGACCGAAGATAATGTACGAGTCCCAGGTACTGGTCTTGGGGATAGAGCCAAAGAATTGCCCGAACTGTTAATACAAGTCTTGCCAAGATTACTAGCCACGAAAAAGGAAGATTGGGATGCCATCTCAGCCTGTAAACAGACACAAGACGAAGACACTAGTGATTTTTATTCCAGATTTGAGAAATGTTTCATTATAAATAGCGGTCTGAAAACAAGTAGTGAGTCGTATCCACATCTTTTTGTTACCAAACTAGTTGAGAATTCTTTACCGCAAGTTAAAAATAGAGTATTGAAAGTCGAGAGTACTTGGCAAGCTAATACCCCGTCTCAAATGCTCCAGATGCTACAGTATCACCAGAATAGAATCAGGGAAGAGCAAGAACACGAAAGGAGACGTATGAAAGACACGAAAATGAAATTACTAGTTGCACAGTCCGTTCAACCAGATAGTCAGAAGAGGGGTCCGAATCAGACTAGTCATTCTGCAGCTCCTGTTAAAGGGACATGCAATTACTGTAAACAGCCAGGTCATTATATAAACGAATGTGCAGTTCTGAAACACAACATAGCTACAGGTAAGACGAAAGAGAGACCACGTCCTCCTAGACAAGAACATGTTCCGCAGAATGCCCAGCCACCGCAGAACGCACAACAGACAGTTACAGTACCGCAGCCTATAGCTGCCACACAAAACGTTACACAACAGATGTACCAGTACGCACAGTCAGATTATCCAGAATATCAGCAGTATTCATGAAACAGCCTAGAGAGGGAGGTTGGCTTGCCTCAAATTAGTGATGAACTCATTGCTCAAGGAGTGGTTGTAGAAACTGACTCCAATGTATGTAATTCTCCTATCATTCCAATTCTTAAACGTACTGATCCAAATGCACCTCCAGTATATCGATTAGTGATTGATCTTCGAGAACTTAATAAATGTATCATACCCCAGTACCCTGTGGTTCCAGATATCTCTTCCCTATTGACTGCCATTGATTCTGAAGCTACGTTCTTTACTGTTATTGATCTCAAGAACGCATTCTTTAGTGTCCCCATTCATCCAGACAGCCAGTTTCTTTTCGGATTTTGTTTAAATGGAAGAAGCTATAAATTCACACGAGCTCCTCAAGGTTTCACAGAAAGTCCTAGTATTTACAGTCAAGCACTTAAGAGACAACTAGACAGTATTCACATGCCAACTGACACTGCTCTGCTCCAGTATGTCGATGATCTATTAATCACAGCTCGTACAGAATGTGACTGCGAACGTGCGTCACTGACAGTATTGTATTTTCTGGCCGAGATGGGGCACAAGGTGTCCCCTTCCAAACTACAATTCTGTGTCCAGCAAGTGGTATACCTTGGACACTTACTGTCCAAGAGGGGTAGACAGTTGACACCTGATCGTATCCAGTTAATAGCACATCTTCCACAGCCCAAGACACAGAAGGAGGTACGAGCTTTTATCGGCCTCACTTCTTATTGCAGACAATGGATTCCTCAGTATGCATATCTAGCTAAACCACTGATACAGTTAACGACACAGGAGGCAGCCACATCGACTGTCCTCCCTTGGACCCAGGAACATACACTTGTTTTTAATGAGTTAAAGAAAGCTTTATGTAATGCACCTGTGTTAGCGACACCGAACTACAGTAAGTCTTTTACACTTTTTGTTACTGAACGTGATGGTACAGCATTGTCTGTTCTCACGCAAGATCAAGCAGGACAACACAAGCCTTGTGCTTATTTTTCTAGCACATTAGATCCAGTAGCCCAGGCTCTGCCTGCGTGCCTCAAGTCAGTTGCAGCCACAGCTCTAGCTATCAGACAGAGTGATTCTATAGTGTTAGGACATTCCCTGACAGTACAAGTTCCACACTCCGTGGAAGTTCTTTTAAACCGAACACAGACTCATCACTTGACAATTGCACGTTTGACAGGATATGAACTGACACTGTTTCAGCCACACATAGAAATCAGACGCTGCAACATTTTAAATCCTGCTACACTGTTACCCTCGATTACATCGAATCCTGCCACACATGACTGCGTGGAAGTTATTAACATCATGACAAAGCCAAGACAAGACTTGACAGACATTGCATTACCTGATCCCGACCTGACACTTTATGTGGATGGTTCATGTATGAGAACAAGTACAGGAGAACTAGTAGCTGCGTATGCAGTGACTACTGAAACTGAAGTTATGGAAACACATCGTATTGACACCCTGTCTGCTCAAGCGGCAGAGCTCATCGCTCTGACCCAAGCCTGCATACGAGCCAAGAACCTGAAAGTAAACATATATACAGATTCACGTTATGCATTCGGAGTCGTTCACGACTTTGGAGTACTCTGGCAAGAAAGAGGTTTCATGACCTCTCATGGAGCCAAGATTCAGCATGGCCCCCTCATTCAAGCTCTGTTAGAAGCAATACATTTACCGAAAGCCATTGCCACTATGAAGTGCAAAGCACATACGAAAGCCACTGACACCATTTCTCAAGGTAACAATCTAGCAGATCGAACAGCCAAGCTTACAGCCCAGACTCCAGACATTCCAGTTAACTCGACAAAGACAGATATTCTAGATCCGACTACTTGTATGACAGTTAAGGACCCTACACGAGATGTACTAGACATACAGACACATGCTACTCCCGACAAAATCAAGAAATGGTCTGAACAAGGAGGGGTCCAGACAGATCAAGGATGGTTGACGAAGGGAAAAGCCACATGGTTTCTCCCCGACTCTATGGTTCAAGTCATTATTAACACCGCACATAGTCCCGCACATTTAGGAGAAAAAGCCATGTTAGACAGCATCCAGAATATTTGGTTTAACAAGCATTTACGAGCAGCAGCCAAACAGAAAGTACGTACCTGCATGATATGTTGTCAATTCAATCCAGGTAAAGGTGTTCCGGTGGAACAAGGTGGATTCCATCCTCCTGACCACCCTTTTGAAGTCCTCCAGATGGATTATATTCAGATGGATCGATGCCGAGGTTTCAAGTATGTCCTCGTAGTAGTATGCGCTTTGTCCAGATGGACAGAAGCATATCCAGTCCCAGATTACACTGCCGCGACCACTGCCAGGCAGTTGGTTCGTGAGTATTTCCCCCGCTATGGTTTACCTAGGGTCGTGTATTCAGACAACGGCCAGCCATTCTCATCCGAACTCATGAAACAAGTATCTCTTCTGTTAGGGTACCAGTGGAAGTTCCATTGCGTACGACACCCCGAGGCAGCTGGCCTCGTCGAGAGACATAATCAGACTCTAAAAATCCGCATTGCAAAGGTTTGCGCAGAAAAAGGCGTAGATTGGATGGTAGCACTGCCAGTCGCCCTTTTTTACATGAGAATGGTCGCTCACTCCCGTTCAGGTCTGTCCCCTTTCGAGGTTGTTTTCGGTCGTCCCCCGAACATGTGGGGTACACCGATGCCACGTAAAATTACCGATGTAGACAGTAATATGCTGACAGATTACCTAGCTTCCTTGATGTCTGCACTACTCTCTTGTCGTTCACAGGTTGCGGCTGCTTTTCCAGACAACACTCAAGTGAAACCGCACGAGGTCATACCAGGCGACCTCGTTCTCATAAGGAACTTTGATCATTCAAGTCCGTTGGAGCCCCGCTGGAAAGAGCCGAAACTCGTTCTGATGACCACAAGGACAGCTGTAAAAGTGGAGGGCCACAAGGGATGGCTCCACTCCAGTCACGTCAAGCGTTTTCATGGACTCCGTCCAAAGACTTTTTTCAAGGACTGCCCAGATACTGACTCTAAACTCCCCCTGTTAGAGAAAACTCCGCAGCAGGAGTATAAACTTAAGCTCAGGTCTAGCAAGTCAGACAGTTTAATTGTCTAAGTCCCTCTTGGGTGAAGCAGTTAGACAGGTTCCTGACATGTATGAGATAGACCCCCATAGTGAGAGAGTTAGTCGAAACTCCAAGAAAATTCATTACTGTAAAAATCTGCGCAGCAGATGTATAATCACGTTATTGTTTATGTTATTTCTGAGTCTTATGGTTACATGCATAAGTTTTGTTTTACATGTATATTTTCCTCCTATTGATTCACATGTACATTTGTCTTCTAATGATACAGTAGAGCACACTTTTAGTGAACTACCTCCTCACGAGTTATCCTACAGACTTGCCATGCGCAACAATACTTTTATCCGAATGTTACATTATTCACACCAGACTAGCAATGCCACTAATTGTTGGGTGTGTGGTCGACTCCCCCCTTTCCAGACACAGAAGGGAGTTCTGCCACTCTTTCCCTATCCGTTTTCACACAATGGTTCGTGTGGAGCATGGTTTACGTTAACATCATCCTCAGACGATAAGTCCCTTCTGAATAGAACATGTTTCCCAGACAAGGAAGGTCTTTCCCATAGAACAGGGTTAGATCTAGAAAATGAAGTATATGATCTAGGTAATTATTCCTCGAATTTCATGGTTTTGAATGTTCAGTCCGAGACTACTCCAGACTTGCCTGCTATTACAGTCCTACCAGTGAAAGGCGAATTATGTGTCCGAAAGAATGGTTCAGTACATCTAGGACATAGTGATTGAACCACTGTGGTCGAGTATAGTGACAGTGGGAAAAATAATTTCAAAGCCTCACGTCATTCGTATTTTGTATGTGGTCAGACTGCATATGTTCGTCTGCCCCTAGATTGGGATGGAACATGTTACATTGCCTTCCTACTGCCACCAGTTTTCCTAGCCCCATCCGATTATCACAGAAATACACATCTAGTACACGTCAGACATAGAAGGGAGATCGAGTCCCCAATTGTCGATCAAACTGAAACTGCCTTAGAACAGTATACAGATTTCAATAAAGGTTTCTTTTTCTTCATAGGTCCTGTCCAGAATAGTAAGCTAATACGTAGGCTAACCAGAACCCTTGAAGCAGTAGTGAATTAGACTACTTCCGCTCTAGGTAACTTAACTGAAGAACAATCTGCTATGAGATTTGTTGTCCTTCAAAATCGCCTTGTCCTTGACGTCATACTTGCCGATAGGGGCGGAGCTTGTAGAGTCATCGGATCTAGTTGTTGCATTTTCATTCCTAATAACGCACCGTCTGTTTATTCAGCTATAACCAGACTTCATAAAATAGCCCATCAGTTGCACCAGAATCCAGGCACCTGGACATGGTCCGGTTGGCTCTGGAGTATAGTATCTGCCTGGGGATGGAAAGTATTGTCATTCCTAGGAATAGTAATAATGATCATATTCAGTTGTTGCCTATGTTTACAATGTGGCCCTGCGATTTGCGGCTTGTGCGCTACCTCTTGTATTCCAAGTCCTAAGTCCCGTTCCAAGAAGATTCGAGACGAGCAAATGATGCTATATGAACAGATAGATGGTATCATGAATATTGATGTTTCCTGATGGAAACGTAGGGCACAAGGAGGGAATGAGGAAAATTGAATTTTGCCTTGTCATGTGTCCCTACGTCTTCCCCATTATATGTTATATGTGCATGATCGATATGCATATGTTCCCCCTTGACCGAATAAAGACGCAATTATAGTTGTGTCCAACGTTAGTATACCAGTTATCCAGTCCTCGTGAAAGCAACGAGTATTAGGCCTATGTTGCCAACGTTTTACATTGTACACGTTAATTCATCGAGTTGTCCCCGTTTCTAGGCCTCAAAGGGCCCGGACACCGGATTCAAGCTCCAGTCTCCTGAAATCACTCCGAGGAGCGATGCAGCCCCTCCCGCATCCCTGACCCTTCGCTTACTTTCTGCCAAGCAGCGCGGTGCCCGGCCTGGCCTGCCTGCCTGTCTGCCAAGAACATGTTATGCCTCTAGTTATCAGTTCAGCTCCCCGGCTTCACATTCCTAAGCTAACGAACCGCATAAAAATCTTCAGCTATAGTCTAGTCTTCCTGTCTCCATGCAAGAGAATTACTGAATTAGTATCCATAGAAGATTCATAGCACACGCAATACATGTAGAATATATGCATGCACCAGCCTTAGTGTCAAGTAGCCTTTGCCCTGATGACTTTTAGATTCAATCAACATGTACTCCAAACACGAGATATCAGATATGCTATAGGTACATGTCGTCCTGACATCCTAGACTTTAGTCTCCTCTTCTAGTGCCAGAAGTCAGAGCCCCCAGCTCTCTCTAGTTACACGTCATGGCCCGTTTGCGCGCACCAGTAGGTTAAAGGTTCCAGCTGCCCAGGTAGCCCCTCCATGTATCCACCCATTTATGACACTTCTGTGACGTTTACATCACATGTCTCCGTGCACGCCCTGTGCACGCCTTCTTTGTACGCCCATATGTTCTTATCTTACGTTTGTCACTTGTTACGCCTACTGTATGCAATGCAATTATACTGTTTTACTATATATACTGTATGATGTTAATGAGACGTTGCAGCTGCCATTCCATTCCATTGCATGCCATTCCATGGTCTTTAGGCTCGAGCCATCCGATTAAAGCCCATTTTGACTCAGATACAACGGATCCTGCCTCTTATTTATTGAGCTATCTGTTTTAGTTATTGCATAGAAAAATAGTACCGGTAATTAATTATTTATTTACCAGAAGGCAATCGCCGCCACATCATAATAGAGCGGAACACATAACCCTAGACCCTGGGTTTAAAGGCGACCGCCACTGCATCATAATAGGGTGGAACACATAACACTAGACCCTGGGTTTCAAGGCGATCTCTGCCTTATTATAATAGGGCAGAACACAAATCCTTAGACCCTGTGTTTCAAGGCGATGGCCGCCACATCATAATAGGGTGAAACACATAACCCTAGACCCAAGGTTTCAAGGCGATCGCCTCCGCATCATAAGAGGGCGGAACACAAATCCCTATACCCTGGGTTTCAACGCAATCGCCGCCGCATCATAATAGGGCAGAACACATAACCCTAGACCCTGGGTCTAAAGGCGAAGGCCGCCACATCATAATAGGGCAGTAGTCATAACCCTAGACCCTGGGCTTCAAGGTGATCCCCGCCGCATCACAATAGGGCAGACCAGATAAACCTAGACCCTGGGTCTCAAGGCGATCGCCACCGCATCATAATAGGGCGGAACACATAACCCTAAACCCTGGCTTTCAAGGCGATCGCCGCTGCATCATAATAGGGCGGAACACATAACACTGACCTTGGGTTACAAGGTGATGGCCCGCCGCATCATAATAGGGTGAAACATATAAACCTAGACCCTGGGTTACAAGGCAATCGCCGCTGCATCATAATAGGGCAGAACACATATCCCTAGACCCTGGGTTTCTAGGCGATCACTCCCGCATCATAATAGGGCGGAACATATATCCCTAGAACCAGGGTTCAAGGCGATCGCTGCCACATCATAATAGGTCGGAACACATAACCCTAGACCCTGGGTTACAAGGCGATTGCTGCCGCATCATAATAGGGCTGAACACATAAACCTAGACCCTGGGTTTAAAGGCGACCGCCACCGCATCATAATAGGGTGGAACACATAACGCTAGACCCTGGGTTTAAATTTAAAGGCGATCGCTGCCTTATCATAATAGGGCAGAACACATATCCCTAGACCCTGGGTTTCTAGGCGATCACTCCCGCATCATGATAGGGCGGAACATATATCCCTAGAACCAGGGTTCAAGGCGATCGCTGACACATCATAATAGGTCGGAACACATAACCCTAGACGCTGGGTTACAAGGCGATCGCCGCTGCATCATAATAGGGTGGAACACACAACCCATACCCTGGGTATTAAGGTGATTGCCGTCGCATCATAATAGGGCAGAACACATATCCCTAGACCCTGGGTTTCTAGGCGATCACTGCCGCATCATAGTAGGACGGAACATATATCTCTAGAACCAGGGTTTCAAGGCGATCGCTGCCACATCATAATAGGTTGGAACACATAACCCTAGACCCTGGGTTACAAGGCGATTGCTGCCGCATCATAATAGGGCAGAACACATAACCCTAGACCCAGGTTTTCAAGGCGATCACTGCCGCATCATAATAGGGAGGTACACATATCACCTAGGGTTTCAAGGAGATTGCCGGCGTATCATAATAGGGCAGACCACATAACCCTAGACCCTGGGTCTAAAGGCGAAGGCCGCCACATCATAATAGAGCAGTAGTCATAACCCTAGACCCTGGGCTTCAAGATGATCCCCGCCGCATTACAATAGGGCGGAGCACATAAACCTAGACCCTGGGTCTCGAGGCGATCGCCACCGCATCATAATAGGGCGGAACACATAACCCTAAACCCTGTGTTTCAAGGCGATTGCCGCTGCATCATAATAGGGCGGAACACATAACACTGACCTTGTTACAAGGTGATCGCCGCCGCATCATAATACGGTGACACACATTACCCTAGACCCTGGATTTCGAGGTGATCACCGCTGCATCATAATAGGGCAGAACACATAAACCTAGACCCTGGGTTACAAGGCGATCGCCGCTGCATCATATTAGGGCAGAACACATATCCCTAGACCCTGGGTTTCTAGGCGATCACTGCCGCATCATAATAGGGCGGAACATATATCCCTAGAACTAGGGTTTCAAGGTTATCGCTGCCACATCATAATAGGTCGGAACACATAACCCTAGAACCTGGGTTACAAGGCGATTGCTGCCGCATCATAATAGGTCGGAACACATAACCCTAGACCCTGGGTTACAAGGCAATCGCCGCTGCATCATAATAGGGCGGAACACATAACCCATACCCTGGGTATCAAGGTGATTGCCGCCGCATCATAATAGGGCAGAACACATATCCCTAGACCCTGGGTTTCTAGGCGATCACTGCCGCATCATAGTAGGGCGGAACATATATCTCTAGAACCAGGGTTTCAAGGCGATCGCTGCCACATCATAATAGGTCGGAACACATAACCTTAGACCCTGGGTTACAAGGCGATTGCTGCCGCATCATAATAGGGCAGAACACATAACCCTAGACCCAGGGTTTCAAGGCGATCACTGCCGCATCATAATAGGGAGGTACACATATCACCTAGGGTTTCCATGAGATTACCGGCGTATCATAATAGGGCAGAAAACATATCCCTAGACCCAGGGTTTAACAGCGATCGCTGCCCCATCATAATAGGGTGGAACACAAAACCCTAGAACCTGAGTTTAAAGGTGATCGCCGTCACATAATAATGGGATGGGACATATGTCCCTAGACCCTGGGTTTACAAGGCAATCGCCGCCACATCATAATAGAGCGGAACACATAACCCTAGACCCTGGGTTTAAAGGCGACCGCCGCTGCATCATAATAGGGTGGAACACATAACACTAGACCCTGGGTTTCAAGGCGATCTCTGCCTTATTATAATAGGGCAGAACACAAATCCTTAGACCCTGTGTTTCAAGGCGATCGCCGCCACATCATAATAGGGTGGAACACATAACCCTAGACCCAAGGTTTCAAGGCGATCGCCTCCGCATCATAAGAGGGCGGAACACAAATCCCTATACCCTGGGTTTCAACGCAATCGCCGCCGCATCATAATAGGGCAGAACACATAACCCTAGACCCTCGGTCTAAAGGCGAAGGCCACATCATAATAGGGCAGTAGTCATAACCCTAGACCCTGGGCTTCAAGGTGATCCCCGCCGCATCACAATAGGGCAGAGCACATAAACCTAGACCCTGGGTCTCAAGGCGATCGCCACCGCATCATAATAGGGCGGAACACATAACCCTAAACCCTGGCTTTCAAGGCGATCGCCGCTGCATCATAATAGGGCGGAACACATAACACTGACCTTGGGTTACAAGGTGATCGCCGCCGCATCATAATAGGGTGAAACACATAAACCTAGACCCTGGGTTACAAGGCAATCGCCGCTGCATCATAATAGTGCAGAACACATATCCCTAGACCCTGAGTTTCTAGGCGATCACTCCCGCATCATAATAGGGCGGAACATATTTCCCTACTACCAGGGTTCAAAGCGATCGCTGACACATCATAATAGGTCGGAACACATAACCCTAGACCCTGGGTTACAAGGCGATTGCTGCCGCATCATAATAGGGCTGAACACATAACCCTAGACACTGGGTTTAAAGGCGACCGCCGCCGCATCATAATAGGGTGGAACTCATAACGCTAGACCCTGGGTTTAAATTTAAAGGCGATCGCTGCCTTATCATAATAGGGCTGAACACATAACCTTAGACCCTGGGTATTAAGGCGTAGGCCACCGCTTCATAATAGGGCAGAAACATAACCCTAGACCCTGGGTCTAAAGGCGAAGGCCGCCACATCATAATAGGGCAGTAGACATAACCCTAGACCCTGGGCTTCAAGGTGATCCCCGCCGCATCACAATAGGACGGAGCACATAAACCTAGACCCTGGGTCTCAAGGCGATCGCCACCGCATCATAATAGGGCGGAACACATAACCCTAAACCCTGGGTTTCAAGGCGATTGCCGCTGCATCATAATAGGGCGGAACACATAACACTGACCTTGGGTTACAAGGTGATCGCTGCCACATCATAATAGGGTGAAACACATAACCCTAGACCCTGGATTTCGAGGTGATCACCGCTGCATCATAATAGGGCAGAACACATAAACCTAGACCCTGGGTTACAAGGCGATCGCCGCTGCATCATAATAGGGCAGAACACATATCCCTAGACCCTGGGATTCTAGGCGATCACTGCCGCATCATAATAGGGCGGAACATATATCCCTAGAACCAGGGTTTCAAGGTGATCGCTGCCACAACATAATAGGTCAGAACACATAACCCTAGACTGGGTTACTAGGCGATTGCTGCCGCATCATAATAGGTCGGAACACATAACCCTAGACCCTGGGTTACAAGGCGATCGCCGCTGCATCATAATAGGGCGGAGCACATAACACTGACCTTGGGTTACAAGGCGATCGCCGCCGCATCATAATAGGGCAGAACACATATCTCTAGAACCAGGGTTTCTAGGCGATCACTGCCGCATCATAGAAGGGCAGAACATATATCTCTAGAACCAGGGTTTCAAGGCGATCGCTGCCACATCATAATAGGTCGGAACACATAACCCTAGACCCTGGGTTACAAGGCGATTGCTGCCGCATCATAATAGGGAGGTACACATATCACCTAGGGTTTCAAGGAGATTGCCGGCGTATCATAATAGGGCACAACACATAACCCTAGACCCTGGGTCTAAAGGCGAAGGCCGCCACATCATAATAGGGCAGTAGTCATAACCCTAGACCCTGGGCTTCAAGGTGATCCCCGCCGCATCACAATAGGGCGGAGCACATAAACCTAGACCCTGGGTCTCAAGGCGATCGCCACCGCATCATAATAGGGCGGAACACATAACCCTAAACCCTGGGTTTCAAGGCGATTGCCGCTGCATCATAATAGGGCGGAGCACATAACACTGACCTTGGGTTACAAGGTGATCGCCGCTGCATCATAATACGGTGACACACATAACCCTAGACCCTGGATTTCAAGGTGATCACCGCTGCATCATAATAGGGCGGAACATATAGACCTAGACCCTGGGTTACAAGGCGATCGCCGCTGCATCATAATAGGGCAGAACACATATCCCTAGACCCTGGGTTTCTAGGCGATCACTGCCGCATCATAATAGGGCGGAACATATATCCCTAGAACCAGGGTTTCAAGGCGATCGCCGCTGCATCATAATAGGGCGGAACACATAACCCATATCCTGGGTATCAAGGTGATTGCCGCCGCATCATAATAGGGCACAACACATATCCCTAGACCCTGGGTTTCTAGGCGATCACTGCCGCATCATAGTAGCGTGGAACATATATCTCTAGAACCAGGGTTTCAAGGCGATCGCTGCCACATCATAATAGGTCGGAACACATAACCCTAGACCCTGGGTTACAAGGCGTTTCCTGCCGCATCATAATAGGGGCAGAAGACATAACCCTAGACCCAGGGTTTCAAGGCGATCACTGCCGCATCATAATAGGTCGGAACACATAACCCTAGACCCTGGGTTACAAGGCGATCGCCGCTGCATCATAATAGGGCGGAGCACATAACACTGACCTTGGGTTACAAGGCGATCGCCGCCGCATCATAATAGGGCAGAACACATATCTCTAGAACCAGGGTTTCTAGGCGATCACTGCCGCATCATAGAAGGGCAGAACATATATCTCTAGAACCAGGGTTTCAAGGCGATCGATGCCACATCATAATAGGTCGGAACACATAACCCTAGACCCTGGGTTACAAGGCGATTGCTGCCGCATCATAATAGGGAGGTACACATATCACCTAGGGTTTCAAGGAGATTGCCGGCGTATCATAATAGGGCACAACACATAACCCTAGACCCTGGGTCTAAAGGCGAAGGCCGCCACATCATAATAGGGCAGTAGTCATAACCCTAGACCCTGGGCTTCAAGGTGATCCCCGCCGCATCACAATAGGGCGGAGCACATAAACCTAGACCCTGGGTCTCAAGGCGATCGCCACCGCATCATAATAGGGCGGAACACATAACCCTAAACCCTGGGTTTCAAGGCGATTGCCGCTGCATCATAATAGGGCGGAGCACATAACACTGACCTTGGGTTACAAGGTGATCGCCGCTGCATCATAATACGGTGACACACATAACCCTAGACCCTGGATTTCGAGGTGATCACCGCTGCATCATAATAGGGCGGAACATATAGACCTAGACCCTGGGTTACAAGGCGATCGCCGCTGCATCATAATAGGGCAGAACACATATCCCTAGACCCTGGGTTTCTAGGCGATCACTGCCGCATCATAATAGGGCGGAACATATATCCCTAGAACCAGGGTTTCAAGGCGATCGCCGCTGCATCAAAATAGGGCGGAACACATAACCCATATCCTGGGTATCAAGGTGATTGCCGCCGCATCATAATAGGGCACAACACATATCCCTAGACCCTGGGTTTCTAGGCGATCACTGCCGCATCATAGTAGCGCGGAACATATATCTCTAGAACCAGGGTTTCAAGGCGATCGCTGCCACATCATAATAGGTCGGAACACATAACCCTAGACCCTGGGTTACAAGGCGTTTCCTGCCGCATCATAATAGGGGCAGAAGACATAACCCTAGACCCAGGGTTTCAAGGCGATCACTGCCGCATCATAATAGGGAGGTACACATATCACCTAGGATTTCAAGCAGATTGCCGGCGTCTTATAATAGGGCAGAAAACATATCCCTAGACCCAGGGTTTAACAGCGATCTCTGCCCCATCATAATAGGGTGGAACACAAAACCCTAGACCCTGGGTTTAAAGGTGATCGCCGTCGCATAATAATGGGATGGGACATATATCCCTAGACCCTGGGTTTACAAGGCGATCGCCGCCACATCATAATAGGGTGGAACATATAACCCTAGACCCAAGGTTTCAAGGCGATCGCCTCCGCATCATAAGAGGGCGGAACACATATCCCTATACCCTGGGTTTCAACGCAATCACCGCCGCATCATTATAGGGCAGAACACATAACCCTAGGCCCTGGGTCTAAAGGCGAAGGCCGCCACATCATAATAGAGCAGTAGTCATAACCCTAGAGCCTGGGCTTCAAGGTGATCCCCGCCGCATCATAATAGGGCAGAGCACATAAACCTAGACCCTGGGTCTCAAGGCGATCGCCACCGCATCATAATAGGGCGGAACACATAACCCTAAACCCTGGCTTTCAAGGTGATCGCCGCTGCATCATAATAGGGCGGAACACATAACACTGACCTTGGGTTACAAGGTGATCGCCGCCGCATCATAATTGGGTGAAACGCATAAACCTACACCCTGGGTTACAAGGGGATCGCCGCTGCATCATAATAGGGCAGAACACATATCCCTAGACCCTGGGTTTCTAGGCGATCACTGCCGCTTCATAATAGGGAGGAACATATATCCCTAGAACCAGGGTTCAAGGCGATCGCTGCCACATCATAATAGGTCGGAACACATAACCCTAGACCCTGGGTTACAAGGCGATTGCTGCCGCATCATAATAGGGCTGAACACATAACCCTAGACCCTGGGTTTAAAGGCGACCGCCGCCGCATCATAATAGGGTGGAACACATAACGCTAGACCCTGGGTTTAAAGGCGATCGCTGCCTTATCATAATAGGGCAGAACACAAATCCTTAGACCCTGTGTTTCAAGGCGATCGCCGCCGCATCATAATAGGGCACAAAACATAACCCTAGATCCTGGGTTTCAAGGCGATCGCTGCCTTATCATAATAGGGCAGTACACAAATCATTAGGCCCTGTGTTTCAAGGCGATCGCCGCCACATCACAATAGGGTGGAACACATTTCCCTATACTCTGGGTTTCAACGCGATCGCCGCCGCATCATAATAGGGCAGAACACATAACTCGCCGCCACATCATAATAGGGTGGAACACATATCACCCAGGTTTCCAAGGCAATTGCCGCCGTATCAAAATAGGGCAGAAAACATATCCCTAGACCCAGGGTATCAAAGCAATCGCCGCTGCATCATAATAGGGCAAACACATAATTCTAGACCCTGGGTTTCTAGGCGATCGCCGCCGCATCATAATAGGGCGGAACACATATCCCTAGACCCTCGTTTTCAAGGCGATCGCCGGCGCATCATAATAGGGTGGAACACATAACCCTAGACCCAGGGTTACAAGGCGATGGCCACTGCATAATAATAGGGCGGAACATATTACCCTAGAACGAGGGTTTCAAGGCCATCGCCACCGCATCTATATAGGGCGGAGCACATAACCCTATACCCAGGGTTATAATGCAATCGCTGCCTCATCATAATAGGGCGGAAGACATAACCCTAGATCCCTGAGTTTCAAGGAGGTCGCTACCGCATTATATTAGGCTGTAAGACATAACGCTAGACCCAGGGTTTCAAGGTGGTCACCTCCGCACCTTAATAGGGCGGAACACATAACCCTAGACCTATGGTTTAAAGGCGCATCTGTGTATTATAATAGGGTCTAGGGTTATGTGTGCCGCCCTATTATGATGCGGCGGCAATCGCCATGAAACCCAGGATCTAGGTTTATGTGTTCCGCCCTATTATGATGCAGCGGCAATCGCCTTGAAACCCAAGATCTAGGGTTATGTGTTCCGAACTATTATGATTTGGTGACAATCGCCTTGAAACCCTGGGTTTAGGTATATGTGTTCCTCCCTATTATGATGTGGCAGTGATCGCCGTGAAATCCTGGGTCTAGGGATATGTGTTCTGCACTATTATGATGCGGCAGAACACATAACCGTAGACCCTTGGTTTAAAGGTGAAGGTCAAGTGGAAACAACAAGGACCCCCTGGGTAGTATATAGACTCCTAGGGCAGGGTAGCAACTGGTGTGAGGAAAATCCCAGGACGTCTAAATATATAGTGTGAACAATCAGGAGGAATCAGTGGTCAGGAAGGAATAATCGAACAATTAACAATGTTTATACAAAGTAAATATTTTTAATGATTATTTGTTTAAAAAACCATACAGAGTATGACCAAAAGGTCTAACTATATGATAAAGATAAAAATTGCTTCAATTACATACAATTCTAATAGTCATATAACATAAAATTCATAATCAATACAGTGAAATTCATACACAAAAATACACATAATAAATCAAATTAAAACATAAAAACTCGACGCGCGTTTCGGCAGTGAACCGCCTTCTTCAGGAGACATAGAATAAATCCTGAAAATATATATATGAGAAAGAAATATATATTAAAATATCGTCCATATATATATATATATATAATCATTCGTTTAAATGCCAGCTAATATATATTTAATAAACATTGCAAATGACTGGAAAAACATATTAAACAATATCACCACATTAAATACGACAATCCTTCCTATCTGACTGACCCTCCATTACAATTTGCTCACCCAATGGCAATAATTTACCAGAATAATATCTCGTGATTGTACAGTACTGACTCAACAATAACTGATCATAAATGGATCATTCGTAACCGGTTCCAACCTTTATCGTTGAAAAGCACACTCTAATAAACTCTTCCTAGATAGCCATATTTTCGTTATATTCCAAACTTTACATTTTGTTTCCCCATTGATGGAGGTTGTAAATATGGGGTTAATCAACTCCTCATATTCCTTTAAATAAATTACAGGCAACACATAGCAGTACACGATCAATTACTTACAACATTGGACGCTCTATCCATGCAGTAACTAAGATGGAAGGTAGACTCTTCTGTAATTATGATGGTAATAGTGAAGATTCAAAGTGGAGATAGTCCTGATAATATAAGAGGGGACATGACTGAAACAGGGGTACAATCCAGGATATATACATTCAAAATTGCGACAGAATGGGTCAAATACACTGCGCAAGACATGTGGATACCCCTACACTTTAAGGTAATTTAATTACTAATATAGACGACAGAGGAGGCCAGTGCACATGAGAATTTCAGTGTGTATATAGCCTGTAGGTGGTAACCCATTTCATTGTCAACCATTCTCATAGAAGGCCGTAGATATATATTTTTTATTTTTTATACCTGATCTCCACAGTAGTGGGTAGAAATCAATACTCAGGATAAGCCTTGTCCAAATGCGGCTTAATATGATATCCAAATGCTCTCAATTGACTGGTAGATGGAGAAAGGGCGGATGATATACAAAAAGGGAGGAAAAGGAAAATATTGAATGGTAGCTAATCAGCATTATATATGGTAAATAGTATTTATTATTTAAACTCAACATGTTTCTACCATTGTGCACAATTGCGTTATATGTATACCTGGGGATATCCAAGGAGGATGGTGGTATATATAGCGTCGATATAAACCGTTCTGAAAACGATAGTCGCACTGTAGCTGGTTGGAAACATTAGAAGAATGCATAAAGGCACTATTAGGGGTAGTAATACATAGGTTTGATTATAACGGACTTTATCTGAGGCTAAAACTAATGTAACAGCTACAGTACTAAGCGTCTCAATTACCTTTAGATATCGCGTGATGTAGAGAATGGTAGTTCCGATGAGTATTGCCCGATAATGGTTAACTCAAAAGAAGGGTAAAAGAAGTGTCTGTAAAATAAAATTACGAGTACGGGTCAAAAGACAGTTTAAACCGCAATCTGCAATAAGGCAAATGCCGGAAAGTTTTGAGTGCGCCTAGCAGAATGGAGTCCTTACCTTAAATTAATAAATAATAAACGGACAGCAGAATAGTGCTGCTCCGACGCTTGTGTTGTGGGGATCCAACCTCCACATACAGAGAAAGATGAGACGTCTCTGTGAGAAAAATAACGATTGAGAATCAGAACAGAATTGAATCTCAATCCGTGATCACGCAAAATGCTCGTAATATCAGAGCGCCCACCGCGACGGGATTCTTACCTAACGATAGTAGACGGTGCACGGACAGCAAGGTAGTGCTGCTCCGACGTTCTGTGGGGACCCGGCCTCCACCCAAAATGAAGATAGCCGCCGGTTTGTTGGTGTGGAATTTAAACGCAGTTCTTGGCGCGAAATTCCCGGCACTACTATTAATGTTAGTAGATCTAAAAAGAGGACTACTGAGGAAATAGAGGAAATAGAGGTCCTTAAAGCGTCCCAATCTAACATGGCGCTTAAACACTCTCGGGTTTGTACGATTGTTATAGAATATATATACACATACAACATGATCGCGGTTTCCTTTCAGATGAAAATATAATTTGTATAAAGTCTAGGTATTATAAGCCCACAGAATACGCTATTTAAAATATTATTTTACATTAAAAAATTTTTTTTGGGGTCGAATTGTTCAGTTTTAACAAAAAAGACGGTACTGTCAGTCAATAGATATATAATTATGTATATGATCTCAACCTATATCTATATATCAAGATGTGAGGTTCCTACTGAAAAAGCCCTATTATTTTGAATATTGATCCTTAATAATGATAGAAAGTTCAAATAAAGAATTCAAAACAGAGAGGATGTTCGAACGTATTGACCTTCCATTTCATAGATGGAAGGTGTCTGAAGTATATTTACCTGAATCTTTTACATACTCTTAGTTAAAGGTGAAGGTCGCCGCTTTATAATAGGGCAGAACAGAACCCTAGACCCTGGGTTTAACGGCGGAGGCCGCCGCATCATAATATGGCAGAAAACATAACCCTAGACCCTGGGTTTCAAGGCGATCACCGCCGCATAATAATAGGGTGGAACACATAACCATAGACCCTAGGTTTCAAGGAGATCGCTGCCGCATCATAATAGGGCGGAACACATAACTCTAGTCCCTGTTTTTTAAAGGCAAATGCCGCTGCAACATAATAGTGTGGAACACATGGCCCTAGACCCTGGGTTTTACGGCGATCGCTGCCGCATCATAATAGGGTGACACACCTAACCTTAGACCCTTGAGGGATAGAATTGATTTACCTGTAATCACAGTAATCCTTTGTTAGCATGATGTATCTATCTGTAGGTGTAATCACCATTATTCGCTATAGCTTTTATCTACCTAATTAAGTTGATAGGGAATTTCTTTACCTATTGTTTCCCTGTTTTCCTTAAACATGAACCGAAAACCAGACAGACGCCATTTTGTTTGTACACACATTAGATTCTGCAGCGGTCACGTGCTGTCTTCCAAGTAGTCAGTAGGCCCCTGCTAGTTGATTTATAAGAAGCAGCTGAATGTACACCATTCTTTCTCGTCTTGAGACCCAAGGTCGCATCTGGCTTCAGAGGTGATAAGCGAATTCCAAAAGGCGCCGTGCCTGTGCTCCCAGGCACCGAGACGAAAGGGAGTCACCCCTCCTGACCCTCCCCAATAATAGTAGAAGCAGACTTTCAACGTGCCTTGTGTGCCATATATGGCCTTTCCTTCTAGCTTCAGTGCCAACTAGTACCTTTCCATGTACGGTGATCTTATGTATCATGATAAAGGTATATATGCCATGTATTGACTATGAACCGGCAGTCTTTTCTGCGCACCAGCTGGGTGACGACGGAGAGGCTCCTCTATAGAGTATTTTGTGTTAATAAACAATTGATTTTTCTTCACTGCCAACTGACTGATTATTTTGGTAAAACGATATTGGGGCTATTGGTCGGTATAGCTCCTTATGTTATTTTTATAGTACGTCAGTTGGCGACTCTGGTGGGACTCCGCGTTTGGGGTCGTCCTCCCGTAGACGGGGCAAGAAGGACAAAGAAAGGGGAGCTCTGGTCGAGGGGGTGGACTGATTAATGATTCTGGCTGAACTCCGCTCTCGCGATCAGAGTGCCCCAGCTGCTAGTGACCCCTCGCCGGAGTACTACGGGCGTAACCCAGGAGCTGACCGTGTTGGTCATCAGGAGTGGGCAGTGTAGAACACGCAATTGTACCTGTGCGCACCAGGTGAGTGTATGGATTTTGGTGTTCTTGTATTATGCTGTTGAGCGGCGTTTTGAAACAGTTAACTGTATTGGATTGGGTGGTCAGTGTACCACGGAGAACTTTGGAAGTCTGACGGGGCGGAGTTGTGGCTGCACGGGCAGATGCTCCACGGACTTGTATGGTGAATAATAGAGGTTTCGATCGGACGCCTTGGAGTGGCACTTGTGGTGCGCACCCGGCCGGATTGTTCTCGGAAAGGCCAACAGTTGCACCTGGGTAGCCTTTTGGACACATGTGAAGCGGCGCTAAGGCAGCAGGCTCGTCAGAATATTTTGAAATCTATGCATCTATGGCCCTTGCTCCTACGGGACCAGCTCATGCCCCTACTTCCTCAGTGCCGGCTACGGCTACTTCATTGACTGGCATTTTGTCGCCCCCCATTATGTCCCTAGTAGTGCTGACTTCGCCGGCCCCGGCTTGGCCGTCATTGTCTGCCAGCTCGACCCCTGCTATGACTGATTCGACCCCCTCCCATGTCCCCGGTACACTTGGTGCATGGCGGTTGTATACCCGATCTACGGTGGGGTACGAGGAGAAGCAGTTGGTATTAAATCAAGCATCTCAGTGGGTACGGAATCCCATTTATACCCTTATAGATATATGGAGGACCCTTAGGGACTACGAGCCGATTATGCAGCAATATGCTCTGGGAGCCATGGCTAATCGTTTTTTCTCCCTATGGGAGCACTTTTTTGCAGATGGGAGAGCCCCTCAGGCTTTATTTGACATTGTGGATTGGGCGCATAAATTTGAAATAGGATTAGAAGATGTGTACAGAAATGTCGAGACTATAATGAACGGTTATTCTTGAAATGCCCAAACTGGGACTCTCAGCACCCTATACGGGAAGCCCATCTTATTTATCATCCTGAGCTCCCGGAGCTAAGACATGCTGATGATCAAGTGACCAGACCTCGTGTAGAGGCACAATTTCAGGAGCAATGGGTATATACTCCTTGGAAAAGGAGTGATGTCCTTTCTGTGAAGTCGCAACTACCTGATCCTCTGAAGAATTCCACTGCTTATTACAAAGAACTCACTGAAGCTGCCTCATCGGCCGTGATGACATTAGCTGATATAGAATTGTTTTTCGGTTTACTGGTCCCCGTTGATGTGTGGCGACAGGTACATGATCACAATCATGCCACCAAGTTGGGAGGAACTTGGGATCAGTTTAAGGACTGGGACAGGGATCGGAAACCCGGTTATAAACCAAGACCAGAAAACTTGGCATTACCGGGTCGGATCATCATGTATATGCATTCTTTAATTCCACCCGGAAGGTAGATTGGGATAAGTTAACCGCCTGCAAACAAAAGAAGGATGAGAGTGTTTCTGATTTCTTTACTCGATTTGAGGGGGTGTTTATTGATTTTAGTGGACAAGATCTGTCGGTTAACAACCATTACAACGCAACTATTACAACGACATACCATTACCATGCAACTTAAAACGACTTGCACTGGGGGGCGCTCTAGGATAGGGAATAGTTTAATTTACTATCCAACACCTTCCCTACTATCCACGGGGACTGGAGTTGGAATAGTAAATTAAACTACTCACTATCCAGCACCCCCCAATGCAAGTCGTTGTAACGACTTGCGTTGTAAAACTTGCGTGGTAAAGGCATGCGTTGTGAAAGCATGCGTTGTAATGACATACATCCGATCTGTCAGTAGAAGGCGGCATAAGATTGTTTGTTAATCGCTTTGTTACCAAATAGTTACCTGAAATCTCTGCACGATTACAAGTGGAGAGCACCTGGACTACCTCTACTCCTTCTGTTACCCTGAGTATGGCTCAATATTATGAACATAGAGAAAATGAGATTAAAGACAAATCTGCGAAGAAAATAAAGGACCTAAAAACTCGGGGATTATTACAGCAGGTAAATAGAGGACGAGGCAGGGATGGAGGAGGAAGTGGATTCGTCCCGAAGGGGACGGGAGCAGGACGAGGCGGAGGTCCGGCTGTCACTTTAGAAGTGTACCAATGTGCTTACTGTAAACAGGAAGGGCATTGGCGAGCTCGGTGTCCTTTGTTATTAGCTCAAAACGGAGCAGTAAGAGGAAGAGACGGGGTTGAGGTGGAGTTGATTGGAGTGATATGAGAAGATAGGAGTTGGTGAGAGATGAGTCCGAAGGGAATTGTTTTGATAATCCGAGAGAGAGGCAGTACTATAACGAAGATTACGGGACTGACGGAACAGATGGGTATACTTATGTATAGGACAGCCACGGGCAGAGTAGGGGCCAGGTGTCAGTACCCGTGGATCAGCGAGGGCCTTATGTCCGAGGGCAATTAATGGGGACTGCCGAGAATTTTCTAATAGATACGGGTGCAATTAATAGTTCGATTGCTCGTTCACTGGTCCCAGGGGCTGCTCTGTCTGGGCAAAATAATGTCTCAGTTGGATTCTCTGGAATCCCAGTAGAGAGACCCATTTCTAAACCTCTCCCACTGGTCCAGTTACAGTGGACTCTCCATTTTTGTTGACATCACATTGTGGAGAAAATCTATTGGGACTGGACCTGTTTAAGAAATTGCATGCAAAGATTTATTGTTCCCCCGATGGTGTGTATTTAACTATTCAATCGCCTGATCAGCATACTCAGCAATGTTTTGTGAAAAATGAGCCCCTCCCTCCCGAGTTTGCTATTATCCCGCCTATATTGTGGGCAACTGGTGATACTGATGTTGGTCTTTTATAGATTCCGCCAGTCTCTATTGCCCTAAAACCGAATGCTCGATTTACCGCGTATTCAGCAGTACAAGATCTCACCGGCTGGTGAGAGGGCATTGTTAGCAATTAGACAGGATTTGATTGACAAAGGCGTAGTGGAAAAAACAGCTTCTAATACTTGTAATAGTCCTGTATTACCAATTTTGAAAAAAGCTCCTACAGAAAGTGGTCCCGATTATGCTGATACTTATCGTTTTGTAGTCGATTTGCGGGAAATTAATAAAATAGTGGTATCCCAATATCCAGTGGTCTCGGACATCACCACGATTCTAACAATGATTCCTCCCACTGCAAAGTATTTCTCCATTATAGATCTAAAAACTGCTTTCTTTAGCATTCCAATCCACCCTGATAGCCGTCATATTTTCGGCTTCTCGTTATCTGGGCGCAGCTTTAGATTTTGCCGCGCTCCTCAGGGTTATACTGAGAGCCCTAATATCTATAGTAAGGCACTGAAAGCAGTTTTGGATGAATTGACCTTGCCCATAGGAAGTGTCCTCCTCCAGTATGTGGATGATTTGTTGGTGGCTTCAGATACGGAGCAAGGTTGTAAGGAAGACAAGGTTAAATTATTGTCTCATCTAGCAGCAAATGGTAACAAAGTATCCCTTTCTAAATTCCAATATTGTCGACAGGAGGTGACCTACCTTGGTCATCTACTGTCGAAAGAGGGGAGGAGACTAACTCCTGAACGTGTGGCTACTATTTTTCACATGCCTGTACCTCGTACTCAGCGTGATGTTCGTGCATTTCTTGGCATAACCTCTTATGTCGCCAATGGATACCTAACTTTTACCTTCTTACTAAACCTCTCTTGTATTTAACTACTAAAGAGGTGCATGAACCACTACCTTGGACTGATGAATGTGAGAAGGCTATTGACTCTTTAAAATCTACACTTTGTTCTTCACCTGTTCTAGGGACTCCTGATTACCGGAAGCTGTTTGTGCTCTATGTACACGAGGTGGACGGTTGCTCATTTTCTGAGTTGACACAAGGATTTGGTGGTAAGCAAATGCCTTATGCTTTTTCGGCGGTGTTGGATAATGTCGTCAGAGCACTTCCTAGCTGTTTAAGAGCTACCGCTGCAGTCGCGGTGGCCATTCGACAGTCAGAAGGACTGCTGTGGATACATTATTGAACAAAACAAAGACCCAGCACCTTACAAGTGCGCGTGTCACTGGATATGAATTGACTCTTTTTGCTCCTCATATTACTATCAAACGGTGTGCTACTCTGAATCCAGCCACATTACTACCGCTCCCTTCGATGAGCCAAACAATGATGTACATGATTGAATATTTCGAACTGAGGAAGAAACTAAGGGACGGGTGGACCTCACAGACACTCTCCTATATGACCCCCAAGGGGAGTTATATGTGGATGGCTCTTGTTTCAAGTTACCAGATGGCACAATGACAGCTGTGTATGCTGTAACCACCCTCTGTACTGTAGTGGAGACCTCTCGAGTTCCCTATCAGTCAGCACAGGCAGCTGAATTAGTAGCATTGTTATGAGCATGTGAGTTAAATGAAGGATTGAGAGTAAATATTTATACTGATAGCCAGTATGCCTTTGGCGTGGCTCATAGTTTTGGCAAATTGTGGGCAGAGAGGGGTTGCCTCACTTCGCATGGCCAAAGAATACAACATGGCCCTTTGATTTTACGATTGCTAACTGCTGTGACATTACCCAAAAAGGTGGCAGTGGTGAAATGTAGTGCACATAAGGCAATAGTGGACACTGTGGGAGAAGGGAATGCTTTTGCTGATCAGATAGCGAAGGAAACTGCTAGAGCTCAGTCAGATGGGTCGAGGAGACAGATATGTTAGATAACACTATGGAAAGTGTCCGAGAAATAGAGAAAGTAGCCACTCCTGCTGAATAGGTTCGTTGGGAAAATGAGGTGGGGAGATTAGATGATAATGGTTGTTGGAGTGATCTGAGTGAAAAACAGAGATGGATACTTCCCAATGCACTATTTAACGCTGTAGTGACCATGGCTCATGGAACAGCACACGTTGAATTTGAATTTAATTTGAATTTAAAAGCATTTATAAAGCGCTCGTGTACTAGGCAGTTTCTTGGCGCTGAGAGATGACAGTAGTAAAACAGATAGGCTGGGGACAATGGACTAGCAGTTGAACGCTTGCTGGAACAAGAAAGTGTTCAGGGCCCTACGGTATTCCATGTAGGAAGGCAGGAGTCTGATTGAAGATGGAAGGTCTTTCCAGAAAGTGGGGGCCAGAACGGAAAATTTCTGGCCACCTGACCTTTTCTTCCTAAAGCGTGGCACAGCCAGCAAGCCCAGGGAGGCGGAGCGAAGAGCTCTGGATGGGCAGTAATTCGTAATAGCAGAATTGATAAATGCTGGGGCAGTGCCAGCCCGGGCCTGAAAGGTAAGGCATCCCAATTTAAACAGTGCCCGCTGCTTAATAGGTAGCCAGTGCACGGCTTTCAAAAGGGGAGTGGAGTGGTGTGACTTGGACAGGCCGTACACCAGGCGGGCTGCCTGGTTCTGGACCAGCTGAAGGCGGTGAAGGGCATATGCGGGAACACCGTTATAAATGATGTTCCCGTAATCAATTTTTGAGAGAACCATGGCCATTATAATCAGTTTAAGGGCAGGGAAGGAGAAAAACCGGGATATTTTCCTAATAATCCGTAAAGAAAAAAAACAAGAGGAGACAACGGAACTAATGTGTGAATGGAGTGTAAGTTGATGATTGAGAGTGATACCTAGCATTTTAACTGATAGAGAGGGAGTGGGGGGAGTGCCCAGGGAAGGAGGCCAGAAAAGGGGCGACCAGGGGTTACCGATACCGTCCGTCAGGACCAGCTCCGTTTTGTCCGGATTTAGCTTAAGGTGGTTTGCATTCATCCATTCACGGATAAATAGCATCACGGACTGGAAGCTGGTTTGACCTGACGAAGCCGGGGACAAATTAAAGATAAGTTGGAGGTCGTCGGCATAATTGTACACCGCGACCTCCATGTGCTGCAAAGCAAAAATAAGGGGAAAAATATAAAGGTTGAAGAGCAGGGGGGAGAGGGAGGAGCCCTGGGGGACCCCACAATTGACTTTGCGAGGAGAAACAGCGAATTCTGCCAGATGAACAGCCTGAGATCGATCGGACAGGAAGGATTCCAACCAGGCCAGAGGGCAGCCCTCAATGCCCGCCGCCCTGACACAGCGCAGAAGAATGGAATGGTCCACCGTGTCAAAGGCGGCGGACAGATCTAATAAAACAAGGGCCTGGGGAATGTTGGAGTCCAGTCCCTCCCTGAGTTGGTCAAGGACTGAAATGACCACCTTCTCTGTAGAGTGACGAGGACGGAGGACGTTGGAGCGAAAGGTAACTGTGCCTTGTTAGATCCAGTTTGGAATAATCCTAATATTTCCAAAACTTCAGCCCATTTAGTCCAGCATTGTATGGTCTGCCTACGACACAATCCTGGGGGGCGGGAACCTGTTCTCAGTGGAAATTTTGCACCCCTGTCTTTACCATTTGAAGTGCTCCAGATCAACTATATCCAATTAGAACGGGTGAACAATTTGAAATATGTTTTGGTGATGGTTTGTGCTTTTAGTAAATTGGTAGAAGACTACCCCACCAAAGAAAATACTGCTCTAGCAACAGCCAAAGCCCTGATTAAAGAGTTCTGTCCCCGATATGGATTACCCAGGGTGATCTAGACAGATAACGGAGGGCACCTTAATGCTGATCTAATCAAACATGTTTGTACATGGTGCCATAAGAGCTTTAGTTCAAAGTGAGAGGTATTTAAATTTTCTGGCTACTCTCTTGCCCATGTGTTACTATTCTGTATTTCCTGTGTGCTTATGTGTGGGATCTACACATCATGCAGATGACATTTTGAGTGACACCCAACTGTTACTTGAATATAACACTAATAATTGTTAATGTGTGCATGTTTTATTTTAGGTATAAGGTTTTAGAGAGAGACTCATTATGCCATGAGCTGTGCTTGAGGTATATATTATGTTTCAGTAATAGGCAAGGCATCAGAAATAGACTATGTAACAGTGTATCAAAAGTGCCTTCTTTAAGAAAGCTGTAGGGTAAAGCACCTTTGTGACGTCCATCAGCTAGTGCAACTCTCTGCGAAGCCACCATTAGCAAAGTCAAATACCCTATTTTAAGTTCTACTTGCTGAAACATCCATAATGCGTTCCATATAGTGGGTTCATCATAGCAATCCTCCCTTTAGATCACCTATGCATGCCGCTTTACATCTCACAATGGCACTCAGATATGAGATGCTAGTAACAAAGTCTAACCGAGCAGATCTTCCTGACCACTTCTCTCATACCTGCTCAGGACCATGAGTTGTAAACAAAATATCAGACTGGACAACCCAGTGCAGTAACCAAATAAATAGATTATTATCATATGAAATACCACAAATAGACCTGCACGGCTGGGCGCTTACCAAAAAAAAACGCGAAGTGCACAATTGCATTTTGACTTGTACTTAAGTGGTTGTCTACTTACTTACTAACATACTATTGCGCGACCTCCTCTGATTTGTCTGTAAAATGTGCCTTTTGTCCCGTAGTTTTGTCCTAATTTTGAACCTTTGTCCTGAATTTTGACATGTACCGTCTGTAATTTGCACCCATGCCAGTTGGGCACCCTAGTCACCAACTTTTTTTTTTACTTTAACGTATACCTTGCTGTTGGTGCAGACGTGCTAAACCTATATTTTCACCGATAGTGCTGTGCTTGGAACCGGAAGGGCGTGTTCTTTTAGAGGTAGAACTGGAGACCATTTAGAGGTTATGTGTGGGGAGCAGGAGGGTAGGAGCAGGGTCTTCAAACGCTGCACTTCATAAGACTTCAATAGCCACACTTCAAGGTTTGGATTTGAGTTCTTGGAAGGGTACTGTAGCCTGTGGCCCGTCACGCAGGGGCCCTCTCCATCAGTACGCACCAGGCCAGCCGAGCGAGGAGGAGGCGATGGATGAACAGAGGCGCGAGAGCATCTCTTTCTGCCGCCAAGGACCCGCGGGCGGCTGCTGCACTTGTTATTACAGTTGCGAGGGCTTGTTTTCAGAGGCGCCCCGGCCAGGAACAACACGCCCCTTGTGATCAGACGGTGTTATGGCTCGGGGGCCAAACAGCTCCTAGCACGAGGCATTTGAGGAACCCACCTGGACGCTCAGCAGCGCCAGGCTGGCACCGGGTGAGGTCGGGGATCTGAGACAGGAATGTGCGCAGCTCCGAGAGACGCCACGTTAAGAAAGAACGACATAAGGACCAGGGGCAACAGACTGGGCCCCAGCAGTTCAACAGCGTAGTGTTTTGCCGTAAGGACTCATGAGGGAACGAAATATCCAAATATCCAAGTGATTTTTTTTCGTAGCTGGCCACGGTGACTAGTGATTGGCTCTAGCCCAGTCGTGTGTGTCTTCCAGCCTTTGAGAGTTGTACGAGGGTTGGCAAATCTCTGACATATGACTGTCGTTCCCTAGTTTTTCTGATATCCGAAATGTGCTGAGCTTGCCTGGTCCGGAAAGCCACAGGTAAAAATTTCTTTTTTCCGATGGTGCTCTCCCTGTCAAGCAAAAGGGTCCTGTTTACTGATCCCACCTGGATTATGATACTATTTGCTTGTCCGCATTGTTGGCGGTGTAAAGCAACTGCCTTACCTGGTATGCATGATTCCCGAAGTGACACCTTCATGCCACTTTGCGTAATTATGCAGTGTACTAGGAAACAATTTACAGTGATTGGCGCAATTCGCTGTAACTCGTGGTAAAAAATTACCTTCATAGAACAGGAAAAAAAACTTCTGCCTGTTTTCTTGTTACTCTTGTATAAATGCGTGCCTACAAAAGATATTTTTTGTGTGTGGAGTTTTATATAGCGCAAACTCGACCCGAAGGTATCATAGCCCTTTACATGAGCACTAGTTGCACTACCGGACGGATACATTCATTTTGTTTGGGCACATAGAGATTCGGGGCCTCATTTATGAGGCTGTGGGTCACTTTTATGCCGCCGGTGCGTCACTTTTTGTGACGCACCAATGGTGTAAAAAATGCACCTTGTTGCGCCATATTTACAAAGTGACGCATCTAGGTAGGTGCGTCACTTTGTAAACTCCTGCGCCACATTATACCTGCGCCAGGTATAATGTATGAGGGGGGCATTTTGACTCTAGGAAGGGTAATTGAGGTGACGCAGTGAAATCTATAAGATTTCACTACGCCACTTCTAGGACACAAATGTGTCAATTTCTTACGCCTGCCTCACAGCAGGCGTATGACTGACGCAGGCCCTTTCACATGGGGCTTGCCCCATGTGAAAGGACACATTGCTGGAGTTGCGTTTCTTTTTTTCTCCTGCAATGTGTCACTTTTACGCCATACGGATACGTCAGAAATACTGATGTATCTGTAACTCCTTGCGCCATGATGTGTCATACTGTAAATATGACGCATCGTTTGTGTCGCATGGAGGGCGCAGTGAAAAGTGACGCATCGCTGTTTTCACGCAGCGATGCGTCACTTTTCATAAATGAGGCCCTGAGTGTTTTACAAAATCTGATGAGCATCGGGTGCATTACAGACGGACACATGTATTTTGTGTTGGGCACATAGAGATTCAGTGACTTGTATCACACAACATGACGCTACCCTGGCAAGATGTCAGATTCCTACAGGAGATAAATGCACACTATGCCTGTAACCTATGTGGTGTTGGGCATCTAAAAAAAATGTATGGACTGTCCTCACACACCACCTGGTGTCATGCGTTATCATCGGCAATCCTCGCTCCATAAAAACCGCCTTTGATAAAGAGCGTGCCTACACCTGGAGACAGGGAGGCACTTCTATAACTAAGTGGGGGCCCGTGCTGAGCAAGTGAGTGAGTGATGTTAAAAATTGATGCAAAATACTGTGTGAAAACTTAAATACCGCGGAATGTACTTGATATTAAAACTAATAGTTGGGACTAGGGGGGCTAGTATCCCAATCCCATCAGTGTTGCCAACATGTTTCTGCCAGAGTAGCTAGTAAAGTCCATGGCATTCATCAGGGCGTGAGAGAAAAGGGCTTCTATCTCGTCTCTAAGAGACTAAGAAGAATCCACTTGAGTGTAGGTTGACCTTTGTCAGACTCTACTGTAAATCTCCAGAAAACCCAGGCAAGGGGTACAAATGTCCCATGGGAAGGGAGGAATTGAGGGACCCCTGTAGTAACACTAACTTCAAGGTATGTCCCTCGCGATGCTCCTATGGTCCGTCCTTGTTGCTTCACCACTGATTCAGTGACTTGCCCAGAATCACAGGATATTGAGCGTCCCTGCCGAGACTCCAACCCAGTTCCCCAGCTACGAGGTCGACGGCGATACCCGTTAGTCCACACCCTCTTGTGGAAGCACAGCTGTAATTTGCACTACATTTTTCACGAAATGACAGATTTGCATTTCATGGATTAATGCATAATTTTGCCATAATTTTGCATAAATAAACAAAAGAAAAATTTTCATATTTCACTAACCACTTGTGTTATCTTACCCATTACAGTTCTGCCAGCATCCATGGTAATCAACTAATTTTCTAACAAAAGAAAGACTATAATAAACTAATTTTTCTAAAGGTCTTTCCTTGCTTCCTACACCTTTAGCTTCTCCCACTTGTCCCTTTTCCAAACACTCCCAGTGACGAAGCTGCAGTTTTGGTGGGGAACTAGTCAGGTATATGGTCTGTTTGTACTCGTGTGAGGAGGAAGGCCATGGAGTAAGCAAGATGGCTGCCCTCCTGTGAGCTCTGTGCAGTCGCTGAGCCTGAGCTCTTTTCTACTCATGTTACCAGGAAGCTCTAACTTCTGCTTCCTGATGCCTTGTGATGATCCCTTGTATCTACAATTTTTCAGGTCTCTGGGACTATTTCAACTTAAATGAGGCACCTGAGATCATTTGCGATTTTACTCACCTTGCGCCATTTTGTCTCTGTGGCATGGCGCAAATCTACATTAAGATTGGCATAATTTGACCTTTGTAAACTGGGCATTAGGTATGTCAATTTAATTAACCGGTTCCGTGCTGATGACGGAACCGCTCCGTCATCAGCCGCGGTGGCGCTGTCCTGATGACAGAGCGGTTCCGTCATGGCCCGCCCGACATGCCTGCGCGGCGCTGATTTTGCGCATGCGCGGCGCGTTTTATTGAGTGGGCGGGGCCATGACGGAACCGCTCCGTCATGTGCACAGCTCAACCGCGGCTGGGGACGAAGCGGTTCCGTCACCAGTATGGGCCCGCCGCGCGCCCCCCCGCCCCCTTAGCACTGTGGCGGAATAGCCGCCGCAGCGATGTGGTTAATATAGAATGAGGACCCATAACAACTGTTGACTGCCTAAAGAGTGTATGTGTCACCGCTCTGTTTTATATTTAAGGCTTTTGCTCCTATTTCGAGGATGCTGGGTGAGGTTATGTTTTTTGTCTTTGCTGGAAGTTTCAAAACTTGAGCTCCTCATCATCTAATACAAAATTACTTTTGCATAGTCATTTATTAGTTTCGACTATCTTAGTATGCCAAGAGCGAAAGACTAATGTGATAGTTCCATTAATAATAGAAAGATTCTGCAAATTATTGATATGGTGTTACTGAATCTTGCTATTCCAGAGTAGTCAATGGTGTTCTAAGTCAATGTCACCTCTGTTCTTTATTTTACTTTGCAAGCCATATATACTGACTAATATTACTCTTCTGATGGCATCTGCATATGCTTAATCATTTTCCTTCTGGCTACATTGAGGAGTATATGAAGTTCTAATTACCATATAACTCAATGCCTAACCTGTATTGTCTTTTAATCTCAGCCCTCCTATATGGCCTATATGGGTAGATCTAGATTTCTATTGCATGTTACTCAGACCAAACCTAGGTCTAGAAAAATGTAATCAGTAGCTTTATCCAGCACTGAGCACCAACCCTCTTCATCGGGTGCAAAACAGAGAGACACAAATATGATCCACTGTCCCCTATTACAGCATCCTATAATCCCATTCCAGACATAATTCTAAATTAAGTAAAAGCTTTAGAAACCCTTCATGATTGCCAGAAATGCAAAGCTGCAACAAATTGAAGACAGATGGGTGGTAATGGAAAACAGTTCAATGTAAACGTATATGTGACATATAAAACACAAAGTCAAGAGTTTGAAAGATTACAATTGCTTCAAGAGCATATCGGGGATTTGAAAATAAATACAAACACGTAACCTTCTTTTGTAGGGACTGACCAAGGAGACTGACAGTGAGGCTCTGCTATGTTTACTAAAGAATTTTATTCCAGAGCTGGAGTGTATTTCTAAATCGCCATCCCTCTACTTGCAAATAGTAGATCATCTTGTAAAAGAAGCACTTCTTTATCTACACCGTCTCATGGTATCATTGTATTGTACCTAAGATATACTGGCCTGTTATGAGTTCTTCAGGCAGCTAAAGATGAGCATAGTTTGACGTGGTCTGGTCAAAATATTTATATCTCTCAGGATATGTCAGAGGCCAAAAATGCCAGAAGAGAATAGAACAATGCTTTTTAAGACCTATGCTTAGGAAGTTTTATGTATATTGCACCATTGTTTACACAGGATAACACATAATAGGTTTTCAGGAATATCTCCAAAGTCCCTCTACATTAAACGTGGATACTTCTCAGCCGAAGTGCTAGTTTTGTTACACTATTTTGTTTTGAGTTTGTGATATATTGTTGCTCTGCTTTGCTGTATGCTACATTATTGCTATTATCTCTCTTTTTCTCTCGTCGCTTTCACTCTGCATATCTTATGACATATATTTTTTGCACTCTTACTGAAAATCGTTCCTTGCATAAATAAAGTTTGTTCTTATTTGTAATGTATATTCCGAGGGAAACATCCTTTACAACAATACTTTTACAACGCACTACCATTACGACGCAACTTTTACAACGCAAACTATTACAACGCATAGTGCTTGGGGGCGCTCTAGGATAGGGAATAGGTTAATTTACTATCCAATAACCTTCCCTAGTGTCCACGGGGACTGGAGTTGGAATAGTAAATTAAACTATTCACTACCCAGCGCCCAAAAGCATTATGCGTTGTAATGGTATGCGTTGTAAAACTTGCGATGTAAAGGTAGGCGTTGTAAAAGTATGCGTTGTAACGTCATACATCCATATTCCGATTATGTGTTTTTGTTATTTGATTTGCCAGGGCACACTAAGTGCACTTTACTAGGGACCTACTCATAAAACAAATATGCCAATCAGGTAGAGCCAATAACAATATCAATTTACACAGGGTGCATATGCACTTTAGCACTGATCAGCAGTGGTAAAGGGCCCGAGTCCTATAGCCAACAACAACAGGTCAGGAAAAAATAGGAGGAAGACGCGAAACATTTGGGGATAATCCTGCAAAGAGGGCCATTTTCAACAACTTTTTTAATTTGGTGACAATGGCAAAGGTCTCTAATTTTATATTGTGAATTGCTTGACAAGCTTGTAGACTTTCGTGGGTCTCTATTAACAGACAACACAGGTTATTTATATACACATTACAGCCAAGAGGCTTTATTCATTACTTTTGTTAAAAAAAATTATGACAAAGACAATAGGCCTCTCATTTTACACTCTAAATGACTCAACAAAGACAGTAGGCTTAACTATTTAGATTGTGAAAAGTTTCATGTTTCCTAATCGGCCCAAATAGGAGCATCGCTAGACACTAGGATTATAGCCTGCTTATGCACACATTGTCTCCTAGTGCCTCACAGATGATTGGAGAAGACTACTTGTACAAGGTTGTGATATTTATTTAGGGTACATGATTTGTAATTCCACCTGAAATCAGGGCCGGCCTACCTACCGGGCGTTTTGGAATGCTGCCTCGCTGGGGGCAGAGTACACTGCAGTGGGGGCTGATTTCGTTCATGGAGACCTGCCTGTACTTCGAAATCATTAAAGCAAAACAAATTTTGTTCAGTACACACAGATCCCCATCAACGTAATCTGCCCTCAGGTCAGCAGCATTCCCCAACGCCCGGTAGCCAGTCCGGCCCTGTCTGAAATCATGTAAATATTTGTAATTTTGAGATAGTATTTAGTGTGTATATTAAAACACCTTTTTCATGAAAATGCTTTGGTTGGACATTGATTTATTGTGTTATTTTTGGGAGTTGCTTGGTTCTGCTATTATGTCCCAAAATACCTTCCTGAGTCTGCCTGAGATTGTACTGCCTCATTACTCTAAGAATCAGGCTTCACATGAACTCTTTCACTGGAAGTCGGCTTTCATTGTGCACATTTTAATTTTACGTTTATTATTTAGTTGTGTGTGAATTAAAGCACTTTAAAAAAAAGTAAAAACACCGCACATTGTTTTAATAAATATTACTTTGTGGAATTATTTAATGTTTCTTTAACCCTTTTAGTTGCTCTAATTTGTTCTTTTTACTTTTTAACTGTGTTGTTTACACTCAACTCGTGATATAACAGAATAGTAGAAACTCTGACTTTCCCCTTAAACTTGCTGGATGGCCATGGTTCTAGGGAATCAACCTTGGACCTGGGCTTCTTTTGGGTTGTCATTGGCATTTAGCTCGCCTCCTGCCCCTGTTCTGTGACCAAAAATGTTGGTGTATCTATCAACGCTGATCTGTCCTACTGCCCACATGTCAATAAAATTACTAGTACACGTTACTCCATTCTGGAGATCTTTAAGGAAAACTCTTCCTTGTCTCTGTACTGAAGGGAGTAGGTTTGTGATCTAGGCAGCTATGTCTTCCAGTATGGATTATAGGATTAGTCTTCCTTGTGCCTATTACTACGCAATTTTATGATTTGCATTTACTTGGTGCTAGTGGTAAAGTTGTGCTCATATCCTGCAATTTGAGCTCGACTATAATTGTGCACTCATCAGAGGGCTTCTGTTCCCACAGACCCACACATGTATTGCTCACTCTTACCTATGTGCTTGTGTTTTTCTTTTTTTAATATATAATGCAAACTCAGCCCAAGGGCATTAGAGTACTTTGTGTGAGCACCAGTTACACCCCACAAGATCCCATTCATTTCTTAAAGTACACAAAAAGTGATGTTTGAAATGCTTGAATGAATCTCAGCTACTGCCAGTTACTTGGCCCACACTCCAGTCCATTGTTATTTTACACACCATGTCACCACAGTATACACCCAGCCATTTGCAAATCAGTCTTTACCTTGCTCCTATCGTAACAGTCCATCCTGAACTACTAGGCCAGGTTTTCCCCAAACCAGAACACAAGCACCTTAAGACTGGTTTCGCCCTTAATAGGACTCATCAATCATATATAGGTTAGTTCCAGTGCATGTTATTCACGTCGTTAGAAAAGACAAGGGGAACCCAGTAGGTAGCTCAGGACCATGGGTGTCAAGTATTTATAAAGGAAACAAGCGGTCCTCAGCATATAAGAATAAGGGTAAACAAAAATATTATATAGACCACAATGGGCTACTATATAGTTCACATTCCCTTGTCCAGCCGGATAGGGAATTTTTAATGATCAAATAAATCGTTTAATGTAAGGGTACAAATCATAACCAAGCATTAAGGTTACAGTAGGGCACAGTCCTGTACCGTACGGAGGAGGAAAGTAAAAAAGTGAAAGAGATATCAGGCAAACAGGGTGAGCTTACAGGTCACTGTCATAAATTTAAATTAGCAGTGTGTCCTGGAGTTAACCATACATACAATAATAAAATGGGGTGAAGTGTATGATTACTCAAAAGGAGTCGACGTTTCGATCCCACGCTCAGTTTTATAAGGGGATCATCTTCAGGACTTGGAGCGCGGTCTGTGGGAGCGCGGTCAGTTGAGTGACTGATCCGCGGGTGGTTTAGATGATGTCGATGTGCCGATAGCGAGCTGTGCCTTGCCGGATCGCTGAAAGCAGATCCGGGAAGGCACAGCGATCCGGCAAGGCACAGCTCGCTATCGGCACATCGACATCATCAAAACCACCCGCGGATTAGTCACTCAACTGATCGCGCTCCCACAGACGGCGCCATTGCTCACGCCGAGCCTCGGAAATCACTAATTGTTGAAAGAAACCATACGCGATGCAATCGTTGCATCACGTAGCATGCTAAATGCACTTTGCACGGAAGCATAGCCCTGGCTGTGCCCTCAACTTCCCAGACGCCTCATTTAAAATAACGGGGCTCCATAACTGCACCATAGATCGTGTATTTTGATGCCAGCCTGTAATCACTATTCCGGCCAACCTGAATTGAATCCTCCAATTCAATTGGAAGTGGCGTCTAAAAGTCTTATTCAGGCAAAATCATTCTCCAAGTCCTGAAGATGATCCCCTTATAAAACTGAGCGTGGGATCGAAACGTCGACTCCTTTTGAGTAATCATACACTTCACCCCATTTTATTATTGTATGTATGGTTAACTCCAGGACACACTGCTAATTTAAATTTATGACAGTGACCTGTAAGCTCACCCTGTTTGCCTGATATCTCTTTCACTTTTTTACTTTCTTCCTCCGTACGGTACAGGACTGTGCCCTACTGTAACCTTAATGCTTGGTTATGATTTGTACCCTTACATTAAACGATTTATTTGATCATTAAAAATTCCCTATCCGGCTGGACAAGGGACTGTGAACTATATAGTAGCCCATTGTGGTCTATATAATATTTTTGTTTACCCTTATTCTTATATGCTGAGGACCGCTTGTTTCCTTTATAAATGTTATTCACGTCGTGGCACTGAAGTGTACAAAAAAGTGTTGGAAGGCATGCTTGAATTATTTTCAGCCACTGGTAATTACTTGGACTGCATCTCTGTCCATTGTTATTTCCACACCATCTCAACCCTGCTCCAGTCAGTACAGTCCGGCCTGAAACGCAAGGCCAGGAACTCCCGTACTGAAACACAAACAAACCATGACCCGTAATTGGGTACATCATTTGGGTATAGCTTAGTTCCACTAACCCAGTGTGCACGGGACCCATGTCTGTACGTATCCGTCCTACCTAGGATGGTCAAAGTGATGGATGGAATGCTTGTATTATTCTTACTCACTGGTAATTACTTGTGGCCGCCGGATGGTTCCTGTTGGAGCAGAGTCAAGACTGATTTCCATATGGCTGGGTGCAAACTGAGGTTTCATGTTGTACAGAATTACGATGGAATACTCAACCCTGAGTAATTACCATTGGCTGACAATAATTCAAGCATCCATTCATCACTTTCTTATGTTCTTGAATTCAATGGCCTAAGTGCGATAAACTGTTACTATTGATCATTGGTTATTCATTATTCTAATTATACATTGGCAATACAAATACAATACTGTGGCTGCACATGTATCCCTATGAATTCCCCAAATTACTGCATTTTTAACAAACATTATCAAAAGCACAGGTCTAGCATTTCAGTGACATTGCAAGCCAGATCTTGCGCCTTTTTTCCTTTTATTTTTAATTTTTTGCCAATGCTGACTGCATTTGTAAAGCCAATAGCTCCAAAAAGCATTATCTATTGGCTTTGCCAGTGCTTGTTTAACATAGAGGCAGGTGTAATTCCTATAAGAAATCATGTCCAAGGACCATCTCCATGGTGCTCCCTGCCTCAGTTTTTGTTTAGGCTCCTCAATGCCCTCTTCACTTGCCTTTCTCCACTTGTATTCTTGCTGACAAGGCTGCCCCATTTTTGGTGTAGTTTTTCAATTTATTGAAATAGACAGTTCTCTATTGCCATTTGTTAATAGGAGCAGGGTGCTCCTAATAGAATCCCCCCTCTCTCGCCGGCCTCTATGTATATTCCTGTGGTGAGAAGCAGGCAAAGAAGTACTAAGTGGAGGGAATACAACAGATTTGAGTCTGCATATCAGACAACTTGTTTCAGCTATATAATGTGGCACTGTTGATAAATTGTTGTTCTATATAAGACGAGGTGTGAAGAACTGAAGGAAGATTTTCAGAGACCATTGGAAGGTACCACTAGAGTAAGCGGGTGTATGGGCAGTTTAAACGACTCATTAGGGGCAAAGTAACATGCAGAGACTGGTGCGCTTCAAGTATACGCGGTATGGTGCGCAGGAATTTCCAGTATAGGGAGGCAACTGCGGTTAAACCTAGGTGGCAATGACATGATTGACGTTTATGCTCTGACATGATGATTGGGAAGCTGGTTTTACATACTAATCAATGAGCTTCTTACTAACCATGATGCATGCAATGGGGGCTTTATCTGCCCCAGCAATTATTCTTTGCAAAAGTTTGAGGAATCACAATCGTCTTCCTTCCCTTCAGTATCATCCCTGTGCTTGTATGCTTTTACACAGGACCACATTGTTCAGCTTATCATTTAACTCTCCGCAACCGGTGCTATCTGGAAAATTTCAGTAAAATGCATTTATTGACCAATGTCAGTCTATCATTTGTGATCCTGACGAGTTCCTGGATCTCACTTGAGTTCGTTCAGCCTCCCCTCTTTATAAAACATAGCGGTGATCTTAGACCTCTGCACATCTCTGATTTTGAATCAACGCTAGCTTTGTCCATGTAATACCCAAAAGGCTTATCTCATGCATTGCCTGAACTCGATGAGCTACTGTCTGCAAAGACAACTCACAGGTGCAAGGGCTCCACCTGTAATTTCCAATTCTGTTTGTGTCTCGAGCAACCTGCAGTTGTAACACAAAACATCAAGGAAAGAGAAGGGTAGTCGATTTACATGAAATTGATAAGTGCTGCGGGTAGTCCCACAATGTGGTATGAGATGCCCAACTACCACGTGCTAATGGCGTAAGTCATTTGTGAAGTGCTCCGGTCTATAGCGAGCATGATGTTTAGAATCCTACCTAGCATCATATTGACCAACTATATGATTGTGAAATTCTACAGCTGGGTATGAAGTCGCTCAAAACTGACTGTCTTGTGGTGATGTCTTACAGTGATATGTTATGAGCTGTTCTACTGAAGCCAAAGCTGGTATCTGCCTCTCAATCAGGGGCGTAACACAGGCCCCCGCAGGCCCCGTGGTGCGGAGGTCCGCCAAGCTCCAGGAGGCCCCCTCAACACAGCACCTGGGCCAGAGAGCTACTGATATAGTCCGGAGTGGGCCCCTCTACGTACCTTGCAGGAGAGCACCATCAATTGTCGTTACGCCACTTCTCTCAACTTCGGCCAGAGATTGTTTCGGGAACTATGAACTTGATTCAGGGTTTCACTGATGTAGTAGTGTCCATGGTGATGCAGGATGAAATGACCTCTGCCATCCTGACTGTAGTCCATCTACCAAATTTAGAGTGGACGGCCGGCCAAGTGGTTATTTCCGTACAATGAAAGGAACCCCCGTTGATCACTGCAGTTTCTTTCAGTGTACTAAATGTTTGGTCCTCGACTCTCCACCAAATATTGACAGTTTTTGCTTTTCAGAAACAAAGGGGTATATTAGCAAGAACCTCGGTAAAATTATCGCCATTCTAGCTGCAGGAAACTGCAGCTAAAACTTCGATAATGGGCATGCTAATATACATTATAGAATTCCAATAGAAGCCCATGTTAGATGTCCTGCACATCTAACCTGGGCTTCTATTGGAATTCTATAACGCATATTAGCAAGCCCATTATCGCCGTTTTAGTGGCAGTTTCCTGCTGCTAAAACAGAGATAATTTTAACGAGGTCCTTTCATAAATGCCGCATATTTCCAAAGTGGCAATTTGTTTCCAAGAAACAAAAAACTATTGACTCCGAAGAACTTGAAAGTATTCTTTCATGGTAGTTGGGGTGATAATAGTTTGTTTTCCTGCCCTTCACTGCTAATACTGACAGTTACAGACAGGAAAAAAACATTACAATAACCACCCTACTCAATAGAGTAGGTAGTGTGGTGTCCTTCCTCCGAAGAGCCCTACTTCGTCTGGCCGTTGGAGGAAGTGTTCTGTTGACTAAGGCCACAGAGGTTTCATCAATGTAATATCAAAGGTCCACCCACCTCAAAATGAGCAGGGCGGACTGAGGCTGTGGAGGGCAGGATATTCTGATGTGTTTACGATGGAGTACGCTGTACATCAAACTATGGATCAAGCTTATGTGAAAGAAGTATGTACGTCTTGGCTAAGCTTCGTATTACATGCTTTGTGCTCTTCTTAGCATGAGTACTTTCTCAACTCTCAAAACCACCAGAACTTATAATTTATCTGAATATTGATGGCATTTGTTAAAGAAAAGGGATGATTGCGACAGTAATGTAAAGATGATTTCCCTGCAGCACACAATTTAGCCTGATCATAGAGTTAGCAACTCACCCACATGATACTACGGGGAAGAACAATGCTTTGTCTATGCTTTAGTTTTGAGATCCAAGTGAACATACGCTATACAGTATGTTCAGTAAGAAAAACTGCAAAGTACACTAAGCATCTAATATATCTGCCCTGGACCAAAACAAATATTTCTAGAAACAATTGGGGTAAAAAGACTGCGATTTATTCACAGAAAGGTTGTCTGCAAAATGACCATAAATCATTCTTGCATGCATGCGTGTATGTATATGGTATTTCTATATCGCGAACCCAGCCATAAGGCAGCAAAGCACTAAACATAGTCGAAGACAAGCATAAAGTGAATGAGTAATAGGAGAGGTAGCTGAGACATGAAATGGTATTGGAATGTGATATAGTGTTATTTTAAGAGGTGAGTGTTCAACTCTTTCCTAAACTGGAGAATTGTTGGGGGCTATTGATCGATTCGGACATGTTTTTCCAGATTCTGGGTGCAGATAGAAAAGGCCTTTATATAATTTTTTTAACATTTTATATATAAGTTGTGATGGGTTTGTAAGTAACGCAGCTCGTTTTAACCCCAACCATGCTTCAACGGCTGTCGCGAGCACTACCTCCGTAGTGCTGCTCACGTCCATTGGCCAACGCGGCACCGTCCACTGCACTAAACCGCCACACCGTGGCGGAATTGCCGCCGCGGTTAAACGGTTAAAGATGGTGCAGGCTCGCAAATGAGTACCTCAAGATTGGGGTAATATGATTATATTTCTTTACAATGAGGCGTATAATAATCCTCAATTGGGTGCTATTGTGTCATCTGGGAGGTCATGGAGTATGGCATCACCACCAACCACAGGCAGGAGTCAGACAGCTTGAACAGCAGTTCTGTAGTCACTTCCTGTAAGAAATACTTTCACTTTCTTTAGAAGAGAGAGGGGGTACCAGACAGTCTTTAATTGGCCTTGTGTTCCTTGAGCACGAGGTTGGTGTCCAGGGTGAGTCCAATAGACTAGCTAGCAGCAGCGACCTTGAACAAAAATCAATTATTACATTTTGTAGGTAACGTCAATGTACCCCTCCTAACTTAGGCACCCTGTACCTTTGCCTAGCTGGCCCATGCCGAAATCCGACTCTGAGCACCCATACAAAGCTTGGGCCTGTAAAGCGCATTCACAAGAAAGATAACACCCGGCGGAATGGTATCAACTCCAGCTCCAAGATAGGGAAGTGCCAGCTGACCTGAGCCCAAGCTACAATGGGGGTTACCTTAATAGAGCGTTTTAGCGCCAGTACCAGTGAGCAAATAAAAGGGGCAGTTCAGGATCAATCCACATACGTAGAATTAATTGACAAAAGTTGTTGTAAGCTATTTTTATTTGTAAAAAAAAAGTTTTCACTGACACTTTTATGGCCCTGAAAATGAGTTGTCAGGAGTGGTATCACCGGAGTAATATCTCTCCGGGCAACCACAAGTTATCCGATGTCTAGTATTCAAACTCCAGACCAAATTATTCAGAGCCCTGAGACTTGTGAGAAGGTGGGGAATAACTGGAGCTATTAACCAGATCAAGTTACGCAGTACTACTGATCGTGGTGTTAACGCGCCCACATTTAAAAGAGACTTTTTGCCAGGTGATGTCTGATGGAATTTTCATTCCAAAGACAGCCAAGAATTTAGGAACTTATTGTGGTATGCGGAGCAGGAGCTCTGATTTTCTCCTTATTTTCCACACCATAGGGGAAAACTCAGAACACCCAAAAAATTCTGCACCTAGGAATTACTGATCCGTGTTACTCAAGGTAAAATTGATTTTCTGGTGTAGACCTCTGTATGTTTCAAGGTCTAGAGATCAATATGCATTTTGTGGAGGAAAATGAATGTTACTCTCTAAATTCTCATACTCGCTACTTTTTGAAAATGTATAACATGCAAACTTTCTGCACTATGCCGCCATCTTACTTTACGTAAAGAATATATGGGGATTTTCAGATGGTGTTAAGTTGCTCTTCTAACAGTACCATGAGTTACTATTTAATGACCACGTTTACTTGGTACAGCACCTGGCATGACTATTAGAGCCTGGCCTCAAGGGTGTGAGGCAGCCAATATGTGCAAGTTCGGATTGGCAGGCTCCAGTAAAATCATGTCAGTTGAAATTGACTTATTGCACCACAAGTGCTCAGCCCAGTGTCACATTGCATGACCAATGAGTGTCTCCCTTCCCTGGTCAGGAGTCTGAGGCAAAAGATTACGAAGAATGTAAGATAATTTCCTAACCTGACACTTAGATCACAGAAGTGAAGAAAATTCTTGCAGCCGAGAAGATTAGGTTTTTTGCTTCATTCTACTCAGTAAATCCATCAATAGATTTATAGAGTGCTACTTGTCACCGGTGAGGGTATCCAGGAGCTGGCAGGGCCCAGTTGATTAGCCGAATATCCAGATCTTTTCAGAGACTTTCATAACTCTGGAAGAGATAGGGAGGTCCGTAGGTTCTAGGTAGAAGGAGTGACCTCTGCATCTGCTACATTAGGATTAGAGATAGGGACGCAGAGCGGAAGTGTCTGGTGGGCAGATGGAAGTTCAGGGATAGTTTAAGTAGGCGGTCCGCTGTTGTGTACGGCCTTGTATACATGGCTCAGGAGCCTGAACTGGCATCTTTTCTGTGCAGGGATTCAGTGGAGTTTCCTGAGGTAGAGAATGGTATGGAATCATCCATGAAGATCCAGGACGAGTCTTGGCCGCGACGGTCTGTATGGTTGAGAGGGTTGTATGTGAATGTCCATAAATTAAAAAGGTGAATCGGCTATTCAGGGCTGTCTAATAGATTACACATGAAAATAGGTTCTCTTATAAAGAAAAATCCACCTCTATATAATTGGATATTGTTAACACTGTAATATATATGAAGACAGACTTAAAAGAGAAGACAGCTATGATATGTGAATAGTTGGAAAACATTTTCACATTAGTTGTTTCATTAGAAAGAGAGGGATACCATATAGCACAAATGAATGGTTATTTAGAAAAATATATATTTATTCTTTAAAAATATGACAATTTACATTATATACATTTAATTTAATTCAACAGTAATGTTAAAATTAGTATATACGTAAATGTATAACCTATAAAAATATCTAATTTACTCATATATTAAAATAAATAGATAAAAAATAGTTTTGTTTAAAACTAAATATAAAAATGAAATATATATGTATATATTTATATATTCCAAAATTTTACTGAAATAATATTAACAATAAATTACTAACATATTATAAAATACAATAAAATATATAATATCTAAAGTAGTATAATGAATATAAAAAATCAAATCAAAATATACCTTTCTAAAAACAATAAAACCATTTGAATAACAAAATATTAAAAAAAAATAAAAAAAATACAATTAAGCAATTTCTTATAATTAAAATGCCTCCTATTAATACAAAAATAGGAAAAGTGTTAAACCAAGCACAAATTACATTTACTCCAATTTACTCCAATGTACACAAAAGCAAAGAAAGTGATGTACTTTAGACAAGTTACATTTACTGTTCCCACTCCAGTCTAACCAACATTAGAGAAAATGTTTGACTTAGGGGTGGTTAGGATTTACTATTCCTGCTCCAATTTAAGCAATAGTAGGTGAGGTGTTGGACTTTGGAGGGGTAAGCTTTACTACTTTCATTTCATTTTAAGCAATAACAGGGAAAGTGTTGGACTTCAGAGAGATTACAGGTACAATTCCAACAGGACAACAGAAAATTATTAAATCATATATAAGACATGAATTTATAAAAACATATTTGAATTGAAATACTACTTGAACCAAGCAAAACAATATTTAATCAATAATAAATACAACATATATTTAACAAATATTATTATTCGTACTAGAAAAAGCCAGATCAGCTTTTTATGGTTTCCCAGACAGTAGGCATAGCCATTATGGAAGTCCACAACTTTGCATATTAGAAAATGGCTGGCAAGGGTGTTTTGGTAGGCTCTCTGAACCATCACTTCCAGGTTAAGCAGTTCCATTTCTATTGTTTAAGTATTGGCGGCCATATGTAACCACAAATCAGACGCTGAGACTTCGCCTGGCAACTTTTGAATTTGATAAGGTTTTCTGGCTGGTGCTATCTGTTTCTACTCACCTCTGTTTGCTTGGTGTAAGAAATTTCAGCCACAGTTATACATGTTCAGCTTGCTGTTAGACTGGCATCTTCAGCTTCTCCTTGGTTCCAGTAGGATTGGTTCCTAAATGGGGAGCTGCACTGCTCCTGTGGGCGAATGGATTGTAAGCCTACCTTGTTGGCTGTACCTTTATTCATATCGTTTAGTGGAATTTTAATAGTTTGCCAGACCTTTAAACAAATTTAAGATGGACATAGATGTCAATTTATTACAAGCAACAACTCAATTTATTTCCGAGATTCAAGACGTTCTCGAAACTGCATGCAAGTAAAGTGCATTCTTTCATGGATATAATAAATCAACAGACTGGACTAGTAAATGTCTCACCTGTGGGGTTCCTCCTCAGGGAGGTATTTCCAGATTGGCCCCTACTGCTAACCTTAGTGACTCTTTAAATGTGTTAACCATAGGTGGCAAGGCTCTAATATCCTCACCAAATGAATACACTGGGGATGCACATTTATGTCTTTGGCTCAATGTAATCTGAATTTTGTGAATCACCTCCATAATTTTAATACAGATATTGCTAAAGTAGCGTTCATTATTTCATATCTTATGAAGGGTAATACAATTTGTGCTACATCTTGGATTAACAACAACAAAATTGGTTTGAGAATTAAAATACTTTTCTTTCACATATTGTTTTATTTGGAATATGACAGGTTAAATTAGCAGCTCATGCAGGGATTAAGACAAGAGACAAGATACTCAACATCTTTCTTAGTAGAGTGGGCACTTTCAGTAGTTATGATCAGTAGTCGCTTGAACAACCGAGGCAGAAGCCATAGTATTCAATTAGAGATTCTGGGGCATATTCACTAACTACATTTTTAGTACCTGAAGTAATATTAGAGTAGTAGTACTCACACACTACAAAATGCTATGCAGGCTCCTACATTCAGGTACCTCTGCCTCCTTCACATCTATCTTTTCTATGCAAGAGTCTCCAGCGATTTAAGCACTCAAATGTCTTCTTTTTAGTGGTAAATGTGGGCAGGCCAGCGAGAGTTGATAAAAAACTGGAAATACTATAACATGGGAAGGGTATGGAGGGTTTTTGGAGGAGCAAGCAAATATAAACACTCATCCAGAAAAGAGTAAGCCTGTTGCTATTCACAAACGACACTTCCCAAAGTTACTACGGCCAAAAAGGTCCCAAAATAGTAGTTATTATACTCCATCTTAGACATGGTGTTAGTCAAGCATCACACGAGACCACTAAGCTGTACTGCAAGATACTCCAATTGAAAGAAATGGAGTCAGGATCTTAAAACAACACTCCACATTATTTCTAGTTTTAAAAATATATACATATTTTCTTTAGTGTAAAAAGTATAGAGAATGAATAAATAGTAGTTATATTATTTTAAAAATAAGCTCATTTTATTTTTAAAAGAACACACTTTTGTTAAAATAAGAAATAATTTAGAGTAGTTCTTTACATTATTGTAATAAATATGTATACATAATTTGCTCAATGTGTTTTTAATTATTCTTTAAGAATATTATATAAAAATGTAATAAATATAATTTAATGTATTCGTTTTTTAGTACACCATCATCATAAATCTTTCTTTAGTTTGACAAGCAAAGAATAAAAGAACAATTAAAAAAGAAACATACCAGAAGCAGTAGTATAATGAGATCTCACAACAGTACAAGGTTACATACAGGTTCCATTAGTAATCTAGCTGCCACCTACATTGGAGATAGTAATCAAACAACTAATTAAAATGTCAGCAGTGAAAAAGCATACAACCTAATAACATGGTCATTTGTTATTCAGAAATTGTAAAAACAATATAGCGGGCCAATCCTGTTCAAAATTCATAATCTTTGAAAGTGGAATTATAAAAGCCTTACGTGGCCCAGAGTAAAATATACAACACATAACAAAATGCAGCACATTTTGAGAGGACACCTGATCACACTCACATATGGTAACACACTTCAATCCTACCCAAACTATGGGAAAAGACAGAGACTAGGGTATGAAATTCATCCTAAAATGTGTTAGTAAAAAAGAATATCTGGGATCAGTTACAAAAAATAAATAAGGCTCTACAAGGGGTACGATCTCAAGTAAAATATATGCTCTCACAGAGAATTTAGAAAGTTCCATACCCTCCTTATTAGCCCTGTATCTTGTTTAAAAAGTAGCTGTAGTCCCTTCCTAGTCAGATTGAATAATATTATGATATTTATGCTCTAGACGTGTAGCGCTTACCTATTCCAGGCATTCTCGGGTACCCTTTCCTCCCTGACTTCCCCCTCCTGTCTCGCTCCAACAATGAATGAGATGTATATATGGTGTTTAATTGAAATTCGAAATGACCCGGCGGAGTTTCTAAATTGACACTGTAATTGTTTAGATTCCATTCTTGAACCTGTGTGGTTTGTATTGAATTACTTCTATTTTGCAAAGCGCTTATAAAGATATATATATATATAAAAAAATATATATACTCTGAATTTGTAAATAAATCCCGTCAGCATGATTGAGTAAACATAGCATCTAGATAAGTGAGCCAGGGCATAACCTCTGCATTCTTTAAGAGAAGGCAATCCCATATTATGATTTGGTTCAAATTAACCTCTTTTCTTAGCAAAACGGTAATCCAATGCAAGAGGGGGTGCAAAGCCATTGTGTCCGATAAGTAGCCCTAGCTCACCTCTTGATGAACTACAAATGCAGGGATAGATGGGGGAATTTAATTGATGCCTAATAATGTTATTTTCTACAACCTGTAGTAAAGTTGAATCAGAACAACCCATATGTCACTGCCATAGACAACTGAGGAAATGTTGTCACCCTATTGATTGCTATTAGTGCAGTCACAGATTATTTCCCTAGTCTCGAGGTACAGGACCATTAATACAGAAAATAGCACATTTTTATCTTTAAAAGTAGAGACCAGGTTTTCTCATTTTCCAACTGGACTCTAAGGTTGGGAGAGATGTTAACTTTAGTTAAATCCTGAGTACCTTAAAAAAGTCCTTGACTAAGTGGACGTAGGTCTAATTATCATCACATCATACTACATGTAGTTGCTTCTGTTGCCCAGTGTGTTCATGAATTCATAGGAGTCCAGGAGGTTTTGAAGCCCCTAAGTGGTTCTTGAGGTGGGACAGCATCATCTGTCTACAGTAGCAATGGAAACGTATGTACTCTAGGGGTATCTTGAGGCTCAACCATCAGGAAGAGCTCCAGTTAATTTCTGTAAACCATGTCAAGGTTAAATTAGAACACATACAGACATATAATAAAAATAATGTAGTCTTAATTGATGTCCTTTTGCCTTATCTATTAATAAGGAAACGTCTGTGTCGCATACCTTGAAACACACAGTCCATGTCAAGCATTACAATTTTTGATAAGATTTAATATAAAAAGACAGCCACTTGAACACTTGTAAGGAGAAGTCTTTCACCCAGACTATCGCTAGAGATTCTGCAAGAGAAGGTCTCACCTGCTTCAAGTACACTTCACACTTTGCAGATGATGCATCTCGTCTGCAGACTGAAGCTGATAATACCAAATCTTGAAGGAAGACCGACTGACTGCTACCGTAGTGAGTGTTTGCCCTTGGTGGGAAACATTGTCTCAATGCCTCCGATGCTAAAGACAGCCTTTGCTACCAAGAAGGTATGCAGTGAGTTTCTTCTCCCAAAGAAACTCTAGAATCCACGTAGCACAGACCTTCATTTTCCGATAGTGTATAGCACATAGAAGTAGGCATAAAGGTGTTAGGTTTTAGATAACATTTTTAGTGACATTTTAGCAATGCTGGAAATGTTCATTTTGTTCTTTTCTTATTGCTGTTTTTGTAATATTCTGTGTAGTTGTTTTAGATATACTGAAAATGGGATTTTTCCTGTAGTAATAAATACTTTTAGGGGCTCATTGTGATGCTGGGCAGAAAGCCTCCTTCGACAGTCAAAATCTTCTCGACCGCGTCGGAGCCCTTACGACCGACTCGTTGTTTTACATTCTAACAGCCCGATTATGATGTGTGCTGTCGACATGTAAACCGCGTGGTCATTCCGAATTGGTTCCGAACGACTAGCTGAGTATCAGTGTCAGTCGGAACCTCATTGTGCATCCTTCTGGACAGCATTTACGTCCTCAGGATTAGGATGCCGATTTCCTACAGTCTTTCCGAGTCAGCCTGTCCGACATGGATAGGCTGTTGGAAAGTTAATTTGGTGGCCCTTGACAGGTCCCCTTGCCCACGGCCTACGGTTGATGGTAGTGGGGCTACCTTAGGGACCCCTCTGTAAAACCCTGCAATCTGTGGCAGGTACTGTGGGGTACATGTGACAGGGTGCAGGGTTTTCACAAATACCCCATTTCCCCATAGGAGAGTGTGTTACGGCCAGTTGTCGGGTGGAGCACAAGCTCCCCTTGGAAACAATGGGTATCCGACCAAACAGTGTTTGTCGCATCGTAATCCGGTGGTCGGTACCGCAGACCGCAAGTTGGTCGGCCCCGATTCCAAATCGGTGTTGGACAGAGGATTTCGGCCTGACATTGTAATGTAACCCCTTAATGTAAAAGTGTTCATTCTTCTTAATACAGTGTGTGAAACTGTAAATAACGAAATAAGGTTTGTTGCTGTTTCCACTGTGCCTCTGATCCATTTATGGGATTGTTAGTAACCCAAGAGCCTTACTACTTTGTCAATCACACATTGAATAGTGTTTTGCTGGGCTATAATAACTTGTCTTTCACATTAATCACTGGTGCAATGAACCAAGTTCACCCATGGGTGGGAAAGCACACCTTGTAGAGTTACGTCAAAGTCATAATATAAAAGCTCCCTTGGGGGAAGGTGTGGATACAAGGGAGTAAACACAGGCTCACAACTCAAAAAGCGCACAGCGTGACCTACGTGGACCCCCTGCTGGTTTCACCATCCATTTGTAGCCCCACACCCACTACTCATGGGTATAGCTAACAGCTATCAGGTAAGACATGTACAGTTCCCTCTCTAGCTCCTGGCAGTGGGCCAGATCTCAGAACTGCACTATCTGCAAGCTGACGCTAACAGATTTTATTAAAAAAGGGTTATTCGCCGTCATGTATGTTCTTCTGAGAATCACACACAATTAGCATGTTGTCGGTGCGCCCTTATTAATGACAGATCTCTGGTAAAAACGCTTTGTCATACGCTAACTTAATAGAATCTCAAGGACTAGTACTGGTATTTTTAACAGAAACATGGACTGATGCCGCCTTAGAACCAGAACTCACCACAGCCCTTCCGCCACTTTTTTTAATAACCAGGCTAGACACGGTCCGCAGGAAAGAGGAATACCCTGCCATTATGTACAAAGAACAATTTTAAAACCTTACACAAGGACTCTGCACGATCTACGATTGCGAAGCACTGTTCTATAAATTAGGACTTGATAATCGTTTGACACCATTCTGATTTTCCGCCCACCTGGTACCAGAGCATCTTTTTTAGATAAGTTCAGCCATCTGCTAGAATTCAAGACAGACTATCCAGATATTTCCATCCTCAGGGATTTTAACTTTCACTTGGATAATCCCCCCGATATTGACTTAGCTCACATTATTGACATTATGGATTGCGTTGGCCTGGTGCAGCAAGTCACGGGCCCTACATATGATGCAGGCCATCTATTGGGTGGAATATTTTCGAATAATCCGTATTTACACTTTCTATCGTCCCTCCCACTAAGTTGGTAAGACTACTTGGCGGTAATGTTCAATCTCAAATGGTAAATAAGTATCCTGCTGAATGTTCCAACTAAGTCAGTCAGGAGCCACACCCCTGGTATAAGCTGGAAAGCATCATATTCAATCAGACTCTTACTTAAACCATACCTTTGATTACAGAAGATTCAGACCTAAATTCTGCAACAATCGCCTCTGGATAGACAAGGCTCCTGATCAACTGATTCCACCTAGTTTTCACTATAGCCGAATATTTAATCCTTCTGAACCAGGGTTTTCCAACAAGCTCAGGCTACAGAAACAGAAATACCCGGAAACTGGTTTAAGAAATGGAGAACCAAATTAGAAACTTATAGTCTAACCATCCAATTCTACAAACAAAGGATACACGATGAAAAGGTACGCCACTCTATGCTAAAAATTGACTCTTCCATAAATTCCTCCAAGAGACTTTTTGCCTCAGTTAGAAAACAAGAAAGACTTCCTGAAAATAGATAAAAATGGTCAACAACATGGCCTTCTTCTGTCAGGACAAGGTCAAAGGAGTCTACGACCCCTTTTTAGCCAGTACTAACTCGACCATTACATACAAAGAGAAAAAACGTTTAATGCATCTTTGGTTAGCTAGCATACATGATGTTTCTCTGCATCAGGGTCTGGACTGCGACACCATGTACAGAAACATCATATACTCAAGGGTCAATGTCATGCACAGCTCCTTAGGGACGGAGCTACCCACCTTGCACACCGCCTTTTCTTCCTTTACTAAGGTACAAACTTTAAGACTGTTTAAAACCATCGGATCAGGTGCTGCAAGTGATCTTTGTCTCCCCAGAATAATGCAACTAGTGCCAGAAAGCGCAGCCACTATCCTTACTTACTTATTTAATAAAATGGTCAGTAACGGACTCTTTCCACTAAAATGGAAGAAAGCATCCATCCTACCATTAATTAAAAACCTAGGGGCATATTACCAACAAGTAGCGATAATTATCGCTAAATAGGCTTAGCGACGATTTTTGTCATCGCTGGCTATCGCTATGTATGTTAGCGGAGAAACAATGCTATTAGCAACGTTTTTCTCCATTGTGCTAAAATATCCAGCGATAGCGGCGAAATGCGTGACTATCGCTGAGAATACAGCGATATTCACGCATTAGCGACGAAATGCTCTTAGCCATGTTATCCACCTACCATTGGATAACATGGCTAAGAACTGGTCTGAGCAGCCGTTAGTTTTGGCAATAGCGGGAATATTTCCATCGCTACGCCTGCCTTGCTAATAGGCGACAGCGACGTTAGCGACTGCTATCAGTTGCTAACAGGTTGAGTACGCCCACTTTGCATGTCATTAGCAATAAATATCGCTGACATGCAAAGCGGGCCCCAAACCGCTCGCTATCGCCTAAAAGCTGTCGCTAACATCAGTTTGCGACAGCTTGATAATAGAACGATAGGATTATCGCCGCTTAGCCGGCGATAATTGCCTATCGCCACCCTTGGTAATATGCCCCCCAGTCTTGATCCAACAGTGCTTAATAATTAGAAGCCAATATCACAACTTTTTTTTTGGGGCTAAGATAGTGGAAAAAGCTATCAGTTGGGAACTCAAGTCTTCTTTCAATAACAACAACTATTTGGAAGCCTCCCAGTTCAGCTTCAGAATCCACCATAGTACAGTACTAGCCTCAGTGGCTTAACACAAGCCCCCACATCCATTGTGGTGCGGGGGCCCCCTGGCTCCAAGAGGCCCTCACAGCACAGTGCTCTGGCCGGGGAGACTCTGACTGAGTCCAGGGGGGGGGGGGGCTCAATTTTCGTTACGCCAGTGATTAGAACGCCAGTGACTAGCCTTGATCATGGCCTCTGAGGAAATTAGACTGATACTGAATATGGAAGGAAATGCTGCCCTGTTATTTATTATTCTCTCAGCTGCATTTGCTCCTGGAAATCACTCCCTGCTTCCAGACCGCACAGCTTTATTAGATATTATGGCTAAAACACTCTCTCTTCTTAAATCCTATCTATCTGAAAGAAAACAGTGAGTGGCCCTTGACAGGTTTAGCTCTCCCTCATTCTCTGTGCCTTGTGGTGTCCCACAGGAGTCATCATTAAGCCCTTCATTATTTAATCTTTACGTGAGACCTCTGGCAAGCCTGATAAAAGCTTATGGTCTGAGGGAGATGGATGAGCAAAAACTGCTTAACGCTTAATTCATCCAAAACTGAAGCTCTATTATTTGGAAGGAATCTGTCCATTTGGGCCCCAAATTGGTGGCCACAATAGTTAGGTACACTCCCCTACCCAGTTACCAAGGTAAAAAAAGCTTGGTATACTGTTCGATAACAAACTGTCTTTCGAAGGCCATATCAATCATATTACCTCCACCTCTTTTTTCATCTTAAAAATAATCAACAAGGTCAAACCCTTCATTGCCCTTGTGGAAACCAGTGATGGCAGCCCTCGTCACCTCCAAATTAGACTACAGCAGTGCTCTGTTTCTGAATTTACAGAAGAGATTCCTTAACAAGCTCCAGAGCATACAAAACTTAGCAGCTTGGCTATCGCTGGGCGTTCCGCCTGTATTGGCTTCCAATTAAGATGCGCATCAATTTCAAGGCCCTGTGTATTGCCTACAAGTCCTACCACAGCTCAGGTCCAGATTTTGTCCAGAAAAACATGCTGCACTGTACTCCCACCTAGTTTTTTCAATCAGCATGCTCAACTATGGAACTGTCTGCCCCTAAGTATCAAAAGTAACACTGATTTGCTGAACTTTAGAAAATCACGGCTCTTTAATCAGCAACGTGACCCTTCTCTAAAGTCTAATTTCCTTCTGACTCATCGCCTTTACGCCTTTATGTATTAGGAGCACTATATAAATCTTTATTTATTTCTTTGCCTAGGTGAACAGTCTTTACGACGCGGCTGTTACACCGCCGTGCCGTTACAACGCGGTCTTTTCAACGCAAGTCGTTACCACGACTTGCGCTGGAGGGCGCTGAAGGACAAGGAATTTTTTAATTTACTATCCAAAACCTTCCCTACTGTACGTAGGCTGGTGTTGGAATAGTAAATTAAAAAATTCCTAAGTCCGCACCCCCTCCAACGCAAGTCGTGGTAACGACTTGCGTTGAAAAAAACGCGTTGTAACGGCACGCGTCGTAATGCCGTACATGCCCTTTGCCTACTTACCCTCCTTTATACAAGGAGTCTGGAGTAGATGGAACATTACTGGAGTGGACTAAATCTAATTTGACAGATAACTCCCAAGCTATCTTACTCCCATCCTACTGCTCGGTTTATAAGAGAACTAACCATGGGGTTCCACAGGTGTCTGCGCTGAACCCTATACTCTTCAACATTTATCTGCATACACTGTTAATCCTCATTAGACCATATGGGTTCCCTACTGTAAATTACGTAATTCTGGCCTCAGATAAGAGAGAATTACACTCCTATAGTTAGTAGCCAGTGGTCCAGAGGGTGATTCATTGTAGAATCGACAACTGTGATGCTCTTCTTCTGAGTGGCGCCAGAATACCTGATGAAAAGGCCATATCCGGCACAAACTACAGCTGCAAAACTGGCTTTGAACAAATCCAGAGAACTGCATTGGTTTCGAGTCACAGGGAGGATAATGTTCAAATCTATGGTCTTGTATTACAAGGCCCTAAACAGGACAGGCCCACTTTCATTGCAAAAGCACTTTAGATATTACAGACCAGATAGGGATTTACAATCTCCCTACGCCAACTTAATTTGTGTCCCGAAATTCAGGAAATTAAGATCAGGAGGGAGAATATTCTGAGTAAAGGCAACACAACTGTGATATATTCACTTTTGGTCTCCCCCAGAGCCAGTTCGAGTCTTTCCGGTTTCAGCAAAGAACTGAAAACCTGGCTCTTTCTGAAAAACCTGGCAGGACGATAATGTCGGGCCCCGGGAGAAGTAGGGTCGACAGACCATTCTTCCCCCGGGGGTATTCGCGCAAATTGGAAGGACAAGCTGGGTTGGGGTGGGTCAAGGGGTCGGGCAAGGGTAGGGCTTAGGGTGGCTATAGCGGGGCAGGGGTGGAGGGTCTCTTTTTCTTCCTGCGCCTAGCAACAAAAGGGAGGGGGGTTGATAGGTTTAAGTTAGTTAGGTTGAAATTAGTTAGTGTTTAGGCAGGAGAAGGAGAATGACCAGTTTGTCGACTGGGGCGTGCCCTTGGCATAGGCACAATTAGAATAAATAACCCGGCTGCCCTAACTGGAGTGACGAAGATGGCGGAACCCGATTTTGATGCAGTGTGAGCCACACTGCGAGTCTAGGGCCATGAGGGCTGTGAGTACCTGCTGAGGCCGGGTGTCTTGGACCAAGCGTGTGTCTGCATGGTCCGACCCCCGCTGTCCGCCTTGGCGGGTGTTGCGGCTGCAGTGGCGGCATGTAGGGAGGAGCCGCAACCGTCGAAGAGATCCGCAAGAACCAGGGGGCGGGGACAGACCAGACAGATGCAGAAGAGACGGGGGGCAGGCATCCTAGCCTGCCCACGCTGTGGCCTGATGTCGCAGCTGTGGACGAGCAGGTGAGGCAGGGGGCGGGCCCATCGTGAAATGAACCGACCCAGCACTATGTTGCGGCAGGGACGGTGCCCATCTGTACAAAGGATCCAGGGGAGGGGTGGGGCCACAAGGGAGTGGCCCATCAGCACACTGTTCGCGCAGGGCAAAAGAATAATGCCAGACTTCAAGGGGAGGTGCTGGAGGAGCAGTGACCGCCCCAGCAAGACGCTGGAGCTGGCAGCAGGCAGCAAGAGGAGATTTCCCTGGGAGAGGAGGCTCCCATGGACCTCACTTGTAGGTCTCTCCCAGGGAATGGGCACCAGGATGCAGGGAGTGGGGCACCCCCAACACATTAGTACTGCAACAGTGAAGGCAGGGGTTACAGTTGGGGCCTCCAATGCAGGTCTGGGAGTGGGGGCAGGCCACACTATGGACCAGACCCCCTAAATGGCGTGGTGCTAGTGAGGCTTAGAAGCTCTGACAAGATGCAGCATGGGGTCCGCGGCGGGCTATCCTCCACCAAGGGAGCGGAGAGCAATGGCGAATACAGATGAACGCGGTGGAGTGTTTGCGAAGAGTGGGAAAGAACAGAAGAAAGCGGTGCATGAAGTGATGTGGACGCCTGCAGCGGATGAGACAGAGTTGCAGCTGGATTATGATAATGAGAGTGACAAATTTGAAGAGGGCGAAGTGTGGGATGATAATGAGGTGAATGAAAGAGTCGCTGGGGCGCAAGAGAAGGCAACCAGAAAGGTTGGTGTTTTGCAGGAGGCAGGTGCAGCCAAGGGCAAGACGAAGCCATCCAGACAGATGAAAAGCAGCAACAAAGGAAAGGGAAAGGTGACTCAGGCAAGTCTATTAGGTGAGGGCGAATGGTGGACGATTTGGGTTGGGGAGCCAAAGGCATGGAGGAAAAAAGCCTGCCAATGGGTGGGTGTTGGGGATGGTTCGGTGAGAGACACAGAGGTTTATGCAGGTGCAGCAGCGGTGCCCGCGATAGGTGCGAAAGCCAGCGGGGGTGCACAGTTAGTAGGTGCGAGTGTCCAGATGGACAAGGAAGATGGGCATGTAGGGAAGAAAAATCAGGTCAAATATAAACACCACAAGGAGCTGCTGTCCAGGCCTGGCGATGCCTTTGCGGTCACACCTTTCACAGAAAACGAGGAATAGGATATGGAAACATGAATACATTGATGTATTCAAGCTGCTCCATAGGGAGATACAGGCAAATGAAGGTTCAAAGGAAGAGGAGTGGAACTGATGAGGAGACCAAGGGTCCCCATCAATATGGAGAACTGGATCTAAGCGTTCCTCATATACACTAGTATATGATGTGAGAAACATCTGGACAAGGAAATAGCGATATTAAAATACATGGATATCATCCTTACGGTCCAGATGCATTTTGGGGGCTTTGCATGGTTAAGTTATGATGAGGAGTTTAGGGCCAGAATCAGCATTAACCCCGACAAGCCATGGGGGGTGGCACAACAAGAATTGTTGATACAAGAGACGCCATCCACCCAGTCATCGGCATCGGTAACGTACCGGTCCTTTCCAGCGTGTCTCGCCAAGGCAGGGGTGAGGGGAGCCAATGCGAGCGCAGGCAATACAGGTACAACACCAAAGCAAGGGGGTGGGGTTGCGGCGGCATGCTGGGACTTCAACAAGGGTTTCTGCTCAATACACCCTGCAAGTTTAAACATGAGTGTTCCAAGTGCAGGGGGCGATACTTGCTCACCCAGTGCTTTATATTGGCCACTCCACCCGAACAGTAGAGGGGCGCATAAGGCAGAGTACAGTCTGAGCCAAAGCACTCCTACCCCAGTTAGGATTGTGGTCATGGGCTTGTGACTCTCAATTTACCCTGACAGAGAGGCTGGATTGAGGATGAAATGGGGTTTTGTTGAAGCCTTTTGGGTGGGATACCAAGGTCAAAGAGAGCGAAGGTGGGCAGAGAATTTGAAATCGGCCAGAGAGTTGCCAGATGTAGTAGCAGAGAAATTGTAAAAGTAAGTTGAGGAGGGAAGGATAGCGGGCCCATTTGAAAGTTGGACAATCGAGGACCAGATTCTATCATCTCTAGGTGTGGAACCAAAAAAAGAGCAAGGGGAATACAGAATCATCCATCATTTATCTTGGCCTGAGGGGAGGTTAGTCAATGACTTCATCGCTGTAGAAGACTCGAGAGTACTGTATGCCTCGGTGGATGATGTCATCCGCCTAGTGCGGTCGTGTGGGCAGGCAGCGGAAATGGCAAAATGTGATGTGAAATCGGCTCTTACTGCCTATACACCCTGCGGATTTCTCTTTGCTGGGGATGTGTTTGACGGGACCATTTTGGTGGACATGGTCCTGCCGATGGGCTGTGCAATTTGCTGTGCACTTTTTTTGAGATGTTTATCACTTTCTTGCGGTGGGTTTTGACGAAGAATGGTGGGCACCAGGAGGTGTCATATTATCTGGATGACTTTCTGTTCATAAGAAGGGGACATTCAGGGGATAGCGGGAGAGCTTTGCAGCACTTCCAAGAGATGAGACAGTACTTTGGAGTTCCTTAGGCACCGGAAAACACAGCTGGGCCCAGCTGTAGATTGCCCCGCCCAACTGGACTCCACCCTGCTAAAACCCCTGTGCCTGTGATACTACGTGGGACGCCTTCGGAACTGACCTGCCGCCTGTGAGGATTGTTGTCGTTGTGGGAACAGAGCCCATACCTCGCGGTACCCGCTTCGCGGGTCCCGCAGCGATAATCACCGCTTGACACCTGGGAGCAGCTGAGGGCGGAGGCAAGGACAAAGGGGCTGCGAGCACTTGAACCGGGACTCGCTTTCCCAGGAGTCCCGGTATCAGCGCCTGCTCCACCTGGCGTGCTCTCCCCATCTGCCCCGCCCAACTGGACTCCACCCTGCTAAAACCCCTGTGCCTGTGATACTACGTGGGACGCCTTCGGAACTGACCTGCCGCCTGTGAGGATTGTTGTCGTTGTGGGAACAGAGCCCATACCTCGCGGTACCCGCTTCGCGGGTCCCGCAGCGATAATCACCGCTTGACACCTGGGAGCAGCTGAGGGCGGAGGCAAGGACAGAGGGGCTGCGAGCACTTGAACCGGGACTCGCTTTCCCAGGAGTCCCGGTATCAGCGCCTGCTCCACCTGGCGTGCTCTCCCCATCTGCCTCGCCCAACTGGACTCCACCCTGCTAAAACCCCTGTGCCTGTGATACTACGTGGGACGCCTTCGGAACTGACCTGCCACCTGTGAGGATTGTTGTCGTTGTGGGAACAGAGCCCATACCTCGCGGTACACGCTTCGCGGGTCCCGCAGCGATAATCACCGCTTGACACCTGGGAGCAGCTGAGGGCGGAGGCAAGGACAGAGGGGCTGCGAGCACTTGAACCGGGACTCGCTTTCCCAGGAGTCCCGGTATCAGCGCCTGCTCCACCTGGCGTGCTCTCCCCATCTGCCCCGCCCAACTGGACTCCACCCTGCTAAAACCCCTGTGCCTGTGATACTACGTGGAACGCCTTCGGAACTGACCTGCCGCCTGTGAGGATTGTTGTCGTTGTGGGAACAGAGCCCATACCTCACGGTACCCGCTTCGCGGGTCCCGCAGCGATAATCACCGCTTGACACCTGGGAGCAGCTGAGGGCGGAGGCAAGGACAGAGGGGCTTGAACCGGGACTCGCTTTCCCAGGAGTCCCGGTATCAGCGCCTGCTCCACCTGGCGTGCTCTCCCCATCTGCCCCGCCCAACTGGACTCCACCCTGCTAAACAGGCCCTTTATAATAAAGTGACTTCCATCGCAGCGCGTTAGCGCGCGGGAGCGCCCGGGGCTAAGCCCGGGCAAAGGGCGGGCCCTCTAAGGTCCTCATAGGCCGGATAAGGCCGGGCTGGGCCTACTCTCTTTAGCTATTTTCCGGTCATCTATAGCTGTTTGTTATGCCTACCCCGGCCATGGATGGTACCCCTATGAAGGCGGGGGGAGCTAAAAATGGGACTTTAGATAACTATTTCCCTCGGGCTGTGGGAGATGGGGAGAAGGAAAACATTCTGACCAAGCTCAGGGCGGAGCGTAGACGTTCCATTGAAAACTTGAAAAATAGGCCCCTTGGAGATAACTGTATACCACTTACCGGGGAGCCATCTTCATTGGACGATGTCCCTCTTCTTCTGAGGGATTGCACCAATAACCTTACTGAACCGTCTACTAATGTTACCCCCCCTATCAGCCCAAGTTGTGTGATCTAATTACCCAGCCTCCACCTGCCATAAAAGGTAGGAAAGCTAAACCTAAGCCAATTCTTGTACACGGGGTACATGGCCCCCCACCTAATAAACGTAGGAGAAAGTCGAGGGGTGGCCAGGGAAAAAATAACACAAAAATTCCTCACACTGAGTTTGGGAGAACTCTAAACCCCCCCCCAACTATTGAGAGGTTATCGGAAAATGTACATATTACACCGCCCGAAAAGACCACTACAACATCCGACTCAGCTGATACCATGGTAAATAATGTCACCAATGTTCCGCTCTCTGTTGTCCCGTTAGGAAATTTGGAATTTTTGCTTAGGTCTCTGTTATTGCCGATTAGTGAGAGTATCAAAAAGGTTGAGATTAGACTCACCATCCTGGAGGCCACGATAAGTAGCATGAAATCCTCGGCTAGCCATCAGGGTAGATCTCTTGAGACTAATCCTCCCCCTATTGTCACCCCCAATTGCCCTAATACGCCAGGTAGTCTGGTGACCACTACTGCTCTTCCCCCTCAACCTCTTATGGCTAATTTAGCCCCAGTCCAATCACGGAAACCTAATATCCCACCCGTGCCAGTAGGTCCAGCTCCCTCTATGCCAATTATTGGCAGTACTGTTCCCCCACCCCTAGTGAAGCCTGCTGCTAGACCCCGTAGACCCAATCTCCCTCCAGAGGCTAATGATTTTATGGTAATTATGGCCGGTGTTCCCCCACTTGAGGTGGGCGAAGGCGAGAACTTTTGCTCACTGAAAAGTAAGGTCATCAAGTGGTTAAATTGGAACCGACCGCTTCCGACCTATCTTAACAACGAAATCATTATGGTGAGAAGGGTACCTTGGGTGGGTAATACAAACAAATCTATAATAGGGGACTGCATCATGGTGAGTTTTCGAGATGCGGGGACTGTTACCCATATATGTCATGGGAAGAACAGATCCCTCGAATCAACAATTCAGACTCTACAAGTGTCCTTCTTTTTCCCTCCAACCCCTATGCATCCCGCTCAAGCCCATGACAACTGGGCGAGGGTCGCCCGGAGGGGTAGAAACCATGACTTTAAGGCTCGGCCAGCTTTTCAACCCCCGGCGACACCCTTCCATAACTTTAATCGATTTAGCTGTCTGAATGGACTCGAGGGGGTTGATTGACACATGGTTAGACATTCCAATATAAGGGGAAAGGAATGCCCAGATGTTGTAACTATAGAGGACTCAATATTGGGTTCTGGGCAGCAAAATCCGTTGGCACTGCAAATTTTACCTAGTAGGGCTAGGGGGACTGAGGCAAATGAGATTATGGCTATAGCCACTGAACCTACAATGGGAGGAAATGGGTCGGTACCTGGCCAGGTGGAGAATGTGGAACGAATTGGGCTCAATGGGGGAACAAAGTATGCTCACGATGAAATGAGAGCCATATCCTGGAATATAGCAGGTTTGGCAGCCAAATTTAACAACAAGGAGTGGCGCGCCTATATTTGCAAATTTCACATAATTAGCCTTCAGGAGACATGGGCCCTAGAAAATTTCCACATCCAGGGGTACAAATGTTTTTTTGTCCCGGCACAAAAAACGAGATCGGGAAGAGCCATGGGTGGACTATCGATATATGTGGACTTAAACCTTCCGGGCAGCTGGTCCATCACGGACTGGAACTCACTTGCTATACAAGCAGTACGGTTTAAAGGAAAGGGGTTAAGACTAACTGTTTTTAACATCTATAATAACGGGGCAGGGGGAGGCCATACCCCATTTGTAGGAGAATTAGATGATAGATTGGGTCAGGAAATTTGGGCTAGGAAAGCGGGACAGGCACCTGCCCTACTGGTCATGGGAGACTTTAACTGTCACCTATGCCCGGCATTGGTACCAATAGACGCAGAATGGTCTCATTGCTCCGTAGCGAAAGGGCCGCATTTTTCGCATACACCGGAGGGTCTAGCTTTTAGCAAACTCCTTCTCAACTATGATCTAGTGCACACTATTAATTTGATGGCTGTGCAGAGGGATGGTAGTCTACCACCAACATTTAAGGGCAGAGGATGCTCCTCTTTTATTGACTATATTTTAGTTTCTAGATCTCTTATAAATAGAGTTATTAGCGTAGGGATAGAATGGAGCACTTTTAGTGATCACAATCCCCTTGTATTGGGGTTGTTGTATTCGGTAGGTTTAAGAAGCAGATACCAAGGCTCAATTACAGAGAAGGTAACAGACCAGGGAAGAAGATTAAGATGGTCCAAAATAGACGGGGAAACCTTCTATAAATCCTTGATGGACTCTGGAAAACCCGCCATGGATGACTGTTTAGATATGGGTGTACAAGGTCCGCGGTTGCTCGAAGCATGCGGCCAGATTGCTGACCTTATAGATGGTCTATTAAAAACTAGCGCTCCCATAAGGAACCAAGGTAACCCACGCTGGTTTGATAGAGATTGTTCAAAGGCTTTGAGGGAGCTTAAAAGCAGCCTTAAAAACAAACCTAGGGACACCCTGCAAATTGCTGTGTATAGGAATAAGTATAGGAGGGAGACCAAGAGGAGGAAACTAGCTCTACAGGGAGAAGCGTGGGCAGACCTAAGAATAGCAGGGGAGAACAGGGATATGTCCGGGTTCTGGAGAATTATTAATCAACCAACCTTCCAGGAAAATAATGTCCCGGAGATAGGATTAAACATCCTACCAGAACAGTGGGTCTCCCACTATAAGGGGCTGTACAATCATGAGCCAGGCCCAACTGAAGGGTATGTAGGGACCCCACACGAAGGCACCACAGTAGTGTTTTCCATTAAGGAGATCACGGCTGGAATAGAGGGCTTAACAAAAAACAAGGCTCCTGGTCCAGACGGGATCCCCCCTGATCTCTTTCTGAGCAGTGTAGAACTGTGGGCCCCCATAATGACTAGGGTCATAAATACTGCTATCATCTGTGGTTTACCGCCATCCTGGTCAAAGGCTATAATCGTCCCTATTTTTAAGAAGGGTAATAGGGACGACCCCCAGTGTTATCGCCCTATTTCTTTAATTGATGTGTCTGCCAAACTCCTGGGAAGGGCGATCCTCAATAGATTGTCCGAGTGGACCGAGGAAAATAACATCTTTTCGGACACTCAGTATGGATTCAGAATGGGGAGGTCCACCAGTGACCAATGCCTGAACCTCTATATGCTGACTGCCAAATACACCATGGCCAGCAACGAAGCCATCTATATGGGGTTCATGGACTTGGCAGCGGCATTCGACCATGTAAATAGGGAGAAACTCTGGGTTATGATGTCTCTTATGGGGATTGAGGTTGACCTAATTAACATTCTAAGGGAACTCCATAGTGATACCTCTGCAAAAGTCAGATTTAACAGAGAGGGTGGGCTGACCGACTCATTTCCCTGTAAGAGTGGGGTACGGCAAGGCTGTATTCTAGCCCCATTTTTATTCTCACTCTATATAAATAATCTGGAGCAGTTTTTGTTAAATCTAAAAACAGATTGTCCAAGGGTGGCGTTGCGTCATATCCCCGTACTGCTTTATGCAGATGACGCGGTCCTGCTCGCACGTACGCCTAGGAGCCTACAGACTTTGATTGACGGATTTGTTAAGTTCATGGGCTCTTTAGATCTTTTTGTTAATCTGGGCAAATCTTATGTGCTGTTGGCTGGCAATAAATCATGCACCAAATTTACGTACACGATAGGAAACCATAAAATAGAAGAGGTCAAAACATTCTCCTATCTAGGTGTAACCTTTGACGGGTATTTACAATTTAACTCCCTGGTTGAGGAGCGCTGCTGCAAAATGATCACTACGAATGGTGCCATTGCAAGTTATGGTAGGAGGGTAGGTAGATGGAGCCCTGAACAGGTGATGAATCTGTATAGCTCCATATGCTGCTCCAAAGTGATCTATGGGGCAGAGGTATGGGGCTTTGTTAACACTGTGAAAATACAGAGGGAAGAAAATAAATACTTAAGAACTATTTTGAGAGTACCCCCAAGCACCGCTGGCTCCATAGTACATAGAGAATTGGGGAGGCCTTACCTAGAAGATCTGGTAAAACTTAGACCAATAGTGGCCTGGTTAAAAATTTGGGTCAACCCCGAGGCGTCTCTGAGCAGGGAAATTCTAAAAGATTGCTTAGAAAGAGATAAATGTATGAGAATCCCTTGGCTCAACTATGTAAAGAGTACCCTAGAGTCACTTGGCTACAGGAACCTCTTCACTGACCCGGCAGCAATTATACCACAGCATAAAGCGATTGTAAAAAAAGTTTTCCTAGATCAAAAAGCACTTCAGAGAGCTGATGCTGAAGGGCCCAAAAAGACTGTAAGGGCCCATAACCTGGTTAAGAGTACGGAGGGAATGGAGCCATACTTGTACCTTCTGCGTAACGCCCAGGATAGATTCCTGATGTGCCGTTTCAGACTAAATCTACTTCCGTACTTATTGGCATCACCAGCAGGGTTTTTAACTACAATCGAGCAGAAGGGAACCTGCGGCTGCGACAACAGGTCTCCGCAGGATTCCCTTCACTTTGTACTCCTGTGCCCTTTTTATTCAATGCCCAGGCGTAGATTTTTAGTGAAAATCCTGAAACTAGCCAAACTGAAACATGCTAGAGAGGCCTTAACCTATTTACAGAAAGCATCGGATCCTCTAACATTGTGCTGCATAATGAATTTTATTAAAGTGGCGGTCCGATTAGGGGCAACCAGAGGAGAGGATTGATTCTTAAAATCTGCTATTAATCTCTTTTTTTTTAAAGTGTTAAATTCCTTTTCCCTTTTGTCATATGTAAATAATTATATTACTAGGATTCTGATAATGGTTTAATGGAATTTTATATGTTTTTTTTAAATTATGTGTATATGTATGTGCTTTTATGGTGATTTTTAATCATCGAATAAAGAATCCTTGAATTGAATTGAATTGAATTGACTTTTCTGGGCCTTGAGTTGGAGGTGGTCCAGTTGGTGGCCAGGCTACCCATTGAGAAAGTGCCGGACAGACAGGTTTTCATGCTGGGGGTGGTTGGGGAGAAGAAAATTGCCCTCAGGTGGGTGCAACAACTAATGGGTTTCTTGTACTTTGCTTGCCAGGTGGTGAGAGCGGGTCGAACATTCCACAGACGCCTCGGCATTACCATGTCTGGGGCAGTGCTACCACATCATAGGGTCTGAATTTTGATGGGGGTCAGGGCAGATTTGAGGGTTTAGCAGGCCTTTTTAACAGACTCCAATGGAGTGTCATTGGACTTGTAGAGAACAGGACGATCTGGTAGGTTCACATTTTTTCTGATGTGGCAGGGACTTCTGGCTTTGGTCTGTTTTAGGATGGTTGATGGTGCACGGAGCAACGGCTAGATCAGTGGATTAGACAGGGGCAGAGCATAGCTTTCCTGGAGTCCTTTCCACTGTTAGTGGCCCTGGAGTTGTGGGGAAAGGAATTTCAGAATAGATCAGTGTTATTTCACGTGGACAACATGACGGTGGTGGAGCTACTGAACAATCAGAAAGTGAGAGATCTGAGGGTCTTGCGGCTGTTGCGGAGTTTATGCTGGAATGCTTGAAGTTGAGTGTAGTATTTCAGGCAAAACATGTTCCGGGGGCAAGTACTAACATTGTGGATGCCTTGTCTCATACGCAGTGGCAGCGATTCCGGCGACTGGCACCTGGAGCGGAAGCATACAAGACAGAGATGCCAGACGGCATCTGGGCCTGGGGGGAGAGATAGTGAGAGGCCTGGTCGTACAATCTCTGGCGGACTCCACGAGGGGTAATGACAGGCTGGCATAGGCAGAATTTGGAGGTTTCATGGGACAGACTGTGGCTGCATGGAGCATGCTGAAAAAGGACACTGAGCATGGAGTTATGAGTTTTATTTTAAGTTACATAGATAAGGGTTTGTCACAGACTACAATAGCGGGCAAATTGGCAGAGATATCCTTCTATAGCAAACTGTACCTTAGTTTTAACCCTGCGAAGGATGAGTTTCTTTGTAAGCTTTTGAAAGGTTGCGGATGTGAACGGGAAAGGTGGGGGAGATCCGAGTTAGGGAATAACGTTTGAATTGTTGCAAAGTTTACTGGGGGTTTTGCCCTATTGTTGTAAAGAGGAACATGAGGTATCTGTATTCTGTTTAATATGGTATGGATGTTTTTTGGTCCGCTCGCATATCCCAAAAGTGGGGTTTGTTTTGGGGGGAATTTAGTGTTTCGGAATTGTGTGGCCCGGGCACCAGACAGGAAGAACATATGATGAAGTGAGACTGGATGGAGGACGACTGGGGTTTTGGCTGGGTCATTCCAAAATGGATCAGGCGGGAAGGGGTAGATGGGTATGGAATGAGAGTAGAGGTGGTGGTGTGTGCCCGGTGCAAGAATGGCGTGGTGTCCTCGCAAATGCAGGTAGGCAGTCAGGAGGAATTTTTACAACATGCGTCACGTGACAGGTTGACAGCTTTTCTGTTGTTGGCAGTTTTGCGCATGCCATTGCGGCAAATGGGAAGGAACACGGCTAGATATGGTATCCATTCTTTTAGCATTGATGCAGCTACGGTTGGACATGGGATAGAATACGCCAAATTGAGAGATGGAGGTGGAGGTGCTGCGGAGATATGTGCGCAATTACACAGGGTGGGGCCTAGGGGTAAGACCAAAGAGTATTATTTGTGCACTAATCTATTTTCTTCTGTTGCAGGTTGTGTGGGCGGCCCAGGAACCAAGATGGTTACCTACATCCTAACCTGGGTCTGAAGAGCAGCCACCATGAGGTGCATTGGTGGGGTAAAGGAGGAATGCACTGGGGGGCTCTATTGCTGTGGCTGACAAAGATGGTATCACAAAGAGGCTGTCCTGATATGTTGGTCACACATTTGAGGGAAAAGAAGTTGATAAGATAGTCTAGACTGTCAATAATGCAGCTCATGCAGAGGGACCTCGAGGTGATGAAACGAAATTTGGCAGGAACATGCATATTTTGGACAGAATTTGTTCCGCGCAAAGTGTGGAAAGGGGCGGTACAGCCTGAAGCCGTAGAAAAAGCTAGCAGAAAGCTGTATCGGGCAATGAGAGTGTACTGACAGAACAGAGACAATAGGGTGATTTCTCATGCTTGGCTCAGATTAGAGGAACCATTGTTGTTCAGGAATGACGGAGTGCACCTTTCTGTAACTTGGTAATGCTTATTGTATGATGGAGATGCGTGACATGATTAGTAGGCTGTGGAATAAATCCATTTGATGCCGCAGGGAAGATCCGCAGTGAGGCTAAAGGTGCACAGGAGCGAAGTGATGGAGCAGGTAACTGCCCTACAGAGGTTCCCTGGCTGGCAGTACTTTGGAGGGGTGGTGAGTCACAGACGGGCACATCCACCCCTAGGGGGGGTACAGGTGAAGGATGGGGGTGCGGGATGCAAGAGAGCATCAGCAGTAGATCTAAGAGAGGATGTTGAATGAAAACTGAAGATGAGAATGGGATGATGTAAGTGGTCGCAGAGTTAAACAGAATAAGTGCAACAGGTGTGAGGTAGGAGGATGGATAGAGTGAATGAAGTAGTTGATGATCGGAAATGTAAGAGTTATTGATATTTGGTTAATATGATTTTGATAAAACATTGTCCTAATAAAATGGCCTTTTACGCTTCAATAACAGGGTCGAGTGTATTATTGCGCGACTAGTTTATGCCGTGCATATGGAGGTACAAATTGAGACAAACGCACTTTTTGGACTGACAAGGGTTTATAGTGTAAACATACCTGTCAGGTGAATATTTGAGCTTTAGCTTTCTACCCTCTTACTCCTCTGCCCATGTGTCTACTTTTCTCTGTCTCACCCTATCTTTTGCCACTATTCTTCCCCTTCATCCTATTTCTTCTGTCTATCGCTCTCTCTCTACCCCCCTTCCCTCTGGACAACTGATATAACAAGAAAAGACTTGTTAACTGGGCATCGTGTAACTACTTTGGACGAAGATAATCATTAATCCCATTAGTTTGTTCCATTTGTGTACAAATATTGAATAAAAAAGACAGCTATAATTTAGACAAATAAATGGCAGTGTTAATGTAGCAATAAAACATATTTTTAACATTTAGAAATGAGTTTGAATGAATTCGACATTGCACAATACAGACTGACTTCTAATGCTTAAGAACAGAAATGGTTTGAACGAATAAAATGCAGGTTTGTAGCGTACAGGCCAGCCACCCCCCGCCCTGCAAAAATAGACTCTGTGGATTCACATCATTAGACGAGAGAAGGGAGAGAAAGTCAAGTCTGAGCAACCTGTTACAGCAGCTATGTGCAGCGAGGCAACCTGGGACTTGGTTTAACTACGTCTCGCTATCTCTTTCTGGAAAAGAAGCTACCCTTTGAGAGTTGTAATCCTAGACTGGCTGGCTGTCTGGAATAGGAACAGGCCAATGGACTACAACCCCTACAGAGCTGTCACTGCAATTACTGCTGCTATCAGTTAAAGTGACAAACTCTACACGGTATGGTCCCTGATGTTCTAGGAGCCCAGTACCTCCAAGGATGACTGTCCTGAAATCAGTCTTACACTCACCTTGCAGGATCAGAAGGACAAGAGCTCCTAAGCATGCCCCTTTAACGGGCGCTAAAGCAGCAGCAGCAGTTGATTCAGGTGCGTTAGCCGCATGTAGCCCAAGGGGGTTGCACTCAGTGGTCAGAGAGTCTTCACACGCTGTCGCACTTTCCGGAGGTTCTCAATGACTCCCCTGCACAGGGTAAGACTCTGGTTCCTCCTGCGATGGGGAGTGATAGTTAGATCCTGGGGTAAATTATTTGTCTTGGACAGGTGCATAGGGTGCAGATGGCTGCATTCCTAAAAAGCTGACCTGTGCTAAGCGTATAAAATCCCAAACGATTCCTTAAGGCAGGAGAAAAAACAATGCAAATCTTTGGAACGCTCCTGGAGGCGCTCCTATGACCCTACAGCAAAACAACTCTATAGGTCGGCGATTAAAGCCTACCAGATACTTGTTCAAAAGATTAAAGCTGCATTTTATGCCAATCTAATTACTTCAAGCTCCAATCCCTCCGGAACTATTTTTTCCCTCGTCAATAATATGACGAAACCCCTAGCGGACACCAATAATATCATCTCTTCTGACCAGAATTGTGAAGCTCTAGCCCAATACTATATCAATAAAATTGACATTATCTATACTACCCTTGATGTGCGTAGGGTGGTACTTGAACCACGGCCTACTGTAGTGTAGTTCCTATTATCCCAATAGGCTCTGCGCATTGGAATAATACCTTCAATAGTATAGGCCTAGACCAGACGTTAACTAGGTCTACTACTGTCGATATTAGACTTAAAGTTTTGGGTTTGCCAGCTAGCTCAGAGTTCACTAGAAACTTTCTCGAATGTTCAGGGAGGAATTAACTTCCCTGATTAGACAAGAAGGGATTTAGTTTCTGACAACCATAGAACATGACAACTTTGCTCTCCCCTAATCAAGAGTGTATCTCGAGAGTCGTGTGAACAAAAGGCAATTTATTTTACTCAGTCAGTACGTGCATTCTTAGTCTCATCAGATTGTAGAGAAAAGGAAGAGACGGGCGTGTACAATAAAAGATGTTATTTATTGATCTGTCTCTTTTCTCATACAAGAGAAATGGATCGATATTATTGCAATACTTATAATTAAGTAAAGTGCATACATTAGAAGCAGAAGTATAAATAATACTGTAAAAACATTGATATGGTTTCTAAGCCATATGAAGGTTTAAAATGAATAAAATATATTACATACACATATACATTTGACTAAACGTACTCAACTGGTGTTTCTAGATACGCCTACCACGTGTACCTGACCTAAGCCTAATACGTGGGCGGGAATAGAAAGTTACAGTTTAAGTTAAGTTTGTTTTTGCCAAGTGACTGACTAAAGAATTCTCTGCGAGGGGTTATTCAGTTCTGTACCTTGAATCTAGGATGGAGGAGTGATGGTATCTCTCGTCTCTGGTCTCGATATTCTAGGCTGCCTGCGAGGGATTTCTCGGCAGGAGAAATAGGCAGCTGCTCGATCTCAGCGCGTCAAGAAGGCGGGGCTGCGCCAGCGGGGTCTTCTCTGCTCTGGGCTTCGGCAAGTCTGGCTGCTCCGTCCTCGTCACCACCGCGTGTGTTTGCATAGGGCAATATCGGTAATATTTATACCTTTAAGGTGCCGAGATTGACGTAAGTATGGACATAGATACGTCAATAAGGATGTCATACGACCAGGTCGTTAGCACATTCTTTTGCTGAAGTTCTCGGTGAAATCAAAACAATGGCCGCAGGGTTTTTCCCAGGTTGTCATAGGTTTGATTTGTTATGAGAACTCCGTATGCCTTATCAGGGGCTGGAGGAATATCGCTTGTCTAATTAGATGGCAAGCGTTATGACCTAATCAGATAACACGTTCCTGTGCCGTAGTGTGGCTTTATCAGATAACGGTTCCTGCATCATGGGGGTTTTCTGCCTCATGGGATGACTGCTAGTTAACTTGTTAGTTTGCTAACCAGAATAGGGTCAGGAATAGGGGGATTGATACAGAACCTATAGGAATACATCACACTACTATCACTATCTCGGATTCCTTTCCTAGACTACAAGTTCTTCCCCCTCTCTCCTGTAATCATATGGTAACTATCTCTAACAAAGTGAAATCCGGCTCTCCTGCCGACCCTGTTAAACCTTACATTTTTATGAAGTTCCAAGACTGCCTCCTGACAGAAGGGAGGGTTTTGATTAACAGATCACTACAGTCAGCGGTGCTTCCTAAATCCTGGTAGGACGCTAAGGTTGTTCCGATCCTAAAAAAGCACACACTGGATGCATCAGCCCCTGATAATTTTTGGCCCATCTCATTGCTCCTTTACTTGGTGAAGGTTATGGAATCTCATGTTAACACCATCCTTACCAAGTACTTGGAGGATAATGAGATCTTGGACAAGTCGCAAAATGGATTCCGGCCTAAGCATAGTACAGAATCCGCTTTGTTGGCAGTCACAGAGCAGCTGAGGGCAGCACTGAATGAGGGCGGCACCACAGTGTTGGTGCTGCTTGACCTGAGTGCGGCCTTCGACACGGTCTCCCATGAGATCTTGCTCCATTGACTGAGGGAGATCAGGGTCAGTGGAACAGCTTGGGACTGGTTTGCATCATTTTTGTCCAAGCGTTTTTTCCAGATTCACGCTCCACCATACCAGTCCAATACCCCTACCCTCAACTGCGGTGTCCCCCAGGTCTCTGCGCTGAGCCCTACACTTTTTAATGTCTATGTCCGCCCTTTGGCTTGTCTGGCCAAGGCTTGGAAGATTAATATGCTTTTTTCTACGCGGACGACACGCAGTTGCTCTTCACCTTTACCAAAAACCCCAGTCAAGGCAAACTGAGGTTTCAGCAGGATATCATGGCAATCTCAGAATGGTTGGCAGCAAACTGTCTTCAACTTAACTCTTCTAAAACAGAGATGCTTCTGTTCGGTAGAGACTCGCTTAAATGGGATGACCAATGGTGGCCTGATGCACTTGTCGTCCCCCCCCAGCCTAAAAACTCAGTAAAAAACTTAGGAGTCCTGATGGAAAACTCCCTCTCTTTTGCATTACATGCAAAAAAAAGTGGCAGGCATTTGCTTTGGCCACTTTCGTGGGCTGAAACCCATTTTAGGTTTCTTTACTGCACCCATTCGTTAGGTGATCATTCAATCAGTAGTCTTGTCTCGTCTGGACTACTGCAATGGACTCCTATTGGGCACAAATAAAACGGTCACGAAGAGACTGCAACGGGCACAGAATGCTGCCGCCCGCACTCTGTTTGCCCTCCCTAAACATTGCCACACCTCTCACCTTTTGCATCATTAACACTGGCTCCCGGTCGAACAGACAATTAATTTTAAAACTCTCTGTACCCTTCATAAGATCTTATTTCATCAGGGTCCCCAGATTCTGCAGGGTCTTTGCTCTTTATATGTCCCAACTCAAGCTCTGCGCTCTGCTGACTTGCACTTAGCCTGCACTCCCAGGGTGCGCAGTAGCAGAGCGGGTGGACGTTCTTTTAGGTCTCTAGCTCCTACCCTTTGGAATTCTATCCCAATTGCGGCCCGCCGCACCCAGAATCACTTGGCCTTCAGAAAACAGATTAAAACCTGGCTATTATCTTCTATCTAGCCGGGGCTCTCCTGCCTGTGGCACCTGCACCGGTCATTTCTGGGAGGTCTTTTCCCTTGCTTTCTCCTTCACCTCTGCTGCCCGTTCCGCTAGCGCTGGGACGCCCCGTTGCTGGGGTAGCCATGCGCTCTATAAATCACCTTAACATAACATAACATAACAGTGGACTCAGTCCTCTCAGCGGCGACGACTAGGTCCTGGTGGCCCGTTCTGGTATATGAGTCACCCTATCCTCACAGTGAATTCTACGGCCCCTCCTGTCATATGGACAGCAGCCCACTACTACACATGAACTACGGCCCTTAGCACATGGCAGTCTTGTGGAGTGGTGTGGCTCACTGGTTAGAGGCGGCAGACCCGGAAGCAGAATACGGCCCGGGACCAGGGTTCAATTCCCGACGTGGCAGGGTCGTGGACCAGGGTCAGCGGACTCGATAATTCACGCCTCGGTGCCTACTCTAACCAGGGATCACACTCGGCAACTCTGGGCATTAGCTTGCCTCATCTCTACAACGGCCCCCCACATTCGCCGGGGATGCCTGGTTTCACCTTGGAGATACCCAGTAGGGACCATCTCACAGGGATAGCCAGGACGGGTTCCCCAGTGGTCTACAGAGCCACGACGCCTCAGGGCAGCAGTGCGCTTTACAAGACACATACATTTACATTCTCATCGCGGCCCCGCCTGATAAACAGGGTCACCGCTTTCCCACTATGTAATGGGTCTGGTTCAATTGGCGCAATAATGCACATGGTCTAATTCACAATGGTTCTCCAATGGCATCTGAGGGTCGCAGAGTTAGTTCTGCACATGGGCAGTGATCCAATTAGTGCAGCAGCCGTCTCTTCATACCACACAAAGGGAGTCCACTCGGTATGGCTCTCCGCTGGACCTCGCTCGCTACAGTGCTCTCTCACAGGACATACTGGTCTTGGGAATCTGGCAGGCACTGGTGCCCCAGGGAAAGTGTTCTTTGATTCCCTCTGTTATATTGATTCTGTGGGTTATATCCCCTCACCCAGCAGGCCTTGGCCCCCAGTCCTGGTCACAGGCAGAAACCTTGCAGATTTTCCCCTTTTCACACAGCCCACCTGGCTGCTTGGCAGATGAACCTTTGGGGGTTTCAACCTCCCCTACTTATAGTCCATTTCCAGACACTAAATTTAATTTATAATCTGAGCCTTTGTAGTTTATGTTGGGGGTCTACTTGCTTTGGAGTGCTCTCTTCTATCTCTTCAAAGCAGTCTGCCACAGCAGGAGCGACTCCATGGGAGTGAAGAGTTCACAACTGGGATGTCAGTATATTGATCTCTCTATCAAAAGGTTAGCCCAGGGCCTCGGACCTACTCTTTATAATTCTTTTCTTTTATCAGGCCCCTCTCCTTCCTGAGTTGCGCGCAAGCCCATTCCTAGTGACCTCCACTGAATCGGAGAGCACCCTTTTAAGTGTATTGGGGGAGCCTGTCTCTCCTCCTATCCAGTGTGTGTCTCATCCACCTTACAGGAATGCAGCAATACATTAATCTGTTTGGGGGAATTCTTCTACCTCAACTCCATCTTTCACCATGCAGGCCTGGGTTTCCCAAAATGGCACTGCATCTTTCATGTGCTCTACAATCACAGACACGCATGCATCCAGCACATACATTTAACATGCACGTAATGCACAGAACTATATCCCTCATATTCTGTACCACTCATAGGCACAAATACACCCAACACATGCCCTCATCATGGACGCACTGCTCAGTACTGCCTCATCCCTGTATTGCGCCCATCCCTAGCACACATTCACCCAGCACAGATACACCATTCCTGCGCTGCGCATTTCTACACAACATACTGATGTAGGCCAAGAGTGAGTTGAGCACACAGCTGCGAAACTATAAAAATGAATGAGCTTGTCGTACTTACTCCAGTGACACAGGTTAAAGAGTACCTGTTCACTCCTACTGATCACTACACGGTATACTGCCACCACAGCGTTCGTGCTGCACAACTCCTGATGAAGGCAGTAGCCTTTCACCATTATGATGGTAGTTGTTTGACCGCAATCCGTGAGACACTCCATCCCAAGACCTCTGCGACTCCCTAGCCTCGTTCTTCCACAACAAAATCGCTGACATAAATAACAGCTTTGGAGACCAGCCCACCCCTCCTATCTCCGAACTAAAACCCCCCTCCAACAACCTGTACGCCTGGAACCCAATCACCACTGAAGACACCATCCGCCTGATGAACACCATCCACTCAGGATCGCCAACCGACCCATGTCCACACCACATTTTCAACAAAGCAGACTCCATTATCGCACCCCATCTCCGAGACGTCATCAACTGCTCCCTCAACTCCGCCACCTTCCCGGAAAGCTGGAAACACGCCGAACTCAGCGCCCTCTTAAAGAAACCTACAGCAGACCCCACTGAACTTTAGAACTACCGCCTCATTTCACTCCTCCCATTCCCCGCCAAAGTCATTGAGAAAGCCGTCAACAATCAACTCGCCGCCTTCCTCGAATCCAACAAATCCCTCGACCCTTCACAATCCGGCTTCCGAGCCAAACACAGTACCGAAACCGCCCTCATCGCAGCAACAGACGACATTCGAACTCTACTGGACAACGGAGAAACTGCCGCCCTCATCCTACTCGACCTCTCCGCAGCCTTCGACACGGTCTGTCATAGCACCCTTATACAACGCCTCAGCAACATCGGAATACAAGGAAAAGCGTTGGACTGGATAATCTCGTTCCTCGCCGAAAGAACCCAGAGAGTCCGCCTCCCCCCTTTTAAATCAGAGGCAACAGAAGTCATCTGCGGCGTACCCCAAGGATCTTCACTCAGTCCCACCCTCTTCAACGTATACATGAGTCCCCTTGCATCCATTGCGCGCCAACACAACCTCAACATTATCTCCTACGCAGACGACACTCAGCTGATCCTATCCCTCACCAAAGACCCAAACACCGCCAAAACCAACCTACACGAAGGGATGAAAGAAGTAGCCGAATGGATGAAGAACAGCCGTTTAAAACTAGACTCAGACAAAACGGAAGTCCTCATCTTAGGATCATCCCCCTCCGCCTGGGACAACTCATGGTGACCACCGGCCCTGGGAACCGCACCCATACCAACGGACCACGCACGTAACCTGGGCTTCATCCTGGACTCCTCCCTCTCGATGACCAGACAAGTCAACGCAGTTTCATCATCATGCTTCAACATCCTACGTATGCTCAAAAAAATCTTCCGTTGGATCCCCACCGAAACAAGAAAAACGCTCACCCATGCACTGATCACAAGCCGACTGGACTACGGAAACACCCTCTACGCCGGAACCACATCCAAACTTCAGAAAAAACTCCAACGCATCCAAAACACTCCAGCCAGACTCATCCTAGACATCCCCCGCCAAGCTCACATTTCCGTTCCCCTGGTAGACCTCCACTGGTTCCCCGTCAACAAGAGAATAACATTCCGCCTCCTCACCCACGCACACAAAGCCCTCTACGGCCTAGGACCTGAATACCTCAACACGCGCCTGTCTTTCTACACCCCAACCCGCCAACTTCGATCGTCCAATCAATCTCTCTCTACATATCTCTCTCTCTCTATATATATATATATATATATATATATAGAGAGAGAGAGAGAGAGAGAGGAGGAAGGCGCGGAGGCTTCAACAAAAGGACTTAATAACTCAGAAAAGTCAGTCAGAAGCGGCGATTGCATCAACTGCGAATACTGTTATTAACATGACTGAACTTGAATTAAATACTGCAGAACTCCAGCTTTTGTCTTTGGAACTCTCTTTTTGCCCAAAAAGTAATTTTAAGTATGTTCAATCTCGTATTGACATTTTTAAATTTATCAGAAAGTTAAAACTAGTCAAGTTCCACAAACTTAAGAAAGCAAGTTCAAAAGCTACATCTATTGCTGCAGTTAATAAACCAAGTTCTTTATTTCAGGTAGCTGATGTCAGTACGCTACGTACAGCAAATGTCTTACCTGATTTGAATGAGGATGTTGTTCTTAATACACAGGATGATTTGTTGAGCATGGTTATTTCAAGTTCTAGCGCTGCCCTTACTCCTTTTCGCCCACCATCCACATTTATGCCAATCATGGCAAGGGATGCCATAGACATTTTTGGGGATTGTGTTATTAGTGATCTAAAAACCCTCCACAAAAAATGTATCTCTACAAATAGGAAGGGACACTATAGAGAGAAACAATATTCCCGCCTGATTCACAAACTGGACAAAGAAAATAATATTGTAATTAACAAGGCCGATAAAGGCGGGAACCTTGTTCTTTGGCCCCGTGATGCATACCTTGAGGAGGCTAGAAAACAGCTGACTGACCCTTTGTGCTATAAGCAGGTAGCTTTTCCTATTTTATTAAAGGTTAAAGACCAGATATTTATGGAATTGTCACAGTGGAAAAGAGAATGTCTATTAGACAAGGATGAGTACAATTTTTTAAGAACGGATTACCCCATTACTCCAACCTTATATTTACTCCCTAAGGTACACAAGCAAGTTACCCCAGTACCAGGACGCCCAATTATTTCCGCCCAAGGTAGCCTGCTAGAATCTATGACCAAATATATAGATTTTTTTCTCCATGATTATGTCTCTAACTTGCCCTCATTTATTAGATATACAGGCCATTTTTTGGAGAAACTTAAAGAAGTGATATGGGAGGATGGCTATCATTTATTAGTGACGGACATCTGTTCCCTATACACCAGCATAAATCACAAGGATGGTTTGAATGCTATTAAGTATTTTTTTTCTGACAGAAACATTTGCTATGATGAACACCATACAATGTTGCTCCGCACGACTGAGTTATGCCTAACTAACAATTTCTTTATTTTTGATAAAGAACTTTATCATCAACTCCGGGGTGTTGCAATGGGGGCGTGCTTCTCTCCCAGCTACGCGTGTTTGCACGTTGGATGGTGGGAGAAGCACGTCCTCATGCAGACACATGCGGACGACGTCTCTGAACATGTCATCAGATGGTGGAGGTTCATCGATGACGTGTTCGTCATATGGAAGGGCACAAAGGAGTCAACAAACTTAACATCAACTCCCTTAATTTGGAGTTCACAGTGCAAGTTAGCGACAGCAGGATAGAATTTTTGGACGTTGAGATTTTTGTGGAGAATAAGACCATCTGTACTAAATTACATCGGAAATGTACAGCGGGGAATTCTATTCTCCATGCCAACAGTGCACACCCTAAACACCTTATTAGGAGTACTCACTATGGGGAGTTTCTTCGTATTAAAAGAATTTGCAGCAGGAAAGAGGATCTAAACATTTGTCTAGAAGAATCTAAGGAGAGATTCATGGCGCGAGGATATAATCAGAAGTATTTACAAGCTGCCCTGGATAAATTAAAGAAGGGTCATCTTTTAAATGATAATGTGACATCGGATGAGGCCCTTGAACACACTATTGTAAAACCTACATTGAGACTGATTACTACTTTTAGTGATCAGGATCAGGTAATCAGGAAAATTGTTAGTAGGCATTGGCCCATCCTACATACTGATATCACACTATCTCCTGAACTGAAAAACCAACCTACAATTACATTTAGAAGCTCAGCCGCAATGAGGGATGCTTTGGTAAAAACTAGCCCTGAAGTGACTAATCAGAAAAATTGGTTGACAGATAAGAAAGGTTTTGTAAAGTGTACTTCATGTAGGGCATGTAAGTTTGGAGTCAACAAACAATTTTTTGTTGACCCCTTTTCTAACATGCCCAATAAAATAAATGGTTACTACACATGCAAAACAGATTATGCGGTCTATATATCAGAGTGCACCTGTCAACTTGCCTATGTTGGTAGCTCAAAACTCCCTGTTTTTAATAGGATCCTCCAGCACTTGCAGGCAATCGTCAACTCGGATCCAACTTATCCGGTTGCCCGCCATTTTAAACTAGTACATCAGAACAAACTGGAGGATCTTAAATACTATGTTCTTGACTCTGTTCCTAAATCCATCCGTGGTAGCAATAGAAAGAAAAAAGTACGCCAATTGGAGAGTCAATACATAATTCGTCTCAATACTAAAATACCGAATGGACTTAATACAGGGGAAGATTTGGTCCACTTTCTATAAATAGTTGTTTTTTTCTGAATCATATTGTATATATTTAGATGGAAAAATATTTTTACTACTCTTTGTCTATTTTGTTCTCTTATGCTGCTTGAATACTCAATATGACAGGTGAATCGATTATAAGTATTAATTGTAGATATGTGTATATATATGAAATTAGATTTTAAGTCCTTTATATTTATTTATTGCAGGTAATGGATTTTAGAGAAACCTTTTATACTGTGGAATCTTTTATTGGTTTTACTAGTTTTCTAGTTTCACTATTGAATTTTCTAGCAGAAGGGGTAATCCATTTTATAAACCTCATGAATTAATAGATATTTGATAATAACTCAACTGTGATTAATCTACTTTTTTATATATATGCTTATTCTACAAATTGAATGTGCTTGATTCTTTAACCTTTATTTTCATCAATGGTAATTTTGTGGGCAGCCGTTAATATGTTTCTGTATCTCTGTTCTAATTTCTATAATATACTCGCATCCGTTTTTAAATAGTTTTAATAGAAGTCAGGCTATTTAATTCATTATTTACTACACCGGGTGTACTCATTATGAGGACTGCTCTTTTCCCATTACAATTTTTCTAGTATGAATTGCATATTTTCTCCTTTTAAATAGAACTTGGGCACTTGCCCTGGATTTTTCAATTTATTATAGGAGTTTACAATTATGAAATACTTAATTGTCTAAAAGAATGTTTTTGATAATTCTTACATGTAAGCACTTGCATTTTCATACTGTGTCTTTTTTCACTGTTTATGATTAGAGGGAGGACTTAGAGCAGATGTCATGAGATTTAAGGGCGTGATTTTCTCTGACATGTCATGTGATCAAGGCCGGGGCAACCTGGCCGAAACGCGGCATGTTGTGACTTAATGGAATAAATTGCACTTTATAAACTTCCTTTGCTGTGGTCCGTTCCTGATGGTGTGGCAACGTGGAGGGTTGCGTGTGCTCACAGAAGGATTTGGTTTCCATATATATATATATATATACCTCTTTATTTCTCTATCTCAATGTGCTTGAGATGATCTACTGCTTCATTTTCTCTCTGTCTCTCTCCCTATATATCTCTCTGTTCTGTGAGATCAAATCCTCCTTCGCTTCCTTTAACCCTCTTTCTCTTTCTGCTGTTAGATAATCTCCTTCTTTCTTCTCTCGCTCGCTCTCTCTACTGTGAGATGATCTCCTGTTTCCTTTTGTCTATCTCTCTCTTTCTCTCGCTATCTCTCTCTCTTTCTCTCCTTCAGTCTCTTCATGTGTTGTTAGATGTTTTTCTCCTACCCTTTCCCTCTATCTTTCTGCTGTGAAAATATCCTCAGCTCCTCTGCTTTGATATGATCTCTTGCTTCTTCTCCCCTCTCTCTGTTTCCCTCACTTTCTTTCTCTCTATGCCTTGAGCTCTCCTCCTACTTTCCTTAATGTCTCCCTCTCTCTGTTATGGAATTATCTTCGGTCTCCCTCACTCTGTTTTGAGATGATCTCTAGCTTCTCTTTCTCTCTCTCTCTCTCTCTCTCTCTCTCTCTCTCTCTCTCTCTCTCTTTCTCTCCCTCTCTTTCTTTCTCTGCTTTGAGCTCATCTCCTGCTTTCCTTTCTGACTCTCTCTCTCTCTTTATCCCTCTCTCTATCTCTCTCTCTCTCTCTCTCTCTCTCTCTCTCTCTCACTCTGATTTGGCATTATCTCCAGTTTCCCTTTCTCTCTTTTTCCCCCTCGCTCTCTCTCTCTCTCTCTCTCTCTCTCTCTCTCTCCCTCTCTCTTTCTCTCAGTTGTGAGTTTGCCTCCCGCTTCCCTTCGTCTCGCGCTCTCTCTCTGTCTTTCTCTCTTTCTGCTGTGAGATGATCTGTTGTCTCGCTTCTCTTTCTCTATCTCTCTCTCTCTCTCTTTCTGCTGTGGGATCGGATCTTGTCTCAAATACTCTCTCTCCAATGCCTCTTCTTAAGTGCCAGATTGTTTCTGTCAATTACCAGGAAGAAGTGTTTTACAGGTTTTTGACTGGTCAATTTTCTCTTCATGACCAGGCTGCATAAACAGTACTCTCTGCTCTATAAAAAGCCATAACACTACTATTACCTGAGCTTCATTTCTTCATCTGTCAGACAGAACTTACCTTGTCTCTCTCAGTCTTTCAATGGTGTTTTATTATCCTCACTGGGGCATAACTGTATCCTCTGATTGATAACAATTGTTTTCAGAGTTGAGTGTTCTGGCTATGATCACGCCTATCTCTTGTCCAGCGGTGACAGAGGTTGCTTCACATGAACCATTCTCTCTCTCCTTACAGCCTCCCTCTTCTCTGGAATTGTATGCATCAGAAGCAAAGTATCTATGTGTAATACAAGGCATTCTGTGATATCTGTATACAAGCCCATCTCTAATGTCTTTATAATCCATGACTTGTGACGCTACCAGTCACCAATTGTAAAAAATTATGCCAGAATTCCACTGCAATATTTCAGTTTTGACCTCACAATGTCTGCAGCCAGCAGCTGAGGGGAAAGGCAGGTGCAAAGTAGCTCTTTATAGAATAAAACGAGATGTGGCTGTCTTTTCTACTCTTCTGTTTTTCTAGCTGTACAGTGAAAACCAAAAAGAAGATATTTATGTCAATTTGTTTATTTTTTGCACTCATTAGATAATTATAGAGAAGTTAGAAACTTACTACAAATTCCATGCTAACGCACTATTTTTTTTTTAAAAACGGACTTATTAAACTGATTCTAAATTTTCTTTCCAACAAATATCTAACAGCTTTTTCGTGGAGTAGTGTGGCTCACTGGTTAGAGGCGGCAGGCCTGAGAGCAGAAGTCAGCCTGGGACCAGGGTTCAATTCCCGACGCGGCAGGGTCGTGGACCTGGGTCAGCGGACTTGATAATTCTCGCTTCGGTGCTTACTCTAATCAGTGGTTCCGCTCGGCAACTCTGGGCATTAGCTTGCCTAATCTCCACAACGGCCCCACCAATTCCGGGGATGCCTGGCTCCACCTTGGGGACTCCCAGCAAGGGACCATCCCACAGGGAAAGCCAGGATGGGTTCCCCAGAGTTATACAGCGCCGGGACGCCCCGTTGCTGGGGAAGCTGTGCGCTTTACAAGTATACTACATTTACATGTACATTTACAAAGGATCTACCACTATTACGTGTCTTATCAAGTGGAACCTTATCTGTTTTTACTGTTAATCAGTGCAAATTGTAATTATTAACTGAACAATAAACAAATATTTATTGTTTTCATGTCCTGATCCTTTACAGACCAACTTGATAAATCCCAAGTTGAAAGGAAACGAGGTAAGCAGGATTGGTGTAAAGGAATATTTATTCGGTTAAGCGAAGCTGGTCACAGCCATGGGAGCCCACGCCAACCGTCGCACTGGAGTACTAGGAATGCCCCGCACAGAGCATTCCGAGTTCCAGGAGCGAGGGACAGCCACGAGCCCACACGAGGATACCACACAACTATGACAAAAAAATCCTTCTGGTTCCCTGAAATAGTTATATTTTTATATATTAGTTTAGTTAAAGTTTAGTAACAGATACGAGCCCTCCAAGATAGAGAACAGGCATATCCCAGGACCTACCGTAGCTGGGTATATTGTCAAAGTTTATTTGCGAGAATCTCACCAGACATCGCTACAGCTATCTCCGTGATGGTTAGGCAAGAGCCTCACCAAAAGCTCAAACATGATGTCACCATCAAATTCAGAGTTGCCATTGGCTGCACCACGTACATGGACACTCCCATTAGATACACGGCACACCATCACGGCCAACTTCTTCCTTGGTAGACCCTCGTATACAGACCACCAGGCCCCCGAAACAATTACGTCAGCAACATCAAGGACTTTGTCACTCCCTACATCATCAGAGCCAGCACCTTCATCTTTCTCGGAGACTTTTACACTCACCTAGTAGACTGCATGATCTAGAATTTTCAGCCCTTCTAGAAAACCTCAGAAAGCTTGGCCTCACCCAGCACGTTACCCAATCCACCCACACCGCCGGACCAATATAGCATGTTGCAATGCATGCTATTACATAGTGTGCTATTACAACGCGGTCATTACGACGACTGCGTTATTAGTACGCAATACATTTACAAAACAAGTCATTAGCATGATTTGCTGTAGGGGACGCGCTGGACTTAGGAACAGTATTATTTACTATTCTTACTCCAGTTTGCGCAATATCAGGGAAGGTGTTGGATTTCATTTCCAATACCTTAGCGCCCCCTACAGCAAGTCGTACTAATGACTTGCGATGTACAGTTATCACGTGGTTGTTGCAAGAACCGTGTAGTAATAGAACTGTGATGTTATGACCGCCATGTAAATGCTGTTTCCCCCGCCGTACACCTATTGGATCTGTTTTTCTCCTCAATCAGCAACAACACAGTTGACAAGCCAGCTACTATTACCTGAACAGGCCTGCCCACACCAGTTTCAGTATACCCATCCCGTAACATCACAGACCTACCACCATCGGAACTGCCCACCACAGCTGGACAAGCATGTCTTAAGAGGAGTGGGCTGCCGCCTTTCCAAGCACTGGTACACGCTCAAAGGTATCTTGCTGAAAGCCATCACAAATCTCAACTCCTGGATTACTGCATGCACCAATACTTTGGCTCCCTTCAAGTGCAACCCAAAGCTTAGAGCATGACCACAGGCCAGCTGATACACAGAGGAGCTAAGGCTAATGAAACACCACTACAAGCAACTAGAGGGCAAATGGAGAGAAAAACAAGACATCGCAGATGACGATATCTTCAAGTCAGCCTTAAGGCTGCCACCAGTAGATACGTAATACCAAATGCATAGTTCTTGTTTTAGTGTTACATTTTGTGAAATTTAGATAATTTAGAATTTTTTTAAATTTTAATGGTAATTTAGAATTTAATATTCATATTTTTTTCATTTTTGTGAGAAGGGTATCTCAAATTTTTGAATACTTTTTTATATACTGTATTTTATAATAATGTTTCTTTTTCTTTTATTTATCTGGACATATTTTTTAATTTGTGCGTGTTAAATTTGATAAAAAATGAACGTTTTTATACATTTTTGTTTTATGATAGTTTTGAATTTTTTAAATATATTTATATATTTCTAATTTTTAAATTATTTAACTGTTTCCGTTAGTTTTTTTGTTTTGATGTTAGGAATAGTATTTATTTTTTTATTATCCACCACTTTCCCTGAGTTTAGTTGGTTTTGGAGTTGAAATAGTATTTTTTTTGTTTATTATCCAGTACTTCCACTGAGTTTAGTTGGTTTTGGAGTTGGAACAGTAATTTCTTTTATGTGTTTATTATCCTTCACTTTCCCTGAGTTTAGATTGTTTTGGAGTTAGAATAGTAATTTTGTTTTGGTTTATTATCCAGCACTTTGCCTGAGTTTAGTTGGTTTTGTTGTTGGAATACTAATTTTTTTTTGGTTTATTATCCAGCACTTTCCCTGAGTTTAGTTAGTTTAGGAGTTAGATTAGTAATTGTGTTTGGTTTATTATCCAGCACTTTCCCTAAGTTTAGTTGGTTTTAGAGTCGAATAGTAATTTCTTTTGGTTTATTATGCAGCACTTCCCCTGAGTTTAGTTGCTTTTGAAGTGGGAATAGTAATTATTTTGATTTATTATCCAACACTTTCCCTGAGTTTAGTTGGTTTTGTGGTTGGAATGGTAATTTTAAATGGTTTATTGTCCAGCACTTTCCCTGAGTTTAGTTGGTTTTGGAAGTGGAATAGTAAGTTGGGGGGGGGGGGGGGTGTTATTGTCTAGCACTTTTTCTGTGTTTAGTTTGTTTTGGAGTTGGAATAGCAATTTTTTATGGTGTATTATCCAGCACTTTCTCTGAGTTAATTTGGTTTTGGAGTTGGAATTGCAATTTTGTCTGGTTTATTATCCAGCAGTTTCTCTGAGTTTAGTTGGTTTTGGAGTCACGAATAGTACCTTTTTATGGTTTATTATGTAGTTTTTTTAGTGGTTATATGCATATTGAAATAAAAAAGGAGACGTATGTCAGTTTTTATTGTTAACGTTTTTATTTGCATACACATATTGTTTTTTTGTTGTTCATAATTAAATTCTTTTTATTTGGTTTTGTTATACTATTTTTGAAAATATTGAAAACATAGGGGGTCATTACTATGGCGGACGTACTTCCGTCTGTCCGCCATGGTGCCAGGACTTGGGACCATCTGCTAGTAATGCGGCGGTCCAGCCATTGAGATTATGATGTGACCGCCACCGTGGCGGTTAGTGTCTTCATATTCGCCATGGATGGTATAGAGTTGGTAAAAAGCCTTGGGCAAAACTTTTAATATACCATCCTCATCCACGTTTCGCAGTTTTTTTATTTTTGTATGTTGTTGTTGGTGGCAAAGATAATTATTCTTTCTTCATGACTGTTATTGTAATGAAAATTTAATTTCTCTTCTTTGTGGGTGACAATGTATTCCGGTAAGATCTCTATTTCTGTAAACATTTGAGGGGTGGGGGGTGTTTAAGCAGTAGCTCTTTTAGTTCTGGCTATTAATCTTTTTAGAGTAGAAATGGATAGTAGTTGTCCTTTGACATGTTCAGGTACCCTAGTTAATGCGTTTTTTAGTATTTGGGTGCTGGTTTGTTGGGAGCCGGTGCTTGCTTCTCTGATTGTTTCTAGAGCATCTCTGATTTTGATTTCTGTCACATTGGGTGGATAGTTGTGTTTCCTGTCATGAACATTTGTTTTTACTGTTGTGGTTCTTCCATAACAAGAATTGGAGTAGTGTTAACGGATGTACGTCAGTACAATGCGATCTTTTAGATCGCTGTACTTTACAACGCTGCCATTACAACGCAAGTCGTTACAACGACTTGCGTTGGTGTGCGTGGATTGAGGATTATTATAATTTTATATTCCAACACCAGCCCACGTAACAGTAGGGAAGGTGTTGGAATATAAAATTACAATATTCCTTATCCAAAAGCGCCATCCTGCGCAAGTTGTAGTAACGACTTGCGTTGTAATGGCATCGTTGTAAAGGTAGTGCGGTGTAAACACCACAATGTAAACGATGTTTCCCAGTATTAACTACATTACCAATGGGGGGGCGTGGCCAAGCAGCATGGCCGACAGGACGTGAGCTTCATCAGCTCCGTCCGAGGACCCACTAAATCCTGCCTCAAAGATCCTTGCTTGACCCTCCAAAGGGGTGCTGATGGTCCGGATCCTCCCTTGTCACGTCTGGGACCCCCACATTGCCGGGACAGCCTCCGGTGCCCCGGCAACGCAGCCGGAGATCGAAGCGGCTCTCTGAGGGCTCCACCTGACTCTACGCGAGACCGCGGACTGGGCCTGCACGAGGGAGTAGCGGTGCGTGCGGCCCGCTCGGAGAAGGCGTTTCACTGCTCCGGGGCTGATCGCGTCCACGGCTGATCCCCCGGTTGTTGGAGACCAGTGGCGACCATCCAGAGCAACTGGTAGAGGGCTGATTTGGGGTCCGGTGACTCCCGCTGACCCGTGTAAGGGGTTGTGGTGCCCGCCCCTCCCCCCACTGACCCTCTGCTGCACCTGAGCTCCCAGTTGCGGAGCGCAGCCCTTGGTGCGTGCTTCCCTGGTCCCTGGGGCTCTGCGGGACTGTTGGAGGGCTGAGGCGGCGCGGTCGCCGAGGGCTCGACGCTAGCCCAGCCGGATCTGTCGACCTTGGGGCCCGTCCCCGCGCTGAGTGCCGGTGCGGCCTGCGCGGGCTGCCCCCTTTGGTTTCTCTGCAGCTGTGGGGATAGCGAACTCCGTCCCTTCCACGGTGAACTGCAGCGGCCCTTCCACGTGGAGCCTGCGGAGGCGCTGGGACCTGCGGCGACCTGAGGTGCTGACCTCCGAGGGACGCATTTTTGGTATTTGCTGTCCTTTTGCTCACGGGTGGGGGTGGGGGGACTGTTTCTGGCGGGGTGTTGAGTCCCACTGTTTTTGGATGGCGCTGGCAGGGGGAGGGCGGGATGGCGTGTTTCTTTGTTGCACCATTCCTGCGCATGGGTGGGGGAGGGGGGGGATCTTTTCAGAGGTTGTGTGGTTGGGGGCATTGTGGGGTTGGGGGGTGTTGTGGGGGGAAACTGTTTTTGGCATACAGTGTACTGCTGTTCACGCCCCTGGGAGGCTGCTTGCAGAGGCTAAACTTGGGTGCCCGGATGGGCAGGACCAAAGCTTATGCGATTCAAATTTTTAACTTGGAACGTGCGTGGCCTGGGTACTTGCTCCAAACGGCACAGGGTGCTGTCCTTCCTTCGCCGCCATGGAGTTTCTGTGGCGTGTTTGCAGGAAACGCATATGAATGAGGAGGGTGCTCTTAAGTTGGCGAAGAAGTGGAGGGGTCAGATGTTCCATTCCTCCTTCTCTACCTATGCTAGGGGGGTCCTGATCTGTGTGGCACCCGGGGTACCCCTGGCGGTTCAGTATGTCGAGGCAGATGTTGAGGGCAGATATATTCTTATACGAGTGAAACTTGATGGGAGGGATTTCCTGCTGGTGAATTCTTATGCACCTAATGTAGATGACCCGAGTTTCTTTGCCGGCTTGCAGGAGCTTATGGTGTCAGACTTAGATGCCCCCCTCCTCTGGTTTGGAGATTTTAATTGTGTACTGGATCCACTGCTGGACAGGCATCCGCCGCGCGGGTAAGAAGCCACGGATGACGGCACGTCTCCGGGAGGTGATGGATAATCTGGGTGCTGTTGATGTTTGGCGCCTCGGTAACCCGGGACTGAAGCTCTACACTTGTTATACCCCCACACACAACACACATAGTAGGCTCGACAGAGTCCTTGCTGCCAACATTGGTGCATCCCTTGTCTTATCGGTCACACATCAGGCCCGGTTTTTGTCCGACCATTCGCCCGTGACGTGCGTGGTACAATGGGTGGACCGGTCCTCCCGCCCAAGGACCTGGCGGATGCCAGGGGAACTTTTACAGGATCCGGTGGGACGGGACCATGTGGAGACGTCCCTGCGTTCCTATTTGGACCTGAACTGGGGAGTGGGTGATATTCCTTTTGCAACCCAATGGGATGCCCTTAAGGCGGTCGTGCGGGGCGCATGTATGGGTCTGACATATGGAGTCCGCAAACAGCTGCTCCGTGAACTCACGAGTGCTGAGGAGCACCTCAGACACTACCAATCCTTACCGGACCCAGATGGGTTGAACTTGGACTCTGAGCGGACGGCCCGAGAGGGCGTTCATGATATCCTGGACCGGCTGGATAGATTCACTCTTGGCCGCTGTCGACAGCGACTCCACCGTGAGGGGGACAAGTCGGGCCGATTGCTGGCCTGGATTCTCCGTAGGGAATCGGCCCCTGCCCGGATCGTGGCACTGAGAAACCCCGCTGGGTACCTGGTGCAATCGGAACGGGACCTCCTTGTGGTGCTTCGTACTCATCTACAGGAGGTCTATACCGCTGACCCCCTGGTGACGGGGGCATCGTATCAGCCATACCTCCGTGATTTGCCTCTTCAGACCCTCTCTAGGGAGGATGCTGAGGAAATGGATGTCCCGGTGACGCTTCATGAGGTCAAAGTGGCGTTGGCCGCCCTACCGAAGGCTAAGGCACCGGGTGGAGATGGTTTTCCTCCAGAGTTTTACCAGGCGTTTGCAGATATCCTCGCGCCCCACCTCCTGCAGGTTTACCATGAAGCGTTGGAGCGTGCCACACTCCCGCCCACCATGCAGCAGGGAGAGGTCTGCATGCTCCTGAAACCGGGTGGGGATAGCTGTGATCCGGCGGCCTACCGGCCAATCACTTTAATCAATACCGATGGAAAAATCCTCACTAAGATCTTGGCCACTCGGCTGGCGCCTCATATGGCGCGCTTAGTTCATCATGATCAGTGCGGGTTGATTCCGGGCCGCAACACCGCCATGAATCTCCGGCGCCTGAGTCACGTTCTCCATGAAGTGCGTACCAGGGAGGATCCTCAGGTCCTGGTCTCGATAGACCTGGCTAAAGCCTTCGATACAGTTAGCTGGGGGTACCTGTTGGAGGTGCTTCGGTTGGGGGGGGTGGGGCCCCTTTTCTGCGCCTGGATCCGTATTCTATACAGTGCGCCTACAGCCAGGGTCAGACTCGGAGCGGTCCGCTCGGAGCAGTGGCAGTTGGGCAGGGGCACCCGCCAGGGGTGCCCCCTGTCACCGCTCCTATTCGCTCTGGCGATTGAGCCCCTGGCGGTGTCACTCCGTGCGGAGATGGCACCCTGGGGAATACGAGTGGGGGATGTGGTACACTTGGTCTCGCTTTACGCGGATGAAGCGCTGTTCTACCTGACCTCACCTCGGGAGTCGCTACCGTTCCTGTTACGCCACTTGGAGCGCTTTGGTGCAGCTTCTGGACTGCGCCTTAATCCTGAGAAGTCCCTGATCTTTCCCCTTGCGGGATGCGGTGAGGACCCCAGAGTGGGTTTCCCGCCCCTGGTACTGCGGTGGGAGATGGAGGCCTTCCGCTATCTGGGTATCCAGGTGGCTGTCTCTGATGAACAGTTGCTGGCCCGGAACGCCGAACGTGTGCTTAGTTCCCTACAACAATCTGTATCCTTCTGGAATACGCTTCCACTCTCTCTCATGGGACGGTTGGCCGTCTCGAAGATGGTGATGCTGCCCAGAGTATTGTATATCCTACAGAATACCCTCTGTCCTCTTCCTCCTCGTATTTTCAACAAACTTAATACGTTGCTCACCTCCCTGCTTTGGGCGGGCAGGCGCAGCAGAGTTGCGTTGCGCACGGTGGTCAGACGCTGGGAAGAATGGGGCCTAGAAGCCACGCGTTTTGATTTATACTATTACGCAGCCCAACTTATACCAGCTGCGCGCTGGTTCGCGGGTACGGACAATTGGGAGCTGCGACTCCTGGCAGGTAGCGCAGATGAGAAGACGTTACAAGTGGCTCTGATGGGTGGTAGAGGAGCGGACCACTCCCTGCCGTATATTGTCCGGCACACTGCGGGACTTTGGCAACAAGTTGTGGAAAGGGTGCTGAGGCGGGCCCCTTTTCATAGGGAGCTACCGGTATGGATATTGGCACCGGTCACATTAATGGAGGAGCACATGTCGTTTCGGGAATGGCGTGAGGGCGACTGTGAAACCTTAGCAGACCTGTATCCAGACGAGTCCTTCGTGACCCTGGAGAGAGCTACGGAGGCCTTCAGTCTTACTGGGGGTCAATATCTTCACTATAGAGGCCTGCAGGACATGGCGAGAGCGACCTGGCCACAGTTCCCTGAGGCACCCCAGGTGTCCCATACTTTGAATATCCTGCTATCGTGCGGCACAGGACGGCGACTGATAACGCTGTTATATACGGCGATGAGATGTGACTCTGCCCCCCCGATATCCCCGTCCTGGGCGGCATGGGAGGCGGATCTAGGGGTCGCCTTAGACCCGGGACAGCGGAAACGGATAGGGACGCTTACCAGGAAGGTGTTGTGTAACGCACGTTTCAAATTGATCCATTTTAATTTCATGCACCGCAATTACGTAACCCCAGTGGCTTTGCACCGCATTGCTGCGGATAAATCGGATGCCTGTCCTAGGTGTGGTTTAGTCGGGCCGGATTTCTCCATTTGGCTTGGGAGTGCCCGCTGGTCGGGGACTTCTGGCGGGTAGTTGTAGTCCACATCCGGAAGGTCACGAGTCTGCGTCTTGACCTGACCCCGCTCCATTGCTTGTTAGCCCTGGTCCCCAGACCTAGGAAGAGGAATCTGTCATATAAAATGCTGCAGCTGCTCTTGGTGCTGGCTAGAAGTCGGGTGGCTATTACCTGGATGGGACAAAGGGCACCAGACATGACACTGTGGCTTCGAGATGTGGGGGAATGGACATTGACTGAAGAAACGCACATGCAGCATGCGCGTAGAGATGAACGGCTGCAGGAGGACTTGCTTGCATGGCGTATGATGTGCGCTGTGGGGTCGGCTGCCAGCGACTCCGATGCGACTAGTGCTGCATTGTTCTCCTCCGAGGAATCGGGACCTGAGGAAGGGGCGGCGGGAGAGGGGGAGGGAGAGTAGGTGGTGGGGTAATGCCCTGATGACTGCGCACAAGTTACTTATTGTCAGTTTCTATACTAGCAATGCATCCCGAGGACTTGATTCTTGCATCTCCTGTTATATCTGCAATGTTAGAACCATACTAGGACTGTGAACTATGTACACCTGTATTTGTCTATACTGATGCCAATTTTGGGGGGGGAATGTATTGTTTATCTTGTTTGAAAAAATAAAGTTTAAAAAAAAAAACGACATTACCAATGGGTTTTGTTACCTGTTATTTTTTCTTGCGCATTAGTATAGCCCATATAGCACAGTAGCAGTTTTCCCTTTTGTGATGTGATGACATTTTCTCCTTCTGCCATTTTTTTGTCTATCTGTGAATATATGTACATTTCTATATAACTATTTATTAATTGTAAGGTCTTGAATAGTAAACATGTTTGTATAATTATTATATTTGAAAATAAAATAACATGTGTCTTGCTTTAATTTTCTTGTTGGATATTTTTTCGATGGTGGTTATGCGCTGGTTTCTTTTTTTCTGTTGGTGTAAAAGGAAAATGTTATTTTTATTTAAGTGTTACATTTAATTTAATTATTTCGTTTAGTTAGTTTCTATTTTTATTTAGTTGAGAAATAAAATATTTACTATTTTTGTTTGATTCAGTTTATTTCGTAGATGTTGTTATGTTGTTAAAGTTTGTAGAAGCTGTGATGAGAAAAGTATTTGTTAGTTATATTTTAATTTTTTATTTAATTTATTTATTTTTTATTAGTGTTCTATTTGTTGGTAAATTTATATTCTTACATAGTTTTATATTTTTCCATATGTTGATTTTGTCTCTGTTTTCGTAGGTAATTGTTGTTTTAAATTTTTAAGGTGGAGTTTTAGTGAAGTGTAATCTATGAAACATAAAGGAAAATGTTATATTTTCAGTTGATTTGATTATTTCTATTATTTACTCTTTATGTTTATTTAGCTGTAAAAAAATATACTTACTATTTTTAATTATGATTACGTTTCTTCCATTGATGTTGCTGTTTTGTTGACTGCTGTAGTAGCTGTTAAAAGAAAGTATTTGTAAACTATTTTGCTTTTTCATTACATTTATTAGTTTTTAATTCGTTTACTTTATTTGTTAGTTAAGTAATATATTTCCTTTGTTATATATTTTTTAATGTTGATTTTATTATTATTTTGACATACATTTTTGTTTTGAATTTTCCAGGTGGTGTTTTAATGTAGTTTAATCTGTGACATATAAAGGTAAACATGTTTTAGTATTAGTTAATTATTTTTAAGCAAATTTAATTTATTTAGTTACAAAGTTTTGTTCTTACCTTTAATGAGAATTTTTCTGAATAGTTGATTGTGTACTTCCTTTTCGTTCTCTAGCTTATTTGTATGTTTAATTGTTATTTTTGGTATTGTTTATATATATTTTATCGATGTTTGTGTTGTCAATATTATTTATATCGTTGTTTTTGTTGTGTTCTATTTAATTTTAATGTTATCGATATGTTTGTATTCTTTATTTTGGTTGTTGGTATTTTTGTTAAAGCATTTTTTAAAAATATTTTTTATTGATGTTTGCTTTACTTCGGTTTTGTGTATTGGGTGTTGATATTTTTGTAAACGATATTGTTAACTCGATAGTTTTGTAGCTCGTATGAGTCGATGTTGTATCAGTGATCTGTGACATAGTGACTAGAGATAGTGACCTTGAAACTGGGAACACAGGATCGATTTCTGCCGTGGCCGTACCACCCTGTGGTTCAAGGCAAATAATATGATTGTCTTGAACTTAAAACTAATGAACTGTATATTGTCTATTTCTGTGTAAACTGCCACTTGATAGGGTCGTACTACCAAAAAAAAAAAATAAGCGTATAGATCATTGTATTGAATTTCAGACTTATTACAGCGCTTTCTACCTCTATGTGGGGTACTGAAGCACTTGCGTACATAGGCAGCAAGCTACGCCTTCAAGGGTGTATGCTCTGAAGGTTATTGTCTTTGTTCTGTGATACTATGTGGGTAGTGTTTACTTGTTGTGCGTGATGACCACCGAGGTGTGGGTATCCTGTTCTGGGAGGCAGTCCTTACCAGTGTGGTGGATGATGAGGTATGAAAGATAGACCCGCATTTATGGATTTCAGTAAGCAGGCAGATTTGAGCAGCTCTTCTGGTCCCATTGTGGTATTTCTTGTCATTCTAGTATACTTAGATGGTACTGCTGCTGCGTTTGTTCATCCTGAAATTTCGTTTGTAGCTTTGGACTTGAGCTCTTAAGGTTGGAAAGAGAGAAAGTTGTGGAGAGATCTACGGGAATAGGCTATTGTTACCATCATTCCATATCTGAGTGTCAATGTGAGTTGTAAAGAAGCTGTCATATTTATTTGGGACCTGCAGTAGTGTAATGGATTAAAGTTTTCTAATGGTGTAGCAGTATCTGATAGATCTCTTCAGTTTCTCCATGCCTTTTTGTTTGCTTATTGGCTGATAGTCCTGGAGATGGACAAGCCCTGTAGTAGATATATCTTATGTGACTGTAAGAAGGTATGTTACAGTGGATGCTGACAGATGAGTATTAGGGTACTAGAATTTGTGTGGGCAAGATATGTTATATATATGTATTCACATTCCCCACCCAAACCAATGCACAACCCTTCTTAGCTTTTCAGTAAAAATAGTTTTTATTGTTTTTCCATATATCCAGAACAAATAAGGACATCAATATATCGCGTGACACAGCAAACGTCGTATGAGGAGAAATGAAATGACACCTGCTGTGGTTACAAAGCAATGCATTTTGATTAATCACATAGCTAAAACTGTACTGCGAGTGCCCACCTCCCTTGATATAAGACCCCTTCTGCCCTCTATGGGTGGTTATGTGCATTTTATGTGGTGTTGCAGTCAGTTATAATTTCTGTTGTCGCAACTGCTTGTTGTGCCTGCAAGTAGTGTTGTTAGGGGCTCCATCTGTCCCGCGGGTGCGATGATATAGGCAATAGTTCTGCATAAGTACTCAGTTGTTCTTGGCAGAAATTGCTGTCCTGCATCCATTCTTTAAATGTGGGCGCCCTCTCTCCCCCCCCATCGGCACGCCACCCTGCGTTTAGCGATCAGTAGTGTTAGCGATATAAACTGCCTATACCGCACATCTAGGTCTTTGGTTTACCCTAATACAGTAACTAGTGGGTTGTTTGGGATGTGCAGGTCTGTCATTGGCCAGAACGTCTGTCCAGAACTGCTGGACTGGGGTGCTTTCCCAGGCTAGGTGCTGAAAGTCTGCCCCCTCTGACCCACACCTATCGCAGTGGTCTGTGTTACGCAGATAGAAGCACATGAGTTTCACTGGTGTATAGTAGAGGCGGTGTAGGAATTTATAGTGGATTACGCGTAATCTGTTGCTGGTGGAAATTTTCCCGGTCTGTTGGTAGCAATAAGTCCATTGTTCGTCTGTAAGGGGGAAGCCTAGTGAATCCTCCCAATGTGTTCGTGCCGCAGGGGTATCATATGTGCATTCATGCTGGGTCATGCGGTATAGCCTGGAGACCACATGTGTAGGGGTTTCACTCTTTAGCAGTGAATGTAACTGGCCCGTAATGTATCGTTGCCTAATAAATAAGAAGAGTTCTAGGGGTGTGTACGGGGAGTCTCCAAAAAACTCTCGGGTAAGGAAGTCGCCGTGTTTGTACAAGTCTCACCATTTCTGGATTGAATACTTTCTGAGCATTTGCCAGCATCCTCCCTCCTGTGTAACAGGGAGGTCTAATCTGCCTTCAAGGGGCAGCATGGGGGGGTATACGGGATAATGAATTTAAGTTGGCAGGCCTGGTATCTCCAACCTTTATTAGTGCAGTCTACTGTGGTTTGAGTAGCACTGGCGTGGGCAGGGGGTGAGCTGAGATAGGCTGAGCTTCTTGTGGGATTCATAGATCCATCCTCCACAGCCAGGTGAGGCATGTAGGGCGGAGGATTCATCCAGTACGCAGCAAAGTGGGTCTGAGCGCAGCTAAAGTACAGTTTCATGTCCGCGATTACGAACCCTCCGGCGGCGATTGAGGTTCTCCCATTTGAGTCTTGGTTGTTTCCCTCCCCATGTTAGGGGGATAAGTTGGGACTTCAGGGTTTTAAAAAAGTGGCTACTAGGGGCATGTGGGATACTGAGAAAGAGATATAAACATTTTGGGAGGATCACCATTTTTATAAGTGACGCTTTCCCGACGATTAAGAGTGGCATAGCTATCTATCGTGGGATTTTCTCTGTGATGAGGTCTAGGGCCCGCACATAATTCGCTCTCATTAACTCGTCCCTGTCTCTTGTGATCACTATGCCCAAGTAAGTAACTGTATCAGTACACCATGCTAGAGGGAAGTCCGGGTCAGAGCGAGCGGAGGACTCAGTGAGGGGGAATATTTGAGATTTGCCCCAGTTTTTGTTGATCCCAGATATTTCTCCTAAGCGTATAAGGACATGGAGGATCGGATTTAAGCTTTCCTCAGGGTTACGAAGATAGAGGGTTAGGTTGTCAGCGTATAAGGATATGAGTTGTCGCTCAGATATATAAGGGCTTATTCGCTGTGGTGTAGGTATAGTTTCGCCGCCAGGGGTTCTATGGCGACGGTGAAGAGGAGGGGCGGCAAGGGGCACCCCTGCCTCATTTCTCTCACATTTTTAAAAGGAGGGGAGCGGGTTGCCTCTTTAGCTCTATATGGAGGTTCCGTACCAGGGGGTGAGTGTTATTGTGACAGGCGAGTGTTCTAAGTAGGTGCATGGCAGGTGAGTAGCGTATGTGAGCCAAGGTGTCATCCATCGCGATAGTAGCCATCCGTCTTTACGAGACCATAACGAGAGCACCATGGAGAAGCAGGTGCCCTCTCTAGCCGCGGGATGGAGATGGCGCCATGCGTCGCTCATGCCATTATCAGCTATGAGGTACTGTAGGCAGTGTTGGGCTTTAGAGTAGTGATACGGCTGGGGAGCACCCTATCTATGGCTAGGTTTAATGTGATGTTAAAATCTCCCCCCCATATGATGTGATCGGAGCCGATGGATATAATTTTCCCCCATAGAGTGAATCTTTGACGAAGATGTAAAAAGCCATGATGTAGCGTTTAGGTGTGTGGGACAGTGAAATGGTGGGTTAAAAATATCACAAGGTACCCAAAAAACGGTTTCTTCCGGGGTCCCCCTGGTAAGGGTAGAAATAATGTATAAATTGCTAGCTCCTACTGATGAGAAGACAACATTTAATGATGAGTTCAGGCAGGGTGGTTTGACATGTTTCTCGCCTCAGTGGTCCAGAAGGGATCCTTGGCGTTTCGTCAGGTTTGAAGGAATCGTTAAAGGGGAGTATCCCTACCCTTACTCAGGGTTGGGAATAAGAGTAAAGGTATCAAATGATTACCAAACTAAATTCACACGCAGTCGTGAGTTTATAAGAAATACTGTAGTGTAGTTCCTATTATCAATAGGCTCTGTGCATTGGAATAATATCTTCAATAGTATAGATGTAGGACAGAGGTTAACTAGGTCTTCTACTGACGATATTAGACTTAAGTTTTGTGTGCCAGCTAGCTCAGAGTTCACTAGAAACTTTCTCGAATAGGCGAGGAGGAGTTTAACCTCCCTGGATAGACAAGAAGGGATTTCGTTTCTGACAACCATAGAACATGACAACTTTGCTCTCCCTGATCAAGAGTATATCTCTAGAGTCGTGTGAAAACAAAAGACAGCTATTTTACTCAGTCAATACGTGCATACTTAGTTTCACCAGATTGTAGAGAAAAGAAGAGAAGGGCATTTTCAATAAAAGGTGTTATTTATTGATCAGTCTCTTTTCTCATACAAGAGAAATGAATCGCTACAATTGCAATACTTATAGTTAAGTAAAGTGCATACAGTAAAAGCAGGATTATAAAATAATACTGTAAAAGCATTGATATGGTTTCTTAGCCATATGATACTTTAAAATGGATAAAAGATATACATACATATATACATTGACTAATCATACTCAACTGGTGCTTCTAACTACGCCTACCCCGGTGTACCTGACCTAAGCCTAATATATGGGAGGGAGTAAGTAAGTAGCAGTTTAAGTTAAGTTTGTTTTGCCAAGAATCTGACTCAAGAATTCTCTGTAAGGGGTTAGTCAGTTCAGTACCTGGGATTTAGAAGGCAGGAGGGCTGGTATCTCTTTCTCAGGACTCGGTATCCCAGTTACCCGCGAGGGCAAGCTGGAAACGCTGGAGGCTGGATTCCTCGGCAGGAGGAAAGGCAGCGTCTTCCTCAGCGCGTCAAAAGGGGAGGGGCAGCGTCCGTGGGCTCTCGCATCAGCTGGGCTCTCCGGCAAGTAGTCACTGCTCCAGGTTCATCACCACTGTGTCTCTGCTTAGGGCAGCGTTGGTATATTTATACCTGAGAGGTGCTGGGTTTGACGTAAGGATGGACATAAGACGTCAATAAGATGTCACTAAGAACTGATCGTTCTTGCAGTGCTTTACAGGAGTTCTCGGACTAAATCAAAACATAGCAGGCGGGGATTTCCCAGGTTTGCTCGAGGCTTGGATTTGTTTAAGAACTCGGTGTGCTTTCTAGGGGGCTGGAGGAATAGTGCTTGCTTAATGTGACAGCATGCGCTATGACTAATTTATGAAACGGGTTTCTGTGCCGTTGTGTAGATATTAGTGAATTATAACTGGGCAAGGGTCAGAAATAGGAGTATCGATACAGGTCCCTAGATAAACATACTACACCCACTCCACGAATTCATGTCCATATTTACTAACCTAAGCAATAGTAAACATAACTAATAGTGCATGTGTATACCGGACCACCCCAAAATACATTCTTTGCATTTGAAAAATGGCATATGCGAAATACACGAAAATGAGTATAGGTACTGTATGCATTCAAGCAGTGTAATCATTCAAAAAAAGGATGCACATTTTATATCAGCATGAATGATTTGTGAAAATAACACATGAAATGGCTCTTAATACAGAAGAAAAAGTGCGAGACCACTTCATCACATATAAATACAATTACTTGTAAATATGCTAGAGGCTGAGGTAATGTAATGTCTCTAGAGTTCCTAAAAATAGAAGCTCTGTTCTCTAAGAATAGTTTTTACTTTAAGCAGAAGATAAGTGCCAAAAAGGTAAATATTTTGGATTTGGGAAAAAAGTTTTCGTTTTCAGGGGAAGAAGGAAAAAAGTTCCCAGTAGCTTTGTTTTTAAAGCTAAAGGCCAAATTCAGATTTCAGGGAACGCTGTGTGCACGTTTTCTTAAAGTCACTCTCTCTGTTCTGGTGAAAACATCATTTCAGACAGACTCTCAAAAAAACAGTCTACAGCCTCAGGTGAAAGTACGACCAAGTTGGAAAATGTCGCTATCATGCAGTCGTGCGCATGTTCGCTTTCAGTGATGTTTCGATCAGCATTGCTTACAGAAGGTCGTACCTGGCTGATGCTGCTCTCACCCTGTACTTCACTACCCTTCAATCGTAGTGGTGAACTCTCCATGAATGCCGTCATCAGGATAGGTAGCCGCTGGGGACAGCACAATGCATGAGACTTTACTGGACCCAACAAAGTATCTGCATCCAATGGTACTTCTGATTGTAGTGTAAGACAGGTGTCCAACACGCATTCTTCGCCGCATAGCATGCATCTCAATACAGGTAAGACACAATCCTGCCATATGGGTCTGAACGAAAGTAACCAGGTCATATTCAGATCTCTTAGCCGGGCTAATCCAAGGACTTTAGTTATGCGGTCCCGATAGCGTATAGCTAGGATCGTTTCTTCCATTGTTGCTGGAGTCTTGTCTGTGACATGGCTTGCCATAACGAAGCAAGAATAGCAAAAATAGGATGCCTTCTACGAGTCCCAACAGGAGTGGAAGTCCGCCAAAGACAGAATGGACAAAATTGGGAAATATTTCCAGGACTGCTTTGAATGGAGTTAACAGTCCCGAAAAAACGGTCTTAAATACACTCGCGATAACATTTGTATCAGAAATATTTAAGATTTCGCTTAGCATTTCTGCGAAGTGTAGGGGGCAATTTGTTGATAACAATGCATGTATTTCTCCCATTGTCCTTGCAACTTGGAGATCATACGTTTCTTTTGATGACGTCAAGTGTACTGGCGTCTGTAGGAGCACAGTCTTCATTCTGCTTAAAGTATCAATTCGAATAGAAGAGATATTCAAACTGGGCCAAATTTTTCCCTCCCTGTCTGGAGCGTCATTCGGAAACAATACTCGCTCACAGCAAGTGACCATGGAGCTCACACTTACTAGATGAGGTTTTCCTGGCAGTAAGCCACAACATCTGTGATCTACAATTAGAATGTAACTCCCGTTAGAAAGTCTTTTAAAGAATGGTTCTATTTGAGTTGCAGGTGTGCCGAGCTGGTGACATGAAAGTTATTTGAAGTCCCTTCACAGGCCCCATGTAAACTTATACCCTGACACAGAAGTATACCACTTAGTGATTTTTCACAATTATTACCACTAAGAAATACACTCTGTCCTGTATTACTATAACATGTGTGTGTATAAGGTAAATTCCATGTTGACTTAATGTATCCTTTACCCAACCTTTCATACTGGCCTGCCTGTATATATTTTTGGCAGTATCGAAATTGGAAAGTCATTATCGGAATAGTTATGATTCCATGTATTATCCATTCAATGACAGGTCGTTCTGACATTGTCAATGGTAATCTCTCAAGTTTTTCAATGCTCAGAATTGTTTATTCTGCACCCTTTTGTGCCAAGCTGATTTGTGTATCAGTAAGGTTAAAGATACTGAATAATGACGTTGTGTTGATTAAACGCCGAGGCACGTAGCCTGAACGCAGATTTTGTAACGTCCAGCCAAGCTGTACAATAGAACGCAATTGGGACTGACCGTGTTGCAACATCAGTAAGTCTTGCTCTATTATATCGATTGCAGATGATACAATACTGTCCAGTGAATATATTCTGGAAGACAGAGTCATTAACCCATTGTCCACAACAGAAAGTGATTTTTCCAAATTAACACGGTCAATTTCCCGTATTTTCTCTGCTGTTTCAATTTGAGTTTCTTTCCAAGCTTCGTTGTAAGCTGCATATATAGAGGCCGCTATGAAATGTTTTTGACGCTGTTTGCGTGGTCCCATAATGAAATCACGTAAGTCAGCACCTTCTTTAAGTAAAGTCAAGTGTTGCTTAATTTCAACCAGTGTGGATGTTTGTAGCCATTCGAGGCAGAGTTTCCCTACACTGTAAGTTGTTATAATCCCTGGATTTTGTCTCTGGGAGTATCTAGGGTCTGGCCTGGTCAATTTGAACCCCTGTATTTTGTTCAGGAATCTATTTTGACAGTTATTTGTGTCTGTGGGCCAGATAAACCATTTTTTCCATTCAGGATGTGTTCTGTATGGTTTAAAATATGGGAAACGTCTATTTCAACATCTTCAGTGCGATTACTATCTGGTGTTGGTTTCGGAATAGACGGTTTGTTCAAGTCTTTAATTTTGGCTAGGCCAAGACAGGTAGTCTGTTGAATTGTATCATTCAAAAATATAATTTGTTCTGGGATCATGCAGGCTCTAAATAATGATTCTATACCTTGCACTTGCCAATTTTTTGTACCCCAGATTGTTTTCGTTTCAATATTATTGTTCCAGAAATCAAAACCGAATGTTTTAATTTTTTCAAAAAATTAACTTTTGGTGGAGTTGCACAATGTTCCCATTGATTAAAATTAAAAACATTTCTCGGTTGAGCAGATTTATGCAGATAATGGTTACCATACTGGTTGTAACAATACATCTGGTCATAATTAGATGAACCTTGCAAATAATCATGTTCTGTAAATTTAGCTGACATCACTAGATCTGACATCATATCATTAATACTTTCATAGTCCCAATCATCAGTGAATGTGCTTGGTTTTACAAAGTCACTTAATGAAACCTTAAATTGATGAGGATACTTCAAGAGCTCGACCGGGCCATAGATTTCGTAATCAGTTTTGTCCCATGCTACCCCACCGGGTATAGGATTGGCTGTGAAGTTTACTGAAGAAAGTTCTCTTTTCTCGATGTGTGAAGACTTGTGTGGTTTCAGGACCAAGTTGATTTTCTGACTTGCTGTGTCCATTGTAACATATTTTCCCTCAATGAAATGTCCCGAACATAGTACCATGATAAGCCAAAGTATGAGGACAAATACACCTAGTGCCACCCAAAATTCAATCCATGGAGAAATCAGATAGGTTTCTTGTAGTTGATGACTGAGTTTCTTTGCTTTGACTTTAAAAGTTTTTGATGTTGTTGGCTGTTCCTCAGGTTCACTTGGATCCTCAGAAAAATCATTGAAGTTGATGAAGTAGCCTGATGCTGTTCTGTCAATTGTTTCAATTGCTTCTGGATTCCTTTTTGTTTTTGGAATTTGCTTTGTTTCATTAGCATAGCATAGTTACATCATTGTAGACTGGTGTTTCTTGATGTACGAGTTTGATTTGGGTTTCAAGAGGTTTGAGTTCCATGGCTTTGTTGCATAGTCCTTGTTGATCCACTGTAGGTTTATCAAATGTGATTAGTCTCTCAGTTTGAACCTCTGTGTTTGTAGCAAACGTTGGTGTTCTACTACTTCTTGGGAGTCCACTTGGCCTACTACTTATTATCGGCCACATGATTGTGGTTTAACCAGGTCGATGGATACAACTCGGTTCTTCTTTTTACCAGCAAAGGGTGGTAGTACAACTGATCTTGTTCCGTTGATAGCTAAGACAGGTACTGCTTTTCTGTAAGAAGGCCCAAATTCCTTCTTCACCGCGATTTTCCTCTGACCAGATCCCCGATTTTTGGAATCCAGACAGGCCTTGCTGGGACAGGTGGTTTCTCTTCAGTGGTTGTTGGCTGTTGTTTCAACTTTATGTTGCTCAGGTCTTTTCTTTTTTCATTTAAGTCCTGTAAAATAGCCAAACGATCTTTGATATCAAAGCATTTTTCTTTAACCACTGAAGTTTGACTATCGAGGTCCTGGATTAACATTCTAGTACCAAACAATAGTTCGTACGGACTGAGACCTCTTAGAGAATTTCTTGGCAGATTATTAAGACTACGTTGGACACTTATTAAATGTTTGACCCACCCAGCTCCCGAACCTAATACCTTTGCTGTTATAGATTGCTTTATGTCACGGTTTTTTCTTTCCACAATTCCGTTTCCCTCAGGATGAAAGGGACAAGAGTACCGCAATGCAATGCCCATGCTGGTCATGGCCTCCTTATAAGCTGGAGAGCTAAAAGCAGCACCCTGGTCAGAATGTAGCATGCCAATTGCGTATGTGCCGATAAAGACTCGCAAATCGTTTATAACAGTTCTGGCGTCAGCCGAGCGCTGGGGCCACATCCATATGAATCTCGTGCATGAATCCACTGCGACCATGATATATTTATAGTTGCCGTCCCTTTCTAAGGGACTGCAGTGGTCCAGGTAAACACATGCTAATGGTTTATCTGAGATTAGAAGGGGTGTCTGTGCTGGTCGTTTCACTGTTGATACCTTCATTCTTTGACATATTTCACATTCTAGAACATAGTTCCTGGTTTGTCTTCTCATTTGTGGCCACCAGTATCTCTGTTTTAATAACGATACTGTGGCTGAAACGCCAGCATGTACAGAAGCAAGCCCTTTGTGTGCCGCTATAATGAGTCCTAACCTATATTCCATGTTTGGAATTGCCCTATCCCCCACTCCAGGGATTCGAGCAAATGGAACGTTATTCGCATCAGTTATGTATGAGTACTTTACTGGAAAGCCTTTCGGGAGTGTTTCTATCGCATCTTTTACCGTAGCGGTGACAGCCTGTAATATTTCGCTGTCTATTTTTGTTTTTGACCGGGTGATTGCAGCTACGGAAGCCGTTTGGACAGCTGCCTTCGCTGCTTCATCAGCCAATTAATTCCCTGCAACGTGAACGCCATCACGTTGATGACTCAGTGTATGTATCACGTGAGTCTTTTGTAGTTCTTTTTGTAAAAGAACTACTTGTTCCCAAAGCGTTTTATGCTTGATTGTGCCACCTTTTGCATTTTTAAAACCGTTCTGAACCCAGTTCTGCAAATATTCATTGTAAGACTGAACGCAATAATATGAATCGCACACTATGAGTGTGGGGAATTCGCGATCGGTATTTTCAAGCGCCATCTTAAATGCTAGTAGTACAGCTCGCTGAGCTGTACAATCTCCTAGAGATTGTGTTTTAGTGACCAGTGGTCTAAATTTTCCTTCGTGCCAGCGACCTTTAACAATCGCGCACGCAGCACTGTAAGGTTGTTTACCCCCAACTGCGGGTTGTGCTGATCCGTCCGTATATATTATACAGCCGTAATGTTCCAGAGGCAGGATCTCGGTCGGCAGAGGACATTCAAATTCATATTGGAGAAATTCTTGTGTTTTTAAATTAGGATCAAATTCGTATATCACGTCTGTTGCAGCAAGAGAATTAGCCCACTGTATCCATCTCGGATGTAGTGCTTTAGCATTCGGAATGCTTGCCTTTGTTACAGCCTCCAGGGCTGGTACTGGTGTCACGATGATTATTCGTTTACCTTGTGCTAGGGCTCTTTCTTTCGCTACAGCAGTCTGTACCGCGGTTAGAATTGTTTCCGTTGGGCCAAATTTCATTTCAGCTTTTGTGTACAAATGTGATTTATATTCTATTGGTACCGTTTCTCCCTCATTAGAGGTCAGGTATGTGAATCCGCATCTTCCTGGGATGACCCGGATTACAAGGTTGCGTGTGTTATCGCGTGTTTGCAATTTTGTTTTAGCTAACATGTCTGTTTGCAATGATCTCAAAATCTCTATGTGTTTTTGAGTCCAATTGATTATTTTAATATCTGGTTTTATTAGGTCATAGAGAGGTTTAACTCTCTCTGCATAATTTATAATGTAAGTTCTTCCGAAATTCAGGAAACCTAGAATTGATTGTAAGTTTTTCAGCGTTCTTGGTGCTTGGATTACAGCGCATTTCTCTAAGAAATTGTCAGCCAGGCTTTTGCCTTCACTTGATAATTCATATCCTAAAAACAGGACAGTTAGATGGGCAATTCTTGACTTTTTGAAGTTGAATTTGTAACCCTCTGCTGCTAACCCAAGTATTATGGTGTTCACTCTTTTCAAGTGAGTATCCAAGTCATCATCTGTTAGATAGATGTCATCGACATAAGATATTGCCTCATCCTCATATATTTGTAGTAACTCTGTTACTCTCGCTGAGAATAATCCTGGGCTGTTCTTGAACCCTTGTGGCAAACGACAGAAATTTACTGCAAGCCATTTATTGAGAAAGCGGTCAAATATCTGCTTTCAGGTGCTATATTTTGACAAAAGAATCCATTAGAGATGTCTAATGTTGTTTTGTATTTTTTGCGCACTATGCTATTCATTAGTGCTGCACTGTGTGAGTTTTGTACTGCAAAAGTTTTGCAACATGAGTTTAGGTGTCTGTAGTCCAAAACTAGACGATATGAATCATCTGGTTTGGAGACAGGAAACAAAGGATTGCTCATTTGTGAAGTGCAAGTTTCAATCACCCCCTGGTATTCAAGTTGATCTAAGAGTTCCCTGACCTGTTTTTTAGCTTCTTGCTTAATTGGGTACTGCCTCTGTGCAGTTGGTTGAGATTTTAACTGGATTTTGTGAGGAGGAGAGTCCTCATCCCATCCCACTTGGTTTTTATATAATGCAGGAGCTTGGGCTACTGCCCACTTTCTTGCATGTGTATATATTTTATGTATTGGAATATGATTTGAGAAGGCAGGCATAATCATTTCTTCGCCATGAGGGCACTCCCTGACAAACTCCGGTGGCCAGTCTTTTTCAGCTAAAAGGATGTCATAGCCTTTGGAGAGATTATCCCAAAATAGACCCCTTATTTTCCTAGTCTTATCTCCCTCTATACGTAATGTTATTTCATATATTTTATGAGGTTTGCTAACTCTGGTATCTGCAGTTTCCACTTGAATGTATTCATTCGTGTCCACTGTCTCCAGATGATTCATGAGGATCTTGCGAGCTATGCTCACTTCTGCTGCGCTGTCTAGCATTGTCTGAGCCCACTCTTCGTTTTTCAGCTGTGTCCTCAGGATCCTCGGCATGTTTGATTACTTTAATACTGGCTACCTTCTTTTTTGGAAATTGTAATTTTTTACTTTGATGAGCAGGTTCCTTGTCTTTGGACTTGAAGTGCTCTTCCCTTTGTTCTGACCGTCCTCTTCTTTCTGATTTCTGCGAGGAAGTCTGAAAAGATCGAGATGGACGTGTATCACTATCTTGATATCTATCAGGTTTCTTTAAATTATCCCTATTTCTAAGGTTGTATTTTTTCTCAGAGGGCTCCCTCTGGGGAGACTTGTGTCCTTGGTCCGGAGATCTTTCTCTCCGCCGAGGAGACCTTCCTCTGGACTGGAATCTTTTTTCTTTGGGAGTGGATTGTTTGTTCCCATCCCAGCTCTTTTTTGGAGTGTTCAGATTATTTTTAATAAATACCTTTTCAGGATTTTCTGTTAGTTGGGGTTTTACTGGTTTCCCACCCAAACTATCTCTTCCTAGTTCTTCATAGGATTTTTCTATGATTCTGGCAAGTTCAAATGGTTGTTCTGCTATATCTATTTCTTTCAATTTCTGGCGTATCGCCACAGATGCTGCTTCTCCTTTTATGTTGGATAACAATAATGCTGATACCTGCTTGAAGTCTTTCAGTAATTTCATACCCAGAGTTAAAGCAGGCTCTGGACCGTATTCATTTTGAATCTGTTTTAGCACATCTGGTATTACCGCCATGGACGGAACACCATGTGTTTTTGTGTAAATGGAAGCAAAGACTGTGCCCCAAGTGTCACAGTCCTCCACATGTGGTGCGATCCCCATTGGAAGACAGATAGTCAGAATTCTGTGTTTCTCAACAGGGGTAGTATCCGGAAATACTGCCTCTATTTGAGTGATTTTTTGTGCTAACCAGAATGGAATTTGTTCCCGTTTAATGGGTACCTTGCCTAGACAGGACTGTATGTTCTGTGGTGTGATTTTATTTGTGTTTCCCCGATGAGCGGTCAGCTATGGAACATTAATAGTTGGTTGGACTGTTGAAGTCCGCATTACATATTGGACTAGTTGTCTATGTATTTTAAACAGTTGTTTTAGCTGTGCTAAAAGTTCTGGTATTGACATTTTTTCAATGTCTGGATGTGGTGTGTAGCTGGCTAGAACTGGCCACGTTGCTCCTGGTCTACCGAGTGGACCGAGCCTGGTGATGTGGTTATTATGTTTTAGGGCACCTTTAAACCAGAGCAGGTGCTCTTGGTATTTTAATGGTATTTCCACCTCCTCGAAAGGGGTGTAGATATCCGGTGGTTCCTCTATTTTGTAATAGTGGAACTCCTTTGTTACAGCGTTTGCTGCTGGAAAGTTTATCCATGAATAGAATACCTCTGTCTGCTGATATTCGTGTGCCTCAATTACAAATATGACTGTACCACATCTCAATGTCAGTCCATTTTCTATAAGCTTAAGTGTTATAGTTTTCCTTATGTTGACCGGGATGAGTATTGCACCCGGGTCTTGCTGTAGGAGACTCGTGTCATCCGCTAGGAGTTGAGCTGCTTTCTAGCCGCCTCCCTTTCTCCTTCGCTGTCCGACATTTTACTGACAGGAAGGTCTTTTTGTTGCAGATCAGGTTTTCAAGGAAACAAAGATTAGGTGCACAATATTTTGGAACACTGTATCCTTCAACGTTGAATAAACCAAAAACCATACATAGGAGTCTCCTCCTACTAAGTTTGGCGGATTTTTAACCTTTGACCCACTCCAGACGTCTTTGGAGTATTTATGGGAGAAAGGGTCTGTGTGAAAAAGCACGACTGAGTTGCTATAATGCCTTGCGTTAGATTTATCGCCTTACCAAACCGTTGGGCGCCATGTAGTGTAGTTCCTATTATCCCAATAGGCTCTGCGCATTGGAATAATTTCTTCAATAGTATAGACGTAGGACAGAGGTTAACTAGGTCTTCTACTGACGATATTAGACTTTAGTTTTGTGTGCCAGCTAGCTCAGAGTTCACTAGAAACTTTCTCGAATAGGCGAGGAAGAGTTTAACCTCCCTGGATAGACAAGAAGGGATTTAGTTTCTGACAACCATAGAACATGTCAACTTTGCTCTCCCTGATCAAGAGTATATCTCTAGAGTTGTGTGAAAACAAAAGACAGCTATTTTACTCAGTCAATACGTGCATACTTAGTTTCACCAGATTGTAGAGAAAAGAAGAGAAGGGCGTTTTCAATAAAAGGTGTTATTTATTGATCAGTCTCTTTTCTCACACAAGAGAAATGAATCGCTACAATTGCAATACTTATAGTTAAGTAAAGTGCATACAGTAAAAGCAGTATTACAAAATAATACTGTAAAAGCATTGATATGGTTTCTTAGCCATATGATACTTTAAAATGGATAAAAGATATACATACATATATACATTGACTAATCATACTCAACTGGTGCTTCTAACTACGCCTACCCCGGTGTACCTGACCTAAGCCTAATACATGGGAGGGAGTAAGTAAGTAGCAGTTTAAGTTAAGTTTGTTTTGCCAAGAATCTGACTCAAGAATTCTGTGTAAGGGGTTAGTCAGTTCAGTACCTGGGATTTAGAAGGCAGGAGGGCTGGTATCTCTTTCTCAGGACTCGGTATCCCAGTTACCCGCGAGGGCAAGCTGGAAACGCTGGAGGCTGGATTCCTCGGCAAGAGGAAAGGCAGCGTCTTCCTCAGCGCGTCAAAAGGGGAGGGGCAGCGTCCGTGGGCTCTCGCATCAGCTGGGCTTACCGGCAAGTAGTCACTGCTCCAGGTTCATCACCACCGTGTCTCTGCTTAGGGCAGCGTTGGTATATTTATACCTGAGAGGTGCTGGGTTTGACGTAAGGATGGACATAAGACGTCAATAAGATGTCACTAAGAACTGATCGTTCTTCCAGTGCTTTACAGGAGTTCTCGGACTAAATCAAAACATAGCAGGCGGGGATTTCCCAGGTTTGCTCGAGGCTTGGATTTGTTTAAGAACTCAGTGTGCTTTCTAGGGGGCTGGAGGAATAGTGCTTGCTTAATGTGACAGCATGCGCTATGACTAATTTATGAAACTGGTTTCTGTGCCGTTGTGTAGATATTAGTGAATTATAACCGGGCAAGGGTCAGAAATAGGAGTATCGATACAGGTCCCTAGATAAACATACTACAATACCTAGTAGAAGGTGAACCTAATGCAGTTATCCTATAATCAAGCCTGAAAGAGAGGGGGAATATTTTCAATCATCATCACATTTTGTTGAAGCATTTGTGAGTAAACATGCTTGGAGCACAATGCAGAGCTACTGACATGCATAGTGTCACACATTCCTAGGAATATGCATGAGTAACATAGGTAATGTAGAACTGCAAAAAGATATATGGACAGCAGAAACATATACACATAAAGTTAACAAAAATAATAGGCAGTGAATCATCCTTATTGAATAGGGTATATCATCTTACCCCACAATTGTGAAATATGTGCCCCTTAGGTTAGAGCAGAAGCCTGTGTCAATGCTGTGGTGTAAGGTCTGCAAAGGCAGGTGTGGTAGAAGAGAAAGTCCTTGAAAAGTATGGTGGACAGGCGGTATAAATGGATAGAGCCGCTCGACTAGTCATTTTACATTGCTAATGTGGTGGGAGACCTAGTCACCTACCCCTGCATCTGCTTGCCTGGAGTGGTCGAAGCTCCAAACCAGGTCTGTTAAAAGGCTTGTTCCGGGTGCCAGTAGCAGCCTTATTGGAGTAGTAGAGAAACTACTAGTGACTCTACAAAAGTTGTTCCGAATTATGAGCGTTAGGATATAAGACCAAAACAAAAAGGCCGTAATGCATAAGCCCAGAAAATAGGTGCTATGGTAATCAATACAACATAAATAAAGTCGTGTGTAAAATAGATGGAAAAATGTGTGAGTGGAAGGAGCAGATATGAGGCCAGTTGAGGTGGCAGCCATATTAGAGTGTACATTGAGTCACTCATGTCTCATAGAGAGTTGCTCGTAATCTTTGGACGTAAGATCAGGCAAAAGGGTAGTATTACTTTAACCCAGTGTAATGACAGAGGTATTGGTACTGATTGGTTTGGTTATGACCGTTGCCCACCACCATCTCAGTTTATGTTGCTGTCACTCGAACACCTATGATGTTCTTTTTGTTTCCGACTTTTACCTCACCTACTAGCAGAGCTTGCCTATGTGTTTTGGCATGATCTTATGCCTTCTTGCATGTTGATTTTGCCCTTTTTCGGGCCAAGAGGTCGATGCTCGAGCGATGCCATGTTCTTTTCTGACACCATTTTGCTGAACCTCTTCAGTTGAAAGGCAATGTTTTCCATGTGTTGTTCGCTAGCAATGAACCAGAAGGGACCGGTTCTTATCGGTGGAATGTGCTCTCTTCTCACCGCAGCCATAACAAACGCCTGGCCAGCTGCTGTTATGTGCTTGGTACGAGGCGGTACAGGAATCCTATGAGAACGATAGGTGGTTTCTTCCAGAAGCTTCGAGAAAGAGACGCATTCTCTATAAGTAAAAGCGGGTCCAAGTGAGGGTGAGATGCTGATCAGGCTGGTGAAACATCACGTTGCAGATGTGCAGTCGTGTTTGTGGAGCAGAGAGTCCTGACCCAATCAGAGAGGGATAGAGAGTCGGACCCTTATAAAGATGCCCGCTAATATGGTGAGGTGTTCCATGTATGTCTAATTATTCCTAATTACATCTTTTATTTTTAGGTTCTATGTATATGTATGTGTTGATAAATGACTGTGATATTTAGTTATTTCTTCTTTTTGCTTTGTCACTCTATTATCATATAATAAAGCCCCTTGTAGCATATATTAGTGTCTTTATTTCTTGTGAGGAAGGACGGACCCCTTTTTGACCAAGTGCTTACAGAGGGATGGGTTATTTTCACTCTAATGGGTAATTGCTGATTCGGAAGGGAGATTGTCTCTGAAACAGGAACATCCAAATTGCAAGTAGACTCGCCCCAACATGGTGTAAGAGCTATGTACTGATTTGTACCAAAAGGTGTTGTTCGCATAGATTTGCGTTGTTCGTCAGGGGACGTTGCTGATTCACCAGAGGGTGTTGCTTTCGCGTTGTTTGTATATTGCTAATTCACCAGAGGGTGTTGCTTCGCATTGTTCGTCGGGAGACGTTGCTGATTCACCGGGAGGTGTTGCTCGCGTATATTTGCGTTGTTCGTCAGGAGACGTTGCTATACATACCCACAAAGCTATGATTTATCATATCTTTATCATATCTTTCTTCTATCATATCTTTAGTTGTTAGTATTATTTATTTCTTAGACAAGTATTGTGAAAGTGTGGTGTTTGTAAGTATTCTAAGAAGGGACTGTGATGAGTAATGACCCTATAGACCCCATAACTAACTGAGTCACCCGATTCTGAGAAAATAGCGGTCATTACACCCAGATAGAACAATGTGTGAATATGGTTATCTGAAAAGGGGCAAAAACGGTGTCACAGAGGGAGTAAGCAGGGGAGGAAGCCCTTAAATATGTAGCAACTAGGGTTGGAGGTACCTAGTACACTATTCTGTGATTAATAGGGCTCAAAATGATATCATTAGATTGAGTGGGTTATGTTGCCACGCTACATGGAGGTTTTTGGAGGAGAACTAATGTAGGAAAATTCCAGTGTGAAATATGGAATTACCTAATGCCTTCTGACCAGGGTATGTCATCGTTAAACCCACCTCATGGTGTCTGGTGTGCGGCTCAGTTCTAAAAAGTGCGAAGACATCTTTATGGTGGCATTCTTACAACGGATGTTACTCCGCTGTGCGGTGATTCTGGTTTTGATCAACCTCGTAGACATTAATACATAACTTAGTTCGCGGGGGCAAGTGATAAGATAAATACAGTTCTTTGTATTACAAGTGAGCGACAGGATTAGCATATTTCGATTGGAAGAAACGGCTGGCCCCGTTGCTGACTTTGTTAGGAAAGATGTCCTGGCGGGAGGGCTGCTTAATGTAAGATCCCTACCCAAACACCATGTGGAGTTCCAGCTGTTACTTGACTCTCACTGTCTAGATGTCTAGATGTCGAAACCCGGACACACTTGGGATTGGAGGTAGAACAAGGCCTGGCTTGTCCCCCTGGCTACAAAATCTTACATAAACCAAGAGGAGGAGGAGGTGGGGTAGGGATTATATTTAGGGAAGCTCTGGACTTCCCTTAATTAGATATCGACGTAGTTGAGGGTTTTGAACTTTTGGGTTTCTCATTTAAAGACTCTAGAGGCTGCTCACTGGTGGGCATTATCTGTTACAGACCCCCAGGAGTGGTTAACTCATTCCATATGCAGGGACTGGTAGATGCTATCTGTAACATGGCCCTAACTCATTCTAATTTAATTATTATGGGTGACTTTAACCTGTGGCTTAATGGGAATTTGGACTCAGGATACAGGGACCTAATTCAGACTTGTGAGAGCCTGAGTTTACATCAATGGATCAATGAAGCCACTCATACAGGGGGAAACATATTGTACCTCGTCTTTTCTAAAGAACAGACCCTGGGAGCAATAGAAATCCTTCCGGTCGGCTGGTCTGACCATTATTTGGGCAATTTTCAGATATTTGACTTTAGGAAGTCATGATCAGCCACTAGCGAGGTAAGGACGTTCAGGATTAGAGATTGGTAGGGACTTCTAAACAGAAAGGCCATCCCATCCTCTGTATTCTCCTTTGGAAAGGACTTTAACTTTGGGAGGTCAGTGGTAGACAATTATATAGACTTCTGTGACCAGATTAAAATTAGTCATGATTAGATCGCCCCCATAAAGAACTGTAAGAAGTCTGGCCAGCCGTTAGCCTGCTGGTACAATGATTATCTTAAATCCTTAAAACTGATCTGCCGTCAGACGGAGAGGAAATGGAGGAAGATTTACTCGGAAGAGGATAAATCTCGATGGAAGGCTACAATGATGGACTACAGGAAGGGAATTGAAATAGCAAAATCAGAATACTTTGCTAATATCATTGTAAAATCTAAATTTAATTCCAGAACAATTTTTAAAATAGTGAAGGATATGGCTGCTACTGAAAGTACACAATCCAAAATCCACCCAACTCAAGCTCTGTGTGATAGCTTAGCGACCTTCTTCATGGAAAAAATAAGTAACATTATTGATGGATTGAAGGGGAATAACCTTTCCAAGGAAGAAGGCCACACTGATAATACCAAAAAGGGCACGAGATATAGGAAAGGAAAATGGGGTAGAGCCAGGGTCACAGACCTCCCTGAATTACTTTGTACCACCTGTGGTGGAGATTTTTAACAGAATTGCCTTGGGTGTGTGTCATCGAGCTCCCCTCTAGACCCTCTCCTGCACAAAATCTGAAGAGAATTGGGGTCTGAGCTTTTTCCCACTCTGCGTCAGATCTGCAATAGTTCTTTCTCTTCTGGACTTGTACCAGCCTGTTGGAAACGGGCTGTGGTTACTCGACACTTGAAAAAAGTGACACTTGACCTGACCTGCGCTGGTAATTACAGACCGATTTCTCTTTTGCCATATCCGAATAAACTCATTGAACGACTGGTCAGCAAAACCCTGTCTCAATTTCTGGAGTCTAACTCCAGGCTGGATGATGTTCAGTTTGGTTTTTGTCCTGGCCATGGAACTGAGACTTCTCTGGTGACCGTGTGAGACTATCTCCGATTGCGGGTAGACAGGGGACAATCTGGCATTCTTATTTTGCTTGATCTGTCTGCTGCTTTTCACACGGTCAACCATGATATTCTGCTGATCAGGCAGGGAGAGGTTGGGGTGTCAGGGATGGCTCTAGAATGGTACCGCTCCTATTTATCCAGAAGATGCCAGGTGGTCTCTCTTCCACCGTATCAATCTAAGTTTTCCAATATCCATCTTGGCATTCCTCTGGGATCGGCGGTAAGCCCTATTCTCTTTCACATCTATATGAGACCCTTGAAATCATAAAGGTGCATGGTGTGAAATTGTTGTAATATGCCACCGACACTCAGCTTTTCTTCTCCCTTGAGGGAAATCAGTCCATCTCCCTGGCGAAAGTTCACAAATTCATGCAGGACACTGCCCACTGGCTAAGAGCCAACTCACTTCAATTTAACTCAGACAAGACTGAAGTTACATACTGTGCTGTGGGGAAAGTTCCCCCCATTTCCTGACAATTTTTGGCCTGCTCCAACTGATTCTACTCTGGTCCCGGCCACAGCAGTACGTAATCTGGGAGTTATGCTTGATGCTAACTGAACTCTGGAAATACATGCTAACAAGCTGGTAGGGAACTGTTTTCCCCTGATCAGAGCTTTGAGGAAGATCCTCCCACTGTTGCCAAGGACGGCCAGAGCGCTGAACGTTGGAAGTACTATCCTCAGTAGGTTAGATTATTGCAACGCCCTACTATTGGAGGCCCCAAACTTTTTGATTGAACATCTTCAAAGAGTCCAAACCTTAGTGGCCAAATTGGCACTGATGAAACCACATCACTTATCAGGCTCTTTGGCCCTTGCAGTACTTCATTGGCTACCAATAAGGCAGAGACTTCAGTACAAGTCTCTCTGCATGGTTTTCACGGCCCTTCGTGGTTTTGGACCCAAACCCCTTCAGGAGACCTTTGCATGGTATATTCCTACAAGATGCCTACTCTTTTTCACTGCTTGTCTAGTGAGAGCCCCCAAAATTCATAGAGTCAAATCTGGAGGTAGGGCGTTTAGCTCAGCTGCTGCCAAACTTTGGAATAACCTTCCTGTGGAAATTAGACAGTCTCATGACCTTCTGCAGTTTAGGAAAGAGGTAAAAACATTGCTGTTCCTTAGAACCTGACAGCTCTGAGTACCTCCTGTCAAACCCACTTCCGCTGCCTTCCACTAATTAATGATTCACGTATTATAGCACCAAGATACTCGTTGGGTGATAGTTTCACTTTATAAATACCGCATACAAATACAAATACATACAGTTGATATGGTGCCCCTGATCCCATGGATGAGTTAGTCCCAATCCTATCTCCTTGGTGGCTTGTGTAAAGGTGCAGACTGTGCATGACCCACAGGGATAGTGTCCTGTGATCACCGGATAGTGTCCTGTAATGACCGGTGGTGATCCCCATAGGGTAGTCTGGGGGGTTTTGGAAGCGTTTGGGCACGTGTGGCCAAGCATATCTCTCAGATTGCAAGTACGTTTGTATGCAAAGAGAGGATCAACCACATACAAAGTAACCTTCTTAAGGATGAGCCAGTATTTTTTAATGATTTTTTGGATTTGATTGGATAAGGGGGTAAGGGTGGTTACGCAAGTGAGCGTATCCATGATTTGCTAATCCTTAATCTCCAGGAGGGAGTCACAGTGATTTATCCTCACTCTTTTGTAAGCTTGGTTGACAATCCTCTGTGGGTAGTGATGAGTAGTCAAGTTGGAACTGAGTACACATACCAGTGTATCATATTCCCTTAATGTGTTGCAATTGCGGCGTAGACGTAGAAACTGTCTCACCGGGAGATTGTCTCGGAGGGCTTTTGGGTGATGGCTGTCATAGAGTAACAGACTATTCCTGCCTGTTGCTTTTAGTAGTTGGTATTAAGTAGCTTGCCTCCTTCTCTAGACATCAGTAAGTCCAGAAATGGTACTGAGTGTCCCGACACAGTGCTGGTGAATTTTAAGAAAGGGTTAAGCGCACAGATATGGGTATCGCCATGCCACAAAATCAGTATGTCATCGATATATCTCCTCCAGGTGATGATATTAGTCCTCTATGGGTTGCCATCCATGAGTTTGTGCTCACTTTTGAATGCTGCCATGTAGAGGCAGGTAAAGCTCGGGGCAAAGGTACTGCCCATTGAAGTGCCCTGTATTTGTTGGTATAGTTGTTCCTTGTATTTAAAGAATACTCTTTTAAAGCTCGGGAGAAACAATGTAAATAGAACTGATGGGGGTGAGGAATACCCATGGGGGCCTTCTATGGTGGCGTCTTGTGGTGAGGAGATCGATGCTGTACAGCGCGTTGTACAAGATTGAGTCCGTGGTGTCCTTCCTATATATAGGTGTCTTCATCACTATTAGTCTAAGGGAGTGCTCACAGAACTTACTTAAGGGTTAAGAAGTGAGTCAATGCTAGGAACAATAGGTCTACCTGGTATTGGTCTAGTCCCCTAGTGGATCTTGTGAATTTATAGAAATATGGGATCCTGGGTTTCAAGTTGACCAGAAAATCTGCTCCATTTTTGGAGATCAATCCTTCCAACTATGCTGCACTGACCGGGTGTTTGATCTTGGTAGTGAGCCTTGTAGTTGTACCTGTATCGATGGGGCAGTAATACTGGTTGCTATTTAGTTGCTGTAAGCATTATTCGTCATAGGCTGTGATGTCTTGGAGTACAATAGCTCCTCCCACCTCAGTAGGTATGATTATTATAAAGAAGTGCATGCAGCCTACACAGAGAAAATATAGAGTGCGCATGACTGGTTTGGTCTGAACCAGAGGGCCGACCAAACAGTCAGGGCCCACAACAGTGGGCACGCAACTCCTCCCTGATCCCCCCAACCAGGCATACCCTCCCACTGTCCTACAACCAGGCATACCGTTCTGCTTTCGCACAGCGCGAGTAGCAGAAACATAAAATGTTATTTAAAATACACTAATGGAGGAGCCCTAATGGAGGAGCCGCCCCTGTACCTAACTCTTAGAAGTCTTTCTCTTTTACCTCTCCTTCGGTCCTGTTGAAACACCAAGTATCTTCCCTGGACCATTGAGGCATGTAACTTGTCAACCCACACTACCTGCACTTGTCACTAAATTGTGTCTCCTCGTTATTAAGAGCTAGCAATGTATACATTGTTTTTACCCTTACCATGGGGACCCTGGAATAAAGCGTTTTTTGGATACCCGTGGTATTTTTAACCAGGGCCAGACTGGG